>NC_063434.1:10358888-11076388 GCF_020379485.1 Brassica napus
TTGAGCATCGGGATTCAGAAGACGGCCAATAATGCTGAGAGCATTTTCATCAAATAGATGAAACTTGGGTTCATCGGGGAGAATGATCGGATCGTCATCCTCAAGCGACATAGAACGGATAGCCACATGAAGTTTGTCAGCCATGTTACCGGAGACGTGAGATACACGGCGGAGGGGAGGAGAGCTTGTGGGTAGCAAATCTGTGAGAGATCCAACCTTAGTGCAATTAATTACGCAATACTCGGAGATGATTTTAAAAGACAGCATATTAGAGCGCAAAATTATAGAGTAGAAAAAGGAGAAATGGAAAGAAACTAATAATAAAGGAAAGAGAGATATTCAATTGATAACCAGAAGCGGCAATACGTGATAGAGAATTTTTTCAAAAGGAGAGAAAGAGGAAAGTGACAGGGTATGAAATAAATGGGAAATGAAAAAAGGAAAACTATCCCGAAACTACCGTAGCTAGGACAGCCGGTAAAGAGAGTCCACTCTACGGCGAGGGAGAAAAGGAAAGCAGTGAAATGCGATTTCCGGTGGAGAGCCAAAATAAATCGGTTGTTAGATGATCAATATAAATCATGATGACTCTATTCTTAAAAAATTTATATGAACACAAAATAAAAATCAATTTAAATTTTTATTTTTACCGGAAAAAAACCTGCGTTTTCTAAGCGCGGGTCAAAATCTAGTTTTACTTTAATCTTGTTAATGTTGATACCCGTAGGAATAGTGAAAGGATATATTCAATATAAACTAAAACATTTTAAGTTAATAAGAAGTAAATAATATATACCTACCAAAAAAAAGAAGTAAATAATATATAAATTATAATTAGTGTAGATAAAATATAATATGTTGGATCATCAAGCGGGTGGAGGGTCACGCATAAACAGTGAGGCTCGAGCCTCAGCTCTAGAATGGTTGACTACATGGGCCAAAAGTAAGTCGACACGTGGAAAAAGGGTCCCACATCCACATGGTGGCAGTTGAGATGTTGACTAAATGACCCTAAGCTCCTAAACCCAACCCAACCCAACCCAACCCAACAACTAGTAAACGGTTCTCTCACAGACCGATGAGGTTGCTCACCTGCATTCACTCCTCTTTGCCTCCAATATCCTTTCCTTTTGTTATTATACTGATATCTCTATACATGGTTCCACCTATCAGTGCAAGTACAAGACAATAACTCCAAACATAATTAAGCTCTATAACATTCAATTATTTACTTACTTTTAGGTTCTAGATACCTACCCAATAGTAGTTGTAAGATAAACATAGACAGACAGACAGAGAAAGAGAGAAAGAGAGGTGATGGTAAAGAAGTTGAGTTGGTGGAAACAAAGGCAGGCGAGACAGGTGTGAACCGGTTGTTGTTGACTCTCACCATTCATTACTAAACCCATGAAGTTTCATTAGTTACCCTCTATAAACCAGTTTTGTTTCTCACCTCTTTTAAGACGAGGAGCACTATGGTTGCATCTAATGTTGTATATACCATTAATTCTCTTTAAAAAAAAAAACAAATGATAACAGCTAAACGTAATATGAACTAAACAAAAAAAAGTGTAATTGAAAAGTTATGATCTCTCTATTAGACAGCTTAACCAACAAAGCTAACCCCACTTTCACTTCATATTTAATCTCTCTTTCTCTCCTCTTCTTTCTTCAACCATCTGCTTCTCTTAACATCCGAGTATTTTTTATCAATGAGCATCTCAATGATGAAGTTCTTGAACCAAACCCTTTGTCTCTCTCTTGTCCTCTGCATATCCATGACTACTATGTCCTTTGCTCAGACATGTTCCAAATACAAATTCTCCAGTAACAATGTTTTTGCTTCCTGCAACGACCTTCCTTTTCTTGATTCTTTCCTCCATTACACTTATGATTCTTCCACCGGGACCCTCCACATCGCTTACCGCCACACCAAACTGACCTCTGGCAAATGGGTTGCTTGGGCCGTGAACCCCACGTCTACGGGAATGGTGGGAGCTCAAGCGATCGTGGCTTATCCACAATCAGACGGCACTGTCAGGGTTTACACTTCCCCTATCAGAAGCTACCAGACAAGTCTACAGGAGGGTGATCTGAGTTTCAACGTCTCTGGGTTGTCTGCAACTTATGAGAACAACGAGATGGTTATCTTGGCAAGTCTGAGTCTTGCACAGGATCTAGGGAATGGTGGAACCATTAACACTGTGTGGCAAGATGGTTCCATGTCTGGAAACAGTCCTCTGCCTCATCCAACTTCTGGCAACAATGTCCGCTCTGTCTCCACTCTCAATGTGGTCTCAGGTGTTTCTGCAGCTGCCGGAGGTGCTGGAGGAAGTTCCAAGCTCCGTAAACGCAACGTGAGTTTATTCTTCTCTTGACATTGTTTCCTATCATTTTTTTTTTTTGAAAAACAGAGAATAATGATTGGTTTGTTGATAATTGGGGGGCTTAGATACATGGAATATTGAACGGAGTGAGTTGGGGAATCATGATGCCAGTAGGGGCAATCATTGCCCGCTACTTGAGAGTCGCCAAATCAGCAAACCCTGCTTGGTTCTACATTCACGTTTTCTGCCAGGCTTCTGCTTACATCATTGGTGTGGCCGGATGGGCCACTGGTCTCAAACTCGGTGGCGACTCACCAGGGATCCAATATAGCACCCACCGTTCTATCGGGATTGCTCTCTTCTCCCTAGCAACAGTCCAGGTATATAATACACACGTTTACATCCAGAAGAAAATGAGCAATTTAAAGCGTTCTAAGCTGGATCATTTCTTGTGTTACATGTCAGGTTTTTGCGATGTTTCTGAGGCCGAAACCAGAGCACAAGCACAGGCTCTACTGGAACATATACCACCACTCGATAGGCTACACGTTGATCATCCTGGGGGTGGTGAACGTGTTTAAAGGGCTAGACATATTGAGTCCTAAGAAGCAGTGGAAAAACGCTTACACTGGTATCATCGTTGCTCTCGCCATTGTCGCCGCCCTGCTTGAAGCCTTCACTTGGTATGTGGTCATTAAGAGAAGGAAACTAGAGGAATCTGCTAAATCGGCCCCGCATGGAGCATCCAACGGCTCTCGGTCTCAGTATGCTTAAGACTAGCACTAGAGCTGTTTCCTTTTCTCTGTGCATAGAGCGTGTTCTTTTTATGATTTATCTGCTTATCTATCCATTTTCAGTAGGTTAATGTCGAGTTCCCATATGCGTTTATGATTTTTGCCTCTACTTTCCCTTCTGAACAGAGAAATAATAATTGCCATTTTATTTTATCGGACACTAAAGGAGGTGTACATGTGGATTTTATATAATCTAAACGAGCCAGGCCAGTCAATACTCAATAGCTTAGACACAGAGATGGAGACATTACCTAATACGTAACAACAATCTTTGATGCTCCAAGATTGTCTTTCAATGATTAGAAGGTATGGGCTTCTGAGTACACGAAGTGCGTGCTCAAGCAAGATCTCGGGGCTTAAGGCTTGCGATCTCGCTTACCACATGAGCTTTATCTGCTTCAAAGCTTTCGTCCTCTGCCACCAAACAAATATGAATCATAAGCATAAGAAGTTTGTTTACGGTCAGAATCAGGTCCATTCTCTAGTAATAGTAATACACAAGTCTCATAACCCAAGTTCCATACCTTTGTCAAGTTTGAGATCAGCCAACAATCTTAGAAGCTTGTTTCTGTTTGCCACCAAAACGTTGATGATGTCTGAGGGTTTCTTTTGGTTTGCAACAAACAGCTGTACAAACATAACAGTATCTGTTAACTTAGATTTTTCCCTTCAAGTCTATATTTTCAAAACTAAACTACATCACTCTATGACAGACATTTTCCAACGTCTCACTGATTATGTTTCACTAGGTAAAACTACTCCATGACTATAGGGGACAGGAAAGGTACCTTGAAAACATGGAAAACTTCTATTTGAATAGTCTTGCTTGATTCCTACAAGTGAGTTTTCATCCACAAGCTCAAGTTACTCCCTATACTAAATCAGTTTGGTTGAGCCACACATCGAGGGCAAAATAATTCAGGAAATCGAGTAAAGCATCATACTCTGAGAAGATTCATGAGAATTCTCAAGTTATCCATTGAGCTCACATATTTCGTCATCACAACTGAGTTTGACCGATCCAGTAATATATCGCCCAACAACTGTAAAAATTTACACATTATGCTCTGTTACTGCAAGCGTTTTCATGATCACACATTTAAGATATCATATCACCACTCCTCAAAGTAACTCTACCTTAATAGCCTGCCGCCTGGTTATATAATTACTTGATTCAAGAAGCTTTGAGTTGAAGTCTGCAAAAAACTGTGACCAAGAACAGCTGAGAATCAAATGCATTGTCCGAGATGAAGCAGTTGCATATGCTTTGAAGCAAAACATTATGATTTGGTAAATTGTAAGAGAAGCTACCCATTCTTCGTTCTTAGTGAGAAACTCAGCAACTGTAGACTTTTGCCTAGTCAGAAGTTCTTGCAAGAAATAAATCACAGAAGTAAAGTGATAACGGTGTGTTTTACAGAAATCTAAAATCATGGTTTCAGGGGAAATCTCAAATATGTTGCAGTGTACAAGAACCTTGAAAGTTGCAGCAGCATCAGCAGCAATGTCGAAATTGGGAAGCTGTACGTAGTAAAAAAAACTTCTTCACATGCTGCGAGTCCAAAACATATCTGGACCAAAGAAAGAGAAGTGGTTTCCAATATAATATGCTCCATAAAAACACAGCTACTAGTAAACTGTTTTCACTATATACAAATTCGGAAGAAGAATTTTCTCTTTGTCTATGAGAACATATAGGATGTAGTGTGTGGTAAGAGAAGGAAACATAAAAGTAGCTTACTTTGCAACAATCTGATGGCGGATGCACTCTCTAAACATAGTACCATAGAGTGTAACGCCAGATCTGTGTGTTTCAAAGCTGAGAGAAATCATATAAAACCCCATATGAATGAGATAAAAAGAGTTAGACTTTAGATCTCTAAAAGCCACTAATGAAATGGTCAATACATATTCAATCTCATAAACTCACCCGTCCACAAGAACATCCATAAGATCAATGTTGGACTCGAGATAATCAGAAGCAACAAGACGTGAATTGACTTGTGTAGCATCTTTCCTGCCCTAATAAGAAGAAAAAAAATACAAATTATTTATTGAATGCAGCCAACAACTTCATCTCAAGTGGCTTCTATGTTACCTCCAAGCTCAAATAGGGAAGAGAAGTGATCAAGCCACGAAGAGTCTCACCCTTAAAGAACTCCAGAGTCAGCTGGGCACAAGCTTCAGCTACAGGCTCAGCTTCACTGTTTCCATAGAGAATTAACTTCGACTCTCGTAAGCTCTTGCTTAGCTCCGCTAGCTGCAACGCAATTGTCACAAATCAGAATTCGAAGATCAATGCGCAGCGAAGGATTCCTTCTATAAATTGAATCACAGGAACTGAAAATTGGAGGAACCTTTTCTTGGCTTTTGGACTCGCGAAGGTCGGGTGTGGAGACAGATCGATCGGCGTAAACGAGGAGATCGCGAGTCTGTCGAACGATGTCTGGGGGAGTCCGAGGCTTGGATTTGAAGAGACCTTTCATCTCCGCCTGAACCGGAGACAAATCTTCTCCGGCTGGGCTCACCAGGCAGCAGCATTTTCTTTTGACCCGCACGATTCTATCCTCACAGTTTACTAATGAATTCACTAGAATTTCACCATGCTTCAAAGAGATCCCTTTGTATTTTTCAAAACTGTATTTTTTTTTTTTTTGAAAAAAAAATCAGAGTGTATTGATCTAAAGTCTATTGAGAAAGTGTTTAGTATATTGAGCTAAAGTGTATTGATTTTTGAGAATTTGTACTCCCCCTACACACAACATTTACCCTATTTGCATTCCATACCTTATTTTCCCCCCCCCCCCCCCCCCCCCCCCAATTTTCTTCTCCCCATCATTACCATTTTCCATCCATTCTATGGTATCCCACTTTGTTTAGTATATTGAGCTAATTTACTCTTGATTTTTTGGCTTTTGAAGATAAATGTTTAAACAAGACGATTTTCTATTTGTTAATCATAATAATAATTTTAAAACTTATTTTTTTTGTATTACTATTGGTATAAAGTTGTTAATTACATAAAATAATGTATTTGTAATCACTTTAATTTTGAATGTGTAAAAACTAAAAAATCTGTTAATTTTAATAATATATTTTTACCTTTTTAGTTTTTTTTTTTGAATTTAAACAAACCAATAACATATTCATATTATTAACAACATAACTTATAGCTGCAGTACACAATTACTGACGATTGATCAGTGTAGGAATGGACACTTTACCCGATATCCAAAGTCGAATCCGAACCCGATCCGAAAAATCTGAACCGCAATCCGAACCAAAGTAGCAAAATATCCGAACAGGTATTGAATTAGAAAAGATTGGATATCTGAATCCGAACATGTAATATCCGAACCCGAATGGAATCCGAAGATAACCGAACATATGTATAATCAAGAGTGGACGTTCGGGTACCCATTCATGTTTGGTTCGGATCTATTCGGGTTTCGGTTTTTCGGGTTTAAAGATTTTAGCCCCATTCGGGTATTTCTAAATTTTGGTTCGGGTTCGGTTCAGTTCAGGTTCGAATAAACCATTTAAATTATTTTAAAAATTTTAATATTCATTATATGCTTATAATTTCTCAAAATCTATAAAACCAAAAAAATATATTGCATATAAATTTGTATAATATATGTCAAAATATCTAAAATTAACATATAAATTGGTTTGTTTTGAATATTTGGATAGAAAATCAATAGATATTTCAAGTATTTTGGTGTTTTGAATATATTTTAGGTATTTTAGACATTTACTTTTGACTATTTATGTATATTTTCAAGTATTTTGACAACTTAAAAATATCTTATGTGTTTTGGATGTTTTTAATATATATTAAATCTAAAAATAAGTAATATATTTAGGTATATAAATCTATTTCGGTTACATTCGGGTACCCGAGATACTTCAGTTCATGTCGGGTTTTGTTTCGTTTCTTTAGATATCAAAATTTTAAACTCGTTCGGATATTTAATCAGTTTTGGTTCGGGTTCGGTACTTCTTTTTCGGATTGGGTTCGGTTCGGTTCTTCGGATCCGGTTTTTTTGCCCAGCCCTATGTATAATAAACAATATATTTCTAGTTTACATCTCTCACTTTATATAAAATATTTATATTGATACTACATATACTTTAAGTTCATATGATATACATAAAATTACAGAGAAAATGATTTTTTACTCATTTAAAATGCATGTCAAACTTTTTATTTCAAGAATTAACAAAAAGTTACATTTAAAATTTTAAAACAATAACCAAATTAATGTATTTTTTAGTTTCGAAATATTGTGTCTAAATCTATTAATCATTCAATCTATTAAAGATAAAAAAAATTAGTTAAGTGAAAGTTATATTTTTAACTACAAGAAATTTGAGAAATGAAAATTTTTAATTTTTTTTTCAAAATCTAAATATCTGAACCCGATCTGAAATAACCGAACACAGACTAAAAATATTCGAACCCGACCCGAAGTACATAAATACCCGAACAGGTTCTCTACCTCTAAACCGAAATACCCAAAAATCTGAAATACCCGACCCGTATCCGAACGGGTACCCAAACGCCTACCCCTGGATCAGTGTATTATGATTTTGACACTCGGATTGTGCAGAGACATTACCATATCACCGCACCATTCTTCTGTTTAGCTAAGCATCTGTAGAATTCAAAACTCGGAATCATTCTTTATAACCACGCATTTACATAAGATATAGTGATATAGAGATAAAACTTCGACACCAACATCCGTGTGATGATTGATGATTATTAATCATAACAAAACAAAAAGTTGTTTTTAAAAAAATGAAGCAGATGGAGAGATGATGTTCAAAGTCCCAACTGGCTTTGCATCTCCAATATAGTCTTCGCCGATTTCTGCAGCTTCTCAGCCTCTTCATCAGTCATATGCACATTAGTCACAGCCACCACACCGTTACGTCCAAGCAGAGCCGGGAGACTGAGGAATACGTCACCGCCCTCAACACCATAAAAGCCACGAGCAAGTACCGTGACTGGATGGATCTTACGCTGGTCTCGGAGGATGGTGCGAGCCAGGTTGGCAACAGAGTAGCCAATGGCCCATGAAGTGTAGCCCTTGAGTTTAATAACTTCATAGGCACTGCCAACGACGGTCTGGTGAATGTCCTCAAGGTTTTGTTTCTCATAAGCTATCTGTTGCTTCTCCAAAAAGCTTAGCAAAGGGATGCCTCCCACACTTATGCTTGACCACAATGCCACCGAGCTATCCCCATGCTCTCCCACGATGAATGCCTACAACAACCATTTGATCGATCAGATCTATTAAAATCGAAGAAACTGCAAACACCTAATTAATTCTCTTGTTGGAAATTATTAGGCCTGACATTCTTCCAGACCTCGATAAACTGGTTCAGACCAAACGAGATCAGTACATTTTAACCTACTAAGCATTTCTGATTTACAACATGCGGGTCTCCATTCGTATCCGAATAATCTAATTTTTTTTCTATATATATTATGTATTTTTAGATATTAGGATATATTTTTGGTATTTCAGTTTTGTATTCGAGTTTTCATATGTAGTTTTGGATTTTCAGGTAAAACTTTGGAATTTAGATATATATATTTAGTTTTTCCTTAAAAATTCATGTATATTTTCGGGGCATAGAGTATTTTTAATACTTTTTTATACTAAACATATTCAAACCAAACAATATTCGAAATTTTTTTGATATTAAATGGTTTCGAAAAATGAAATCCAAACCAATACGGACCCAAAAAACAAATCTAAAATCAAACCGAAAATTTTAAGGTAACTATATATGTAGTAGGTCCACAAAAATGCATATGCCTAGTACGCTAGAACTGACCTGCACATCCTGGGCATTAACGTCGAGATGATCTGCGATCAAGAATCTGAACCGAGACGAGTCAAGATTAGTACCAGACCCAAGCACTCGATTCACGGGAAAACCGGAGAGCTTCCACGCCACGTAGGTCAAGACATCAACGGGATTGGAGACGATGAGTAAGATTGAATTAGGAGATAGCTTCGCTAGTGGAGGGATGATCTGGCGGAAGATAGCTACATTTCTCTGAAGGAGATTGAGCCTGGACTCCCCCGGATTCTGTCTTGCACCGGCGGTGACGATGCATAGATCGGATCCTGCGGTGATGTTGTAGTCAACGGAAGCGGTGAATCTAGTGCGGGGGAGGAAAGCAGCGGCGTGCTGGAGATCGAGCATCTCGCCTCGAAGCTTATCAGGGTTAGCGTCAACGAGTGCGATCTCGTCTGCGAGATCTTGAGTGAGGATGGTTTGAGCGATGGCCATTCCGACGTTTCCGACGCCGACGACGGAGATTTTGGTGCAGCGGTTGGAAGGGATAGGAGGATCGGAGTTGAGGATGGGTTTGAAAAAGGCGCTTGTGAGATCCAACCCACCTGGACCGAACGATGAACTGGATGCGTTCTTCTTCATTACAAATCAAAGTTGCTTGCTTTGTTTTTTCTTCGAGTTTGGGTTTGAATGTCTGAGAGGGAAGTGTACTTATAGGGGAAACTGAAGTATATCACATTTTACATTTTTGTCCCTCTGTGTTGTTTTTAATGATATTTTATCTATTTCATACATATTAAGAAAAATTAAATATATTTTATTTTACTTTTTTTGAAATTTATTTTGATTAAATTAGTGTTTATTTGTTTTAATAAAATTCAACCATTCATATTTTATATTTTTTTACTATAACATTAACTTTTAAAATATACAAACAAAAGCTAAAATATCAATTATTTAAATCTAGAAGAGATACTGCTATATTAACGTATTGTTCAAGTCTCATCTAATTTAATAGTTTACGGTTTGAAACAGACCGCAGCCCACTGTTTGGGTGTTTGCTTTTAGCAATTCTTTTTCTCTAGATGGTTTTAGCATTTAGAATCCTCTTAACGAAACCTTGAAAAGAATCAAAAGCGGCTTTGTTGAAATAGTGATATTATTACTTGCATCGGTCTAAGAGACTTGCTAACTTTGCTATTTGCAAAGATCCAGAAGATTGAATAGTATAAATTATAAAAAGGTCCAAGTCTTCAATTTATTTAAGACCAAGCACCAAACGTATTAAGTCCTTGGGTCCTTGACAATGCAGCTGCATGTTATTAATACTAGTTGTCTTTTATGCAATTTAAGAGGAATGGTATGAAGGATAAAAGTTTTGGAAGAGTCATCTTTGTTTGTCAAGAAAGAAAAGTTGATAATTTGACTTTGACTTGTGCATCAACCGACAAAGAATGCATATTATTGCTAACCAACTTGGTTTTAATTATCACGTACGAAAAGGTAATTTAACTCTTTAGACGTCAGTCTAAGTGTTGTTATTATTGATCCGATGTAATGGTGAGAATGAGTTCACGTGTGGTAAGGATGAGCGAAAGAGATGCAATTAATATTGATCCAATAGAACTTTCTCGGTCTCTCCATTCATCAATATTTGCCACTTTGTGATGAGATAGAGAATGCATGCATGCATCTCCTCTCAACGATCTCAAAGTATGAAGTACCTACATGTTCTTCCGCTTCTTTAACCATCTTTCTCTTACTTCCACCTCCCTCACCAAACACTTCATTCTGATCCCCTGTGCCGTGTTGCAGAAGCATCCTTCTATTATGTCATATACATATAATATTCTGGGCTGTGATATATGGAAAAGTTTAAAAGGATTGATTTGGTTACCTATGTCACCAAAGTTGATTTATCTTTTCTGTCACACATCCGTTTAGAACTCTAGAATTAAGCGTGTTTGATCTGGAATAGTGGAATGATAAGTAACCTATCGGAAAGTGATTTGCAATACCGTGTGAGTGAGTCCAAAGCACGTAAAAAGGTCGATTGTGATACTAGGATCAGTAAACAAGTCTTTAGGGCCTTGAAAAATTAATATACCGACCGCTAGAACGGGATGAAACCTACGGATCGAAAGAGCGGGTGTGGGTGGCCCATTAACCATGGGCAGTCAGAACGTTACAAGTGGTATCAGAGCTGGTTAGCCATCTCGGTTTTGACTCGGGAGGCGTCTTGAGACCTGTCATGGGCGGAACAAGGACGTTGCGTTCTTTGAGAGGGGGTGAATCGTAATATCCCGAATTGTGATATATGAAAAGGCTTAAAAGGATTGATTTGACTATCTATGTCACCAAAGTTGATTTACCTTTTTCGTCACACATTCGTTTAGAACTTTAGAGTTAAGCGTGTTTGAGCTAGAATCGTGGAAGGATGAGTGACCTATCGAAAAATGATTTGTGATACCGTGTGAGTGAGATCAAAGCACGAAAAAATGTGGGGTGGTGATTGAAGTGCCAATAAACAAGTTTTTAGGGTCTTGGAAAATTAACGCACTAATAAGACGAGGCTCTCGGCCAGGCGCCGTGTGCGGTCGGAGCGTTACAATACCATCGAAGGAGTCTCCTCTGTTCCGATTGTTCTTTTACTAATTCATAAAAGTTTGGCTGATACGATACATCGAGTTTGCATCTAGAGTCTAGATGGGCCAGCACAATCAGATAGTTCTGCCACGACGCGGTAAACTTTTCTTTGCTATATCGACTAGCTCTTTAAGAATTCCGTGAGGTGTCTATGGTCCCTGTTGTTGCTTCGAGAGTTTTGGAAGATCCACGTGGGAGGTGGAGCCAGCCATTAATGGTAGAGATCAACTCCTAAGTCCTAACCAAACTACTTCAACAGATTTTCTGCTGTTAGTTAACTCTCCAACAATGTCTAAGATGTCTTTAAACTTTGTGACATAGACCAATGCCTCCTTTATTATATAGCCTTCCCTTCACTAAACTTATTAAGCGAGCAAGGTTTGATGTTAGGAAGAGCAACAACATCAATACTCATCAATGGAAGCGCCCATCAATTAGGTGGCTCTCAAGCGGCCGGTGAAGCGACCTCGTCGCTGTCAAATTCTAAAATCCATTCAAATCTTGAGATGCGAGTTGTTGACTCTAGAAGCTCTATCAAGTTTGACGGACTGTTTCTTCGGACCCTTTTTGTATCTAGTCAGTGGACTTTAGTCAAAAAGGCTTTTCTACGGGCTTGCGTGTTCGTCTCCCACCACACGATCTGCTCTCGCAAACCAATTAAAAATTAAAGCCGGTTTAGCATATGATCTGATTAATTTTGAGAACCGGTTTAGCCAAACACTCCTCCACAACCTCTTCCCTCATCAAATCTCCAGTCCACTTCGTCGTTTTCTCATGGTAATTAGGGTTTCTGTGGTACCCAACTAAGAACACATTGCTTCCCTCCACTCTAAAAGTGCAAGCTTTCAATCCGATTGTGCTTCTAAAGGTCGAAGCTTTCCTTCGACTGATATGGTTAGGGTTCTGGGTTCTTCTACTGCAATCCAACATCATACCAAGTCGATCCCACTCTTAATCCGAAGATTCTCGCTTCCTTCGACAAGGAAAGACCCGGACCTCGAATCTGCTCTCTCACGCAACAAGAGATGGATAGTCAACAGCCGTCTCAAGAACATCATCCTAAGGTGTCCCAACCAGGTAGCACCCGTTAAGTTTCTACAGAAGAAGTTCAAGACTCTTGATCTCCAAGGGAAGGCCTTGAACTGGCTTAAGAAGTACCCTTGTTGCTTCGACGTTTATCTCGAGGAAGATGAGTATTACTGTCGTTTGACGAAGCCCATGATGGCCCTTGTGGAAGAAGAGGAGCTTGTTAAAGAGGCCCAAGAGCCTGTCTTGGCGGATAGGCTTGCGAAGCTGCTTATGATGAGTGTTGGCCAGCGTCTTAACGTGGTGAAGCTTAATGAGTTGAAGAGGAGTTTTGGATTTGGGGATGATTATGTGGTTAGGATAGTGGCCAAGTACGCGGATGTGTTTCGGTTGGTGAATTATAGCGGTAGGAAGAGTTCTATGGAGATTGAGCTTTTGTCTTGGAAGCCTGAGTTGGCTGTTTCCGCTGTGGAAGCTGCAGCGGTGGGGAATGAGTGTGGTGGGTCTGAGGCTAGCTTCTCTTGCTCTTTGCCCACCACGTGGACTAATCCTTGGGAGAGGTTTATGGAGTTTAATGCGTCTCCTTACATATCTCCGTATCGAGAGCCTGGGGAGGTTGTGGAGGGTTCGAAGGAGAGTGAGAAGAGAAGCGTTGGTTTGGTGCACGAGTTGCTCTCGCTGACGCTGTGGAAGAAGCTGTCTATGGTGAAGCTGAGTCATTTCAAGAAGGAGTTTGGGCTGCCTGAGAAGCTAAACGGTATGCTTCTGAAGCATCCAGGGATATTCTACGTTTCTAATAAGTATCAGGTTCACACTGTGCTTCTTAGGGAAGGCTATGATGGCTCGGAATTGGTTCAGAAAGACCCGCTCGTTGTTGTCAAGGATAAATTTGGGGAACTGATGCAGCAGGGATTGTATGAGTATAATCGAAGGAGGTATTTGGCTAATCTTGAGAAGAAGAGGGAGAAAGGTATTGAATCTGTGAAGTCTGTGGTGAGGAAGAGAGACGGGATTGACCATGGGGACGACGATGTTGATGAACAAGAGAATCATGGGGGTCGACCAGGCGGTATGTTTGATCCAGAAGAAAGAAAAAGGTTCTATCAGATTCTCTTCAGTGACACCCAATAAGAGCACTTTGGTAAAGTTGAGACATTATTAGCTGAGAATTGCTAAATCTTCACTGAGTTTGGGACAGACAGCTTGTTAAGTTGTGGTCACAGATGCTACCTAGTTGTTCCCAGGGAATGCAACTTCAAGTTGAAATCTGATTACAGTCTGGGACAGCTAAAAATGCTTATAGTTTTCGCCTATTGCCAGAATCATACCCAATGCCATTTAGGGGGTGTGTGTGTCAAGACTGAAGAGTTGGCTGAGCTGAGTTAAATGTTTTATCCTCCAAGAATAGTGACTGGGGAGTGTGTTATACCTCGTGAACGTGGTTTAGTAACTCAGTGAAGACCTTTGCACGGCACTTGTAGTTTTCGCCTATTGCCAGTATCATGCCCAATGCCATTGTAGTTGATGCTCGTAATGAGACTCATTCCACTTTCTTTTTCCTCCGCCTCAGTATTCATTATCTTATCTAGTAACACCTCTCTCTTTGTTATCCAACTGGTGGAAATTTATACTTTTCGTACCTCATATATGTTGAACTAAAGCCTTTGGTTCCTTTATGTTTTGAGGCAATGTTGCCATTTGCACATGGTCTTTTTTTTGTTTATCGTAGTACAGTTTGGTTCACAAAAGTGACTTTGTATTTTGGCACTTTTCTCTGTATTTGTGGGAAAGAAAAAGCTGCATTGACCTGGGTGTCACTGTCCTGGAACCCATCTCACCCTAAACGTGGAATCCATGTTTACATCTGTCCAACACACAGGGTGTCACCGTCCTGGAACTCAGACACAAATGATGTACTCTGCTTCAGTGCCTGCCAGGTTCAATCCAGGGGACTAGACAAGTGTAGGGAAAGCTTCCAAATGAGAGGCCTCAGGCTCAGGGTCGGTTTAAGGTCGTGCTGGAGGACTGGGCGGAGGCAACAATGTAAGGCAGCATGGAGAGAGAGGACGCAGATAGGAGGCGAGAAGAAGATGATGAGAAGGAGAGAGGCGTTGGCAGTAAAGTCGTTGGGCCCCGTTCGTTTGTACATGTGGAAGATGCATCCAGATGGTCCATCTAGATGTCTTATCCAGATGCTCCATCTGGGTATTGTTCGTTTCTTCATTTCGTCCATGCATCCAAATGAATCATCTGAATGCAACTATGTTCGTTTGCTTGTCATTTTTTAACTTTCATCTGCATCTAGGTAGACTTGTTAATAAAATGAATAAAATATAATTTTTTACGTTTCGGCGGAAAAATAGTATTTTTATGGTTTTGGCCGAAAATATTTTTGCGGTTTTTGAGGAAATATATGTTTTTCGCGAAAAAGTGCATTTTTATGGTTTTGGCGGAAAAATACGTTTTTTACGGGTTGGACGGAAAAAGTGTGTTTTGAAGTTTTGGCGGGAAAAGTGTTTTGCATGAAAAGTTTTTTTTTCACGATTTTGGCGAGAAAATACATTTTTTCCAGTTTTGGCTGGAAAATACATTTTTTCCAGTTTTGGCTGGAAAATACATTTTTTCCAGTTTTGGCGGGAAAATACATTTTTCCGATTTTGGCGGGAAAATATATTTTTCCGGTATTGGCGGGAAAATACATTTTTGCGGTTTTGGCGGGAAAATGCGCTTTTCCGGTTTTGGCGGGAAAATGCGTTTTTCCGGTTTTGGCGGGAAAATAAGTTTTTTTCCCTGGTTTTAGCGGGAAAAATACAATTTTCCGGTTTTGGCGGGAAAATGCGTTTTTCCGGTTTTGGCGGGAAAATGTGTTTTTCCGGTTTTGGCAGGAAAATGCGTTTTCCGTTTTTGGCGGGAAATGCACTATTCTGGTTTTGGCGGTAAAATTTCATTTTCCTGTTTTGGCGGTAAAATACATTTTTTCGGTTTTGGCGGGAAAATGCGGTTTTCCGGTTTTGGCGGGAAAAGACATTTTTCCGGTTTTGGCGGGAAAATATATTTTTCCGGTTTTGGCCAGAAAATTATGTTTTCTGGTTTTGTCGGGAAACTTCTGTTTTCCAGTTTTGGCGGAAATTCCGGTTTTGGCGGGAAAATTATATTTTTCGGTTTTGGCGAGAAAATGCGTTTTTTTTTTGTTTTGGCGAGAAAATGCGTTGTTTCCGGTTTTGGCGGGAAAATGCTTTTTGCGGTTTTGGCCGGAAAATGCTTTTGAAGTTTTGGCAGGAATATGCGTTTTTTTGGGTTTTGGTCGAAAAGTGTGGTTTTACTGGTTTAGCCGAAAATGTGTTTTAATGAAAATGTGTGTTTTATGGTTTTTTGCGGAAAAATGCATCTTGCGGTTTTGGCGGGAAAGTGTGTTTTTCCGTTTTGCGAGAAAATACATTTTTTTGTTATAGCGAAAAAATGTATATGCAAAAAAAAAATAGAATTTACGGTTTGAAAATAATATTTTGATTTTAAAAGATCATTTTTGTCATTAATTATTTTGGACTGAACTAGATGCATCTGCATCCAGATGCACCATCAAGACTCACCTTCATTTAGGTGAGAATTTGAGATGAGTTCAGCTGGGTGATCCATCTGTATGTAGCATTATAATGCACTAAACGAACATCAATTTGCATCTTCACCCAGATTGATCACTTGGATGAGCAAACGAACATGGCCTTGGTCTCCAGCTGCAACTTTGTGACTTACATGCAGAGGTAAGTTGGGTTTGGGGTTCGGATTATAGCAGCCGCACTGGAAGTTAGACAAGTTCCCAAAACCATCGTGTCTTGCTGAGTTTATAGAGAATGAAGTAAAAGAAGGCATTTAATAAGAGAAGAAAACACTAAACTATCTATACTATATTAAAAGGGATATATGAGCTCCATTGAGCCTGTCCACGTCAGCATAAAAAATCAACCAATAGGGAATCAGATATTCGCCACGTCAGAAGCTCCGCGCGTGTCATTTGGGCCTCGCATTCTACAGGCCCGATAATGTTCGGAATCGAGAAACCCGTGGCTCTCTGAAGCCCCCTTTCCCCTTTCCACGAAGAACCAACCCTAATTTATCAAAATGGATCTTCGACCCCCTTTCTCTTCCTATTCTCTGTTTACTACGTTACACGAATCTTTATGGCGATGGAGGCTTGCCGCAGAAAAACTTGCCGTCGCCGGCTCAACCTCCGTCTGAGAGCCAGAGAACCGCGGCGGAGGAACCAAGGACCTCAGCGACAACAATTGGAGCCTAGAGCACGTCGCCCGCGCTTTCTGTGAACACCGCTATGATAAACCTGAGAAGAAGTCGAAGCCGGTGCCATTATCACACGACCGTAGTCATACTGAGCTGTGGTATCTGCACGGATTCTCAGAGAATGAAGGATCGGCCTATACGATGAAACAACTAATTTTGCTATAAACCACTGCATCATCATCCAGTTTAAGATACGTTTTGTTTATTAGCTTTGGTGGTTGATAAATGGAGATTTGAAAGCGGTTTCTAAATTAGTTGAGCTACCTATTTTGTCTGTTCTTGAGTTAAGTTGTGGACTTTTTCATCTCTGAATTTTCAACATCCTTGAGCTGGTTAGGTTTAGCTTCTTTTTCTTTAAAGTTTAGGACTTCTTCCATCTTTTGATCTTCATCTTTTCGTAGGTCTTTCAATTCGGTGGCCTGGAATTCTAACGGGAAAAGCTTGCTTCTGGCTCTGTTGATCAAATGGGTCATATTTGGTAAATCAAACCTCACGCTTAGGTAGTGTCTTTGCCTTTCTGCTGGATATTTTTCAGTCTTTTGTCTTTCTACAAGTACTGAAATTTATATAGGTTTTATTTGTTTTGAATCTAATGAGACTTCCTTCCCTACAGATTTTTGTTTACAGGTTAGGTTAGTTCGTATGATTGAAAGACGAAAGTCGAAACTATGTTTATAGCTTCACTCACACATGATATTATTTGTGGGAAGATCCAGATCACGGGTCTCATTCCTCTCTTTGAATTCACTGTTAACGACATCTCAAGCAAATCGACAACGTAAGGATCCTCTCTTCTTATTTATCATGTTTCCTCAGATTATTGAAAACCAACTGTTGCTAACGTATTTTAGCAAAAAAAAAATTAAAAAACTTTATCTAACGTCTGTGTGATTGCCCTCCAGATATTCGATGTCTGATTAGTTGTTGTTTTTCACTTATCGTTTGTAGCTTAGATAAGAAGATATGGGTTTACATGTTCATCACTGCTGCATGTAGGAGCTGGATCATTCATTCTCCAATAAATTCTGGCTCAGTCAAGACATGTAAGCTCCAATAAGTCTTAGTCCCCTTTGTTTTTTTTTTAAATAGTTCTTCCCTCTTTTCAGTTCTTGCAGGCGCTCTTTTGATATTTGTAAAGAGAACATTTTTACCAAATGGATGTATATTGCAAGCAATTTATCATTGAGCATAATGATATTAATTGCCACTCGATTTCCCATTCAGGTAACAATACTCTTTTAAAATAATTGTCACATAATGATTGTTTGCAGGAATAGCCATTACAAAAGAAGCTTTGGGATTTTGGACGGTGAAGTTGTTTCGAAAGATGGGGTGTGGATGCTATTGTTTCCCAATTAGTGAAATGGGTGATGCATGCTATGCTGCCACATGTATTTTCCAAGTCAAAGTGCATTTATTTTTTAATTTCTATGCTATCGTAAATCTAAATGTCATGCTCAAAGTAGTTGTAAGTGATATCCTCTCTATTATTTCAGAGCACAATGGATACTCTTTTGGCTATGGGAGCTTTCGTTTCAGCAAGATTTCTTAAGTTTCTTCTTAGCACAACGGTTCACAATAGGTATATATGTTCACTTGCATTCTCTTTCGGAATCTTGAATAAATTTTTATTGCATAATAAACTCAGTTGTTGCATAGTTTGAGAGTGATCTTTACCGTTTGCACTTACGCAGGAAAAGCTTTGTGGTTCAAAGTAAGAGACTGGTCTTTGCGGGTTAGGGACGTCCAGTGCATGGATGAGCTGATTTTCTTAGTCCTGGAAGTGGATTGCAGAACAGTGTCTCCACGTCTCCTTACGGTATGTTTTCATATGCTCTTACATTGTTTGTTTAAGGGAAAGTCTCTATTGATCATCTTATGATTATTTTTTTGGTTTAAACTTATAGTTAAGTGCTATATTTAGCCACTCAAAACACATACAAATAGGTAATATTCTAAAATATTCAACTTGGTTAGGACTTTGGTTTCCCTTGCTCCAAAGGTGGTCCACAGACCATCCAAAACCTAACAAAACAATTCCATCCAAGCTTAACCGAAGAGGTAATCCTTTTTTTTTTATGTCTGTTGAATTCAACTTTCCGCATGATCCATTGTTGGTAAATTTTGTCTTCTCTTATTTTTTTTTTAAAATATGGTTGGATCAAGAAACCAACAATGTCTATCTTTTGTTTTCTCTGTCATAAGCAGTAGCTTAGATGCTTGGCGAACCAGCAATGTATTTCTTTTCTCATAGTTGTAACATGGTAGAGGAATAGATGAAGTATGTGCGCGCGCACACGTTGGTGGAAGAAGAAACCATTCACACGTGTAAATCACACCTAGGATAGAGGCAAAAAAACAGTTTGTGTACAGATGATTTTGCAAAAGTTTGATTGTTTATCTTTACGTTGCAGGAGAAGATTAAAAAAAAAGAAGGAAAAGGCCTCAAATTTTTCTTCCTTGAAAAAAGGTTCAACACCCAACCAATCAAGACCCGAGAAACAACATGGTCCTTTAATGGCAGCCATGAACTCGAGTGTTCTCACCTGTAGCTACGTAATCTCTGGCGCTGGCTCAGAAGAGCTGAACCAGAAAGTGTGTTTAGTGAATTCATCAGTTGGGTTTGGTTAGAAGAACATACAGTTCCCGGTATCAAAGCTGTCCTAAGAGTTGGTGGTGATGTGGTTAATGGAAGAAGATCCGCCATGGTTATCTTAGCTGCTACACTTTTTTCCTCTACTTATGGATCTGCTTCCGCTAATGCTGGCGTCATTGATGATTTCTACGAAAGATCAAAGCCAACAAAAGTAAAGTCTTGAAACGTTATGAATCATGTTGACATCTCTTAAAAAACCTTTTTATAATGCAAAGTAATCTATTTCTGATGATAGGAACTGAATGATAAGAAAACTTTAGCAACAAGTGGAGCAAACTTTGTTAGAGAATCCACTTTGATTATATGTTTATTTTTCCTTAACACTCTAATTATATGTTTGTTTTCAAATAATAGATATCTCTCTCTATATACAAGAGTTACTTGAAATTTGCTTTTGTAAAAAAATTAACAATATTGACGACACAATACAAATCCAAATTATCAAAAAAAATGTTATCGATATAAACCCCCAAATTTGTAAAAAAAAAATTATCCAGACTCCCAAACTATTAAATTCTTTATAAAAAGTTTACAACTTTCAAAGCCTCCAAAATTTAGGGATAAGTTTTTGAAGGACATTAACACTTATCCAATAACAACTCTCCCCTTTAAACAAATGAAAACGATATGAATTGAAATACCTAAAATATTGTTTTGTTAGATCAAGATAAGTGTTAAATTATAACTAAAAAATATTATAAAATTAACAAATGTTCCACACGAAATGCAGGAAAATAAATTATCAAAATAGATAATAGATACAAATGTATAATTGCAATATTAAAAATTTGAAATACGTATAATTGTAATTTTTGGTATTACAATTTAAAGATAACTTACAATTTAAATAAACTATACATTTTAAAATATTTTTAAAAAATATGATACATTATGTACTTTTTTTAGTTACTAACCCGCCCTACGGGCGGGTCAAATCCTAGTATTGAATAATTTATGTGTCGAGTTCATCGTCAAACAATGTTATTAAATTAAACGGTTGACAAAAATTCAAAAAAAAAAACATACAATAACGGTTAAATCTTTTTTAAGCCCATTATGGGCCCAATAGAGATAAAAAAAAAGTTAATTTTAGGTAGAAACAAAGAACCAAATTTGAAATTTGAAGAGAGAGAGAGTGTGGTGACACTAGAAGCCAAATATTCCCTCTGCTTCTTCCACAAATTCAAAAATCACACACACTTACAGATCGATCCTCCTTCCCTGCAACTACAACCTTCCTCCTCGAGCCTCCCTACCCAGAAAAAAATGGCAGCTCGATACAACTCTTACGATTCTAGATCATCCGTATCTTCCTCAATCCAATCAGATCCATCTTCCTCCGCCGAATTCAAATCCAGCAAGGCCATTGTCAGATCCAAACCTTCCTACTTAACCAAAACAGCTAAACACGATGCTAATCCTGGGAACCTCACTTGTATGATGAAGAAGCTCATGGAC
Organism: Brassica napus; assembly: GCF_020379485.1. Taxonomy (NCBI): domain Eukaryota; kingdom Viridiplantae; phylum Streptophyta; class Magnoliopsida; order Brassicales; family Brassicaceae; genus Brassica; species Brassica napus. The sequence continues at coordinate 10,379,909 of NC_063434.1, forward strand.
ATGAAGAAATCTAATCCCAAGGGCAAAAGGGTCGAGCTTGTGATTCCCCATGAACTCAAGAAGCTTGATACTGTTCGAGGAGGAGGGAAGAGTGCATTGGGAACACTGCAGAGGAAGCTGTTCGGGAAGGAGAAGGAAAAGGTGAAGGCTTTGACAGAGGTTAAAGGGAACACGAGGACTCTCTCTATGGTTCTGAGAAGCGAGAGGGAGCTCCTGAGCATGAACAAGGACCAGGAGATTGAAATCTCTGAGCTTAAGTTTCAGCTTGAAGAGAAGAACCGAGAAGTAATTGCTTCATTCATTCACTCCTCTCTTTAAAAGCTCGATTTAGCTGTTTAGGGGTTTTGCTTCAGATAGGTTCATGAAGAGGAGATTAGTATTAATGGGTTTTGGATAAAGTTGATATTTTTGTTTGTTGTGCAGGTGGAGAAGTTGAAGGATCTCTGTCTGAAGCAAAGGGAGGAGATAAAGTCGCTGAAAAGCGCGCTTCTGTTTCCAGATGGGATGAACAGCGAAATGCAGGAGCTGAATGAGGCGAGGCAGATCATCCCTAACCTTCAGAAGCAGGTTCTTTCACTCAATGGACAGCTCCAATGCATTGCTCAAGACCTTGCCGAGGTACTTTTGCTTCTTCTTTTTGTTTTTGTTTACCTGAATAGTGGATAACATGTGATGTAGAGGGAGTCTTGTGTTAGTGAGCTACCTTAGTTGGTTTGTAGTGGATTTAAGCCTTGTGCGGACACTTGACATTTCATAAACTATAAGTCGAGTCAGTTATAGCCAAAGAGCTAATTTAGCATAAATGGAAGTTCAGGCACAAGAGGGCTCTGGTCTAGTACATTGGGATTTAGATTTGAGACATCTCCAGTAATTACTATCTCGGTTGTTCAATAGTTTCTGTTTCCATTTTGATCATCCATTCTTCTTGTAAAGGTTGATTTAATCAAGGAGGATTAATAAAAGATAATTAATACTTTTTATGAATCTATCATGTAGCTTATGGGACTTGAATCTTGAGTATAATGAATGGTTCACTCTTGGGAAGTTTATTCAGGGCATTGCTGCAGCAACAGTTCATCACTATATATAGCTTTTAGTAGTATTGTCTGATAATAAACACAATTGGGTTCTTTCTTATCAGGTGAAGGCGAACAAGTACATATCAGAAAGCTGTTACTGGCAAGCACAGACTTCTTCCTATGATTCACTGGTAAGCAAAATAGGATCAAAAGTAGGGAACTTTGAAGAGTCTTAGTTTGGAAACCAACAAACATTACTGGCAGGGTCTTATTATTTTTGAATGCATTATATCAGGAATTCAGCTCAGGCAGCCCTGATAGATTGGCTCTGGAAGATCTGAATCCGTGCTTAACCCCTTATGCCAAGATAAAGCCCAAGGTACTTGCTTTTTAACCTTGACAGGCAAAAAGGTCACCTTGTTGGCCATTGGCTCACAAGGTAGACGCGGCTTAAAACCTTTTATATGTCTTTGCACAGGAGTTTGCGAGGGTGGATTCAGCAGAAGAGAGCTTATCGGGGAGAAGTACTGTAACAAATACAGGAGGTAAAGGCAAATCTAGTTCAAAAAGTGTGAAGATGTCAAGGAGCTCAGAGGGAAAGGCAGGACATAGATCAGAAGAGAGCACAGGATGGCATAGAGGTGGGAGAATGTTTTAAGGTAAAACAAAAATGCTTCAACATGTAAGCTTGCACCTTCTTCTTTTTCCACTTTGGTATATGTGTATGTCTCTTGCTCTCATTCTCAGAGAGTAGTATGATTTTGGTAGAATCATGTGGAGACATGATCCGAGACTGAGTTGAACAAGTTAAAAAAGTGTTATGTAAAATAGATGCCTTTTTATAATAAGATAAGGTATTATAGATGAAGAGAGATCAGATTTGTTTAATTTGCGTTCTATTCTTCTCAATTTGATGACCACATGATAAAATCATCATTAGTTTTGTTGTTAATATACAATCGACGTATTAACAGAGATCATCAAAGACATTAGACAGAACAATATCTATACAAGTTTTATAAAGAAAAACAAGTCCTACTGTTTTACCAATAATCGTTATTTTTTATACAGCTGACAGTGACATTTACCTAAGTAACAACTACTCCAGTACGAGTATACAATTTTACATAACTTAAGTATGAGGATTAGACAAGAGGAATATTGTTAATTTGCCAGGTTCTGGTCAAATGTTGATCCCATGCTTATCGTTAGAACATAGATATTTTTAAAGAAGAACGGTATTCCATCCATGATTCATAGTTATTACGTCTCGTGCTCCTACGTAAGCGTTTCTTGTTTGAACAACGTCAGCCTTTCTTTTCTCTGTGGGTGATTACAGTTTCACAGAAGTTACCTTTCTGCCAATAATTTTACATTTGTTTTTTCTTTTGGCTTTAGTCTTTCTTTATAGGACCAAAAAGAGGGATTGGCAAAGTGAATAAATAAAGTAGTCCTGTTCTTCTGTCCATCCATGAGTTATGATAATTATAATACTTGTAAAACGGAGTTGCAATATTACTTCAAACTATAGTTGAATACGATAGAGAGAGGAGGCAACTGATATTGTAAGTTATTTTTAATGGAACATTATTGTATGCAAAACCCCAAGCTGTTTAGTTTTTTTTTTGGTAATCAAGCTGTTCAGACTTTGTCGGAAGAAATTGCTGTGTCCTAATATACGACGAGACAGAGTGAAATTGCTGTTCATACTTTTCTATCACATCCCTCTTCTTCTTTTTTTACCTTTCTATCGCTTCTGAAAATGCGAGAAAGAAAAAAGAAAACGTGTTAATTTAAGGATTTGTTTCTCTATTTATAGTCATGTTTCTGTTTCGTCACCCTTACAAAACACAATCTGTGGGCATAATTTTGCCATGCAATTCACATTTTTGTATCCATATATCCAGACATCTCTTTACAACACTAACTAACAAAACACTAAATGGAAAAGGACAGGTGTCAGAGAGTGAGAGGAGATTAGGAGGTTCCACGAATGTCCTTAATATCTAGGCCCTGGATTTTTCTCCTACGTGATATGTGATGTAACGCAAACGCGTTCTCTATCTCCTTTTCCTCTTTAGCCCTTCGCGTTACTCTTCTTTTTACTATTTTGCCATCTGACCTCCGTACAAGTTCTGAAAGATATTTAAAACGACATGTACACAGTACACAAAAGTCTGCCAGTTGAATATTCGTACGTGACAGAGATTGTGTATTATTCTCCAAGGCCAGAGTTACAGGGCCAACGCAAATCTTGGAATGGTAAAAAGAATAAAAAGAACAATGGAATTTTTTTTTGTGGGCAATACTAATCTAAATATATGCAACAATACAGCCTATGCATACATTTTTTTTTTGGGTAAAACAGCCTATGCATACATATTTACGAAGATTTCATTTTATGATATTTTCCACTTTTCTAACAACAAATCTGAGAAATTTATGATAGATTGGAACTTAAGGTAGCTCAAACAGTGTACGAGCTATTGCTAATTAGTAACTATTCATATAGAGAAGTATTCAGAGTTCTGCTGTAAATGTAAAAATCACTATTTTACATGTTTTTTTTGTCTCTGACCCGAAAAAGAACTACTGCATATATAGGTTTTGAATTCTTTAGAGCATCTTCAATGATATTCTATTTTTCATTATAAAAGAATTTAGAATAAACTCTATTATATAATTTTTAAAAAAAAATAGAGTGTGAACCATTGAAAATGATCTTAATAATACCAAACACAAAAACATCTTATCGATTGTCAACAACTTTTCATTAGAGATACATAATTTGTATCAATCAGATCATAAGAGAGCATACCAAGCGAGCACAGATTTGTTTTCACTGACGATATTGACAACTTAAGGCAGCATACTATATAAAAGTGACCAATTAGTCTTCAACACAAATTGTGATAAAAAAAAAAAAAAGAAAAAGTCTTCAATGCAAATTTCAAAGGTCGATCAAGAAAAATAGTTTTTTTTTTTCAATTTCGGTTTTACTATATACAAACAAAAGCATAAAAATAAATTAAAACTACGACTTCGGTACCTTATATTATATTTATATTCTTACACGCTCATGGAAATGTATTATATAGTTTTTTTCTTCTCATATGTCACATTTGTTTTGGTATGCTGTATCCAGAAGCTTGATATAATCCCATTTTCATTAGTTTATAATAGTAGCGTGTTTGTTTGGAGCACTGTGTAGTTTTATGTTATCAAAGACGAAAGATATCCATGACTTCATAGATTTTAGTGTAAAATTCGATTTTCTTGTAAAAATAGGATGTTCATAAATGACTCTATTTTGAGCCAAAAATGTCAATCAATTAATTAAATTTCACTTATTTAGACAAATTAAATGGTAACAGTATAATTAAAAACAGCCAAGCATTATTTTACAAATTTTGATTGAAATGGTGTTCTCAGTCTCTAAGTTATAATGCTACTAGGGCCGGTCCGCCCTACGGGCGGGATGTCTATATTTGTGTTATGGATATTTGTAATTTGTTTTGTTGTTATTAGGTTTTAAGTATATGGTTAATTATGAATATGATAGTAGTGTTTTTGTTCATTTTTTACCAACATCTCAAAAACTATCAAGCATAGCTACACATCTTATACATCTTGCAACATCTTATTCAAGTGCAAGAACTATGTGGAGGCCGTGTGATTTATGAGAACATGTTTTGACATCATGGAAAAGTCAGTTGCTTCAAAAGATCAGTCCATAACCTTCCCAATGCAGTGACTCCTTCTCAACCGGACTGTTAAGAGGAATTAGCAATAAAGGCTCTAAAAATCCGTTAGAAGTCATTTGGTAGATAGAGCTATCTTCTCTCCATACCATCATCATCATCAATTACTATGTTTCTTTTGTCATCGGAAAAAGATTAAATAAAGTCTTTTGTTGGGTTATATAACCAAAAGCAGTTGTAGAGCAGTTGATATTAATGGATATATCTCTTTGATTTGTATTAAATCTGTTTATATTGATGGTTAGATCCCTTTGTGAAGGTGAAGCTGAATGTTCGGTTTCTAAGCCAAAGGATAACTTGTAAAGTAGTTCAGTTTTCATGGTGATTTGAATAGAAGGAACGTATTTTTTGTGTTATATTTTGATGTATTAGTGTACTTAGATAGCTGAGGTAAATATTGTCACCTTCTTGAAATGTTTGGACGTTTTGGTATACTGTTTTTTTTTTAATTGAAATGGGTTTGTTATCTATGATAGAGTTACCATGTTTATATTTTTATGAGAGTAATATTTTTGTTGTCTTTATGAAAATAACTGTATATTTTAACGATATTAGTTTCTTATAAAAGATATATCAAAATAGATATTTTTTTAATGGTATTGTAACGACCATATTTTAATAAACTAATATAAGTTACCAACACCCAAATGTTCAGTTTACTTAATACTATCAGTTTCTTGAACCATATGTGTCTGTGAACAAAATTTGTCTTTTTAAATATATTAATATTTAATAGGCGAGGTATACTTGTGAATGTAAAAAGAAAGATAGCTGGCAATCGGTTGAGAGAAATTGCATGACCCCAAAGTCATCAGTATAAAGTTCCACTCAGAGTAATTCAGAATACCGATATAGCCATTGATTCTCTCTTGAGCACTTTTTTTTTCTGTTCAATTATTGTCTTGAGGACTGAGGAGTCTGATGACAAAAATAAAACCTAACGGACTTGCTTGTAATTATAATTGACACGACTCATAATCTTACTGATTCAGAAATAATTTTGCTTTGGTTCCAGCTAATAAACAAATAAAAATATAATGAAAAATGTATGCTTTTATAAATTCCTCAAACCAAACCTCCATGAAGAAAATAAGATACTTTTTTACCTGTAGTGCAACAATAATAACCTTCTTCTCTTGTGCTTCTGTAAAACCAATCCTCTTGGCGTGTCAGTTTACAGCAGAGAGGGGAGATCTCGAGTCCGACACAGCTGCTTCATAAAGAGAGGAAGCACGTATAAGGTGTTGTTGCTGCTGCTTTGCATCACCATTTGCCTGTTTAAACAGTTTCCCATCTTGAAACGCTCTCAGTAACTCCTCAGATGCTGGAGCTCGAAATTCCTCAATGGACTCAATACTCAGTATCTCGATTGCTCTTTTCCTCAGCCGTTGAACACGAAGGTTCATCTACCTGTTGGCACAGAAAAAACAACAATTATACTGTCACCAGACTGGTTAAAACCACCTACAATGTCTCTGATATGTTGCGGTTTGGTTTGTAAGGATTGAAATCTTAAAACTTACTATATATTCATCAAGAAGACATTTCCCTGTGTTGTCTGTGATCTCTACGATCTTGTGATTGTGATCACTCTTGAGCTCAATCAAGTCTTCGTAGCACGGGATGATCATGGAGTTGATCTTAGCGCATGCATCATTATTGAGTTTCAACGGATCTGACAGAAAAAGGGGTAATCTTTCAGCAAAAAAAAAAGAGAAGAATATTTTATCCATCTCTGTAAGTTCAAAGGAATTAGTAAAACTCACTGTCAATGGAAGTAAGAAGGCTGGCGTTAGCAGATTAAAAACATCAAGAGATGATGATAGAACTGAGAGCGTAGGTTCTCATTGGCGTCCATTCCTACTCTTTTGAGAGATATTGAAGTGATAAGTGACTTGAAACAGATCAGAAATGGTGAAAAAAAGATAAAAGAACTGGTTTCCATTCATACCTAACGATTGAGTCAACAGAAGCTACATTGTTCCGTTCTAGACTGACCAGTGATTCTTGAGCTTTCCTCCATTGATGGGCACTCTCTGCCTTCTCCAAGCTACAATGATCCATTGATCATGCATGACAAAAGCTCAGTTCTTGGACAATATAAAAGTTTATGAGCTTTTGAAATTTATTTATATACCAATTCAAGAGGACTTCTTGCATCGTCTTCTTCCCACTCTCAACCGCTGAAGTGTCCTGGTGATAGTTCGATTCTGTTTTCACCATGTGAAGTTCTCTCGGCTTTAATGGAAGAAGTTGAATCTTACATCGTTGACATCTCATGCTGTGTAGGGTGGTTGTTCTGGTGGATGCGCTCTCGCGTAGATCTTGTACAGCCATTTGGACCTGAAAGAAAATATAAAAAAGTTTCCTAAAAGCTGGTATCACGGGTGTCTAGAGTCTTGAAGAAATCCACTGTTACTTTCGAAACTGACCTTGCTGAATCCACGGCTTGTGAATGTGCCTGCACAATATCAAATGTTTCAACCACCATATCTGATACACCTTCCCAAAGTCGAACTCTCATACAGCTTCATTCTTCTCCTTAGTGGTCTCTCTGAGTTGCTTTTCAAGCTCTCTAGCTTCCTCAGGGATCTAAACAAACTAAAATTCCATTCTAAAGTAACTCAAATAGAAAGAAAAATACATTTTCTGATTAGAACATAGGAAAACATAAAACATCTAGTCTCCCCTGTTGTATGGTTCTTATCAAAGAGTTGCATTAGTAAGAACATAGAAAACATAGAATGATTAGATAAATGTGGAAAAAAAACAATAAAAGAAAGGAAGAAACTCACGTAATAGTTTCTGTGTGGCGTCTTACATGTCAGAACTCTATGTTCTTCATCTTTCGTGACAGCAAAATTTTACGAACTACCACTCTTATGATAATATTCGATGCTTCTCTTTTAAGCTGCACAATAAAACCATATACAACCATATCAATACCATGATAGATTCCAAAGATTGTCAAACCCGTATAAGCAGAACATTCATATTCGAATCTGTGATTATTTATCTGCTGCGTTTTAATTATTACAGAAACCTAAGTTAATCTGCCAGCCTTGACCACGAAACACATATTAGTTAAATCTTTGGATTAGCAAAGTTTTAGCTAAAACAAAAGAATTACCTGAGCGTCAAGAAGAAGCGTTTCGACCTCCATAAGCTCGCCGCTTCTATTCACATTCTTGGCCTCCCAAAATCTGAGCAGACGGCGGTGGTGCTACAGCGACGGGTTGAAGTCAAATCCATTCTAAAGGATATGAACAGATTAACGCCACATAGATCAGCCGTAAAAACTCGTCTCCCATCACCTCCAACAAACTCCATGGTCGGTTTACCGTGTCGGCACATTGAAGAAGAGGAGAAGAGACGAACTTGCGTCATTAGAATTAGGGTTAGGGACAAACTCTGTTTATTTGGGCCGCATTGGGCAACGATTAAAATCCAGAATATCTCTGAATAAATGATACGATGCGTTTCACTCTGATAGGACACGTGTCAAACGTAGGGGCAAGAGACGTGGATGGCCTAAGGAGAGATTAAACCTTACTTTATATATAAAGATTTATTAAATACAAGACGCTGTCAGACTCAATTAAAAATAAAATGACCAAATCACATACTGTTTTTTTCATAAATGCAAATTCGAAAAGAACACGACATATATCAAACATTAAATTAAATTAGTAAGATGATAATTTGATCTCTAACCTCTACAATATGTATATTTTGATCTCTGGTGTTTTCTCAAGAGAAATTTTGCTAAATCTTTCTATAAGTCTGTTAAATGGTCGTGAGGTGGTTGATTGACAGAGTTTGTTATCTTTAGTTTCAGCAAGTAAGCACAACAAAACAGAGTCATTCCTGATCTAATATGTATGGGCAGAAAAGTCTTATATGGCGAGATAGGAATGCAAAACGACACGAGGAGACTCCAAGAACACCGACAAATTTGATTAAAAAACTCACATTCAAGTGAAGAATCAAAATTTCTTTGAGATCCATTAAAAACCGGGACTATGGAGAAAGTAAGCAGCTCTGGTTAGCTACAAGAAAGTAGACAAGTATGGGATGTTTTTTTTTTATATTATAAATCACGTTAAAAAACTTTATTGTACAAAACAACTGTTTAAAAATATTATTTAAAACATCCATTCACAAAAAAAAGCATGACATACGAACAAAGTAACATTATATTCCAAACGGAACATTTTTTCATGCTACCATCTATAATAGTTCTGTTAATTTCACTAAATATTATTTGAGGGTATTAAACCCTAAGAAATAAAAAAATACGATCTTTATCTCATAAAAGTCAGTAATTTTGGGCTATTTATGAAAACTATAGGAGGAAAAAAAAAACTAATCATGGCAAGCGTAATTAATGAAGAAACAGTAGCTTAGCTACAACTGCCGTCCAAAAGTCAAAGGTCATAGTGGCAATCTTAAGTAAATAAACAGAACAAAATGGGCATTTAATAGGGCAATTGTCAATAATAGCACCTTTTGAAGTTTATGTCTCAAAAATAGCACTAGAAGGAAAAAGTCACAAAATGACATTCATTAAAGGGTAAAATATCTATAATACCCTTGGTTTAAAATTAAATAAACAAAATAAAATAAAAAAAAATAAAAATAAAAAAAATAAAAAAAATAAAATTTTTTTTTTATAGTTTCAGATTATATGTTTTCAGATTCGAAAATTTTATAATTTTTTTTTAAAAAAAAAATTCAAATTTTTTTTTATTTTTTTTTCAGATTTTATTTTTATAATTTAAAAATACTTTTTGAAACTGTTTTTAAAATTTTTATTTTTTATTTTATTATTTATTATTTATAAAATTTTAAACTCTAATTCCAAAACCCCACCCCTTAACCTTAACTCTAAACCCTAAGGTTTGGATTAATTAACCCTAGGGGTATAAGTGTACATTACCTCTTTAATGAAACCTATTTTTGTGACTTTGAGCCTTGAGTCCTACTTTGGGAACAAAAACTTGGTTTAGTGTTATTCTAGTCTTTTTCTCCATTTAATAGGTCCATGACAATTTATATCCTCTTCTTCTTCCTCTTCTTCTTCCTTAACAAGCTTTAATTTTCGAGTCTTCAAGCAAACCTTCTTCTTCTCTCTGTCCCCTTCCAACAATCTCATCCCCCAATCAACAAATCATTTCAGGTTAGCTTCCCTGATGATCTATGCACACTGCTTTCTCTTTTGTTTCTCATCTCATCTCATACTATTCAATTCCATTTGTTTAAAATTGCTCCTCTTTTTTTTTTTGTTATTTTAGGCGTTTTGATCATAGGCTTTTTCTGAATCGTAGCTTTTATTTTCTTGTTGATTGTTCGTTCGGTTTGAAGGATGTGATTTTGGGGATTATTAATACCCAGTAGCCAAAATCAATTTGTCTATGTCTTGTGTTGATTCTAAAGTACCAAACTTTTTACTGATTTAATGTAAAAAATCATGACTTGAAACCTTAATTTGATTCTTTTCAATCCAATAGTTGAACCCCTGATTTAGGGTTTGACTTCAACCCTGAAACAGAGAGTGGAAAGCTTCTGTTTTTGGTAATATGAATCTTATGGCAGTAACAAGAGAACCGATCTTTGTTTCCTGAAAGATGCTAGATCTGTTTTTTTTTTTCTTCTGATGATTTGATTGTGACTTGTGAGCATACCTTTTTGTATGTTTGTAGAATTGTTCACAAAGACGCCTTTTTGGAACTAGACTTTTGTTTTTTTCACTTCAATCACAAACTAAAGTTTCTGTCTTTAGTTTCTTTACTCTGTTAGTAGCTCACTTGTCCACTTCCCTTCATTTATATGGAGACAGGTTCGGTTCAAACAAAAGAGAGAAGGACATTAAGATAAAAAAGACAATCGATCAGAGACGGTGCGTGTTGCTGAGTTATTTTTTCCAAATGCAAACGTCTCAGAAACATCACAGTGCGGCTGGACTGCACATGCTGTATCCTCAAGTCCACTGTTCACCTCAGTTCCAAGTCATAGACAAGAAGAATAAGAAGAATGCCTTCTCTGATACCACCCCATCTAAAGAAAGCTTCTTCACCCTCGAATCCTCCACTGCTTCTGGTCCTCTTCCTTCCTACGAGTCCCCTTCCGTTAGCATCACATCTGGCCGCAGCCCGTTTTCTCCTCAGGCCTCATGCATCTCCGACCTCCATCCTTCCCCTGAAAACATCTACGAATCTCCCTTGAGTGGTGCGTCTTCTCACGTCTATGATGAAGCTCACGTCAAGAACAAGATCCGAGAGCTTGAGGTCTCGCTGCTGAGTGTTGACCCCAAAGTTGAAGAGTACTCAGGCTTCAGCCCCGCTGCTGGGAAGTCATGGAACTGGGATGAGCTCTTGGCGTTGACTCCACAGCTGGACTTGAAAGAGGTGCTGGTTGAGGCTGCTCAGGCTGTCTCTGAAGGGGACTTCGCTGCAGCGTGTGGGTTCATCGATGTCTTGGAACAGATGGTGTCGGTCTCGGGCACTCCGATCCAAAGGCTAGGTACTTACATGGCGGAAGGGCTTAGGGCGAGGCTTCAAGGTACTGGCGGCAATATCTACAGAGCGTTGAAATGCAATGAACCAACGGGGAGAGAGCTCATGTCTTACATGGGAGTTCTCTATGAGATCTGCCCTTACTGGAAATTCGCGTACACAGCTGCAAATGCCGCCATCTTGGAAGCAGTGGCTGGGGAGAAGAGAGTCCACATTATCGATTTTCAGATTGCACAGGGAACACAGTACATGTTTCTCATCAACGAGCTTGCTAAACTCCCCGGTGGGCCACCGTTGCTTCGTGTTACTGGTGTGGATGATTCCCAGTCCAGGTTTGCCCGTGGGGGAGGGCTTAACTTGGTAGGTGAGAAGCTCGCGAACAAGGCGCAGTCGTGCGGTGTACCGTTTGAGTTCCACGATGCGATCATGTCCGGGTGCAAGGTCCACCGGGAGCATCTCGGTGTGGAGCCTGGCTTTGCCGTCGTTGTGAACTTCCCTTACGTGCTGCACCACATGCCTGATGAGAGCGTGAGCGTTGAGAATCACAGAGACAGGCTGCTCCATCTGATCAAGAGCCTCGGACCGAAACTCGTGACGCTAGTGGAGCAAGAATCCAACACCAACACCTCTCCCTTTTTGTCACGGTTTGTGGAGACGCTTGATTACTACACAGCGATGTTTGAGTCTATAGATGCGGCTCGGCCAAGGGATGATAAGCAGAGGATCAGCGCGGAGCAGCACTGTGTGGCGAGAGACATAGTGAACATGATAGCGTGCGAGGAGGCGGAGAGAGTGGAGAGACACGAGGTGCTTGGGAAGTGGAGGGTGAGGATGATGATGGCCGGCTTCATGGGCTGGCCTGTCAGCTCATCCGCAGCGTTTGCAGCGAGTGAGATGCTTAAAGGTTATGACAAAAACTACAAGCTAGGAGAGAGTGAAGGAGCGCTCTATCTCTTCTGGAAGAGGAGACCCATGGCTACATGTTCCGCTTGGAAACCAAACCCAAACCAGATTGTGTGATGACATGGTGGTGAACTGACAGTGGATGAAGAACAAGAGCACAACACACACATCTGTCGCATGTAAAGTTTTGAGGATGTGCAATGTTGTTTTTAAGTTGTAACAAAAACTATGCAAGTCAACTAGTTATATATATTTGTATACAAAGTAAACCTGGTTGTTGTGGGATTGGGTGTTACCGTGTTAGTAATGATATATAACCAAAGCTTTAATTTAATCATTGTTCTATAATCTTCTGTAATACCAGATGAGTCAAGTGGCGGCTGAACCAAAAGGTTATGTAGTTAAAAAAAAAATATTAAGACCAAATCTACAGGTCAGATTATGTTCTGTCTGATAAGCCTCTAAAAGGATTTCACCAACCCACAAAACCAATGGGTGAACAAAGTACAGGTCATCACCTCCATTTACTTTTTTTATAAGGTTCAAGCTTCCTTTATTGCTTTTAGTTCTCCATATAATATAATAATAACAAATACATAATTATTTCTAAGTGTTGTTTGTCTAATGATCTTATCATTGAATCATCTAATAAGTTAGTAGCAAAACCATAAGACTTGGAAGCAAAGAAGAGAGTCTCATTTAGTTGAAAACTTATTTTAATTCAAAGAGAGATATTGAGTGACTTCCACTAATACAAAGAAACCTTGGTCTGTGCAATGTTTTGCGGTTAAGCTATTAATTGCTGAGGCAACACCTTTTCACCCTATTGCTTTCAGTCTTCCAAGTTTCAGCCTTTCTCACTCTTTCTAGCAATCAAACTACAAACTCTCTTGGATAATATTATAGTTTTCATTCAAAACTTATCGTAATTGTTATCTGTTGTTACCTACATTCATAGCCTTATCAAAACTAATAAAGACAAAAGGATACAAGAGAATATAATTTTTAGTTAATATAAAAAAGAGAGTTTTCACCTAATGAAATACTTCAATCATTTGAGTTATCTTTATCCTTATGATTAGTGTCTTTATATCTGTCAATATGCTGCCTCTCCTTCCAACTCCTTTTGGCTTATTCTCTGCTTCTCTTGCTTTAGACATTTATCTTTATTTATAATTTCCATTTGAGGTAGAACCATATCCCTTTTTCAAATTTTATTAATAAAATAAAATACATTGGTAAACGTTTGAACATGAAAAATATGCACTAGCCGGTAATTATGATGATGGACCAAAATCTAATTTGAAAACTCTATGTAACTGAGAGAGTCAAATGAAAGTAATAATTTGAAAAAGAAAAAAAGTCAACAACTTGAAAGCATTTTAGAATTGAAGATAAAGAGGAAGATAATGAGTATGATGAATGTGAAATGAAATGGGTAGTGAAAGAGAAAGAAGAAGAGGGAAGGGTTGGTTACTGTCAATGTTGTGTTAATGTCAATGGCTTGAAATGTCGACGGTTGCTTGAGAATGAGGGAAAAAAAAGAAGTTTAGTAAGTTTAAAACTTTCTCTCTCTCTTCTTAAACGTCAATTCCTTTAAGAAATGGTCTATCTCTCTCTAAAAGCGTGTGTGTATATATATTAAACGCCTCCATTATCTCCTGTGTATCATTCTTTGAACTGCTTAGACCAAAACTCATATCTATTATACTGCAACAAAGGAGGAGGAGTCTTTGAGAGTAAACATGACCGCAGGAGAAAACCCTTTTGCATCAAACACCTCTTCTCTTCAAAACCAGCTTAGAGGTTCTTTCTTTTCTTCTCTGAGGCTTCTTATTCATCAATCCTTCTGAGTAGCTGCTTCATATTGAGGGGTGTGCTGCTTTCTTTTTTTCTCTTTTGCAGAAAAGGACAAGGAGCTATTGGCTGCTAAGGCTGAAATTGAGGCTTTGAGAACAAATGAAGAGCTCAAGAAGAGAGAATTTGGGGAGGTATGTAAGTTAGCATAAACATGATAATTCCCATTTGTATGTTTGTGATGATCTCTTCCACTATGTCTTACCTACAAGTTTTCTTGATCAATGTTATGTTTTCCATATTTAAACACTTATAACAAGTTTCTTGAGCTCTGCTGACGCTACTTGGTTGTGTGTTTCAGCTCAGGGAAAACGTGAGGAAGTTGGAGGAGAGACTAGGAATCTCTAAGAATCTTGTTGTACAAAAGGTGCGTTTACACTCAAAGACTTGTCATCTTTTCGAGTGATAGAATGACTAGAATAATAAGTTAAGATTATGACATGATTGTGGAAGAGCAGGAGGTAGAGATGAAGAAGCTAGAAGAGGAGAAGGAAGATGCATTAGCGGCACAGGACGCCGCAGAGGAAGCACTGAGGAGGGTTTACACGCACCAACAGGAAGATGATCCTCTACCCCTTGAATCAGTTATTGCTCCTCTTGAAGCTCAGATCAAGTTTCAAAAGCATCAGGTCTTGATTTCAAACTTGTTACCATCTCTCTTCTTGTGTGTGTTACAAACATCATGTATTGACTATAGCTTATTTTGTCTGTTCACAGATCTCTGCGCTTCAAGAAGACAAGAAAGCGTTGGAACGGCTGACAAAATCAAAAGAATCAGCGCTTCTTGAAGCAGAGAGAATCTTGAAAAGTGCACTTGAACGTGCTTTGATTGTTGAGGAGGTTCAAAACCACAACTTTGAACTTCGACGACAGATTGAGATCTGCCAGGTAACAAACACTCTTGTAATACAAATTTAGCATTATTCAGAGAAACATTTAAACCTGTGGCTGGCTATAAAAGCGAAGAAAACTTGCAGGAAGAGTACAAGTTTCTTGAGAAAATAAACCGGCAGAAAGTGTTGGAGATTGAGAAGCTCTCTCAAACCATTGGAGAGTTAGAGGAAGCAATCTTGGCAGGAGGAACAGCTGCAAATGCAGTTCGAGACTATCGTCGCCAAATCTCTCAGCTCAATGCAAGTATTCTTTTATTTACATTCTCACATTTGTTTTCAAGAAACTCACAATATTGTTTTCAACATCAACCAACAGGAAGAGAAGAGAACCTTGGAGAGAGAGCTAGCCAGAGTCAAAGTATCAGCAAGTAGGGTGGCTCTTGCCGTTGCTAACGAGTGGAAAGATGAGAATGATAGAGTAATGCCCGTAAAGCAATGGCTTGAAGAGAGAAGGCTTCTCCATGTACTTCTTTTCACTTACACAACCAATACATAGTGACTGGTCTATATGGAAAACTGAGTGTTGTTCTGTTGAAATTTGTGTGTATGTGTGCAGGGAGAAATGCAGAAACTGAAAGATAAACTGGCTGTTTCAGAGAGAACAGCTAAGGCTGAATCACAGCTAAAGGTGGTGGATGAGTATATTATTAGTCTTGTGGTGCAAGTAAGTGTAGTTTCTAATGCTTCTAAGTAATCTAATACAGGAGAGGTTGAAGCTGAGGCTGAAAACCGTAGAAGATGGCTTGAAGAGTCCAAACATGTTTACTGTCTCTCCAACAACTACAAAAGCTGAAAAGTCTGGCAAGATTTTAGGGTTCTTGACTAGTGGTGGTGGTGGATCAAAGAAACGATCTACTTCTCAGCCAAGAGGCTCAATTACTAGTAGAATCCATGCTTTAAATCAGCCGATCAACAGAGGTGAAGAAAGAGACGGAAAAGAGAACTCAAAGGTTACATCAAACGGATCAGCTGATCAGCATGAAGGAAAAGCTGAGGAGGATGGAAATGTTGATTCTGAAGATATGGTGTCAGGGTTCTTGTATGACAGGCTTCAGAAGGAAGTAATTTCTCTAAGGAAAATCTGTGAGAGTAAAGAGGGTACTATAAATGCCAAAAATGAGGAAATCAAGGTACACTGATGACTGAACCTTCTTATTCTTGTATCATCTATTTGACAATATGAAACCTTACTTAATTACAAGTTAATATGCATATGTACACAGATGTTGTTGAAGAAGGTGGATGCTCTAACGAAAGCAATTGAAGTGGAGACAAAGAAGGCAAAGAGGGAAGCTGCGGCGAGAGAAAAGGAGAACGCCTTGGCGAGCTTGAGTGAAGAGTCAAAACGATGTAGAAAGGCAAACTTACCGAGAAGGTTTGTATCTTTCTTTTGAGAACATACAAAACAGTTAAACATCAAGAAAAAAATGATATTTATGTGTGCTATGATGACATGTTGTGCAGCCGCGTACACAAATCATGTTGAATATGATGTCCAGTAGAGGAACAAGATGCTTCTGGGAAGGAAGATATCAAAAGAATATGGTCTTAACTTCGGTGTACATACTAAAAGAAAATGAAACTGAAGCTTTAATGAAAGAAGAGATGTGTGCGTTTGTTATCTCGTTTGGATTGTAAATTATGTTTTTAGATACTGAAGCAATACTACTTATCTCTCTTCTCCTATCACCTTGTTGAGTGATTAGCAATTATCATGACAATCTAAAAGTAAATCATAGTCTTCTCAATACAAGCAAAAAGATTTGAGAATGAAGTAAACATTATATACAAAAATAGACTAGTTCTCTTTCTCTCAATAAGTGAGAAGGAACCATATAGAAAAATATCAAATATCAAACATCAATCTAAAATCTCTATTTACATGGACCTCTGTGTAAGGTGATGTTGCCTGCTGTGTAGACTCGCAAACCGTTGGATGAGGAAACGAGTTTTATGCCTCTTTGAGTCTTGGTGGGAGAGCATTGATATGGTTTAGGAACAGAGAGTGGTTTGATGGAACAAGCCTTTTCTAGGTCAGGAATTGCATGGAGATGAGAAGGAAGATCAATGGTGAATTGTCCCAACGCATTTGTGACAGCTTTGATCCATTTAGATCTCTTCCTATATCCAGTGTGGCACTTGATGCCAACCGTAGCACCTATATGTATAAGAAGTGAGAAGAGACTAACACCATGACATGCATGGACTAATCTACTCATTGCTACTTGTTTACAATACTTACCAGGAATAGGTGAGGAGGAAGAAGAGAGAAGAGATGCAGTGACAAGGACGGAGGAGAGTTTGTCTTCGCCGTAGCCAGCCATCTCCACCATCTCTTTTCTGTTCCATCTCATTATTTCCCCAGCTGCTTCACCCAAAGCCAACATGAATACCAAAGTCAAGCTGCTACATAATAAGAACCTCATCTCCATTTTTCAAAACTTTATAATATGCAAACAACTAGGATAAAAGGATATGTAAATGCAACAAGCAAGCATGTGTGCATATATATAGACCCACAAAAAGATGATGGATTGGTTTGTATTAAAATTTTAAGGATATGATGCCCTTAAGTTATTTTTTTATATAAATTAGAAAGGCTAAAACATCTTCCTTCATTTGACATTTATCTTCTCTGGTCAATTTGGCAGACTTTTTAATATATATCTCTTTATTTTGTTTGTCTAATCTTTGTTTCCTTCTAGATTTTCTTAATAATATGTTTGATATAGGTTTTGCGACGTTTCTTCTTTTAAGTTTGGAGGGATGGTCAAAGCTGCCCTAGCTGTTTTTTCTTTTCTTCCAGACATTTGCATTATCAATTATTTTTCTTCTTTTTGGGAGGGGTTTTGGTGGGTTGGTAGCTATATCTTCAATGAAAAATACAAAAAGTTTATCTGGATGATGTGTCTTTGATGATTTACTATAATTTAATCTTTTAATTGAATGTGCACCATTAGAATTAGAGACAAGATCTAATCAATTTTCTCATTTAAACATAATTTTTTGGATAAGAACCTGTGTTTACAGATGAACTTTAAAGTAACAAGACATATTTACCAATTTTTTTTTAAGAATATTATCTTATTTTAAAAAAAATTCGAATATTTATGTTTTTGTTGATGTATCTATGTATTATTTAAAGGTTTTTTTTTGTTTTTTCTCCTCTTCAACTACATTAATTTATCGTAAAAAGAGCGAATAATCAATAATTGTTGGTAAAATAATATAAACAAAAACATTTCATATCAATACACAAAAAAATACATTTAATAGTTTTAAATATTAAAATTGTAAGAGTTTTCTTCTTTCGATGATTTTTGGCTATTATATTTAAATATTATGAAATTAGGTATTTCGTCTGTGCATGTAAATATAATTATTTTATGAATACTTATTAGTATATGCATTATAAATTTAAAGACTTGTATAATTAGTTATATTTATGCTTTTAATCATTCTTTTTTTTTTAATTTTTGTTCTCATCTCATTTCTTATTTTTTAAACACCAATAAAATCTATAAAATGAGAACTTGATCATATATCAAACATAATAAAGTACAAAAGTGAACTTTTGCTCTTTTAATCCTCTTTATCTATTTAAACCAGCAAAAAAAAAACTTCAAAACACAAGACCAATTAATATTTGTAATTTACAATTTGGCCACTATAAATCAGTTTTGTAAATAATAAAGAGAAAAAGACTAGGATAGCACTAAACCAAGTTTTTGTTCCCAAAGTAGCATCCAAGGCTCAAAGTCACAAAAATTGGTTTCATTAAAGAGGTAAATATACACTTATACCCTTTGGGTTAATTAATCCAAATCTTAGGGTTTAGAGTTAAGGGGTGGGGTTTTGGAATTAGGGTTTAAAATTTTATAAAAAATAAATACTTAAAAAAAAAAAAAATTTAAAAACATTTTCAAAAAGTATTTTTAAATTATAAAAAGAAAATTTGAAAAAAAAACTAAAAAAAATTTCGAAAAAAAAATTTCAAAAAAAAATTATAAAAATTTCGAATTTGAAAACATATAATCTGAAACTATAAAAATTTTTTTTTTTCATTTTATTTATTTTTATTTTATTTATTTTTGTTTGTTTATTTAATTTTAAATCAAGGGTATTAGGAATATTTTATCCTTTAATAAATGTTTTTTTTGTGACTTTCTCCTTCTAGTGCTATTTTTAAGACATAAACTTCAAAAGATGCTATTATTGACAATTGTCCAATAATAAAATATAAATTGTTTTTTAAGTAAAATGTCAAATATAAAATATTAATTTGGTAAATCAGTCTCAAACTTTATATATTGACAAAAGAAACCCTACTCTGTTGGGGTTTAATTGTAAAACTTAACCTTCCTATTGTCGGATCCGAAAGTCTCTCTCTCTCTCGATTTTGCGTTAGATGGCTTCGTCTTCTTCATCATCTCCGACGCCGGATGCTGTGACCGCGATGGACGAGGAGCTGACTCTGATAGTCAAATGGAGCGGGAAGGAGTACACACTCCGAATCTGCGCCGACGACTCTGTTGCTGAGCTGAAACGTCGCATCTGCTTTCTCACCAACGTCTTGCCCAAGCGCCAGAAGCTTCTTTACCCCAAAGTCGGAAACAAGCTCTCCGATGACTCTCTTCTGCTCTCTCAGATCCCTCTCAAGCCTTCTCTCAAGATGACCATGATCGGGTCCTTCTCTCTCTTCCTTTTTATGCCATTTCGTAACCCTAATTTTACAATTGATCATGTGAACTAAATGGATTGAAAGTATGGATTTTTCAGTACTACGGAGGATGATATAATAGTAGATCAAGTAACATCGGATGACGTTGTTGATGACTTTGAGCTTGGTAAGGAGGAAGTGGTGGATATTGAAGACAAAGAGATTAATAAGCAGAAGCTGAGGAGGAGAATTGATCAGTACAAGGTCTGTTCTGAGTTTTGTGTATTCAAAGTTTTGAACTTTAATACATTTGAATGTCTCATTGGTACAAACATCTTCTCCTTCAGTGGAGATTCGTGGTCTGTGTTTCATGTTCTTGGATTTGGCTGTTAAAATCTTTAGTTATCGGTTTTGTTGAATAAAGAATGACTATTAGCTCGTGAATGTTTGTGATTTAAGCCTTTTTCGTTCAATGTAAGAGTAATGAATGCTTTGTGTCATTTTTCTCAAAAGGTTCTTCATTTGTTGTGTGATTTTGCAGATTAAGCTTGTTAATCCATGTCGCAAAGGCAAAAAACTGCTTGTTCTAGATATTGACTACACTTTGTTTGATCACCGTTCCACTGCCGAGAACCCGTTGCAGCTTATGCGTCCCTGTAAGTTGTAGTGTCTATTATTCATTTCTCGTATCCATTTGATTGATGAGTTATTATCTGACGATTGTCTGGATTACCTAAATGCAGATCTTCATGAGTTTCTTACTGCTGCTTATGCAGAATATGATATCATCATTTGGTCTGCCACTAGGTGATGCTTCTCTTTTCTTTGATAATTTCTTCTGAAATCATCTGTCATGTTATCTCTCCATCTTCTTTCAGTTATTTGATTATCCGTTTTTGGTTTCTGTAGCATGAAGTGGGTTGAGTTAAAGATGGGAGAGCTTGGTGTGTTGAACAATCCGAACTACAAGATCACAGCGCTTCTCGACCATCTAGCCATGATCACAGTTCAGTCAGACTCTCGTGGGATCTTCGATTGCAAGCCACTAGGTTTAATTTGGGCACTATTACCTGAGGTACTATTATCCCATCACCACCACCGTTACTTGTGTTATTATAATCTTTATTCTCTTTCTCATGGATTTGATTTGTTGTTATATTGCAGTTCTACAACGCCCAAAACACCATCATGTTCGATGATCTGCGAAGGAACTTCGTGATGAACCCTCAAAACGGTCTTAAAATCAGGCCGTTTAGGAAAGCTCATGTGAACCGAGACAAGGATGACGAGCTTGTATTGCTGACTCGGTACCTTCTGGCAATAGCAGAGCTCGATGATTTGAGTTCTTTGGATCATAGCAGATGGGAGACATTCACAGAAGATAGCGTCAAAAGGCGCAGGCACACATAAAACTTTCTTAACCCTATTGCCGTTGTTTAGATATGTTGTTGTTGCTGGCTACTTCGTATGTTTTATGGTAACTTTGTTAGTATATTCACCTTAAGAAATTTCTAAATACTATAAGGTTTCTTATTATAGGATTCAATGATTTCATGTCTAAAAATAGAAAGAATAGATGTAATGAAGGGGCCTTAGAGAGTAAAACCAAAGACATGAACGCAAAACATGGTTACCCTCTGGTTCATTATTTGGATTCTGGAAGACCAAACATCGAGATGATCAACATCTCTCTGTCTCTGCTTCATTACGTAAAAACAAGACGAAACATTTTGTGTTGAAAGATGATAAGAGCAGATGCTCCGGTGATGCCTCTCGAGACTCCTCCTCGGAGCAGTGAGGTTGGAGAGATAGACACACGTCCTCCCTTTCAATCCGTTAGAGACGCCGTTAGTTTATTCCGCCAAGTTAGCTTCTCAAAGCAACAACCACCAAGTCTCTCCTCCTCCTCTCAGGTACATTCATTCTTCTCTAGCTTTTTAACTCTCACTACCATTTCTCTGAACTAGTATTCTTTCTTCTTTAAGGATGCAACGGATGTGCCAGATAAAGAGACACAGCTTCTGTTAGCAGAACAAGAAATGAATAGAGTCCATCTCTGTCTTGACAGCTCTGTCAAAGCGAAAGCACGAGCTCTCTCTGATCTCGACTCAACTCAGCAAAAGGCCGCTGACTTGAGGGATAAACTTGAAACCACCAAACAGTCAAGAAAACGTGCGATCCAGACCAAACACACCATAAACCAACGGTTAGAGAAACTGCAGTCTCAAAACCAAGAAACAGAGAGCGTAAGAGAGAGTTACATCTTAGCCACCGCAGAGCTGTTCATGGCTAAGGAGAAGCTTGTGGAAATAGAACAAGAGTTCAGCATCTCCGTGGAAGAAAGGTTATCTGAGCTTCAAAGAGCAGAGGAAGCGGAGTGTTCATCAATGGTTAACTCCCAAAAGATCAATGAAATGTTAGAAGAGATAGCAGAGATGCGTGACACTGCTGAGAGATTGAACTCTGATGCTGATAAGAAGAAAGAGGAAGAGGTAAAGATAAAAGAGAAGAGCTTTGATGCGAGAGAGACTTATGCTGAGATGAAACGAGAGGCTGAGCAGAGGCTGGAGGATCTGAGGAGCGACTGTGACCCTGAACTAAGGAAAGATATTGATGAGCTTGCGGAGATATCTGCTGAAAACCAGAGTTTACAACGAGAGATCAAACTTGCTCGTGAACTCAAAGAGGCTAAGAGTGCGATGCAAGAGATTTGTGATGAAGAGAGGTCATACAAAAGCTTGGTGATATCACTCACGGTGGAGTTAGACGGTGTGCAGAGAGAAAACAGAGATCTGAAGGAGAAGGAAAAGGAGAGAGAAGAAGTTGAAGAAGAAGAATGGGTAGAAGAGAGACTTAAGGTTGAAGAAACCATGCGTGTAGCAGAGAGAACAAGACAAGAAGCGGAAGAGACGAGGATGCACGTGGACGAGCTCAGGAGAGAAGCAGCAGCAACACATACCGTGATGGGTGAAGCAGCGAAGCAGCTGGAGATAGTTAGAAGAGCGGTGAAGAAAGCGAAAACCGCAGAGAAGAGAGCTGTGGAGGACATGACGGTACTTACTGAAAAGAAGGAGAGCTTGACGCATGATGATCCTGATAAGAAGATTAGAATATCGTTGAAAGAGCACGAAGAGTTGAGAGGGAAGCACGAAGAGTCAGAGAGAATGGTGCAGTACAAGGCGGAAACGGTTGATGCTCAGCTGGAAGAGATCAACGAGAGCAGAGTAGAAGGGGAGAGCATGTTGGAGGAGAAGATGAAGGAGATGGAAGAGGTAAAGGAAGCGACTGATACTGCGTTGAGAAGCGCAGAGATTGCAGAGGAAGCACACTGCATCGTGGATGCTGAACTTAGAAAATGGAAACCAGAAGAATTGTAGTAGATGATGATGTTGATATTTAGGTACAAACTACATTGACAACAAAGATACAATAGTTGTAGTGGAGACTAAAGAGAAAGAGACATTTCAACTTGCTTTCTAATATAAACTCCAAGAAGATGATGATAATACAATATGCTCAAGAAAGTGACTTCAAATACAATACATTCAATATGAACCTCTCTATATATGTAATTTCTCCAGTATATCGCTCATAAAATGTAACACCGTGTGAGAGCCCAGACCACCAGTCCAATGCAAATGTGGTAGATATCCCACCTTGCCATCAGCTCAGAAGCACTAGACGATTTATCTGTAACGCCAACAAGAAATCTACAATCCCCAACTGAAGGATCTAGGAAGGTGACCATACCAAGCCCATCAAAGTCGCAGCTCTTCTCATTTTGCATCTGCAGCTGATAGTAACTGTTGAAAGCATATGAGATATTATCCTTCTCCCCAAGCTGGCTGCATGATCCCCCGTCGTTGAGCGTTGTGCAATCCGCTTGACTGCAAGCAAGCCTCAAGTGGTCTGTAACTTGGGTCATGTCCTTCTCTGGGTGAGCCACACACCACCTGGAAGGTAGGTACTGAACATTCTCCGCATTCTTGAGCCCTCTGTTGCCTAGTCCTAAGTTGAGACGATACTTAGCCTGTCCATCAAAAGAGAAGATCCCCCAGTGCCTTTCAAAGTTACCAGGCAGTGTGCTCTTAGCTCCTTCGTCAAGCAAACCGAAAAGATAGACATCCATAGGAGGTGAGCCAGGCCTGAGCGGCGTCCCTTTGTTGCTCAACAGATGGTTAATAAGCCCTTGGTTGAAAACCCGCGCCGCAGTGAGGTTAGCACCCACTGCTCCATCCGTAGGCCAACCAATCTCCCCAATAACTATAGACATTTGACCATACCCAATCTTGGCGAGAGCAGAGACAAGAGTGTCGAAGTTCCCATCAAACGCATTGTAATAAACATTAGGCCCATCAAGAACCGGGTGACTACTTCCCTCGAAAAACGCAAAGTCTTGCGGGAAGTCGGAGTTTTGATAGAGACTAAGGAAAGGATAGATATTGACAACAAAGGGGGACCCATTTGAGTTTAGAAACGAAACCAACTGAGTCATGATCTGCGTTAGCTCAGGCCTAAACGTCCCTTGAGAAGGAACGTTAGACTCATACGCATCCGCGTTGCAAGGAACCACCAGCTTCACATAGCTAGCTAGATTTGCTTTAACCAAAGACTGCTGCAAGTTAACCATAGCTGGGACAACATAGTTCTGATACGCACCGCCGTAACTCGTCAAGAACGGCTCGTTCCCTACAGCAACGTACCTACACATTCACAAAGATTGAAACTTTGCAAGTGGGTGAATAGCCTAAGAGCATAAAGATTGAAACTTTGCAAGTGTGTGAGCATATAAGAACATAAAGACGCATACTTGGTAGAAAATGCTATACCTGATATCAGCGCCACCTTTGCCCATGAAGCGAGAGAGGTTCTGCTGGACGAAGAGATCGGAGCTGAAAGTGGAGAGCAGCTCATTGGGAA
This sequence comes from Brassica napus, assembly GCF_020379485.1. Lineage (NCBI taxonomy): Eukaryota > Viridiplantae > Streptophyta > Magnoliopsida > Brassicales > Brassicaceae > Brassica > Brassica napus. The sequence goes on from NC_063434.1 coordinate 10,404,437, forward strand.
TGCTGATCATGACTTGGATTCCAGTGCCCATTAGAGCTCGAAGTGCATCTGGGTTTGAATCAAAGAGCTTTACTTTGGTTATTTTGTTTGCTTTGAGGAGATCCACCACTGTGGAAGGTCTCAGCTTGTGAAACGACAGCGTTCCCCAGTTCACGCCGATTGCGGAATGAGCATGATGGGCTGCGAGAAGAAAGGAGAGAGTAAAGAGAGCTACACCGCTTCCCATCTTTCTTTCTTTTTTCTCTCTCTGAGCTCTCCTTCTCTCAGTGCCGACTGAGAAGCATTTTAATATTTTATACAATTTTCAACAGCTTTTTTTCCTCTTTCTCTTGAAGTGGTTGCGTGCTGTTATATATTCACGTAACTGCACGCAGTGCAATCACAAAACACCGAAACGCCAGAAAGTTGCTAATGAGCTACGATACATTGTAATTTTAGGGAAGCTCACTCAACTAAATTTTGTTAAGAGTTTTAATACCCAAACTAGATTTTGATCCGCGCTTAAGAAGCGCGGGTTTGAGGTTTTTAATCTTTAATAATTTTAAATTTAGTATAAATTTAGTAGAAGTAGTTATCATTGATTTTTGAAAAAAAAAAGTGCTTTTTCTCTCAAAAAGTGCGACATAAAGTGCGATTCAACAGTGCTCCCGTCTTCAAAGTCATCGGTTCGATGACTCCGCCGGTTCCGCCACCGCCGTTACCTCCGGAACCAGTGCCTCCATGTGCTCCGTTGCTTCCGTCTCCCTCTTCCTCCTCCCCACCCGCTCCCTCTTCCTCGTCCCCACCCGCTCCCTCTTCCTCCTCCCCACCCGCTCCCTCTGAGAATGCTATTCCCGGTGTGGCTTCTAAGATGGTTGACTCTCAGCCTTCTTCTTCAGCGTCGCAAGGTTCTCAACCCACTTCAAAGGCGACCACTTCCAAAGAGGCGTTTAATTGGGCAAAGAACCTCGATTCAGCTGCTCGTTTTCCGGTGGCCAATGCCCCGGTTTCTACTTCGGCCGAAGGCAGACCTAGGGTTCGTATATCAAATGGGGTTTTCGAACGAGGTGCAAAGATTCACAGTGACTACATTGTTGGAATATTTTATGGTAAAGCTCCCTCTTATGGTAAGATCTGGGGAGTCCTCAACTACTTATGGGGCAAAGACAGGCGCGTTACAATCAATCATCTGTCTAAGAACGCCTATCTTTTTTACATCCCTTCTCCAGTGCTTCGTAACCGTATCTTGCAGCACGAGCTATGGAGAGTGGGTGACTCCCCGTTTTTCGTTACAAAATGGAAATCAGAATTCTGCACAAACCCGCCTTCTCTGGATAAAGCTCCTGTTTGGGCGACAATCAACAATGTTCCCTTTGATTTAATCACTCCGGAGGGTCTAAGTAACGTCTGTGTTCCACTGGGGAAAGTAGTTGATTCTAAGCCTTTCACTAGTATCTCTTCTGCGGAGGTCAAAGTTATTGTGGACCTTACCAAGCCCCTACCGGCAGAGATTGAACTTGAATGCGAAGATGGTAGCATCCTTCTTCTAAATGTAATCTATCCTTGGCTGCCCCCGCTATGCTCCTTATGTGGGGAAAGAGGGCATAAGGAATCTCTATGCCCAGCTGCTCCTCACCGTGCAAAGAACCAGGATAAGCACAGACCCTCTTCTAAGAAGTCTCAGAAACCTAATTCCCCGGCCCCGAACCAGGAATGGCGCCAAATACCTCCCTCCTCTAAGTCTGTTGCTGTGCCTCAGGAACAAATCTTTAAGGAGATTCAAAAGGATATTCAGGAGAAGGGTCTTGAGACGAGTTCCTCTATTCAAAAAGATCTGGATCCGGTAACTCCCTCTGTTCCTGCTCAGCCCGTGGTGGTCTTGGCCTCAGACAAATTGGCTACCGATTCTTCTTCCTTGGTAATAAGTGAATCTATGGAGATATCTCCTGATGCTGATGGTTTCATCAAGGTCTCCCCTAGATCAGCGCAGCGGAGCATGGTGGTGGCAAACAAGACGCCAGTTACCACTTCAAATAACTTTGAGCTGCTGCAGGTTCATACTTCGGATCAAGAGACTACTGAGGGTAATAAGATAGTCCTTTCAACAGAGTTCTCGCCTTCTTCTTCGGCCTCTGTAACCAGGAAGCAGAAGAAGCGCAAACTTCGAAATTCACCAGTCTCCGGTGGTATCCTTTCACTTGGTTGGAAGGACGATCACTCAAATAACTAATTTCTATGTCAGAAACATTTTTTTGGAACGTGAGAGGCTTAAACGAACCATCAAAGCATAGCCCGTTATCTACTTGGCTGTATAGTAGGTCAATATTTTTTGGGGCGCTTTTGGAGACTCATGTTAAGGAAGCAAGCAAGCATATTATTTTGTCTTCTATTGGATCAGACTGGTCACTGATTGATAATTACTCCCACTCGGACTTGGGAAAAATTTGGATTATCTATAAGCCTTCAATAAAAATCAAGGTATTGTATACAGACCTGCAATCTATTATCAGGGCCGGGCCTGAGAAATTTTGGCCCAGAAGCAAAAAAAACTAGTGTAAGGTTTACATCATTATTGGCCCTTTAAATATATATATCTGTACGGCCCCAAGCACATGCTTTATGTGCCTTTATTCAGGCCCGGCCCTGTCTATTATGTGTGAAGTGGAGCTGGAGGATGGCGGGGTCTTTTATTACACAGCCATTTATGCCTCAAATGATGAAGCGGAGAGGAATGAGCTGTGGTTATCTTTGAGAGACACTTCTGTCTCATTTGGCCTTCATGACAAAGCTTGGCTAGTAATGGGGGATTTTAATGAAATCCTGCATCCCTCTGAAACTTCGAACGAAAACATAGTGAGAACTACAAGAGGCATGAGAGATTTTGGTGACTGTCTGCTGGATTTGGAATTATTTGATCTATCTTGGTCAGGACCGCAATTCTCTTGGTTAAACAACAGACCATCAGCTCCAGTGAGAAAGAAACTCGATAGATGTTTGGCAAATGGTTGCTGGGTTATGAAGTTCCCGTCTAGTCATGCCTTATTCGAGGCTCCAGAGTTCTCAGATCATTGCCCCTGCTTTGTTAAGTTCAAATCGGATCCTCCAAGATTTGGTACTAGGCCATTTAAATTTTATAATCTCCTGCTAAAGCACCAATCCTTTCTGGATTCAGTTGCAGAGGTGTGGGATTCTTCAGGGAGCAGGGCTCTTTCTCTCAGAGACTTCGGTTTCAAGTTAAAGCAGCTGAAGCGTCCGATGAAAACTCTTCTTAAAGATAACTACAGCGACATAGAAAAGCGGGTAGCTGCGGTATATGAGGATCTTTGTTTCAAACAACTCCTAGCTCTAAATGATCCTTCCTCTTCTAACATACAGGCTGAACTGGATGCTAGAGATATCTGGTCCTCTCTTCGACTAGCTGAGCACAGTTTTTTCATGCAGAGATCGAGGATCAAATGGATGTGTCATGGTGATCAGAATACTCCATTCTATCATCGGGTTACGCAAGTAAGGAATTCAGGCAATGCTATTAAGTTTCTGCTATACCCTGATGGCTCTCGAACTAGTACTCTTGAGGAGGTTCACCATCTAGCCATCAATCATTTTCAGTCAATACTGTGCTCAGTCAGAGGTGCCTTCTGTCCTAAGCTACCAGAATTTTTGGAAGCTCTTATTGTTCTGAAATGCTCTGATCAACAAAGAACCCATTTCCTTATACCTTTCCCTCAGGAGTTGATTCAGAGTACTCTGTTTAAAATGAAAAAAAATAGAACACCGGGGCCAGATGGTTTTCCAGTAGAGTTCTTCATTGGTGCATGGCCAGTTCTAGGATCAGAATTCACAGCGTCAGTTCAAAAATTCTTTGAGCTCAGCTTCATGCCGTCGTCTCTAAACGCGACGTCCCTGATTCTGTTACCCAAGCGGCCGGGAGCTGAAACTATAAGGGAGTTTAGGCCAATTGCGTGTTTGAATACACAGTACAAGCTGATCACTAGACTGCTTTCTGACCGCCTAAAGTCTGTTCTGCCTGGTCTAATTTTACCAAACCAAACTGCTTTTGTCGCGGATAGGCTCCTCCTAGAGAACGTCCTGTTGGCATCTGAGTTGGTTCAGGGTTATCACAGGCTATCAGATAGCCCCAAAATCACCCTGAAGATTGATATAGCAAAGGCTTTTGACTCGGTGCGATGGGATTTTGTTTTGAGTACACTGGAAGCATACTTTATCCCTCAGCAGTTTATCTCGTGGATCAGGACCTGCATATGCTCTCCCTCCTTCTCGGTCAGCATTAACGGGGTTTCCTCAGGTTACTTCAAGGGCAAGACTGGATTACGCCAAGGAGACCCTTTATCCCCTATACTCTTTGTTATGATGATGAATGTCCTTTCTCTGATGCTTAATAAGGCTGCTAATGCTGGCTCCTTTGCTTATCATCATGACTGTTCTCACTTGCAGCTTACCCACCTATGTTTTGCCGATGATCTTTTAATATTCCTAGAAGGATCTGTTGACTCCTTGGTGAGTGTTTTGGAGGTTTTGAAGGAGTTCGAACACATGTCAGGCCTAGCAGTTAATATCGAAAAAACATCCATGTTCAGCTGTGGAGTCCCTGAGGATACTCTTCAGTTAATTGCTGATAGCTTCAATTTGCATCGGGCGCCACTGCCCATTAGATATCTGGGTCTGCCGCTAAGTTCCAAGAGACTCTCGGTGAAGGATTATGATCCCCTTCTGCTCCAGATAAAGAGGAAACTTGGTTCTTGGACGTCAAAATCTCTGACTATGGCAGGTAGATTAACTCTTATTTCTTCTGTGATCTCTGGCATCACAGGTTTCTGGATGTCCGCTTTTCTACTCCCACAGTCGGTTCTGCAGAAAATAAATAGTCTCTGCAGTTCATTTTTATGGCATGGTACTATTGGAATATCAACGGGAGCTAAAGTGGCTTGGGAGGATCTCGCAATGCCAAAGGCTGAAGGGGGTCTGGGCCTTCGAAATTTGAAGTCAGTCAATGAAACATGCATCCTGAAGCTAATATGGATGATATTCTTCAAGGGAGGCTCTTTATGGGTCGCCTGGCTGAGATCAAAATACATATCCTCCAGCTCTTTCTGGGCTTTATCTGATAAGAACTATGAGTTCTCCTGGATGTTCAGATCGATACTCTCTCTGAGGCATAAAGCTTTACCCTTTATCAGTATACAGATCAAGAATGGAGATTCAACCTTCTTCTGGTGGGATCCTTGGACACCATATGGCATCTTACGAGACTTTTTAGGTTTTGATACCTCTCTTGGTATCCCTCTAAGTGCAACTGTTGCAGATCTCCACAATGGTAATGGTTGGGCGCTTCCTAATGCAAGATCAGAGAATCAGGTTTTGCTTCTGTCCTATATCTCTAAGCTGCATTTGTCTGCTGGCTCGGATCAAGCAGTCTGGTCAGTAAATGGAGCAAAAAACAAAGAGTTCTCCTCTAAGCAAATTTTCAACGCTATCAGAAGATCGGTGTCTTGCAAAATCTGGGCTCCTTTGGTGTGGCATAAGGCCTCTATTCCTAGGCATTCGACCACTACATGGTTATTTATTCTCAATAGAAACCCCACTTTTGATCGCCTTCTATCTTGGAATGTTGACGTGGAACCCATTTGTTTGCTGTGCGGGGAGGGTGATGAATCTCGAAATCACCTTTTCTTCGAATGCTCTTTCTCCTCAGTGGTGTGGCGATCCTTACTAAGGAGATTTCGCTTGTCTTCAGTGCCTTTATTGTGGTCTGATATTTTGTTGTGGCTGCCTACTGCTCATCCTGACGCTATGGTTAAATTGGGAATTCTTCAGGTGTGGCAGGCCTCCATATATGAGCCCTGGAAAGAGAGGAACAGACGTTCGCATGAGGGTCTAACTCATCCACCTGCTCGTATCATGAGATACATATCTGAAACTCTGAGGGATAAATGCTCTGCGCTGTTATCTCTCGGCCACCCACTAGGCCCCCGCCTTGCAAGGTTCTGGTTCGACCCTCCATAATTGTTGGTTTTACTAGCTAATCTGTTTCCTCCTCCTATCAGTGATGTCTCTGATCCCTCTTCCTTCTTCTGTATTATGTAAAATGGTGCTTACTTGCCTATGTACTAGACTCCTTTATTAATGAAAACCCTTTAACAAAAAAATAACTATTGACTTTTAATGTTTTTATTATTCATTATTTTTTATAGTGTGAGATTTGTTTAAAATAGATTTAAAGATGATATGTATGTTTTTAGTAGTAAAGATATTCATTATTTAAAATATATATTTTAATTATTAAACTGTATTAACTAATATTTTGAAAATCTGATTGGACCGTACGATCGAACCAGTCGGATCCTGACTCGCTCTTCTAACTGGTTCTGAATTGTGCTAAAAATCGAATTTGAGTTAAATCGGACCTAGTTCAATATTAAAACCCACTTTTCGCAAATTCAAGTTAAAAAATAAAAAAAAATGCAAATTTTAATAAGATTTCATCAAAATTTAATATTGTTTTCTACTACATATATAAATAAATTAGTTTTAAAATGGGACATTAATATTTAAAAATATGTACATTAATATTAATCTGTTTGTTATGACTATTTCCTTAAGTTATTTTATGTATTAAGAAAATAATAATAAAATCTTTAGTTAAAATATTGTTGTTAGTTATAATATCTCTTTTTGTATATTAAGGAAATTATGAGTTGATATATGGAATATTACTTTTGCTTAAAAATAGGCTGAATTATATGGTGTTAGTCTAACTAATAGGTCCAAACAACCTTGCATAAGTAGATTTTTTAAGAATGATTCCCTTTTAATAGTATAGATCTTTAAAAATTTCTTAAAATACCATAAGTTAGATATTATTTTTTAAAAATAATCTAAACATTGAATTTAGGATTTAATGATTACTGTTTATGATTTTATTATTTAGAAGGTGGAGTTGAGTTTATAAACCTCTTCTTAAAATCTTGCATAAAATATGTTACTAAATTGTTACAAGTTACATATCAATTATTCTTATATTAGTGTAACACATTTTTGTTCTCAAATGTAGCAACAAAAGAGTATGGAGACTATTTCTTTCAACAAGATTAAAATAGAAAGTTTATGGACCCAAAAATAGTGTGTTTTATTTTAGTGTATGGATTTCTTTGTTATCTACTTATCTTTCATGTTTTCCTATATTTTTTGTTCATTTAATATGCTCTTAGTTTATTTTATAATTGCATTTTGTTGTGTGATTGGTCTACGGAGCGTGTAGATTTCCTATTTCACGATACTTTTATGTATGAAAAATGTATTCATCCAATGAATTAACCCCAGTGATCTGGAAACTGCATGTGGTTTTATAAATAAATAAAATGCCACACAGTGCTATTATTTAATAAGGAAACGCTAGAAAACTTTTGACAAAACAGGTTGATTGCTTCGTTGGATTTGCTGGAAATTAACCGCCTCCATCATTTATAGAAAAAACAAAGAGAATCTGCAGAATTCGATTTCTTCAACATGTCTTATGCCTACCTCTTCAAGTATATCATCATCGGCGATACTGGTAAACTCCTCCATCTTCATCTCCTTTTCAATCCACTAGGAGGATTTGAGATGGAATCGAATCATTATGATCCTATATATATATATAGATGTGTGTGTTTTGTTGCTAAAAAAAACGATAGATCTGGATCTAGTTCGTTAGGAAATTGAGAGATGAAACAACCGTTTTTAGGGATGATGGATGTTGATTGATGATGATGATGCAGGAGTAGGGAAATCATGCCTTCTGCTTCAGTTCACGGACAAGAGGTTTCAGCCGGTGCATGATCTCACCATCGGTGTTGAGTTTGGGGCGAGGATGATCACCATCGACAACAAGCCCCTCAAACTCCAGATCTGGGATACCGTACTCTCTTCCTCAAGCCTTTGAATCTCGTTTTCATGAAATTATCATTGGTCTTTGATTTGTTCCCCTATTCTTGCAGGCTGGTCAAGAATCATTTAGGTCTATTACAAGGTCCTACTATAGAGGTGCTGCTGGGGCTTTGCTTGTCTACGATATCACCAGGTAAAAGCACTTGCCTTTTGTTATCAAGAATTGGCTTGATCGTGTTTCTGTGTAGTTGTAGACTTGTAGTAGCTAGATGTTGAGAATGATCTTCTTGACACAGTGATATAGGCTGTATTTGTTGAAATTTTCCTTCTTTTTTCTGTTAGAGAACGAGAACTAGAATTGTCTGTTGCGGGTGAAGATACTGACAATATTTGTTCACACTGTTTGCAGGAGGGAGACGTTTAACCATCTAGCTAGCTGGTTAGAGGATGCAAGGCAGCATGCAAATGCTAATATGACCATTATGCTCATTGGGAATAAGTGTGATCTTGCTCACAGGAGGGCTGTCACCACTGAGGAAGGTGAGCAGTTTGCAAAGGAGCACGGTCTTATTTTCATGGAGGCCTCTGCCAAGACTGCTCAGAATGTCGAAGAGGTACACTAACATCCATGCATTCCCCCATGTTATCGCTCATATCCTTTCTCTTGTGTCCCTTCGTGTCCCCCTCCAGTTCATATATGAGAAAGAATAACATAGAATACCAGAATTAGATTCCACTTTTTACACCCCACACCAGTAGAAGTGCTAAACCATGATTTTGATGTGTGTGTTTTGAATCATTGCTAGGCTTTCATAAAGACAGCGGCAACGATATACAAAAAGATTCAAGATGGTGTGTTTGATGTGTCGAATGAGTCCTATGGAATAAAAGTTGGATATGGAGGAATCCCGGGGCCATCAGGTGGAAGAGACGGATCCACGTCCCAAGGAGGAGGTTGCTGCGGCTAAGATAGGGAACGTTGTCTATATCCTCATGTTAAAAAAAATCATCACATATGATGTAAGCAAAAAAAAATTATCTACGTTTTTCAATAGAACTTGTAAATCGTTTTGGGTGTTCGGTTTGGTGACTGTGTTGTGGTGGATTTCGAAACTGATTATTCATTTATCTAAAAAGATGTGTTTTACGTTATCTAAGAGTGTATGATTTGAGGTAGGCGTGTAGTCCATTCGCGTTGCAATAGATACGGTAATGTGGTTAGTTCACAGAGTAAATGGTAACTGGCTATATTTTTGGATCCATTTGCCAAGTCGAAGGCGGAAGTGTACATGGTAAGATGCAGAGAAGATATATACATACAAATATTAAAATCTGTTTAAATAAGTTAGTTCAGAGACAAAGCATGTCGAAGATCTTGTTTATTAGAAGTAAATAGGGGATCTATATTTCCCAAATTGTAATCACTTTCGTGTTTAGATGAGCACACTGAAAAAAGTTGAAGCAGACTTGGAACATTGTAGAAGAATCTTAACTCTTAAGTCATAATAAAATTGCGGCCGGGAAGAGTTGTGATCACACATCAAACTTGATGATGTTTTTGTCTCCCTGCATAGTTACCGTAAGATTGCAACACTGTAATGTAAAAAACAATGATATGCTTGGACAAAGGAGAATCGTAATTATGTATTACGATATAGCACTTGAGAAAGGAGGTCAGTCTTGAGATCATCTTTCGTTTAATCCATAGAAAGGTGTTCTAAAATTGGAGATACCACACATTCGGTTCTATTGCAGCCTGATTCAGAGAGTAAGAGCTACATGCCAATGATCCAATTCTGAGTAAAACGGTGTTGTAAAATCATTGTCGAGTACTCTAGTTGGAATAAGTCCAGAGTTCGAGTTTGGCTCTCTACACACAACGTGTTTGGGCAGAGAAGAGAATCACATTCAGTTGGGTCCATGAGCCGGTCCTGAGATTCACGTATTCACTTAAGGCCGCAGTCGAAAAGAAAAAAAAAAAGCTGGTTTTCTATATTTTCCTAAAATATTGGCTGTTTTTAAAGATTATATTAACCTGCAAAATTTGAGGCTGCAAGCGGATGCTTGCTTTGCTTGGTCTTAAGGCCGTCTCTATTGCAGTGTACTGTCAATGTCAAATGTTACCGGCCTGGCAACAACGGTTCAGCTTTACCCAATGCAGAATATTGAAAACCTCTCTTGTTGGTTCCTGAATCAAAAAAACAACTACAAAATATCTCTGCATTATTCTGTCTACATGTAGACTAGAAATATCTTCCTTGGATATTTTTTTTATGGGAAACAATGTCTTGTCCTTTCTGAAAATGATTCAACATAAGAAGAATGGGAGATAAAATATCTTGTAATAATTTATATTCGAAATGATATTTGTATTTGCTTTTTGTTAAAAGAAACTCGTTTTCTCGTATTTCTGTTGGATGTTCACTTATCAGTTATCACATTATACAAAGCAGAAAAATTATCTTACAGACAATTTGACAAACTAAAAGCTTAACTGTTAAGGTTCTGCCCTCTTAAGGTCTCACAAGTTCAACTTAAAGTTAAGCCTAGATGATGATACCATTTGACCATTGTCTAAACTCCTAACCCCCAAAACCAAATCGTCGTAGGTTGTGGCGCTTTATTACAATCTGTCTTTAGATACTATATGTTTCACAAGACGCTACATACTTATACGAAGATTAGTTTAGCGTTTTGCCCTATACGAACAAACCAACCGAATCAAGTTCGTTAAGCCAATACAACAAGTCATCATCCCACGGTTTACATGGTTTATAACTATAGTTTTTAATGCCAAGACAGAGAAGTCTAATCAGATCAGATAAGGATCAAGCAGTAAAAACTGATGATTCAAGTCAGAAATTATGTATAGTAAGAAATAGGAAGATAAAGAATAGTGGGGAGGGTTAAGTTACGTAGGAAGAAGTCTCACTAACTTGCTGATGCGTGTGTGAACACTGAACAAGTCCATACGCTTTGTACTTTTTCCACCATCGGTCCATAATAAAGCTCAAAAGTTTCCGTGGACATAAAAGAAAAAGGTATCAAACTTTGTTTACTTGCTCTAGAAGAAAGAAAGAAAAGATTTCAGTGAAAATGACAATAAGATTTTTCCCTTAATAAAAGATTAAAAGCCAACTCAACAATATAACAATGCCATAGTCATTAGTTTCCAACAAACAATGCTTACCGTAGAGTTTTCTTTTTAATATACCAAAAAGAGTCACAATAGATGTCAAAAAAAAAGAAAGAGTCACAATAAAGCGTGTTGTCACAACATGCAAGCATATATCATTGTTACCCGAACAAAACCGGAAACCGAACATTATATACATCTAGATACATTAGCACGAGATTACTCTAGTCTTTGAATTAACAGAAGGACCAATAATAGATAATGGGAATGTATGTTCAAAAATTATAACCCCTCCCCGTTTTATTTACAACACATTTTTCTAGATTGGGATACGGAGAGCGTACATATTTGAGTCAGTGTCCAACGTCATACTCCCAGAACCTTGTGAATAGAAAAGCACAAGCCAAAAGGTGCCAAAGCGATAAGGATCAATTTCCTACCACTCAAAAAAACTAATGGTGAGAATTAAAAACGAGAATAAAGACAACAACATTGTCCTCGATGAAGAAATAGCCAAAAGCGCAATCTATGTCACCTGAATAAAGACCAGATTGTCACTTTCAAATGAGTCAGCTAGAAAAAAATAAATATAGAGAAAGATTCCCAATATTATTTGCAGTCGGCCTGGTCTCGTTTCGAACAGAACATGTGAAACTCAAATGGCTTATAAAAGATCAAAGGCACAGGTATTAAGCATTACATACACTATACTGATAAGGGCTCATTGCATCAAACTGGCGTCACTTTAAACAATTTAAATTTAGTTTACTTGCTCAACCAGGCAAGATGGCCATGAGAACAAATCTCAGTGAATGTTTTTTGTTAGAAAATATTAGATGGGGCAATGAACTGGTGCTTAGTTGGAAACACACAAATCTTACAGGAAGGAAAGTCCAAGGAGAAGAAAAAAAAGGCAGAGTTAACAGCCACCACAAGATATTGATTTTAGTACTGAAATAAATCCTTCCTTGCACTTATCTTCTTTTTGAAACTAAAATCAAGAGACCTTTTTTTTGAACACCAAAATCAAGAGACCTTAAAAAAAACATTTTAAGCCACACGAACCATGTGTTCAAAGCTTATCTATATTATCAAGAGCAAATTTCAAGATTAGATAAATATTGCAGTATAGTGAGTAAATGAATAATTTACAAACATGAGGATAAATAAATTTAATTACATACACTTGAATACACGGATGAATTTAAAAATCTGTAGTATGTGAAATCTACACTTTTTCATTTTGGTATGTGTGTGAACCATGTGATATGTGAAAAATGGAACTAAAGCAACCTTTTATGATATTTTCTCTCCGTTTTAGTCAAATATTGTCCTTTAAATCACAGCCAATCAGTTTTCTTTATAATATGCAAACACACAAGCACCATCTTCTCTCAAACACACAAACATATCTCTTCTCTCAAACACCAACATTTCTATTCTCTCTCTACTCATTTTTTGTTCAACTGATCAACAGAGAGAGAAAACGATGGAGTTAACACTAAATTCCTCAAGTTCTCTAATCAAACGTAAAGATACCAAAAGCTCAAGAAACCATGAAAGCTCCTCCAACATGTCATTTGCCAAAATGAAGCCACCAACATATCAATTCCAAGCAAAGAGCTCGGTTAAGGAAATGAAGTTCACTCACGAGAAAACCTTCAAGCCAGAAGGTGAAGAAGCCACTGAAAGATGGGAGAAGCTCCACGTTCTCTCCTACCCACACCCCAAGAACGACTCCAGCGTTCCTGTTTTCGTCATGTTACCGCTGGACACGGTGACAATGTCAGGGCACTTGAACAAACCAAGAGCCATGAACGCTAGTTTGATGGCTCTAAAAGGAGCTGGTGTGGAAGGTGTAATGGTTGACGCTTGGTGGGGATTGGTGGAGAAAGATGGACCTATGAAGTATAACTGGGAAGGCTATGCCGAGCTTATACAGATGGTTCAGAAGCATGGTCTCAAGCTTCAGGTTGTTATGTCTTTCCATCAATGCGGAGGAAACGTTGGAGACTCTTGCAGGTAATGAAAGGCCTATAATGAATAAGATCTTGTCTCTTTATTTCTAGCTTAGCTAATGGTTTGTCTCCTTAAAAAAAATATAGTATACCCTTGCCCCCATGGGTGCTTGAAGAGATCAGCAAGAACCCTGATCTTGTCTACACAGACAAATCTGGAAGAAGGAACCCTGAGTACATCTCCTTGGGATGTGACTCTGTCCCTGTCTTAAGAGGAAGAACACCTATCCAGGTCTACTCAGATTTCATGAGGAGCTTCCGTGAAAGATTCGATCATTACATGGGAGGAGTTATTGCGGTAAGCAGAACATGAATCAACTTCATATAACATATGAGAATTATACATTGACCTAATCATATTGTATCATCATGTTATTACAGGAGATTCAAGTGGGCATGGGACCTTGCGGAGAATTGAGATACCCTTCATACCCTGAAAGCAATGGAACATGGAGGTTCCCTGGAATTGGCGAGTTCCAGTGCTACGACAAGGTATGTTAAGACATGACATGATGAGAACATCCAAACACTTTGTTCTAAGATCACGATACTTCTTGATTATGCAGTATATGAGATCGTCCCTTCAAGCATATGCTGAATCAGTCGGGAAGACTAACTGGGGAACAAGTGGACCACATGACGCCGGAGAGTACAAGAACCTCCCGGAAGACACTGAGTTTTTCAGGAGAGACGGAACATGGAACAGCGAGTACGGAAAGTTCTTCATGGAGTGGTACTCAGGGAAGCTACTTGAGCATGGAGACAAGCTCCTAGCTTCAGCTAAAGGAGTCTTCCAAGGAACCGGAGCTAAGCTATCTGGAAAAGTAGCCGGAATCCACTGGCACTACAACACCAGGTCACACGCCGCTGAGCTAACCGCTGGATACTACAACACAAGAAACCACGACGGGTATCTACCAATAGCTAAGATGTTCAACAAACATGGCGTTGTCCTAAACTTCACCTGCATGGAGATGAAGGACGGTGAACAACCGGAGCACGCGAACTGCTCGCCGGAAGGTCTGGTTAAGCAAGTGCAGAGCGCGACGAGGCAGGCTGGAACAGACCTAGCGGGGGAGAATGCGTTAGAGAGATACGACTCGAGCGCGTTCGGACAGGTGGTTGCAACGAATAGGTCGGATTCGGGAAACGGGTTGACAGCGTTTACGTACCTGAGAATGAACAAGAGGTTGTTTGAGGGTCAAAATTGGCAGCAGTTGGTGGAGTTTGTGAAGAAGATGAAGGAAGGTGGTGGTGATGGGAGGAGGAGACAATTATCTGAAGAAGACACTACAGGAAGTGACCTTTATGTTGGGTTTGTCAGAAAAAGCAGGAAGGTTGAAGAAGTTTCCCTAGTGTAAAATTTCCACTCTACATAGGTACACATATAGTGTGGTATGAATAATAAACAACAAAACAGTATACTGTTAAAGCTTTTAGAATGTGCAGAAAGAAAAGATGATGTACACTTATGTTATAAAATTTTCATCTTCAAACTCTCATCTCTTTATAATATGCTATTTGTTTCTCTTACAATCCTCCTCTTTTCCCGATCCTCGATCAATATGCATTTCTTGTGAACTGAATTGTTTGGTAAATTTTTCATATGAGAACACATCATTGTTTGTACAACAATTGCTCATCAGAGCAAAGCTCAAGAAATTATTACCAACATTCTGGAAATCGTAATTGACAACAATTGAAATTGAAACAAAGAGCTTTTCAAATCAATTGGATTACCTAGCTATATGTACCTGAAGAAGATGTGGATCGTTTGAGTTATTGGAATGAAGAAAGATGTTCTGGTCGAGAATGATTTGAGTTGAGTTTTTATTTATTAGTCATATTATTATATGAGTCCGCCTAAGACTCATTAACAATAACCTAGTTTTTCGCCACTATAAATACATCTACTAACACACTCGTTATTCTTCTCTTTCTATCGTTTCCATAGCACAACAAAAATGGGCGGTGCATTCAGTTTTCTTGGAAACAAACGCACTCGATTCTCATTTGCCGATAAAGAATGACTAGAGAATTTCTCAACTATATGTAAGTCTGCATTTTTTTCATTACACATTTTATTTTGTTTTTACATTCATATAAATACATTTATTAATAAAAATTATGGGGTCTGTTTCTTAATTATGTTTTAATTTTGAGGACTGTTTTTACAATTACCTGCTTGTATTCTCAATTTGATACAATGTTTTTTTCAGTGTGCTTATCCAATTTGTGAAATGTGACTGCTCTTCTCTTCTCTTCTTTGAACGCTCTTTTCACCAGTTATTTACATCTATGATGTTTTCATATTAATTTTGGCAGCAGTTGGTGGAGTTTGTGAAGAAGATGAAGGAAGGTGGTGGTGATGGGAGGAGGAGACAATTATCTGAGGAAGACACTACAGGAAGTGACCTTTATGTTGGGTTTGTCAGAAAAAGCAGGAAGGTTGAAGAAGCTTCTTTAGTGTAAAATTTCCACTCCACATAGGTACACATATAGTGTGATATGAATAATAAATAACAAAGCAGCATACTGTTTAAATCTTTTAGAATGTGCAGAAAGAAAAGATGATGTATACTTATGCTATAAAATTTTCATCTTCAAACTCTCGTCTCATTATAATATGCTATTTTTCTCTCTTACAATCCTCCTCTTTTCCCGATCCTCGATCAATATGCATTTCTTGTGAACTGAATTGTCTGGTAAATTTTTCATATGAGAACACATCATTGTTTGTACAACAATTGCTCATCAGAGCAAAGCGCAAGAAATTATTACCAACATCCTGGAAATCGTAATCGACAACAATTGAAATTGAAACAAAGAGCTTTTCAAAACAATTGGATTACCTAGCTATATGTACCTGAAGAAGTTGGGGATCGTCTGAGTTATTGGAATGAAGGAAGATGTTATGGTCGAGAATGATTTGATTTGAGTTTTTATTTATTAGTCATATTATTATATCCTTTCCATAACCTAGTTTTCCGCCACTATAAATACATCTACTAACACACTCGTTATTCTTCTTTTTCTATCCTTTCCATACCACAACAAAAATGGGCGGTGCATTCAGTTTCCTTGGAAACAAACGCACTCGATTCTCATTTGCCGATAGGGAATGGCCAGAGAATTTCCCAACTATATGTAAGTCTGCATTTTTTTCATTACACATTTTTTTGTTTTTACATTCATATAAATACATCTACTAATAAAAATTATGGGGTATGTTTCTTAATTATGTTTTAATTTTGAGGACTGTTTTTACAATTACCTGCTTGTATTCTCAATTTGATGCAATGTTTTTTTCAGTGTGCTTATCCAATTTGTGAAATGTGACTGCTCTTCTCTTCTTTGAACGCTCTTTTCACCAGTTATTTACATCTATGATGTTTTCATATTAATTTTGAAGTATAAAATCTATTGTTGTTATCCGTAGGTACATATATAGTGTGGTATGAATAATAAACAATAGAGAGTGAGAACAAAGCAGTATAGTGTTAAAGCTTTAGAATTTTCAGAAAGAGAAGATGATGTACAACATTTTATATGACTATGTATGCTATGAAATTTTCATCTTCGAACTCTCTCATCTCATTATAATATGCAAATTTTTTTCTTACAATCCTCTTCTTATCCTGATCCTCGATCAATATGCATTTCTTATGAATTGAATTGTTTGCTAAATTTTTCATATGAGAACACATCATGGCTTATACAACAATTGCTTCTCGGAACAAAGTGCAAGAAATTATTATCAACATTATGGAAATTGTAAGTGGCAACAATCGAAATCGAAACAAAGAGCTTCCATCTTCGAATCAATTGGAGTACCTAACTAATGAATGGGGGAGGAGGAGAAGAAGAATCGGCGACGGAGTTCTTCGATCAAACCGCCAAGCTCTTTTCTCGACGGAATGGAAAGAGGAGAAACGAGAAATGGATAATACGGAGCTAGTGATAAATGCAGAAGACGATGGAGAATAAGCCGTAGATTGCCGCCATTTGGATTTCTGCATCTCTTTTATGGTAATTTTTCGGTCATTTCTCCTTAGAATTAATTGCAGGAGAAAATCATATGATGGGCATGTGCCAATATTTGAGAACAGTCCCCATTTTAAACTTCATGCGTTAAATCAAAAATAAAATGTACACTTTTTTTAATTAGAAATTGCAAATTCATCCTTCACTGCTCCATTATTACTAATTCTCTCCAAGTTCTCTCTCTCACTAAATCAAAAGTAACTAACTAACGATGCTGTCATCTGAAGGTTTCTCCTTAACAGTTTCAGATTTTCTTTTTGGCTCTCTTTTTCGTTTGTTCATGATGTTACGTTATGTTGTAATCCTAAACCCCTGGTTCGATAATATTCCTAGCCTAATAATGTATGGACTGACAAGTGCGAAATCGTCTTGGTTTCTTTTCTTGCTCTAGCCTAGATTTTTGCTGGGAAAGAGGCTGGTGGTTTGGAGGAGGAGAATTTAAACATTGGGTTCAAGGAATCTGTTCTTGAGGGTTATCATTTTGGTTTTGACAGATGTGTTTCGAGGTAACTTCAGCTGCCCACTGTTGCTTGCCAAGTATGTAAGTATGGATGATGAAACTTAATTGTTTGTTTGACCCTTTCCAAGTGCGCTGGCCTTACTCCCTGAGGAGCTAAAAGAGAATCTGATTGATGAAGAGGAAGCAAGAGACAAGTTTCAGAAACTACATAATTCATTGCATGCTCTCTCAATAGATAACGCAATCAAGTTGCTCTATGAAGTAAAGGAAGGGGAGTTGGAGAAAAGGGGCGTGGCTCTGTCTTGGGGACCTTAATTTGTTTCTGAGCTAACTTCTTTTTTGTAACACCTCCTAAGATTGAACTTGAAGTGAGCTGCAAGGATTTGCGGAAAAGTTAAGGATGCTTGTGATTTGCTTTCTTCTGTTGTTCGTCCAGTCTTACTTGTAGTTGAACCTCGTCATTGACAATATACTGTCAGTTCATTGTACATTATATCTTGTTGGGTTCTGTCAAGTTGATCCATATCTGGATTTTCATGTCATTTTCTATTTTGAAAGAAATGTACTAGGAAGAGGTGTTGTTTTCACACGCTGGACAAATGTTTTGTTGCTTCTTCTCTTACATGGGTTACAAAGATCTTTTGTTACACTCAGGAATTGACCTTTATGTGGGTTTTGTGACAAAACTTTTGTCAGAAGTAAGATCAGTGATAAGGTTGAGGAGGCTTCTCTAGTGTAGATTCTCACCCGGTGGATAATAAAGAATAAAGATATCTCAAACAGTACGCATTTTTTTTGTCCCTTACAATGTTATATCAATCAATCAATCTGGGTTTCTTGTGTATACATAAAAAAAAAACAGAATTTGGTAAAAGTTTAATACTTTCAAGGATAAGTTTATTTAATGTCAGTTTTGTACAGGATCAATTCATATCTATAATAACTGTCAGATTTCTATATTATCTTTGTTGGGGGTTTGTGAAGTTGATTCAAATCTGGATTTCTCATGTCATTTTTTCTATTAAAAGCAATCTTAGTGGGAAGAGATGTTATTTTCACACGTTTTTGTAACAAGAAGACAATGTTTTGTTGCTTCTCTTACATTGGGTTACAACGATCTATTGTTAACACACATTGCTTACTCTTCAACAACCTCTATGTACAGTTTATAAAACCAGCCTTGCTTATAAAAACAAGTCTAAAAGAAGTGGGAGGAAACCTGTATAGCCTTGCTCCGTAGCCCAGATCTATTATTTATTTACTTATGAGATCTCGACATTGGTTCCAAGTGGTTCGTTTACCTTCACAAAAATCTCAACGTAGATGCAAATTTTTGAGTCTCTTCTCTAGACGTCTTTCTATCTCGTGTCATCCAAGAAGTTCGAGGTGAGATTCATGGTTGCTGACTATGTCAAAAGCTTTTGCCACAGTAACTACTCACAAGGGATCATCGCCGCCGCCACTACTGTAATATGTTTGGGTTTGAACAGCCTTTGTAGCAGCAACTCTAGCAGCATTAGCTGCTCGGTTTGCGACCATCACTGCTCTGTTTACTCTCTCTTCCACTTTCACTACTTCACGTGCTTTCTCAGCTGCTTTCCTTGCTTGCTGTAAACAGAAGAGAGAAAAGAGATAAGGGTTAAAACTCATAAGCGTGATCCATTTACTGGATACATTGTGAAAATACAAATTCTTCCAAGATAAAGATTAATAGGCGCTACCTGGACAGTGTCTAGAACCTTGGAGTGACTGATTGAAAACGATGAATCAGGACGGGTGGTCTGCTCGGTAGGACAGCTGAGAACACCGTTTTCCCAATGCCCAGCCTGTGTCTCACCGTTCCTGAATGTGTACATACCAAGCCCTTGCCTTCTCCCTTCATGCCACGCTCCTTCATACCGATGTCCGTTTCCAAATAGATACACTCCAAAACCATGCATCCTGTCTGCAAAGTACTCTCCCGCATATGTATCACCATTCCTGCAATAGGGACATACATGGCTTTCAAGTCAGATGGGTAATCGCTAAAAAAAGGGAAGATGATGCAATTGTTTTATGATCAACGCTCAAGTCAGCAACAAAAAAGGTGAGGGGCGCCTAACAATCCATCATCAAGAACTCATGATTGAAAGCAATACACTTTTAGAACGTCCCCACTAGCAACATATACATGGACCTAAGACAGAACCAAAACTTTTCAGAAACCATAGTTATTTACCAAAACCATTAGACATCAATAACATGTGGCTTTAAAGTTCATCCTTATACCCAAAAGCTCAACCATTTCTACAAACTTAAATGACTATAATAGTGTTCGAGCCAATAAGACAAGACAATGCACAGAGCTAACAAACAAACCAACATAAAAAACTGATGATATCTCACCTGAAATAATAGTGACCAAGACCATGTTTAACACCCCATTTAAACTCTCCAACAAATCTGCTTCCATCCTCAGAGGTATACACACCACATCCATGGCTCTGTCCATTAGACCACTCACCAGCATACACATCCCCTGTATAAAACCTATAGATTCCAGTTCCATGTCTCATCCCTTGCCTGTATTGACCTCTGTACCTACTTCCTTTAGCCCACGTCTCAACTCCAAAGCCATCATACTTCCCATCAACCCAATCTCCTTCGTACTTACCCTTCATCGAATAGTAATAAACTCCACTCCCTGAACACTTCCCCCTAAGAAACTCTCCCTCGTACACATCCCCAGAGCTGTACTTCTGAACCCAAGAGCCGGAGTTAGTCTTCTTCTCCGTAACAGGCTTCGACCCGATTGACCAAACAACCTGTTTGGTCCTCTCTTGAGAGGAGGAGGAGGACGAGGAGGAGGAGGATCTTGTGGGGCTGAGGGAGAGCAAGCGAGCGATGAAGAGACGAATCGAGGGTAAGTGAGGGAGAGCGAACTTGAGAGAGATCGAGAGGATGAACGAGAAAGCGATGATGGAGAAGACGAAGAGGAGGACGACTCGGACACTGATTAACAGGAAGAAGATGTAGAGAGGAGGAACGGAGAGGAGAAGCAGGAAACGGAGGTGGAAACATATCAAACGAACTCGGATGACTTGACGGAGCAGCTTCTGATTCGACGGAAGAGAAGACGAGAGAAACGACAAAAGACCCAAGCTTCCACGGTCGCTTCCTCCTCCTCCGCGGCGGAAATCGTTAAACGGATGAGAGGATTGAGCCGCCGCCGCTGCAGGCCTCTTTTGCGGAGACGATGAATCTGGGATTTCAACGGTGAGATGGCTCTGGGCTTGCGATTGATTATAAGGGTTTGCTCCAATGGCGCTTCGGTACGTGGGTTTCTCTGGGGTTAGCGTTTCGGGTACTTGAAGGGGGCGATGATGCTTAATCTTTGGTTTCGGATCCAAATCGGAGGAAGGTGGATAACTGGCGGCTTCTTTTCCGATGAACCGCCGTTCTGCTACAGTTGAATTCTTTAGATGCATTTACATACAGAGTCTGGAAGGAAGAAGGGTGGAATCGAGATTAGGGTTCTTAAGAAATTAGGGTTTCTGTGATCAGAAAGACGCGAAATGATGATGATGATGATGATGATGAAGAAGAGGAGGATCTCTG
This sequence comes from Brassica napus, assembly GCF_020379485.1. NCBI lineage: Eukaryota > Viridiplantae > Streptophyta > Magnoliopsida > Brassicales > Brassicaceae > Brassica > Brassica napus. The sequence continues at coordinate 10,425,558 of NC_063434.1, forward strand.
TTTTGAAGCTAAGGTAAAGAGAGGGTTGGTTAAATAAGTCCCTCGCGTTTCGGTTTATTTACATCTTTGCCATTCGTCCCCACTTGATAATTAAGTTTTGTTTTTTATGTGATTTGTTAAATCCTTCACCTCACTAATCATAGAGTATTATTCTGATAAGATACCAGATGACTCCCCTTTTTTTAGTGTGATAAATTAAATGCTTAGAGATTCAATGCTCAAACATTTATGCCGTGCATAAAAGTTTAGGATTCAGGTTGGTGAATTAATTCTCTCCTATTTAAGACTATTTTAGGTCATTAATATGTCAATCTATCCTACTATATAAAAGGGACTAAATTCAAGGCTTTTGAGACTATCCACCTCAACCAAAATATTCTCATAAAAAAATTAGCAATAGACATAATTTAGAAGATAATTAACTAACACAACTTTTGATATTTCTAAAAATTTCAAATTTGTAACTGCTAATTTATTAATAGAATCATATATCTATATTGAATTATGTTCTATTTTTAATCTTTAGACTTTAAGGGGTAAATAAATTATTAATTTATAATATATAGTTTATAACTTTATATTATAGTTATAAATAAAGAGAAAATAACCGGGAAGGGTGAAGAAGCTCATGTAAAATTATGTAATTAAAATGGTAAATGGTGAGTATGATGAGGTGAATCTAAGAAATTTTGTTGTACAAATTATAGTGATTTCTCCGTCCACTAAAATGATTTAAAATAAAATATATATTCACATAAATAAGTCAATATTTGTTGTTGTTTTATTTGGTAAGATGTTAAAATTATCATTTTCTGAAAGGTTACACTATTGCTTTTAAACAACTTATTACAACAAAGAAACAAAAACAACCAACAACAACTCAAGGTAAAAAAAGCCTTAAGGAGGTCTTATACAAGAAAGATAAAAAAGAAGTAGAGAAGAGGAGAAAGAAGAACTTGCCGGGTAAGAGAGGAGACGGTCACGCATCATACGGTCGAGAGAGGCAAGGATGACTGATGAAGGTGCGAAGACAGCTGTGAACACACGAGCATTACGCTCTTTCCACAGCAGGTAGATGGCTGACTGAAAGTAGAGCTTGATGACTAGAGTAGCATGCACATCTGTGTTGACGCGAGGTTGATTGATCCAGGCTGCAACAGAGTGTAGATCAGCCGGAAGAGAAATCCAAACTTCAGCAGCAAAAGGCTCTCATATCAAGCGAGAGAAAGAGCACTCAAAGAAGAGATGATGGTGAGTCTCTATTTCCAGATTACAAAGGACACACGTTCCTGAGACATTTAACCCCTAACGCCTCAAGCGATCTTTGGTTGGCAGTCTTCTCCGCAAAGCCAGCCATGATATAAACGCATTACGTGGAATATGTTCCTTGAACCAAATAGTCTTGTGCCAATATTTGTTGTTGATAGTGTTTATATTCTTTTCTGACATTAGTATCCATATTTTTTAGTAAACTGATCCAAAGAGATTAGTTTGTGGAGCTAACCAAATGAGGATTATAGTGTTTATTTTAGAAAAAGTAATAGGTTGAATGATAAATGGCGTGCGTGCTTTTTCACATGAAAATCTGCACATATATTAAAATTGTAAGATTTGAATCATAGAGAAAATAGTGTATATGACTGAAGATGGTCCATTCCGAAATTAAAGATGGTTAAAATTATTCTTTGTCAAAATGCATAGACGTGAATTTTATATGAATAGAGTTCTCTTGTGCCTATAGGCTCTTCGCAATTTGAAGAAGAAAGAACATATTGTGTGAAAATCTTTGGCTCGGTCAAATTTTATCCAATTGTTTAAAAGCCCAAAAAACCCATATGTACTGACTTTTTGATATTTTTTTTCTGTGATTTGAATTTAAAAATAGATAAAACTTTCGATAAGTTATGTAAACTCAGAACAAGTATTTAGCTTTAGAAAGCATTTACATGTTTCAAACTTATAATATATACATATATAATGTTTAAAATTATGCATATAAAACCTGTGTAAAATGTGCCTAAATATGTTTATCTTCTTTAATGTGTTAATTATACTATATATAATATTATTTTAAAATTTCAAAAAGTTTATGTAACATACAAAAACTATCAATAAAACTATAATTCTCCATCTACAACAAGAAAAATGAAAAATTATAAACATATAAATTTAAATTAAGAAAAACTGACATTGAAAAAACAAAAAATTAATATAAAAAAACCGACAAATAATATTATAAATAAAATAAATTTATAAGACACAATCCGCGCGAAGCGCGGAAAAAATCTCTAGTACTATACTAAAAGGAACTAATAAAGCCTTCTAAAGCTATCCACGTCACTTATTAAATTTAGCCAATCAGAACATTTCAATTAAAATTTTGGGCTTCTGTTTCTAATGTACCTATATTAAGTGAAAAATGCCCAACGACAGTGGGTCAAGAGAGTGTTATTAGCCCAGTTCGAATAAAAAGCAATTAGCCCAATTCAAAAAGAGCTTCCAATCCTACTATGGATCCACGCCGTCTCTTCTCCTCCCCACTTCGTCTTCTCGGCTTGAAACCTTCTCGGCTGAGTTCTCATCGATTCACTTTCACACATTCAATTTTCGACTCCCGATGCTGTCGGGTATCTCGCCGGAGATCAAGTTCGACGACAAGTTTAAAGCTTTGAGGCTGGAGAGGAGAGTAATCGAAGTGGGTATTGGTCCTTTGATGAGATTATCCGATAAGTCGATGAATGTGAGATTCGAGTGGAAGGATTTTGGGATGTTCCCGGAGAGATTGGCGTGGGAGATGGTGAGGGAGACGATGTCGTGCATGTTCCCGAGGATGACGAATAGCCCCGAGGTGGAGACAGGGACGGAGGAGACAGTGATGTCGGTGAGGTTGACGAGGCGAGCGAGGGAGAGTCCCGAGAGGCGGGGGAAGGAGGAGACGGCGGAGAAGGAGTGGAGCGAGTCCGGGAGGTGAGGGGGAGCGGAGAGGGAAGGGCAGTTGTGGAAAGAGAGGGAGGTGAGGGAGGGGAAAGGGCTTTGAGGGCTGTGGAGGAGATGGAGAGATCGGAGGAGCAGTTTGTGAAGGAGAGGGAGGTGACGAGGCGGAATGGGGAGCCGGTGTCGCAGGTTACGACGGTGGTGGGGGGTTTTTTGGAGGAGGAGGAGTGGTGGTGGTCGCAGGGGTTCTTGAGGGTGGGGATGTTGAGGGATTCGAAGGCTTTGAGCTGCTTTGGGTCGAGTGGGGAGGTGGAGGATGTGCGAGGGGGAGTGGGGGAGGTGCGTGGGACGGGGGAGATGGTTGGAGATGGGGTTGGGGAGAGGGAAAGGAGCGGCGTATATAGTGGCTGAGAAGAGGAGTAACGGTAACGGAAGTAAAGGCTAAGTCTTGGTGTAGAAGACATGTAATGGAATAATACCAGTCTTTGTGAAAATGGGGTTTTACGTAGTCTTTGTGAAAATGGAATAATACCAGTCAATGGTGCGAAAGAACTTGCTCATGAGATCATGCAGAGAAGGTAAGAAGACAATCTATACTGATAATATAGATTTTCACGTAAAAGCAGCAGAATCTATCAATTAACCACAAGAATAATCTCATTTCCAAATATTTTAAAAAACTAAAATAAAAGAATTAACAGAAGTATTGAATAGCATAAATTAAGGCCTTATAGAACAAGTCAAACCCAAGAGAGTAAATGTTATTTTCTTCCAATAACGTAAAAAAAAAATATTTTCATATCTTAACCATTAACATCCTTCTTCAACCTTCCTCCGAGAGAATTAAATTTCCAAGGTTTCGTCATAAGAAAAAGTGGAAAGACACTATACCTAAAAACACTACAGAAAAACCTAGCTTTCTGTTTCATATCACCAAAATCAATAGTGAAATCACCATAGGAACTATCTACCAAGCTCTAACCAAAGCACTACTCCAAAAGACTACGCAAGTATAAGAAATTCTTTTACAAGCCAAAAGAATACAAATCTTAATATGGCTCTCTATCTGACAATTGGTTTTCTTCTAAGGTCCAGATATGAAAGGAATGGAGAACCCACCTCCTACATCCCCTTTGAAAACTGCAGGTACGTAGTATTATATAGAAAAATATAATAATCTCCACCCACATGATCTTTCTTTTATATTGAACCTGACATATGTACAGAGTAATGTCTTTTGTAATGGAATTGAAAATAATTCATATATTTTTAATAACCAAACTTAATGTCACCTTCACAAAAAATTATAATACAAATGGCTTTCACCCAATTTTTTGTCTCCTCAGATATTATAAAATTTTAACTCATTCGAATTACTAAAATAGGGATCAAATGGCTGAAGAGTATAGCTGGTGAATTCTTCTTATAACAAATTGCTGACAGAATTCGTAAGTAAATAATAATAATTGCATCTTCCAATTTCGAATGATAAGTCGTATTGTTCTAAAAAAATTCAAAAGCCTTGCAAAACTTAAGATCAAAAGTCTTGAAGGAACGTAAATTGGAAATTCCTGAAAACACAACAACCATATAATCGATGAAAATATTTTTTAAATACATAACTCATATATCGTTTTGATAACCTAATAAAATAGAAAATAAAATATATTGTAGTATAATTACATACAAACTACAAAATTAAGAATTTCACTATAGATGGGGTGAAGCTGCTCTCGACAAATCTGATAAAACTAAAGAAGGTTAGTAATCAATTTTTGAAAAATCATAGATTATTTTTTTCATTGAATTATTTGTATGCTATACCAAGAATCATATTTTAGTATTTGTTTTAACTACATATAATTGAATTAACTAAATATAAATTAACTAAACTTAAAATAAAAATAGATTTGTTTTCTGAAATTATTTTAAGAATATATATGTATATATCTAAAATCTTAGACTTAGATAGATTTTTCTATCTATCTATTTTGGTTACTTATAATAAATAAATTTGTATAAATAATTGTATAGTTATCAAAAATTAAAACTAATTTTTTAAAATTGTTGATATATAAAATACTAAAGATTTAACGATTAAGTATTTATTTAAGTATATAATTTTTTTTTTTAAGTTTTGTTATGAATTTGTATAATTATATTAAAACAAAACAATATTTCGAAATTGATTATCATATTCGAATATATTTATTTTAGTGATGATGTATGAATTATTATCATAATTTGAAAATTTACTAAAAAAACAATATCAACATGAATTGTAATATATGAGTTATTACCTTAACCAAAATTATAAATTAACATTAAATATAATTATATATGTCATATTTAGCTATACAATGTGTCATCAATATTAATAGCCATGTCAATATTACATAATGCCAATATTCTGCTACTTAAACCCCAAATCCCCTAACTCCCGTTAAGTAGCCAAATTCATAAATATACTTATTCGACAAAACAAAAAACTTTAAAATATTTACTAATCCGACCATGCACAAGCATCCATTCCCTATTCCATCGCGATAGGATAACAATGCAACCAACTCCTCAAAAAAAAAATCAAGCTCTTTTGCAAAAAAAATAAAATAATTTTAACACCTAAAATTTTTTGTTTCCAAACTTCTACAGGGAACACACATAAAAAGAAAAAGAGGACGTCCACTCGGATCACGCAACAAACCAAAAGGTGTGTCATGACTCCTAAGATATAGTATTTCTTTATTCAAAATCATACCATTTTAAATTATGAATGTATTTCGTAGTCCACCAGATATGCAATCTACCAGCGTTCAAACCAAAGTTTTATGATTGTAAGTTTAAGTGAATTATAATAATATATTCTTTTTTTTGTAACTGATAAAATAATATATTCTTCACGGTATCTTTTCATAACTAATTGAGTTATCAAACTTGATCGCATAGGTGGCTTTGATAAGTGTGACCTTTATGGTGTACAATTCTTTTCAACCTAAAAACATTATTGTTCCTCAATATCTTTCATTCTGCTTGACTCCAACAAAATATTTTCTCATCTGTTTTTCTTCCTTTAAACTAATTTATTATCATCTATTTCCTGACATTTTAATCCATCCAACTATGTCAAAAACTTATAGAAAATGTCAACTTCCAAACAAAACATAATTGAACTTAGCAAATAAATTCTTAATAATATTAAAAAACGTTATTTAATAATTTCTTCAACCCCCATTTTCCGCGCGTAGCGCGGACAAAGACTCTAGTAACTTGTAAAAGTGGCAAGAGAATTTATCTAGATGTTTTTGTTGAATTGTGACTAATACAAGGAATTTGACTTGTGCAGTCTGCTTCTACGTGGCTGCCATGACAAACATCACAATTTTCATGTTTTTAATTACACAGTTATACTACTTATATTGTTAATCAAACATAACACATCAAACCTATTATTAACATGATGTTAAAAAAACTTAATAATATATGTAGAATAATAGAAGACTGGCGATTTCGCATATTTTGACTAGTAATTAATAGAATTGTATTTCTATTCAACCATTCTAATAAAGACCTTAATTAATGAAATATAGTATTGTCATCTTGCCGCCCAAGCATAGATAGCAAGGTGATATTTGGATTTGTGAAAAGCCTGAAAGGTAAAGTGACTTTTTAGTTTATATCCCTGATAAGAACAAAATCTGCATATATATTAAAAGTTAAGAAGTAGAACCATATGTGTCATCAGATAGTTATGTTATATGTTTTGTATGGATTAAAGACATTAAGATAAGTCCAAGTAAGGTCATAAAGGCAACTTCCGAATTAATAATCTTATTATAAAAATAACAAAGGCCTTAAACATTACTCCTACAATTTAACAATGAAATTGAAAAACTTTACTCATAGACTGGTACCTAAACAAGAAAAAGTCCAACGACGATTTTTAATGGATTAAGATGGGATTTCAACTCCCTATATTTATAATCATACATCATATTTATAAATAATAGACCTTAATTAATAATAAACTCTAAAGTATGAATTCAACAGTTAAAGGATCTGAATTGGTATGGTAATACAAAAATCGCAATTAACAAATAGAGTTTTGAAATAAGAGAAACGGTCATCAATTCAATCAGGAATATATTAACCGTGTCATGACTCTTGACTTAATTAGATTCATGATCACAGATCGGCCGTTTAATTTGATAACTCTTTTTCTTCTAGTTTAAGTAAAGGAAGATTAGCATAAGGGGTAGTACTGTAAATAACAAGATGATAAGAGGAAAGATGTGTCACCTGATGGTTTGAGATGGTAATCTATAGCCACGTGTCACCAATAAAGCGGCTATCTACAAATGCCTTGAGACGATAGAAACGACACCGTTCAAAACCGATCCAATGAGTGGAGGGATAAGTTTAGGCAACTTGACTTTCTAAATATTTATATTCTCATATCATCCAAAAGTGCATGTCTTTATTCTTTTTTTCTATGGGCTCCCAAACGCATCTTTCCAATGTAGATAGTTAATTGTTATCTACATTCAGACAGAGCCTTGCAAAATAAAAATAAAATCTTGAAGTTGTAATGATGGAAAGGAACAAAGCTAAACGACGAGATAAGGTTAATAAATGTGGTTAATATAAAATTCAGAACGAACAATTGCAAGTACAACGTAACCTAATAATAAGTTAATGTGTTGAATTATCAAGTGACTGATTATATGTATATAGCATATTAAAATGATCATAATAGTTCCAAATCAATATCTGACTCAATAAAACTTGATTAGAAAAATTGTGTGTGTGTTTTCAACGGGTTGTCTCTATAATACGTTTTCAATGCACAAAAAAAAAAGAACAATTTGTTTTTGTTTTTGCTTTTGGGCCTTAATTCAACCAAACTATCCGCACATAAATAGATGGAGCAGATTCACATTGAAGAAAAATGGAAGTTTCGTTCCTCGCCTTGATTAACCTGACCAGATAGCGAATCATAAGCCTGACCTGAAGTTGCTGCAAAACAATTTGGTTGTGTTGGGATTCATCAGTGGTTACGTCAGAGAATCCGTCATGAATTGATTCATGATTTGATGATGAAAATCAAACAAGATTGAGTAATTTAAACCAAGACAAAAACGTCATATTAGGAAAATAAAATATTATTTTTATGGAGATATGAAAGTCGACAGGATCCTGAAAATATTACTTTCATGGAAATATATAAGTTGCAAGTATTTTGGAATATTTCCTAATAGGTTTATGAAAAGGGACTAATGCCCTAATCCGACTAAGTTAACCTAATAGACTCCTACTATATAAGATGAGTTCGTGTGTACTCTTTCTCCTTTGTCCAAGAAAAGATCTAACTTGGTTTGTGAGCTTTGGTTGTGAGAAAATAAGAGGTTATATATTCTTTGTACTTGAGATTATAGTGGATTACCTTTTGCCAGACCCCAGTGAATGTAAATCATTCTAGGTGAACTACTAGATAAACAATTTCTTGTGTCCATCTTCTATCTTTTCCGCATTCTTCTTCCTATCTCTATTATTCTACAAACTCAACTTTTTTACTTACTTCGTCGAGTTCGTCAGAGAGTGTATCAGCGAGTTTGTGTGTTTGATTCTGGTTCTTGAGTCAAACAGCTTCGTCGTTGTGGTTCAAGAGGTTATGTGTCTTGTTGTTGAAGCATATGCAACCTGAAATGGACGTTTTATCGGATCTCGTATGCGGCCCAAATCATAAAGAGCAACGTATATAGTGTGGTGGATTACAAAATACTGCAGCATTTTGTGATAGAACTCTCTCATCAAGTCATCAACCTATAGTTTATTCCCCAAAACGGCAGCGTTTTGTTGTCACCTCAATATAAACGTCGAACCAGGAAACTTCCTAAAGAGGACAAAGCATCAGATCACAATTCGCGCGAGTTGACTCACTAAACCATCTCTTCTCTCTCTTCAATATTATTCATAGATTCCTTTCGTTATTTCAATTTCACATGAAACTTCACTTGTCTATTCTTTTGGCTTTCGTATATTCTTCACACGTGTCAACTAATCATCGGAGTTTCCGGCGATGCCCCGTCGATTAAACGACGGCGTTCGTGGTCGTTTCACCTCCACCGCTCTCCTCTTCATCGGTCTGATCTCTTGTCTTACCGTCTACGCCGTCTTCTTTAATATTCTCCGTCCCCGTCCCCAAGATCACACACTCGATTCGGCCGTCCGGTTCACGGACTCGCGAGATCATGCCCGTGTAGACGGCGGCGGGTGTTGCGGTGGAGTGGCTAATCTGGAGCTGTGGGGACCGGCGGTGAAGTGGGGGACGGATTTCAAGTTTGAGTCGCCGGGTGAATGTTGCAAGGCGTGTAAAGCTATGTGCAGCGGTAACGACGGGCCTTGCTTGTGCGATACGTGGGTGTTCTGTGGAAACAAACAGGCTTGCGGGCCCAAGTTTGGAGAGGTGAGCCTTATCTCTTGTGATCGAAGAATCGAATTGTGACGTTTATTGATTTGATTAACTGTCCTTGGATCTTGCCGCCTAAGTGTTCGACAAAATGCTTGTATCACCAAAAAAAGAAAAGCAAACTTTTGGTGACTCTAATGTGGTGATTAGTGATGCGCAAAAGACTCTTGCAGTTCGATTCAAGTTAACGTGGAGGTTTTCTATGTGTTTTGTTTCTTCTCTGCGCAGTGTTGGTTGAAGAAGCAGAAAGATGTCTTGGTGCCTGATCGACAGGAAGGTGGGCAGAAAGTTATGTGGACATCTGGGCTTATCTTCGGACAAGGCCAGGTAGTACCCGTTGATCGCAAAGCTGATGCATTAGGTTTACTACTTCACAAAGTTACTTAAATTGTGCTCTCAGTTTCCTAAAAACATATACTTACTCAGCCTGTTTTGTTTGGTTTTGTCTACCTGAATGGATGATAATAACTGTGCTCTGCTCCTCAGATTTCATAAGATTATTCAATTTGCTCTTAGTTTCCTTCTAATATGTGAAATTAATGTGTCGGATGATGTTACTTTTGACTGTGATAATCCACATCTTATGCCTCCCCGAGTTTGTTGTGATGATAACTCCTCTGCTTTCCTTCTTATCATGAAAACAAAAATAGTGTTTGGGATAATACTGATTAACTGTCTTGCTTCTGTTAGGGCATTGTTGGTTTTGAGACTGAACACGGTGTACTTCATGTCAAAGTAAGTGTATCTTAGTTTCTTTGTCTTTTTTGTACTCCCAAAGGGAAAGTTCCAGATATGACGTGGATGCTTAACTTTTGTTGCAGCTTCACCCTGAGTGCGCTCCTCACTCAGTGTACTACATTCTTAGTTTGTTAACTCAACGCCACTGCGCAGGCTGCCGGTTTCATCGGGCAGAGAACCGGGGATCATATTGGGACTCAGAAGGCTATCATATAAACAATGTAAGATACCTTTCACAGATTTGCCTTTTAAGTATCAGATGGCTTGCCAGTATAGAATCTATACTATAGATCATAGCAGCTAAGCCATTTTCTCATAGTATACATATTGATTCTGGTGTTATGATCTCAATTTAATAAACTCTCTGATATTTGATTCATCTATTTTACCTTTTATTATAAAACATTCGTTTTTCTGTATCGAAATTCAGATGTGTGATAGACTTTTAGCCATCTGATTATACGTTTTATCAGCTAATATCTCTTTGATATCAAACATCACGTGTGTGAATCAATAGCGACTGACTGCTGGTTTAAACCCACATTATAGTTCTATGCTGGCTCTGGTTTCAGAATGTATCGAGTATGCTTGTTGCTGTTTCTACCAATTTAATTTCCTTTGAATTGCTTGTTCGTTTCGCGTGTATAATGCCAGACACAACAGATTTTAACTGGCCCATAAACCGTGACTGGTCTGATCGCATAGTAACAACTGTGATCCATGTGTTATGCCTATGATTTCTATCAATTTGATACTCTTGAGCCTTTTGGTTCATCTGATTGCACATCTTTCTTCTTATAGAATGTGCATCTTCTAAAAGATTCTACACTGTAGAGTTTAATTGCTTTTATCAACTACCCTTTTTGTTGCTTCGACCGGTTCATTTTTCGTTTTAGTTTGTTGATACCAGCACACTTTTTATTCTGTAAATGAACATATATTATGCTTGTTATGAAAAGTCTCGTCCTTTCTCCACGTTCCTGCAGGCTCCCTACGGTCCACCATACGCCATGATTCAAGGCATACTCCAGCCCGAGGGAAACATCTTCACGCCAGTCCCAACCGAGCACTGCCCAACCATAACCCGTGGCTCTGTTGCATGGGTCGGATCAGGACCAGAATTCTTCATCAGTCTAGCAAACCACCACGAATGGAAGCAATCTTACACTGTATTCGGATCTGTTTTACCAGAAGACATGGACGTTGCTGAGAGGATTGCAGGTTTACCAACAATAGCCGATGTCTGGAACAGCGTTAATGTCTCTGTCCTGGAGAAACCGGTGTCGTTAACTGTACGGAGAATGAAGTCGGGCCAAGAACAAGCAGAGCCCGGTTCGTGAAGAACAGTCGAGAACTCAGCTCAGAATAGTATTGTTTTAACCTTTTTTTTTTCTCATTGTGCATAAAATAGTGATGCTACGTAAAACGTAAACAAGCCTGAGAATATTTTTGCATTTAAATGGAAGTTTATGGTTAATACTAATATTTCCAAATTTTCCAAATTCGTAAACATTAAACCGGAGGCAAACCAATACAAATCGAATAGATTAAAAAAATACCAAATAATGTGAAACGAAACCATTGGTTTATTTATGCTTAACCGGTAAATAGGGTTTGTTAAACGTATGCGGCGGAGGTGGAGAAGGTGCGTCGGGTGCGCACACGTCACCCACTCCACGGCGCACTTTAGTACAACTCTTTAACCGGCCACCTCCTCTCCTAACTTTTCTAACCTACGCCTCTCCTCCGCCTCTTTATTATCCCTAACCCACCGCTCTCTCCCCTATCCCTAATTTCTTCTTCTCCGCCGCCATGTCAACCCCCGATGGATCTCCCGTCGCCATGGCCGTCGATCCTTCCACCGCCGTCACCGTCGCGTCCACCACGACCAGGAGAGTCCCGCCTCCGTGCTGGAACGACGAGGAGACTGCTGCCCTCGTCAACGCCTACAAAGACAAGTGGTTCGCCCTCCGCCGCGGGAACCTCCGCGCGGCTGATTGGGACGACGTCGCCGCCGCTGTCTCCTCGCTGCATACCCTCGGAGGTCCGGCGAAATCAGCGATCCAATGCCGACACAAGATCGAGAAGCTTCGGAAACGTTATCGCGGCGAGAAGCAGCGGTCTCTCAACCGACCAGGCAAGTTCTCTTCCTCTTGGGATCTGTTCCCTATATTGGATGCGATGGAGTTCGCGCCGGTGACTCCAACCGCCGTGGAACCGTACGATCCGGATCTGGATAACGACGATGAGAGTAACGGTTTAGATGGATTTAGGGTTAGGTCGAAGAGGTCTGGGAAATTCGATTCGCCTCGAGATGGGTTTGGGGTTAGATCTAGGTCAAAGAGTCAGATGAAGATGTACGGCGGTTTCGATTCAGATCACGACTCAGGAGGTGGGTTTGGGTTGAAGAGGAGGTACAATGGTAACCCTAAGGTTAGTGGTGACTTCGATGCTGATTCTGATGAAGAGATTGTCTTAGTGCCTAAGGCAACTAGGCTTAAGGGCTCACATGGTAAGCCTTCTTCAGGTGAGTTTGGTGGTGGGTTTCCGTTGAAGTCCTTTGGTGATCGGAGTTTCGCTTCTCATGGGTTCAAAGCCAAGAACTTTAGTAAGCCTGAAGCCAATTTCTCTCCGGAGATGGATTATGATGATGAGTTTGATGAAGGGTTCAACCCGAGGATTCAACACTCTAGGAGCTCGTCGCGAGCCAATGGTTATGGAAGAAAGGACGGGAGTTATCCCCGGAGCAACAACACGGGTGTGTCTAATGGTTATGGGTCGTCGTCTAGGTTCAAGCACGAGCAGATGAATGCAGCAGATGTTGAGTCTGACCCGATTGATGAAGTTGTGTCTTCGGTGAAGATGTTGACAGAGATGTTTGTGAGAGTGGAGAATTCGAAGATGGAGATGATGAGGGAGATGGAGAAGACGAGGATGGAGATGGAGCTGAAGCATTGCCAGATGATGCTTGAGTCGCAGCAGCAGATCATAGGCGCGTTTGCTGAAGCATTGAGTGAGAAAAAGAGCACGAACGCAAGGAGGCCTGGTTCGTAGTTTCGAACTGTGTGTTCATATGGTATTAATAATATGATCAAATCGCTTTTGAGTGTAGTAGTACCAAGTGTCCTCTTCCAGTTACTAGGAACAGAAACTGCAGTTAAGTTTGATGGTGTAATGACACTTTTGAGGTTTTCATTGTTGGCATTTTTGATAATTCAGATAGTAAGATAATTGAGTAATACAAATCTAGCAGAAGTATAGAAACTCGTTTTACACAAGGCTAAATAGCACTGCACCAAACAGACATGTAACATAGATAGACCTGAAGTTGCAGGGAAGATAATCTGGAAGCAGAGATGATCCCAGACTTGCACTTTTGAACGCTTCACATTTTTTTTTACAATAGCTCATGAGGTGAGCTAAATACCTGGCCGGAAAGTCTACTCGACGCCTGCGCCATTTGTTCAGAAAGAATACCGCAAACGGAGCAAACACTATGATTGATGTAATCGCTGGGTACGTGAAGAGGAAAACTTTCAATATGACCTCCCCAGGGCGGTGTTCCGTGTGTGAGGTTGGAAATGTAATGTTTAGCATTGCGAAATTAGCAGTCCGTAGAGCTGCTATGGAACCATAGAGAACCTTCCACATGGGGAGTCCAACTGTGAGAATCATGATCACATATAGAGATCAGAAGAAAGCTATCCCATTGGGGATATAGAAAAATATGGCTACGTAGAAAGTCATGGTCATCTGCCCTGCCAAGTGGTCGTCCCTATCACCGCGCTTCGAATCCTCCTGCCAAAATCCGCCAGGGGGACTAAGATTAGCCTGGTATGTAGCTGTTACTATCAGTATAGCCACCACAAGTATCACACTGCGACTGTCGTTGCTGTTCAGAGATGCGTTTCTAGTCTTGCTCAGATTGGTCAGCCCAAAGGCATTATTCCATTTCTCGATAAAAGATGGTTTTTTGCTCAAATATTTGGCGAGAGTTGTTATGGTAGTAGAAACTAGTCTTTCTCTAGCACTGTTGAATAGGCTACTAGTTGCTTCAGGTGAAAAAAGAGGAGATTGGTGAATTTGGAGTATATCCATCGCAGTCTTACCATCCAAGTTCTTCGCTTTTGCTTTCACGCTTCCACGTAGCAACTTCATGACCTGTAAAATCAAGGGCATTTAACTCCGCTTGTATGCCAAAAATATCTCAACAACTTTCACAAAGAACACAACCGAAGAAAACAAATTAACAGATGATGCTAGAGCAATATGAGATCATACATTTATTCATGAACTTGTATGAATAAAACAAAAACCTTAGGGGGTAAAAGAGGAACTAAATGTAGAGAGACTTTTATAAACTCTTAGACTCGTATAGGACGAGATCCAGACTATGTAATTTAACTCTCTTTTGGATAACTTCTCCTAACTAGACTTGAATCAAGATCCCTATTAGGTGAGTTAGAAGTTTTAGCTACTAAACCAACTCGTTGTTTTCTTGGTATAAAAAAAGAAGGCGTTTACCTCAGGTTGATTAGTGAGTGCAGCAATATGCAAGACTGTTTTACCATCTTCATCCTTCCAGTCCAAGACCTCCTCCCTGTTGGCTCTCTTAACCCATCCCAACAGAACCTTAGATGCCTCAAACCGGTGGTTCTTCACAGCAATGTGAACTGCTGTCTCACACTTGATCGTCAAATCATCTATTGAAGAAGGACAAGAACACAATAACTCACCCAACAACTCTGCATCGCCTAATCAAGCTGCATGATGCAAAGGAGTAATCCTTCCTCTTCCTTTGATGGTGACTAAGCTGATGTCCATTGCTATAAATCCTCTCACCATTGGAATGTGGTTGTTTTGCAGGGCTAAATGCATAGGGCTGAAACCTGAAGCATTTAACTTCAAAGCAAGCGACGGCTTGAGAGTCATTAACTCCATGGCAAAGTGAGTTTGTCCTTTCTCTGCTGCAGTGTGTAGTGGCGTCTCACAAAAGGGCACTCTATCAAAGTGTTTTAGAATATATGGATCTTCTGCAACCAACTTGTAGTCTCTCAATATCTCCATCTTGAGCAGCCTTCTTGATTCTCTCATAGATATTATCATCTTGATTAGTAGTATCTGATACTCTATTGACATCCACGACAATAGACATAGCTTCACTAGTCATCCAAGCGGCTGCCTCCACAGTAATTTTGTTGACACCTGCTAGCACAAGCTAAAGTTAAAACAAGAAAATACAAAGGTCTTCAATCACCTGCCCACTACCTACAGCATGAAAATTAATTTTGATTAGTTCCGAGAAAGTGACAACTCATTTACTGATCATTTTAGTAGATGATCTTTATTAGAATCAAATGGTTCTCTTTAAATAGGAATGAACTTTGGCCAGCTAGCATTTTATACAGGACATTTTAGAAATAAGAAAACTGACAATAAGCTATATTGAAAAGTAAATATTCTAATAAACTTTTTTGTTCTCCAATACTTGAACTTCATCTCCAAGTATGTGTGCTTTTTTTTTTGATAAGTTCCAAGTATGTGTAAGACCATCTCCAATGTATTTCTCTATTTTTTCCTCTATAATAGAGGAATTCTACAATAGAGGTGAGTTTCTCTCCAATGTATTCCTCTAAAAAGGAATATTCTTAAAAGATTCTTTTTTTTTTTATATTTTACACTTCTAACTTGTAAATGTTGAAAATTAACCCATTCATTATACTTTTTGAATTTTTTTCATAAAATTGCAATATTATTTAAATGAAACATTTTATTACAAAAAGACATTAGACAACAAAAAATTAAAACAAAGTACCATTATCTAACAATCATTATTACTAAATTTTCCCCATAAATGATCAATTAATGCATTCCGAAGTGAGAAATGAGCTTCTTTATCTTTGATTTTTCTGAATCGACTTAGAAACTCTTGGAATCGGTTATCTTCATTATCTGGTATTTGGACTTCCGGAGGTGGAGCTTCTCTTCCAATTCCAATCGGTGCATCGAGATCACGCTCATCCTCAATAATCATATTATGTAAAATTATACATGTAGTCATTATATCATGTAGTATTTTATTTTTCCAAAAACGTACCGGTCCTTTCACAATCGCAAAACGTGATTATAAAACTCCGAATGCACGTTCTACATCTTTTCTACATGCTTCTTGTTGTGCTGCAAAATATTTTTTCTTTGGACTTACTGGCTCATGAATAGTTTGCACTAGGGTTGACCATTTCGGATATATACCATCGGCCAAGTAATAACCCATATTATATTCTTTACCTTGAATGACATAGTGGACAGGAAGAGCAATACCTTGAGCGAGATTGGAGAAAAGGTGAGAAGACTCCAACACATTAATATGTTTTAATATGTTGTATTAATTAATATTTAAATAAAAAGTCTTTGACTTTTAAATAAAATAATATTTTTAAAAAAATTATAATTGACTTTTAAATAAATAATAATAATTTTTATTTTGATTATAACGGCAGTTATTAAAATTAAAAATTAGTATATAAACAAAAAGGTGTGATTTTATATGTAAAATTATATTTCTTCGTACACAAGTATTTTAGTTACAATCATAAGAAATTAGAGGACTACTTTATAAATAAAAAAGTTTGCCTCTATTATAGAGGAATGCTATTTTTTCCCCTAAATATATAGGAAAAAATAGTAATTTCTATTTTAGGAGAAGAAATAGGGATGGATTGGAGCTGATTTTACTATATTATAGCATTTAGAGGTAAATATAGAGATGAGTTGGAGATGCTCTTAAAAGAGCATATTTTCTATGGGAGGACTTTGATTATTATTACTTTTTAACAATAACATGGTCCCCCGTTGAACTAGCCGACTTTTCAAATGACATCTGGCTTGCATTTTAGCATAGAGTAAAAAAACTGATTCTTTGTAGTTTGTACTGATCTCACGTCTTGTAAGTATAATAGTTGATCCTTTGTCGCTGATGTCAAGTCTTGTAAGTACAACACCATTGAAACTATAAAATAATAATAATAGGAAACTGAGTGCTACAAGTTTGGGTGTAGGATAAGTTGAAGGTGATTCATATTCTTTCTATCATCTGCATCATAGTAAACCAAGTGAGTCCTATTCTATTTTCAAGTAGATCCTGAAAAAATAAAATAGGGAGGTAGCTTTGAAGGTTTCTGTCAAATTATATTGGCCAAAGCTCACTTGCTACTCTCATTTTACAACTTATAGTACCTACCACACTCTAATTCAGATGTGGGGAGAGACATACAAGACTTGTATACCACGTCTTCTTTTTTGCACGAACAAGCATAGTTATGGAGGATCATTGACTTCTTGAAGGAAGCCGAAGTTGAGCATCATCAGATGAAACGTAAGCAACCTCTTTAATGCGATTTCATGTAGTAGATGCAACTGACATTTCGAATTTGTTTTCTTCATACACTTATGACACGAGTAGCTAACGTTTTTTAATGAACATGAGGCTTTTACGAAATCACACCAAGTAAGTAATTTAGATATTTTGATCACAACGGATTGCGATTGACATCTTTGTACAACAAATACCGAGACCTAGTCTTTCCCAGCGCAGCATACCTGAAACAGCAAACAGTACCTAAGAGTGTGTGTGTGGTCGAATGATCTTTCAGGTTATCAAGACACAGTTCCAATAGTTTTTGATCCTTGCAAAGGTTTGAAACATAATATAATTTTTTAAGTTATGGGACAGTCTCTTACCATTGAAGAACAAAAGGAGCCATCCATATGACATCACCAGCCTGAACTGGATACCTATTTATAGAGAAAGATCACATAAAAGTTAGAAACACTTCTTATATCATGTAAAATGTAGCTGCATACCAGTTATCGCCCAATCGATAAATGCCTTGGCCCTCCAGAAGCAACAAACCATGTTGGTTATAATGGACTTCCTGTTTGACATTTCAAAACCATATGAGAAGACTGAATCAAAAAGAGCAACTGATGGCATCAAGATCACTATGGTAATGAAGCTAAAGAGATCTGCACCTTAACATTGAGAAACTCTCCAGGCTGAAAATCCATAATCTGCATATGACAGAAACAACAGTAGTTAAACTTAAGAGGTCTAAAGAAGCTAAAGGATTCATTAAATAAAAACAAAGTGGTTACATGGATGTTTAAGTCATAAGCAAGGGAGACAGGAAGAAGTTTCCGCAGCTCAAAAACCTGTTATAATAACAAAATGGGGTTTTTAGAGATGACTGATTTAGAATCTAAAACTTGAATTGTGATGCATTCTGAGAAGAGTGGAGAAGTTTTGCACACTTACCTCACCGGGAGTCTCAAGTAGTGGTTGCTTGTCAGTGGAGCCAACGATAAGCTCTGTTGTGTGACTTCCTAAATGTTCATACCTAGAGATGTAGTAATTCCGGAGAAGTTTTAAAGTTATACACCGTAGAGAGGAGACCTGTAAATTGCTTTGTCATATTAAGGGTAAGAAGAAGAACCTCCGCTCAAAGACAACAAGTGTTGCAGACTCGACACAGTCCAAGGAATGATAAAAGTTTGGAGGTAGGTATGCATATGAATCAACCTACAGTAAAAAACTGGATTATAGGCAGAAAAATGAAAAAAACTAATGGAAAAAATCTTGCAATCAAAGTTGAGTAGCAATGATGTAACCAGAAGAATGCTTGGGTAAATTGTTTTTTCATACAAATCATACCGTCAATTTTTGTGAAGAACTGGATGTGTTAGTAAGTGTCACAGCACCCTCAACCACGAATACAAGACTTGGAGAAGATTCAAGACATTTGAAAGAAATTAATAAGCATAATGTAGATTATAAGTACAAGTAAATGTTAAATAGAGAGAGGAGCTCATATAAGTAACAATACCGCTCTATGTCCTTTGGAGGTAAACCTGAACTTGACATTCCTGCAAGAGACAGTAGATAATCAGCTAGATAAGATGGTCACAAATATTGTACGAGTAGATCAATAAGAAGATATATTGATTACAGACCTTTCATTTTAGCAAAGTACATGACAAAGTGAGAACCCATTGCAGGTGTGATCAAATACGCCCCTAATGTATTTGTCCTGTAAAATTTGAGCAACAGATAAGCTTTAAGGACTTGTCAGACTTTTGTAGCTATAAGAATAAAGAAAAAGAGATCATGTACCAGTCAGGTAAAGGGCTGTATACATGACTTTCTGGTGTTATCAACGCATGATCTCGTTTGTATACACTTCTTGTATACCCCGGCAAGTCTAAAAAACAACGGATCAACACCAGATCAGAAAATGCATCTAAATATACAAAAGGGGATAATTTTTTAGAAGGAGACGAATCTGTATCCATAAAACTGAACTTCCATGCTTACATAACTTCTATGTCAAGTACCTAAGTGTGATCAAAAGTTTAAAGCTTTTTGCAAGAGAAGAGGCTAAATGATTAAAGGACTATCTAAACCGGAATAAACCCAACCCTATTCGATAAGAAACCGAACTTAACCAAGTATCAAACTTTGTAATGATGACACCAAGAGAATAAGAAAAGATTTGGAAACCTTGGAGGTGGGAAGGAGAGAGTGTTGGATTCGTGACTTTCCAGTAAATGGGTTTCGTCTTCTCATCGATCGAAGGCGAAGGCGCTGAACAAAACCCATCGTCGCTTTTCGAAGCTTTAACCAAAAGACCTTTTTGAAGGCAAATAAGAAAAGTTTTGATTAGTTTCACAGTATGCTTACAAAAGCTTCTGAATAATAATAATCTAAAGATTCGTACTTACTGATAATAATGATGAAGACGATTAGGTGAAGTGAACGCATTTTCGCTGAGGATTATAGTGGGAACCGATTCAGGTTCAGTACATTTACTCATTTGGTGGTTTATATAAAACCACACAAAATCAGAATACGACAGAAGATTTTGTCAGTGGATGTTTTGTTTGCTAGTCTCGTGAATTGGAGTTCCTCGGTTTAGCTAATTATCGCGTTTATTTCGGTTTATTCGAATAAAATCAAAACCGGTTTAAACTCCCCGTACCAGAGATAAACCGAAACTATTGGGCCTATTCTTTGAATTTGTATAGCCCATTAATACAGTTAGGTAGCCCGATTCGACACGTATCATCTGTTATCGTTTCGGGGTCTCAGTCGACTCTCTCTCTAGCTTTCTCTCTGCAACCAAGGAAAAAATGGAGGTAGCAGCAGCGACTGCGACGAGCCTCACAACGCTCCGAGCTCGTTCCCCAGCGATAATCCCGTCGTCAACACGTAACCTGAGATCTAAAGTGAGATGTACTTCGTCTTCTTCTCTCAGAGCTTCCCTCTCGAACGGCTTGCTCTCCCCGTACACCGGAGGAAGCATCTCTAGTGACTTCTGCGGCGCCAAGCTTCGTCCCGAGTCGCTTAATCCGTTGAATATGTCCAGCTCCAAGCCTAAGCGCGGTGTTGTCACTATGGTATACATTTCGCATCGTTTCTCGATTAACAAAGCTCTACACTGTTAGGTTATCGTAATCGAGGTTTTCGTGGCTGTGACTGATTCAGAAATTGAATTGTCTGGCGAACCAATAGATTAGAGAGAGAGAGAGAGAGTAGATATAGGCAATTAGCTCTCAGTGTGAAGAGTGTTCATGCCTTTCATTTGTTTGATTGATGGAAGATGCTACATGTTTAGATAGAGGGTTGAGTATTAAGCATGAACCACGTTATGCGATTGCTCAATGAGAGTTCAGTATGTGTGTGCCACTTGCATATGCATCAATTGCTCTGATCTTTATGGCAATACATATTGTTACGAATCATCTGGCTGTCAATAGGGAATTTGGATATTGTGTATTGACCTGCCTATCGCAGTTAATTTGCAATGTTTGTTGATTACTTTCACCTTTGGTGAGATTTTATTTGTTTTCATGGCTCTTCTGAGTGTGCTTGCTTCTTTCCATCAACAGGTTATACCTTTTTCAAAAGGAAGTGCACATGAACAACCTCCTCCTGATTTGGCATCTTATCTGTTCAAAAACCGGATTGTATATTTGGGAATGTCTCTTGTACCTTCAGTCACTGAGTTGATACTCGCGGAGTTCCTTTACCTACAGTATGAAGACGAGGAAAAGCCTATTTACCTCTATATAAACTCGACAGGGACGACTAAGGTAGGCTTCCGTTAGAAAATCTGCCAGATTTGAGAATGCATGCTGAATAGTGAACTTGAAACTGTTGTTTGATGTAAATGTCTAAAACCATCACCTAATCTTCATAATGTATTAAGAGAATCTGTTTTCTTACATTTCAGAATGGTGAGAAGTTGGGCTATGATACAGAGGCTTTTGCAATTTATGATGTCATGGGGTGAGTAATCTTTATCCCTCTTATTTATTATGTCATTCTCGTATCTCTTTCTTAGCAAGAATCTATGACTAAACTCTAATTCTTGAACTGCTTTGGCCAAGTATTCTAAACCGTAATTGAAGAAGATTTGCATCTTAAAAAATTTCTTGACTTATTATTTTGGGGAGACGGAGCATATATATTCATCCAAGAACAACGCTTATATTATCTTTGACTTTAGGTATGTCAAACCACCAATCTTTACTCTTTGCGTTGGGAATGCTTGGGGTGAAGCTGCTTTGCTTCTGACTGCCGGTGCTAAAGGAAATCGTTCTGCATTGCCCTCATCAACTATAATGATAAAACAGGTTATTCCTAATCTTTTTCTTTTAGATTCTAACTGGCGACGGTTCTTTCCAGATTTGAAGCAAGTTAGGCTTAATGATTCATATGCGCCTGTTACTCATCTGTTTATTTTCTTTTGTTTGATGACTTTGTAGCCCATTGCTCGATTTCAAGGACAAGCAACCGATGTTGAAATTGCAAGGAAAGAAATCAGGCACATAAAGACAGAAATGGTGAGAAGATCAACTTTTTTATGAACTCATATAGATGAAAATCAGTTCCGGACCCTTGTGATATACGTAGAATATCATTGTTTAATCTTCATTGTACAACATTTTCTAGTTGTGTACGTGAGATATGTTTAACATGCGGAGAATGACTTATGCAGTTACTAGCAAAACTAAAATTGATGTGTGCATTATCTTTCCTTTACTCTTTACTTTTACCTTCAAACTTATCTGATATTATTACACTTGTTTCTGTTCTATGTAATGTTATACTCAAGGTCAAGCTGTATTCAAAGCATATTGGTAAATCACCGGAGCAGATTGAAGCTGACATGAAACGCCCGAAATATTTTAGTCCCAGTGAGGCTGTTGAATATGGGATCATTGATAAGGTACGCTAAATGACATATGAGTGATGTTGTTCTCCGGCAACATAGACTGGTTATCTTCTGCAGAGTTGACTCATTCTCTCCCTGTAATTTGTTTGCAGGTGGTTTACAACGAAAGGAGCAGCCAAGACAGAGGAGTAGTGTCCGACCTTAAAAAGGCACAACTCATCTAAATGTTGGAAAAGTCTTCTTAAATCTCCCGTGATTAACAGGTAGATGTTGAAACTTTCTCGCTTTCATTCTGCATATCTAGTGTAATGATGATGAAATGGCTTTTTAGAATTTAAACTTTCTATACAATGAATAAAGTTTACACTTCCCGCATATTCTGGAATCATGAGCTACTTTCGTTATGTCAATGTTGGACCAATGATTCCATAGTTAGGAGCATTTACTAATAAAGAGGAACACCTGTAATATCTCAAATACTTTTTACACCCCACAAATGGTGTATGATAATTACTTAAGCGTTCAAGCAAGCGAATACACACACGGGGACATACATTTGGTAATGTAAGTGCGTGTAGTGGCCTCGAGTCTTCTAGTTTTGCATCCCCTTTAGTTCTAATAGTTACTTCCCATCTTCCTCCTTTGTTTCTCTCTTAGGACCCATTTTCTCTTAGTGGTATCATTTTCATTGCCCATTACAACAAACTTCACTATTGATGGCCGACACATGTCCAAGGATCCATGCACTTACAAACATCAGAATTCATATATCATTTACTGTCTTAAACAAATTACTAATCTAAAACCCATGTACCTGCTTTAATCATTTGCATATTAACATCTAGCATGATAGGTATTGGTGACAAAGTAATTTTAGTCTACTTGTAATTCTATTGGCTTCTCCTTTTTAATACTTACTTTATTATGAAATTGTCATCATGTTGCTTTGGTTTTAGGTTGGTGATCTGACTGTGGATCAAGGAGACATCGACACCGAACCAAAGTAAAAAAAGGTATTGAAAACATCACTTAGTGCTTGAATTTTAGGGTTATTTGAACAGAAACAAACCCTTATGTGTAATGCCTAGAAACAGAATTGGTGTATCTTCACTATGTTTCAAACATTTAAAATGATTCAGTTTCGTTATTCGTAAGTTTAATGTCTATTTTCATTAGTATTTGTATTTGTGTGTGAACCATTTCTTGAATTGGATGGATACATTAATGAGCGATGACATAACACTTTAAACTTACCAACCCCATTATATGTAAGCCCTTTTCCTATAAAAAGCCCACACTTGTCAGAAACACGCAATGTTTTGTTTCTTTCGTTTATTGGACTTAACGTGTCAACTGTTTAAATGACGTCATCGGTACATTACGTGCCGGCGAATACGAAATTTACCGGCGCAAGAATTTAACAAATGAGTGTGGGTTCCCACATTGGAATAACATGGAAACGAATTGTGTTTTTCGTTTCTGGAGTGAGAGTGAGCCGACGAAGAAAAAGAAGCTAAAGAGTGATCTAAAACAGAACCAATTGTAAGGTTCGAGTATTCCATTTCCTAGCACTGGCGGAACCATATTTCAAACACTAACTTAAATTATAGTTTTTATATTTCACATTAAATTTTAAAATATAATATATGTGATTATTTATATGATTGTACGTATAAAATATTATTAATTATAAGAAAACTTATACGATTAATTATATGATAACACATATATTGTAACCTATGATGACACATATAGAATATATATATATATATATATATATATATAGTGTTCGGATTCGTTTTCGGATCTTTTTGGGATTTCATGTCCAGTTCAGATCTTTAAGGATTTGGTTCGGAATTGGATAACCAATATTTAAATAGGTTTGGTTTAAATATTTGGATAGAGAATTAATAATTATTTACGTATTTTTGGAGTTTTGAGTATTTTTTAACTATTTAAGATATTTACGTTTGATTATTTGTATATATTTTCAAGCATTTATGCGAACTTAAAAGTATCATATATATTTTGGATGTCTTTATATATATTAAATCTAAAAATAATTAATATATATAAATATATAAATCTATTTTGGACACCCAAAATACTTCAGTTTGGATTGGATTAGGTTTCAGTTCTTCAAATACCAAAATTTTGAATAATTCAGATATTTAATCAATTCCGGTTCGGATTTAGTACTACTTATTCGGATTGGGATCGGTTCGATTCTTCGAGTTCAAGTTTTTTGCCCAACCCTAAATAGTGACATAAAAAGCAAATAACATCATATTTTTTTAAAAAATACATCCGCACGGGTGTGCGGGTCAAAATCTAGTATATATTATTAGCGTTTTGTCATTTTGCCCCGGATAGAAATTCATCATAGATCTGCCACTGTTGGCTAGTCAAGAAATCCATCAAATGTTCCACCTCGAATGAGTTTATGGAGTATATTGTTATTCAATATTATACCGCAATGAGTTGCTCGCTAGATCATATCGATCATCGCAATATACTTTTGTTTGGTCTAGCTACCAGAATAATCCGCTTTGGTGGTAAAGGAGTTGCAACTGTAAATTCTACCATTGGGATCCAATTCGTGCTGGGAATGATTATTTTCAATGTTCGGATTTTCGGCAAAGAAGTGAAAAACACTTTTTCGCAGTAAATATTTGAACCTCGCAACATCATATACATAAGAAATCCGAACTTTGCCTATAACTATATCAAACTTGATCACATAGTTTAAAAATCTTAAGAGCATTTCTATTTTACCTCCATATTTTAATTTAAAATAAAGGAATTCTATTACAAGGCAGGATTTTTTTTGAACACAATATTACAAGATTGGATATTGTTCGAATGTAAAACTGAGTTCATCTACTTTTTCTTAACAAAAATATAGTGGAATGTTTTTTTCTCTTTTTTAATATAGAGAAAAAAACATTTCTTTGTATTTCCTCAAAATAATATTTATATATTAAAGAACCATACATTGAAGCAAAATATTTTTTTATAATACAAATATATAGAAATAAGCTAGAGAATATTTTATCTCCTAATTAATCGGAAGGAATTTATTTCCACTACCCTCACTTATGTAGTAGTCGGTGATAGTTTAATATATTTTGTATTTTTTTCCAGTAATGTGTTGTTGTGTGTATAGTACTTGTTAGTAGTGAATTGAGCATATAATGTAAAAGTATATTGAATTTCAATAACTTTGCATTTATGCATTTGTCGATTTTAAGATTAATGGTTTCAACGTCAAAATTGTATTTTATTTTTTTTTTTCATATTTTTGAACATAATAACTTTTAAGATGTTTTTTCCTCTCTCCATATTTTGATCCTGCACCGTCACCATCTCTGTTTTTCGTTTACCTTTCCAGTGTGCGGTACTTCTCACCATCACCGGAAAAAGACTCACATCCTGCTATTGTTCTTCCTCGCCTTCTTCGTCGGTGAAGTTATACAGAATTTGTTGTAAATCAACTTTATGAGTTCCCAGTTGTGTGGTTGTTTCTCATAATATTGTAGACTTTTCCAGTTAATATTGGTTGCTCCTCTTCTTCTTTAGATTTCAGCTGATGTTAGGAACTGCATCTCTTTGGGTTGGGTCAGATTTTAGTTGTCTTTGATGTTGTCTTCTTCGTCGTTGGTTTACTGTCAATAGTCCTTACTCGTCTTGGTTTTCAAAATCTAGTTTTTAGGGATCTGACTTCTATGCTCTCTTTCATAGCTCGAGGACAGCTCCACAATTTGATGATTTTGTTTTGTCTCCCTTTCCCTCTCTGTTTTCTCATCTCGTTGCAGCTTTCATCGCTGCTCGTATCTCTTGTAGCTCTCGCTTTCACCATGCTTACCACTCTAGGTTTGGACAATGTTTTCGTTTGTGTATGTTATGTGGGCTTTGAAGGTTATTTCTGGTCTCAAGCTTATTCTCTGATTTCGCGGTGGTTGGTTTTTATTATTCTCTCTCAGATTGTTTTTCTTCTTCCCATGTTTCCTTTGGTATAGGTGTGCAGAGTTAATCTCTTGGAGCTTTGATCCTTTCTATCCAGAGCTTTGTGTTTCTTCACTTGCATGGGCGCCTTGTCTGTTCTTGTTTAGTTTGTGAGGTATTTCTTACCTTTTTGCTAGTAGTTGTGCTTCCAGTACTTTGTACATGTATCTTCTTGCTTCTTGGTGACTTTGGCCTTCCGATTATTATTCTCCCTCGGGTCCGCTTTCTTGGTTCTTTGCGTTGGTGCTTGATCGCGCTTATTTTTGTTTGGGGGATTGCTTTGTTTCAGATTTTATCTCTCTATCTTTTTTTTTTTGACTTGTTCTGGCTAAGACACTCGTTCTTGATCTCATTTCAGCTCTAGACCTCTATTGAATTAGTGATATTATGGCCTTTTGTTTTCCAAGTGATAATGGAGGTTTTAGGTTTAAATTTTGTGGTGTGCTCTAGTTTCTTATTTTTAGTTTGGTTATTTTATACCTTTAATTGTAAAATAAATATATAATTTGTAAAAAAAATAATAGAAAATAGTAAAAATAATAAAATGATGATTGCTTATGTTGTTTTTAGTTGTGAATAAATTAAATATTTAAAATATATTTATATTATTTTACTTATTTTTAAAATTTTAATGACCAATAAAATAGATTCTCAAACTATAATGATATTTAATGTGAGAAGGATTAGATAGTGCACAATTAGAAAGTGATGGGATAAATTGTAATAATCTAAAAGAAAAAGGATCTAAAATACAAAAAAAAAAACATGTGGACACATGTCAACAAACTCTTATTTCATATGTCATAAGAAGAGAAAAAAGTCAAATGATGAAAAACTATGTTTTTTTAACGTTGATTAATATATAATATTACAATTATGAGAAAGATTACATAGACGATTCGACAACTGACAATACTACATGCCTTATAAGGATCTACGCTTAACTGGATCACCTGAACCGTCCTACGAAGATCTACGCTGACCGGATTTACTTGCACCATGTTGAAGATCCATTGTTAACCTTTCTTCTATACTCTGCATAATTATTTAATAAATCGTTGTCTCTTAGAATTGAAACGTGGACTTCTTATAATGCGCAATCTGCAAGAAATTGCATAATCTGAGATTTGAACCTTAGACTTGGGTATAGAAGCCTTTAAACCTTTAAACTATGATTGAAAAACTATGGTTTAGTGACAAGTTTAGAGTTTTTAAATGACAACCTTTTCATTTTAATGGAGAAGGGGTGTAGAAAAGTTTCGACATTAGAGCATCATTAACCATGGATGCTTAAGGGGTGATTAGATTTTTTTTTTAATTAAGAAAAAAGGAAAGAGAAGAAGAAGAAGTGATTAATTAGACATCACAAGCACTTGTTGCTTGCACTGTTCGTGGGTCTCACTGACACGTGGTGGCCTGCGATTGGTTCGTTTTTTTTTAAAAAAAAAAATTATTAGAGAAAAAACCAAAAAAAAAAAAAAATTAAGCACCCCAAATGGGGTGCTAGGGTTAGTGATGATCTTAGGGGTAGTTAGGAATTGGGTCTTACTAAAAATTGTTTAGCTAACGACTGAGGTAAAAAAAATTGTGTGTAGTCCATCGGGTAAAGTACGTGTAGACATTATACGCTATTACCCAAAAGAGTAATTGTGTTAGCAACGATGAATGTGTATAAAGTCTTAACTTTTCATGAAATGATTATCTCATTCACAAGAATATTATATAAACTATGACAAAGAGAATTTTTATAGGAAGTTAGGAGACTGAAAATATCATTATAAGTGGATTACAACCAAACCAACAACAAAGAGGGTTTACTATATATATATGAATCTCATTTTATTAGACTTATAGAATCCTTTTTGTCTTTCTCCTCCTACTCTTACATTATATAAAAACGATTAATTTATTCAAATAAAGAGCAAGGCTGCTAATCATATACCCTACCACCCAATGTGTTTTATTCACATCACTAAAAATTATGACATACATAACAAGGATTACGTGGTGTGTTTATCTTAATTTGAACATCAATGAACAAACATATTTCGTGAAATACTTTAGTCAATTTGTGAATTATATAAAGTAAAATGCTTTTTTCCAATTTGCCATATCTATGGATGCGCGCGATAGTAAGTTAAAACCAACGTGCGTGTGTTTTTATAGGTTTTTGTTTACTTCAATGTGTGGCATGGAAGAAAAATTTATTCGTAAGACAAACCAGCCGATCAAAGTCAGATACTCCAAATGAAGATTTGGACTCGAGTCACTCACTGATCAAGATTCAAGCAATATGAGGAAGAAGAAAAAAAAACTCTTCTGCGATAATGACCTAAACTAGATCATGTTTTGAGGTTCTTCCAAACCCTATCCAATAGCAAGTTCAATTTGGGAGGATGTGAACTGATATTTTTCCAAACTATTTCCAAGGCATAAATAGATTGTATAGAGGTCATAATAAATTAATTATAGGTGAGGCATGCATAAAACTTGAACTCAAGACATAGGTGTCAAAAAAAAAAGATTTTAACCATCTCAGCACAATAATAACATCTGACCCCCTCCAACCAAAAAGGCTCCGCCACTGGGTACAACTTGCTAGCCCATATATTTTATCAGATGATCTATTTGGTTGTTAATATTTTACACAATCTGAACTACTAAAATGCTAGTAGTGAAAAACAATGAAAACTCTGCGAGTCCAAATATTAGCACGCTTGGCATATTCTATTGACTTCGTTCACTGATTACACCAAACAACTAATCGTAAGTCAATCTTATAACTATTAGGTGTCATGAACTTCTCGTTTTGGAGGCACAACCTATCTTTCTTTAATAATTACTAGACCCCAAAGATATACCCCCACCATTGTATTTTGCTGTATTGGGCAGACGATGTATATATGATGTAAACATTTTATTTAATACATTTGACCCTCTCAAGCTAAATTATCAAATCGGGTAATGCAATTACGCGTTATAACTTATATATAGCTAGATTACTTTTTGCCAAGTGGAAAGAAAAGAATAGTAACGATGCTCGATCAAATTGCATATAATACTGTAATAGACACCCATACCTTCAACTATAAATACCTTGTTAAACTTCTCCTCTGTCTTCACATATCTTCTGTAACACATATCTATCTTCCCAAATCACTTGTTAAAAATAATCTTACAATAGTTACATATAACAATATGAAGACATTTAACGTCTTGCATCTTCTGCTTGTTCAAGTCATTGTCCTTTTGCCTCTCATTTGTTTATCTGATGACTTTGTTAGCTCTAGAGCTACTTATTATGGCAGTCCCGATTGCACAGGAAACCCTCGTACGTATTATTTTCTTATATTTTTGTATCTTAATTATTTCATTTCTTTTTAGTATTCTAAGCATGTTTGGTAACCCTACATCAAAAGGAACAACTCAATAGTCAATTCTATCAAGCTTAACTAATTATTTTATGTAGCATATACATATAGGTTTATCTAAACTCTTAATTCATATATATATGAAAATGATTCCGTTAAGTTTCCATGTCTCTTGTTCGAATATGACATTACGTTTAGTAATTAGTTTTTTTTTCAAGAATCCATTGGTAAAAAAAAATTTTGATTTCAGCAAAAGGAAAAAAAAAATTATTGATGATAATATGAATAATTGCTGATTATGCAGGAGGAGCATGTGGGTATGGAGAATTTGGAAGAGATATCAATAATGGTGAAGTGAGTGGTGTTTCATCGAGACTATGGAACAATGGAACTGGATGTGGTGCTTGTTACCAGGTTTTTATACATTATCTAATCTAATATATTATCAATAACAATATGCTATAGACCGTGTCACTATCATTACTAAACTAATATCATTAATTGATAATTATTAAAAGGTGAGGTGCAAAATACCTCCGCACTGCAACGAGGAAGGAGTATACGTAGTAGCTACGGACTATGGAGAGGGACATGGCACAGACTTCGTTTTTAGCCCAAAGGCTTACGGCCGTATGGCGCGGCCAGGCACAGAGGATCAGCTATATTCCTTCGGTGTGGTCGACGTTGAGTACCAGAGGGTCCCCTGTAAGTACGATGGGTACAATCTTGTGTATAAGGTCCATGAGAAAAGCTATAACCCTCATTATCTTGCCGTCCTTATCTTGTACGTTGGTGGTGTCAACGACATCCTTGCCGTTGAAGCCTGGCAGGTAAATTGATCTAAGATACAATATGAAAAACGCTAACGTTTTGAAATCTTGTTCCACGACTCCTTTTAGCTCTAGTTCTAACACTTTGTCTGAACTCAAACACAATGTATTCCACAATGCTCGTTATTAAGAAAATGTATTTCTTAAGACTAAAAAGATAGTTGTAAGCAGAGGGTTTGATGTTTTTATGACAATTTTTGAAAATTGATATATGATTCAGGAGGATTGCAAAGAGTGGCGACGCATGAGAAGAGTGTTTGGAGCGGTTCACGATCTGCAAAATCCACCAAGAGGCACTCTCACTTTGAGGTTTTTAGTATACGGAAGCGCCGGTATCAATTGGATTCAATCTCCAAACGCTCTTCCCGCAGACTGGACCGCCGGAGCCACTTACAACTCCAACATTCTACTTACTTGATTCCTCTTTTGCAGCTCTTCTCTATCTCTTTCTCTAGTGTGTTTATATATAATGCATGGTTTCTCATGTGTAATGGCGCTATACATATTTAAATAATGCCCTCTAGAATAGGGATAATCATCGATCCAGATTTATATAAGTATCATGTATTGTGTCTAAGATTTTCATGATTATAATAAGGTTTTGATTAATGAATATATGTAACAAATAACTAAAATTGTCGTATATTCTTTTTGATACAGCAAGGTCAGTCGTAGACCTCGAAATTTACCTGAAATAACCGTATCACGGGCGAAAACTGAAGAGAACACAAGAACCCGAATATATTCTACTTTAAAATATTTTGAATATCTAGACCAAACTAAAAAAGGAATGACTATTTAAAACATATAAAAATAGTATATATAGTAAAATAGTCTATATTTAGAATCAAAATTCTCAAAATACAAGTTGATTCATATGATTTTATTATAATTACAAAATAATGAGTCCAATTCATTATCCAGTCAACTACTATACACCTCGACGTATTTCGGAAAACTAGTTAGTTTTGGATTCAAGTGGCATTTCAACCATGACCACAATTTATCCGCTGATTTTTAAAGATCAGTTAGTTCGGATCTAAACTATATAAGATAGTATTCTAGAATCTTTTTGACTATTTGTTCGAGAACTACGATTTTTGGTTCTGGAACTGAATCATTTCGATATCGGCTCTAATTTTTAAAAAGAACATACTCATTAGGATAGACTAATTTGATCTTATTGTTGTTGTAGTTAAAGAAAGCAACCCCAAATACTCCTCTAGAAAGATCAAATGAATCATAATTGATAAAAAGTTGCTCAATATTTTCTTTTGGTCAGCTACATAAAATTTAGAGAAATTCCCAGCTAAAAAAGTTTTTGTAACAAATATAGACCTTAAAAATAAAATGACCAAAATAGACTTAAATGTTTTATCAAAAAAAAAAATATACACTTATAACATATAGTTAATTAATCTAGATATTAGGGTTTACAGTTAAGCGGTGAAATTTAAGGTTTAGAGTTGAGGAGTGGGTTTTGGAGATAGGATTTCAAATTTTAAAAAATTAAAAAACAAAATTAAAAAATTTCAAAAAAAAAATGTTATTTGGTCATTTTAGTTTTTGAGTTCTAGTTTTGTGACAAAAACTTAAAAATGTCTATTTGAGATAATTGCCCTCAAATTTATCTAAATAGTTTATTATCTTTTGGATATTTTCTTTTTGGTATTACTTTTTAGATAATTCGTTTTCATTTTTAGATAATTTGTGTACTTTTGTATAATTTTAATAAAAACGAATTTAATAATCTAAATTACCCATACCAATATTTAAAACAGATACGCCGTCGTACAGAAAATATACAAAACCGCAGCTTTCTTTAGTAAAGAATTAACCAAAGCAGAGAGGTGAAGAAATCGATCTTCTCTGTCTTCGATTTTAGGGTAATAAATCGATAGTGGAGTTTCATTCTTCTTTTGGATTTAGGGTTTGAAGAGGAGATGCTCTAATCATCTACCTCTTTCAAAACCAATCCCTGCGAGAGTAGCAATCCCCAAATCAACGAAGATGCCGCAAGTTAAGATCATAGCGAAAAACTTCATGGACATGGTGGCCTCTCTTACCGCCATCAAGCTCGACAAACTCTACAACAATGTCTTCATCTGCGAGGCCATTCTCAGGTTTAGTTTTGTTAAAATCCTTGTAAAAAGTTTGTGAGATCTCACCTTCTTGATTGTGGGTCGAATCAGGTCTCTGCCGCCTCTCGCCAAGAAATACGTATTGCAGTTGCTTTTCATAGATGATCCTGTACCTTGCACGAGGATTGAGGAGTGGGTGCTTCCTGGTGGCCTCTCCAAGCACAGAGTTGCTATAGACCGGTTGATTCAACTCAGGATTTTTACTGAAACCGTAGATAGGTATGCTTTTTATTTTATCTGAAATCTAAAGATATCAACTTTGAAGTTTTATAACGAGTTAGAGTAGTTGAGTTCACTCTGCTTAGATTTATTATGATTGATATGTGGCAAGGTGATAGTTCCAACTCTTTTGGGTTTAATGTTTAAGGCTGCTCTTATGACGTTTTCAGGAGAGAGGGAACCTGTTTCAGCCTAAATCCTACATTTCAGAACAATCTTCAGAAACATATTATCTCCGGGTAAAGATACTAAAGTCTTCTTTTTTCTTTTTTGTTTGTTTCTCGAGAAGATGCTAACGAGCTAAGCTTGAGATTTGCAGGGGAGTTTTGCCTCGGGAGCCTATGAACTCCAGCAATGGCATTAAGCTTCCAAGTCTACAAGAACTCGAAACCTATGCACTCCAGCAATGGGAGGTGTGTCTGGTTTCTAAATTACGTATTCATAATACTTGTAAGATGGAAGTGATGTGTTAGAGAAATATATTTCAGTATATATTTTTGGTTAGTAGTATCTGATGATTTTGTGTTTATGTTTCGTCAGTGTTTTCTGCTACAACTCATAAATTCGGGTCAAGGTGAGAAGCTAACCGGCATCAGTTCGTCCATGATGAAAGTCTTCCAGCGAGGTTTATTGAGTCAGCGGTATAGTTGCTGTACATGTCTATAGATGTATAACGGTGTCATATATGCTGATTATTTCATACTATTCATGTGGTTTTACAGAGACAGAGATGGCCCGAGATTAACTGAGAGTGGCTTTCAGTTTTTGGTATGCAATGCAAGACGTTACTCATTGATCTCTTATTACGTGTATTCATATAAGTAACCTTATTGATCATTAATTTCAGCTGATGGATACAAATGCCCAGCTTTGGTACATTATCCGAGAATACATATCGAATGCCGAGGTTTGTATCAAGCCTTGACAAGGTCTGGTTAATAAGTTGGTATCTTTGTTTTCTCAGTATGAATAACCAAATTCCATTGGCCTTCAGGAGCGAGATGTAGATCCAGCGGACTTGATTTCGTTTTTGTTAGAGCTCAGTTTCCACGTTACCGGTGAGGTATAACAGAAGTCATTTCAATCGATCTTGTTCTTTTGTAATAGAAGATTGTTAACCAATTCGTTGATCTCAAACATTCTTATACACATTGCAGGCGTATAACTTAAATACCTTGACAGATGTTCAAAGAACTACACTTAAGGACCTTGCAGACTTGGGATTAGTCAAGCTTCAACAGGTTAGGCCATTGGTTATATTATTTTTTTCATTACCAAAAGGAGATCAACTCTGCAACAGTTAGAGAGATTATAGAGGTATTATCATATGCTGAACCAATCTTTATAATTATTATAGGGAAGGAAAGACAGTTGGTTTATTCCTACTAAGTTGGCTACAAATTTATCAGTCAGTCTTGCAGATTCATCAGTCCGAAAAGAGGTCACACCTTTTTTATTCTCCTTTTTTTGTCCCATTTCGACTTACTACTACCAATAGTTCTCTTGATTTTGCGTATTATTGTGATTTGTTATACCTCACCAGGGATATGTCATGATGGAAACAAACTTCAGGATGTATGCTTACTCAACATCTAAGCTACAATGTGAGATATTACGTCTGTTTGCGAGGTAGAAGCTCGTAAACACTGCTCTGAAAATCTAGTGTGTTCAAATCCTTTAGGTCTAAGCAGTTGCTCCTCTGTTTTCCAGGATAGAGTATCAACTTCCGAACCTTATTGCTTGTGCAGTTACAAAAGAAAGTTTGTACAATGCATTTGACAATGGCATCACATCAGACCAGGTAAGAGTTGGTTTCGTCTGAAAAATATTTACAGTACAAGAATCTTATGCTCTCTTTGAACTAAGACCCATTACTTTCCTTGAAATGTGTCTATGAATATTCTTTTTCCCCTTTTGTTTTTCGTGGTTGCAGATTATAACTTTTCTCCAGCAAAATTCTCATCCACGATGTGCCGATCGAGTCCCGTCTATTCCAGAAAATGTCACCGACCAGGTCTATACTCTCTATTCTCTTCTCCCATCTCGTGTCATTTAGGATTGGTTTATAGCTTGATAAAATTGTATACACTACCTCCACTTTCCATTCGTTGTGTGTGTGTTTGCTAACGAAGGTAAATGCATTATTTTTTGGCAGATCCGGCTTTGGGAGTCAGATCTGAAGAGAATCGAGATGACTCAGGCTCACTTCTATGATGAATTTCCTTCAAAGGTAAAACCCGATTCCTCTTTCTCTATATACATTCTCATATCTGAGAGCCATCATAGTAAATCTCGATAGCTGGAACTGTGTTGGCAGGATGTGTTTGAAGGAGCTTGCAACTTTGCTAGACAGTGGGGAGGCCTTCTTTGGGAAGACTCTAAGAGAATGCGACTTGTTGTGAAATCCGAAGTTCACAATCAGATGCGTGAGTATCTTCACACCCAAGGCAATTGAGAAGAAAGAAGAAACTCGACCATTTTCTTTTCTTATGTTAAAACAAAAAAAAAAGTCAAATGTTTTGATACTTCAAGATATGTTTTGACATGATGGTGTATAAACTATATTGACAAAAAGAAACTTTGGAGTGAGAAGGAAGAAAAGTGACAAACCATATTCTCAATCTGCTTATTCAAATTCTGCATCTGTTCAACCATACGGCGGACTTCAGATAGTACAATCTTCTCTGGGAGTCTGTTTATTTCTGCTGTCCTTTGTTGGGCCTGCAAGAGCAAAGTTTACCATCATTTTGATCATTTGTATCAGATAAAAAAGAGCAACCATGACCAACCCTTGCTGGAAGTCTTATCGTATTGTTGAACGGTAAAACATCAGAAGTCTGTCTATACGATTAGGCAAAACTCTAATGCAAGGAAGATCTGAGTTCATCAGTCACTTTACTAACAACCCAACTTTACTACCTCAGATGCTATTAAATTATCATAAACATAGATGTACACTATATACTGAAGTAAAGACCCTCTCCATACTATGGTGTTGTTTGTTTGCTCACTCAGAAGATGCAAATCGATGTTCGTTTTGTACATGCTACATCCAGATAGATCATCCATCCGAATTTTAAAAATTCATTTCAAATTCTCACATAAATAAGGGTGTGTCTTGATAGTGCATTTGGATGCAGATGCATCTAGTTCAGTTCAAAATGATAAATGAAAAAATAACCTTTTAAAATTAAAATATTGTTTTCAAACCAAATATTATATTTTTTTTTTTTGCATATACATTTTTCTGTTATAACTGAAAAATACATTTTTCCACCAAAACTGAAAAACACACTTTTTCGCCAAAACCGCAAAAATACGTTTTCCGCAAAAAAAAAACGTAAAAACACACATTTCCATAATATTTCAACTTCTAAAAATATTCTCATTCCAACATTTTAGTTGTTGCAAATCTTAACGATTTTGTAATTTCTTTCTTTCAAAATGATACTAGTTGTTCAGAGAAAATTTCAGTTCACTAATACAAAAGTTAAAAATACAAGAACTAAAAATGAACTGATTAAAAAAAAATTAACGTGAACACATTAAATTGTTTGCGGTGGAGTTAAAAACGTGTGAATGCATTAATTGTTAAATAATTGTGAGGCCAACACGTCAGCATATACTCAAATTGAAATCAATGTGAAGCTGTCACATGTTTAATCTAGTGTGAAAGCATTAAATGACAAAACTTCTCTTTTAGTTATATATATCTTTTAGTAATATATATGGGATACAATGTTGACTAAAACAAATCAATGTTCAATGATATCATTAATGTAAAGTCTTTCAAATTATGGTAATATAAATGCAATAAGACAAAAAGAACCAGAGGAGTTTTCTACTATTTATGCATCTTATCATGCATGTACATCCCATAAAAAATTTACAGATTACTTCATCTTATAAGAAAATGGAGAAATTACCAGCAAACTCATTTTGTGTGCTCTCATGTGTACTCGTCTTGTTCTTGAGTTCAGTCTCAGCAGTTACAGATGATCCTCAAGATAAACAGGTATGGCCTCATAATTAACGATTATCAAGTATTTTGTTTATCTATTGATTGAATCCATTCCATCATACATACATGACGATATAATATAATTCATGAAGGTGTATATTGTCTACATGGGATCACTTCCGTCTGGGCTAGAGTACAGACCAATGTCTCATCACATGAGCATCCTTCAAGAGATCACCGGGGAAAGGTGCTAACTAACAGATTCATTCTCTAACCATTAATCAGTTATAATTTGTTTGCGTTATGATGAGGATTCTAACAAGTGATACATGCATCATACACAAAAATTTATATATACAGTTCGATCGAAGGTCGTTTGGTGAGAAGCTACAAGAGGAGTTTCAATGGGTTCGCTGCCCGGCTCTCTGAGCCAGAACGACAAAGAATAGCCGGTGAGTAATCTTTGACAGAGACACACTTATGTTGTTAGATAACTTACACCAATGTATTATTTTTTGTCTTTTAGAAATGGAAGGAGTTGTGTCTGTGTTCCGGAGCAAGAAGTTACAAATCCAAACGACAGCGTCTTGGGATTTCATGGGGTTAAAGGAAGGAAATAAGACAAAGCGAAACCCAGCCGTAGAGAGTGACACTATCATTGGTGTCTTTGACACTGGTATTTGGCCAGAATCCGAAAGCTTCTCGGACAAAGGCTTTGGTCCTCCTCCAAAGAAATGGAAAGGTGTTTGTTCAGGCGGCAAAAACTTCACTTGCAACAAGTAAGTAATTCTCCAAAATAACTCTCTTATAAGATTAGAGATTGATGTTGTTTACCAATGTATTTCAGCAAGTTGATCGGAGCGAGAGACTACGAAGGCGAAGGCGCTAGGGACGTGGACGGCCACGGTTCACACACATCATCCATTGCGGCTGGAAACGCAGTTGCGGGGGCAAGCTTCTTTGGAATCGGCAATGGAACCGCTAGAGGCGGCGTTCCAGCTGCTAGAATTGCTGCTTACAAAATCTGCGACAGTACAGGGTGTAAAACAGATGCTATACTGTCTGCATTCGATGACGCGATAGCAGATGGTGTGGACATCATCAGCATCTCCATCGGGGGAGTTGCCATTAGGTACGAAGAGGACACAACCGCCATCGGGGCTTTCCACGTTATGGCCAAAGGGATCCTCACTGTGAACTCAGCCGGTAACGACGGTCCGAAACCAACCTCAGTCGGTAGCGTTGCGCCGTGGATGTTAACCGTTGGAGCCAGCACAACAAACCGTGAGTTTCTGACCAAAGTTGTTCTCCAGAACGGCAAGACACTTTCCGTGAGTATCAAGTAACATTCCTATGATAGCAGTATCTTCTCTGTCCCTTCAAATGACTCTTTTGTTTTTGTCTTAAAAAGGGGAGATCAGTGAATACTTTTGATCTGAAGGGAAAGAACTATCCTCTTGTCTACGAAAGATCTAAGGTCAAGGGAGAAATATTGGTGAGCAGAGAAACAGTTAGTTCAGAAACAGCTGTTGCAACCATAATTGAAGACGACATAAACGTTGCCATCGTTAGCGCTCGTCCCCTCTCTGCTCTTTCACCAGATGACTTTAACTTTCTTGTCTCTTACGTTAACTCCACAAAGTAACTCTCTCTCTGTTTCATGCATTTAAATATTCTCCAGATTTTTGTTTTGTCTTGATATATATCTTATGTTTGTTTTCCTCAGGTCCACGCAAGGCACTGTTCTAAAAACTGAGGCAGTCTTTAATCAGGAAGCTCCTAAAATTGCTTCCTTCTCTTCTCGTGGTCCAAACACTATCGCTGTTGACCTTCTTAAGGTGATGACATCTACTTTTCTTTTGTTTAATGGCTGTTCGATTTGTTTACAAACATTGGCGTGAGAGACAAAAGGTTTATTGAAATGCAGCCGGATATAACAGCACCAGGAGTGGAGATTCTCGCTGCGTTTTCACCCTTGGGTTCACCATCCGAAGACGAGGTACTCGACCCAAGACATGTGAAGTACTCTGTTATATCTGGAACTTCAATGTCTTGTCCACACGTTGCCGGCGTGGCTGCCTACATCAAGACTTTTCATCTTGACTGGTCTCCAGCCGCGATCCAATCTGCCATCATGACAACCGGTGACGCAAATTAAAATCATATACATCTTTTAGTTTCTTGTCTCACAAGTAAAACCTTCTGTTTTTATATAGTGTAACATTTGCAGCTTGGTCAATGAATGCTTCTGACACTGGGGTTGCATCAACCGATTTTGCTTATGGAGCCGGCCATGTCGACCCAATAGCCGCTCTAAATCCTGGACTTGTCTACGACCTGGACAAAGCAGACCACGTCACCTTTCTCTGCGGCTTGAACTACACTTCAGAATCCCTTAAACTCATTTCCGGTGAAACTGTTACTTGCACTGGAAATACCTTACCAAGAAACCTCAACTATCCTTCAATGTCGGCTAAACTTTCGGAAACTAATAGCTCCTTCACCATTACTTTCAACAGAACCGTCACCAACGTCGGTACCCCCAACTCTACATACATATCGAAGATTATCTTAAATCACGGGACTAAGCTCAGTGTCAAGGTCTCTCCTAGTGTTCTAGCTATGAAAACTGTGAAGGAGAAGCAGTCTTTCACCGTAACTGTTTCAGGCAGCAGTATCGACCCACAGCTGCCTTCTTCTGCAAGTTTAATATGGTCTGATGGCACTCATAAAGTTAGAAGCCCTATTGTTGTTTATACTGATGTTGCTAATGATTAAATCTAATAAATCATCATATTCAATCTAATAAATCAATATAATCATTATGTTTTAGTAATCTCGTTGATTCTATGATCTCTTGGCTTCCAATATATGCTAATGTCTTGAGCACACTTATTTAGCTGCATAAATTATGAATATTTTATACGCCTCCTTTGGGAAGACCCTAAGAGAATGCGACTTGTTGTGAAATCTGAAGTTCACAATCAGATGAGTGAGTTTCTCACACCCAAAGCAAGTGATAAGAAAAGGAGAACCACCAACATTTTCTTTTCTTATGTTAAAACAGAAAAAAGTCATGATTTGATACTTCAAGATATGTTTTGACATGATGGTGCATAAACTATATCGACAAAAAGAGGTCGCTGTGGGTTGGTTCAACCAGAGCCAGCTTATAAGTTTCTCTTGCACGCTAAACAGACCACAATCTCGGTCTTGATTCTTCTATTCAGTCGATCATATATTTATTAAAATCCAACAGAGAATCTGAAACATTGGACTTGTTTGAATCTATCCTGTTGTCACCAACATGAATACAAGAACTGTCTTTTACTTCGCTTGAGCTTTCTCATTGGAAGAGGATTCTGAATCTTGGATCTTCTCTCCCATGTTTGTCTCTACAGTTGCATTTGCCCGAGCGAGCCTCTCAGCTTCTTCAATTTTTCTTATGGTTTCCTCTTGTGTTGCGTTCATCATTGTCCCCATCGTTTTCTTCTCTGATTCTAGCTGAACCTCCATTATGGTACCAGCTTGCTTGTCTATCGGTTTG
This sequence comes from Brassica napus, assembly GCF_020379485.1. Classification (NCBI taxonomy): domain Eukaryota; kingdom Viridiplantae; phylum Streptophyta; class Magnoliopsida; order Brassicales; family Brassicaceae; genus Brassica; species Brassica napus. The sequence goes on from NC_063434.1 coordinate 10,466,003, forward strand.
AAGTAGTCTTCAATCTGAGCCTCCTGTATTGGTAAAAGACGAGAAATAAATTTAAGACATGAAAGCTTTTCTAAAACTTGACACTGACGAAAGCAGACCAAAAAGCTTTGTGATTTAAGAAAGACACTGGAGACTGCTTTCGCTTTTTCCTTCCAAAACTCAATAATGCTTTTAAGAATCGTAAACACCAAGAAACTAAAAAGTGTTTTCCCTTCTTTGAATGTTACGGGACCAAAAGCATTTGAAGGGCACAATATCTCAAACATTTTGTACCGCAAATGTAGTAGACACATTGTCTATATGTCAGGCAAACGATAAACTCAAATGGGAGTAAAATAAAATCACTAGAAAATTCTGGAGTGAGAATGAAGACAAGAAATTAACCGTATTCTCAATCTGCTTATTCAAATTCTGCATCTGTTCAACCATACGGCGGACTTCAGATAGTACAACCTTCTCTGGGAGTCTGTTTATTTCGGCTTTCCTTTGTTGGGCCTGCAAGAGCAAAGTTTACCATCATTTGCAACCATGACCAACCCTTGCTAGAAAAAGTAATAAGTATTGTTGAACATATAAAACACCAAAAGTCTATACTAATAGGAAAACTCCAATGCAAGGAAGATTTGATTTCTTCAACTGTAGTTTACAAACAAACCAAATTTACTATTTACAGATGCATCCAAATCAATCATAAACAGAGAAGTACATACTGAAGTAGAGTAGAGATCCTGCATACGTGAAACAAGGCACTCATCAACACCCAGGGTTATATCATCTTATGTTACCAACCAATTCATTCTAAGGACAATAGATAGAGGCAGCATAAGAAGAAGAGAAACCTGCTGAATACGCTTCTCGAGTTGCAACCTGTAATTACGGATTCGCCTTTCTTCATAACCAGAGAGTACTCTCACATAGAACATTGCTTTTCTCCCAAACTCCAGCAGCTTCTTCATCTTTCTAATAAACACTCAAATGGATTCTGCAATTATTCAAATTCTCCAGCTTTATCACACAGCCAAAAGATGCTTTACAACAACAACTAAACGTGGACTTGGCTGAGAAATTGAATAGCTATTGTTCGTCGCGCATCAGTTTAAGTCAAAATCGATCACACCGACGACGCATAATTGATAACATATAATCAAACACACAGATCTGAAGATCAAACGATGGAATCATTCGCATCCTAGACTACGAAAATGAAGGAAAACACGCAGCAAATCGAGAAGAAAATACACAAGTGAGAGTTTATACAACTAACCCCGTTTAAGTACTGTATTACCGATTGATAAACTCCGGTTACTACAATCAACGGTGGACTCCGGCACCGGCGGCGAGATTATACCGTTTCCGATCTCTCTCGCTTGACTCACTTACCAAAGATTGAACCATTACTTCCATTTCCAGCTATCTCGTCTATAGTGGGCTCCAAATGGGCCCTTTTTACTTGTCGCGGGCTTGGCCCATCCTAAACATTCTGCCAAATTTATGTTTTTAAATTATAAATACAATTTTAGGTATCTCCAAAATAATTCATGTTTCTTCCAACATTTTACATTTTTTTTTTGGTAGGAACATGGGAGAGTGACTCCCAATTTATTTAAAAAAGAAACCCAAACTTCAGCTTACAAGACGAGTTTGTCGTAGCCGCAACGGTCCAACAATATCCTCATGAACTAAAACAGCGACCTCAATCGGTGCCACAACAAAACTATGAAAACCAAACGGAAGAGTAAATGCAAGGTTAGCCAAACCATCAGCTAAGCGGTTTGCTTCCCTATATACATGAACAAATCGGACCAGCCAGTCCCTTGTCAAGAAGCCATGGCACAAGCGTACCAGGAAAGACAGCGGATGAGTGTCCCCAATCCATATCGTAAGAAACTCCATCACCATCATAAAATCGACCTCTACCTCCAATCTTCTCACCCTTTTCTCCCAAGCAACCACTAAACCATAGTACACACCCCATAACTCCGCTAATGGTGCCGTACAGCTACCTATATTAACCGCAAAACCTCCACACCACTCGCCTTCTCCGTTTCGCAGTGCTCCCCCTGCAGCCGCCGGCCTCGGGTTCCCATGTGATGCCCCGTCCGTGTTCAGTTTCATCCACCCCACACAAGGTGGCTTCCATCCACCATTATCTCAACCATATGTCTCTCCTTTATGTGAGCATTCTCTGCTCTATTTGCTGTTATAACTCCCTTAGCCAAGTCACGTAAGAACTTGACTCTATCTCTCCACAGTCGGGTATCACCAAATACATTTCCACATCTCCACTTCCATCCCCACCATAGAGTCAAAGCGAATATAGTAGCCCACGGAACACCACCACCTGCATTGTTATCACATAGGTTCTTATATAACCATTCCAGTAACGGCATTCTGAAGAAAGCCTCCCTTCTCATTCTCGGAACAAATCTCTCCCATATACCTTTTATCGCATGACAATCACGTAACACATGTATTATAGTCTCAATTCCTCCTCTGCAAACCTGGCATAAGTCAGTCCCACTCAAGTGCCTTCGATGTCTCTCTGCATTTGTCATGATTGCTTGGTTTGCCACTAGCCAGAGGAACATTCGAACTCTCTCAGGTGCTACAACGCGCCACATAGATCGAAAGAAACTCCCCATCTGCGGTCTTGGATTTTCATCTCTTGTAAGCAAGGTGTATGCAGACTTCACCGTAAACTGCCCATTCGGAGTCTGCCCCCATGCCAAACGATCCTTTGCTCCAGTAACAGTATCCACTACTACTGCCATAAGCTCTAGTCTTCTCTCAGCTGTTACAAACGGGGTAATTCTATCGAAATCCCAACCTCCACCTTCCCCCCCACATATCTCTAACTGTTATATCTTCATATCCTTTTGGAAGCCCTGCAATCACTTCAGTCATGAGTGGTTGGCCTGCTATCCAACTATCCATCCAGAACCTGATATTCCTCCCATTACCAGTGATCCAACTATGGCCCACAAGAACAACTTCTCTTATCCCCATTACCACACTTTTCCATGTTGACGAGCTAGAGCTACTCCCTACCATCCAATCTGTGTCATGTATGTCCCCCACGCCGTACTTACTTCGTAAAACGTTGGCCCATAAGCTCTCAGTATCGTGTAACAGACGCCATCCTACTTTAGCTAACAAAGCTTTGTTCATATCTCTCGACACCCTGATCCCCAAACCTCCAGACACCTTCGGTTTGCATATTTTATCCCAAGAGACTAAGTGTTGTCCACTTCCCCACACGAAGCTCCTCGCTAGGCTATCAAGCTTCTCCAGTATACCCACTGGCATGCTAATCATACTCATCGTATGCACCGGGATTGATGACAGAACCGACTTTGTCAATGTTACCCTTCATGCGAGGCTTAATGTTTGTTTCTTCCATCCTGCTAGCCGTGAAGCTACTTTCTCCAGTACATCTCCAAAAGTATCTTTATTAATTCTTTTATGTAGTATCGGCATACCACTTTCTCTGCTTATTCTCTCTTCTCTTCCTCTAGAGACATTATTAGAAAAGAAAATCTTTGATTTCTGGAGGCTTACTTTCTGACCAGAGGCTTTACAAAACTTCTCCAACACTTTCCTGATCACTCGAAGCTGCGTCACCGATGCCTCTGCAAACAGGATTAAATCATCTGCGAAGCAAATGTGAGATAGCTGTGGACCACCTCTCGACAATCTTATCGGTTTCCATCTTTTATCCTCCACTGCTTTCTCAATCAGTTGACATAATCTCTCATTGCATAAGACAAACAAGTACGGGGACAGTGGATCACCTTGTCGCAGTCCTCTTGATGGCTTAAACGGCTCAGATTTTTCCCCATTCCACAAAATACACATTGATGGACCAGACACACATTCCATAATCCTCTTGACCCAATTCTCAGACAAACCAGCAGCCCTTAGTGTATCTTCTAGAAAATCCCAACGCAGCCTATCATAGGCTTTCTCCAAATCCAGTTTCAACAGCATCCAACCCTTGCGGCCTTGCTTCTTTTTCATCGAATGAACAGCTTCCTGAACCACAACAATGTTATCCGCACTCAATCTGCCCGGGATGAAACTAGACTGAGCAGGACCAATCAGTTTAGGCATAATACTCTTCATTCTCCCTACCATGGCTTTCGTGATAGTTTTAAACAACACATTGCAGAGACTTATAGGTCGAAACTGAGTAATATACTCAGGCTTCGCCACTTTCGGAATTAGCACCACGAGTGCATCATTAGTATTCTCCGGCAACTTCCCCGTCTCAAAGAAAAGAAGGACAAACCTGATCACAGATGCACCAACGGTCTCCCAGCACTTCTGATAGAAAACTGGTTGAAACCCATCCGGACCTGGTGCCTTAAAGCTTCCCATAGCTCTCACCGCCTTCTCTACTTCCTCCGCAGAAAACGTTTTGTCAAGATCCATTCTCTCTTGTCTTGTAAGCCCCACAAATCTCCTCTCCATTAGCATTTGTGTGTCTGTATCCACGTCTTCCAGAGAATATAGTTTTCTGAAATAATCCACCGTTAGCTTCTCAAGTTCTTTTGCATCTGATACCCACTGAATTTCATTTTTCTTTAGCATCTCCACTCGATTTCGCTTTCTCCTAATGATTGTCGACATATGAAAGAACTTGGTATTTCTATCTCCATGCACACACCACTTCTCCCGCGACTTTTGGAGCCAGAGCACTTCTTCTTGCTCGAGGACGATCTCAAGTTCTTTTAGTAACTCTCCCTCATTTACCAAGATATCATCAGAGATGTCTTGCTCAATTTTATCATGTATCTCTGTAATCTGCCTCAACAAGTCCTCTTTTCTTCTTTGGATATTTCCGAAAACTTCTCTGTTCCACTTTCGGAGTGTCACTTCCAACCTCTGCAAAGCCTCTCTTGTATCAATATCACGATCCCATGAAGCTGTTAGCAAGTCTTGAAACTCATTGTGTTGTAGCCATGCCACCTCAAAACGAAATGGACGTCGACGTGCATCACCCTTCACCTCCGGTGTGAGCTGTAAATACAAAGGAGCGTGGTCTGATGCTAAGAAAGGTAAATGCCTCACACTTGCCTCCTGCCACCTGAGTCTAGACTGGGCACAACATAATATTCTATCCAGCCTTTTCGCTACAAATGTGCTTTCAGTTTTCCCTCTTTTCCATGTGAACTGGTTGCCATGAAATCCCATATCAATCAGTGACATATCATTTATCCAATCACCAAACTTTAGAGAATCCTCAGACAATCTCCCATTCCCACCACTCCTTTCATCTATCCTCACTATTGTGTTAAAGTCTCCCCCAACGAACACTGGGCCCTCCGCATTACGCAAAACTTCTTCTAAAGCAGCCCATAAGCCACTTCTACGGCTCGGTGAAGGGGCCGCATACACAACAACCAGATTAATCACCTCTGCTCCGTTCCCTATTCGAGCATGTATAAACTGATCCGACGACTTGACCACCTCAAGCTCTCATATCTCCTCCCTCCATAACAGCCATAAACCTCCACTCTGGCCACACGCATCCACCCGAAACGAGTTCTCAAACCCTAAACCACGACAAATCCGGCCTGCCGCTTCTCCACCAGCATGAGTTTCAAAAACAGCAAGTATATCTGTCTTAAACTTCTTCACCAAATATCTAATCGATCTTCGAAATTGGGGTTTATTTGCCCCCCGGCAATTCCACAGAATGCACTTCATCAGATCTTTATAATCAATAGATAGAATCACCGGGGCAAAATGTTATGTCTCCACACTCTCCAGGACTTCTCGTTCTTGGCTCGCACTAGCTTCTGCCTCATTCAATTCCAGATTCTCCATCTCTGAAAATTGCACATGAGTGTTATTTTTATCGTACACATGCCCAGAATTCTTCTCATTTCTGTCTAGCTCCCCATCTCCTGCGAAAACACCATCTGGTCGGCCGACATTTTCCTTCTCTACTCGTAGTCTCTTCCCTCTCGCCGATAAGCCACTCTCCCCACTTATTGGGCCAAACACCAAACCCCGCATAGGCCCAACATTTCTCAGTTTGGTCTTATGAGGATTTGGGCCTCTCATGTTGCTAATCTTCTTATCTTTTGGACCCAATCGAGCAGGCTGTCGGTTCCCTCTGTTCCCATTGTTTCCAAACGAGAATTCCTTTCCAGTCTCTTTGCTCGCTCCTTCAGAAACTATATTAGTAGTATTCTCATTTTCTTTATTCTCTTCTCTATTCCCACTCTCCTCCACTTGTTCCTCCATATCCTCCTCCACATTCAACCCTCCAAACCTATTCGAAACCCTTATCTCCTCCGACATACTCTCTTGACGATCCCCCCGACTTTTACTACCGATCAACGTCTTGTTTCCTACCATCTCCCTACTTTCATTACTCCGCAGTGTAACTCTTCTCTGCCCATTCTGAGTTAGGCCTTTCCTCGCCTGTCTCACTAGGATAAAATCTGTATCCATACCTGCAACCTCCGTACTCTTTTGTGTCCTTTCCACTGGAACAACCGCATTTATAGGAGTTTTCTCCAGTACCTTACGTGGGCATGAACAGGCTAGATGTCCATACATACCACATGACGAGCAGATCATCGAGATTCCTTCATATGATATGCAGTACCTCTCACCATTAATCATCACTGTCCCTTTCAATGGCTTATTAAGGTTAACCTCCACACAAATTCTCGTAAATCTAGCTCTTTCGACTTTTAACGTGGTACAGTCCACCTTGATCGGTTTTCCTAACCCCTTGGCAATCCCTATCAGTATCGTTTTATGATAAAAATTAACTGGGATATGTGCTAAACGAACCCAAACCGGTGTCGTAACTATCTCGTCCCTCAGCGGATCAAACTCGGGCGTCCATGCTTGCACCATAAGGTAACTCCCAAAAGCCCTCCATGGGCCACCTGATAACGCATTCATATACTCCTCCTCTACTCCAAAACGAACCATGAAAAAATTCTTCGGGAGATCCATCACAAACATTGATCCCGCAGGTTTCCATAGCTCCTTCAACCTTCTCGTTAAGCTCAATAATGTGATACTCCTCCCCAAGACCTTAACAATCATACATCTCTTCCATAAACTATTCATAGCACTCAAAACCTCCTCTCCAATCGTTATCACCGGTTCTCCATCCTCACCATTAGGGAACTCCAGTTTCAGATTTGCTTCCACAAAAGTCTCGTCCACAATCTCCTCCGGTACATGCATGCCTCCTTCATTGCACCCTAATACCTTCTTCACCCAAGAGCCTGGAGCATCCGGTGGATCTCCGGGCGGTCTCCCATGCTCCCCGATCTCTTCCATAGTCTCATCCTGCACTTCCTCACCCAAAACCCTAAAATCACCCTCCAAAGCCCTAGCCGTCATTATTCTACTCGTTAAGTGTACTTTGTTTTCACTTTTCCAACATTTTACATTTTACATTGTCAGCAGTTCTGTTTTCGCGTATTTTTCCAAATTTCATGAACCTAGAATTTCACAAATAATATCACTATTATAAAGTATAAACTAAAAGAAAAAGTCAGCATATTGTTGTATTCATGGTTTTATATTTTAGGACTCCAAGAATACCAACATCACATAAATTTTGATCTGTCGTTATTAGAAACAGTGATATTTAGTTGTAAAAAAGTTAACCATAAGACCATTTACAAAATAGACATGGATTTAGAAAATGACATAGCGGGAGAGATGATAGGAAAGCAAGATATAAATGATGATGTGTCATTTATGTTTTGGTCAGCGGTCAATGTAGAATTTGATCAAATTTGTAAAGATTATGTATGGAATGTAGAAACTAATTTTGGACGTAGATGGTATAAGATGAACATATTGATTGCAACAATGGAAGTATGAAAACGCCATTTTATCCAAAAAAAAAAAACCTAATAGTTAATTTACCTTCTTTCACCCAGCTAAGTAGCTAACGGCTACTGCCTAAAGCCGAGGAGTCTTTATGTGAGAAGATGCGTTTGAAGGCTCCAGTGAATAAGAAACACAGTAGTTGACGAAAATACCCCTGAAAAGAGACCATTATTACAAGAATCTTCGTAACGGCTAGTTTTGTGATAAAGGATCCTTCCTTCTTCTTCTTGTCTGAGCTGTGTAGACCAACGCACCAAATCACACACTCTACTCTCTCTCTCTCTTTGAAAAATCTCTACTTTCTGATAGTCTTCGGCGTTAATGGAGGAGTTTGAGCACATGATAGTGGAGGAGTTCAACGAAGAAGACTTCTACGAGAACATAGAAGCACCCAAGTTTGTAGATCTCACCGCACCAGATCATCGCCCAGAAGGAGACGACCGTTACTGGTTCTGTTCCAGAGTTGGTAAGAATCTTCTTCACTCTCTTACATTAGCTTTTCCTTTTGTAAATGCCACATAGATCTGAGAACACAACACAGTGAAGTTTGATCGATCTGAAAGTTGCTATATTAGGGGTTTTAGTGATGAACAAGAAGCTTGTGATTTTTTGATCCCTTTTGACTTTCCCTGGTGGTAATGTGTACTTAGGATGTGACCAGAAGCATGAAGAGTTCATGGATTCTGAAGCAATCTACAAAAACTTCGTTCTTCGGGTTAGCTGCAAAAAGCTCAAACCTTTTTTTTTATTTCTTGATTAGATTCGTGACTTTGATGTTTAATCAAACATTTACTTAGGTGATGGCTGCTAGGAGTCCAAGTGTTCGTCTTCGTAAAGCTCTTTACAGAAAAGATTTCAGGTATATGAATTTAACTTAGAGAAGAGCTTCACTGTGATGATGTGTGTTTTTAACATTACTCTACATGCTTCTTGTTACTACAGTGTTGAACCTAAATGTCCCAACACGGTTCCTGCAAAGCCTTCGAGATCACGTGTTTCTAGATTGGCTATGATCTCATCTATTCCTCACAAGGCTAATAACTTGAGGTCAAAAGAAGTCAAAGCTATTCCAACAAGCAAGATTGCAACTCCAAAGACAAAGGCAGTAAAAGGAAAAGAGTCATCGTCAGTTCCTCACAAGGCATTAACTGAGAGAAAGAAGAAGCAAATGCAGAGTCCAGCAGCTTTCAGGAGTGTGCAGCATCCGAGACCTGCAGCAGCAACTAGAGCCACTGAAAGCAGAGTTGTTGCAAAGGCTTTGGTCTTTGGTTCTCCAAAGAAGCTGGTGAAACTGAAGAGATCTGTGGAGCTAAGCTCCTCGGTGAAGAAGCTGTGCAGTGGGATGAGGAAGCTTGAGGTTGGAAGCAAAAGAAAGGGTTTGGGGGTTAATAATAAGGTTGAGGCTTCAACAACTCCATCTAAGAAACCACTAAGGACACGAGAGATGAAGAGCCGAGTGTTTGATTCAGTTCTGTCACAGAAGAAACAGGTTGGTGAAAAGGTCAAAGGTTCTGCTACTTTGAAAAAGAGGGTCAAGGAAAAGAAAGAGCCTGTGGTTTCCTCTGATCCTTCAAAAGCTCATGAAGCTAAGGGAAAGGAACATGAGAATCAATTCTTGGTAGAAAACAAATCAGAAGAGAATGCATCGGAAAATGCATTAGCTTTGGACTGTGATGACAAAGAGAATGCTACTATTGTAACGGTCGATAGAGAAGATACTTGTGTATTGGATAAAGTAAAGCAGTCTGGTGAGACTACGGAGACTGAAGACAAGGAAAATGTTGCAAATGCAAGTGATGTTGATGCAGAAAATGATGACAAGGAAAATGCTTCAGCCTTGGACAATAACAGGTTTTGTAAATTGCTGTTGATTTGGTTTACTTTGGATCCTATCTGCACACAAAACCTCACCAGATATATACTTGTTTTGTCTGAATCTTGCAGGAAAGTTGACCAATCCCCCAGCCCTATGGTGAAAAGGAAAGTCTTTGGCAGGAAAGAAACTTGCAAAACCACTCCAAAGGTATATAAGTTTATTCTGTATAATTTTCTGATGAGATCTTCTCATGTTTATATTATGTGTTGCTAATGTACTTTCTACTGAACCAGGCGATGACGATAGCAGATAAGTGTTTCAATGGCAAGACTGTTTCGGCAAATCCTACTGTGAAGTATACAAAACCTAAGCTCACCAATCCAAAGCCTTTCCGACTAAGAACTGATGTATGATACAATACAACCAACCAAAGAGATATTTATTCTCTAGTATGCAACTCTGCTCGGTTTTTGGTTTCTGATGGAAGAATATTTACATGATTACAGGAAAGAAGAATCCTCAAGGAAGCAAACGCAGAGAAGAAACCACAGTGTGCTCTTGCCAAGGAAGAAGAAACTACAAACATTCTTGGTGTTCATGCTGAAAAACATCAGACAGTTAGAGTAAGTTCTTTCTGAAACATTAAAATCAAAGCATATTATGTCTACTTTTTTTGTTTTGGTTCTTTTTGTGACATACGAATTTCAATTGCAGCTGGAGAAGAACACAACTTCCAGGGTAAAAGCTTCTAGAGGAACATCCACAACACTTGTTAGAGACGATGCCTCTGGAGATATGGTGACTTCCAAGAGGTAGAGAATCTGCTTTATCATAAAAGAGCTCAAACATGTTCTGACTTGTCAAGAACAGTTGCTTTTACTTGGCATGTAACTTACAATAGTGTGCATTTCCTCAGGGTTGCATCAGGTACAAAGAAGCAAGTGGCTGCAAGTAAAAGAGTCGTAACCATGGAGGAAACCTCGCTGATGAACGGAGAATCTAAGGAAGCTGCAATCATCAACAACAAACCTTCTGTTTGTGCTGTTGCTTCAGGGGAGAAAAGACATGCAACTGTCCCAAAGGGTCCAAACTTCCATAGCATTCATGTACCTAAGAGCTGTACAAAGAGAGTGGCATCACATGTCTAAAATCTTCGGTTTAATTCACACGAGAGAGTCTTGTAATTTGGATTTATCTTTTGAGAAGTAAGAGAAGTGAGATTGTTTTAGTGTGTATAAAACACTTGCTCATTTTTACAATTGATCCATTAAAAAATCATCATTGTTAGGTATTATAGAGCTTAGAACATCTCCAACCCATTGCTATATTCACCTCCGGATGCTATAAATAGAGAAAAAAAATAGTAATCTCTATTTTAAAAGTATACTTTTTTATTTTCAAAACAGTCTTTCAATTTTTAAACTTTTATAATGATAACAAAAACAATTATTTTATAGGAAAATACAGTTTTTATAAAAAATAAAATCACACTTTTTCTTTACCGAACAATCTTATAATGAAACTTTAATTTAAACAAAGTTATAGTTATATGAAAATTTTATAAAATTAAAACTAAATAGGGTTGATTTTCAACTTTCATAAATAAAAGATACTTGTTGTAGAAAAACAAAATCTTTTGAGAATATTCTTTTTTAGAGATAAAAATAGAGGAATACATTAGAGAGAAACACATCTCTATTTTAGAGTTACTCTATTTTAAAGATAGAAATAAAGGAATACATTGGAGATGGTCTTAGAGAAGAGCTCGAGAGATTCTACCGTGGCAACTGAAGTGACCTCCCTTGCATCCTTTTATGACTCTTATTCTTTATGTAATACCCTTGGAGTTGGGACCCTATCAATACCCATGCCTTTAAAATAGTATTATAAGTAATTTTTTTTTGTAAGCACCGTACCCTATTGGTTAAGGTTTAAATGTTTCTACACCCAGGTCTGGGGTTCAAATTCCAGACTATGCAATTTATTGCAGATTACAGGAAATCCAGGTTTCAAGTCCCAGAGAGAGCGGTTTATTAAACAATTATGCAGACTACAGAGGAAAGGCTTGCAAGGAATCTTCAAAATGGTGCAAGTAAATCTGGCCAAACATGGATCTTCATAGGACGGTTCAGGTGATGCAGTTAGGCGTAGGTCTTCATAAGGAAGGTAGTATTGTCGGTTTTCGAATCGTCTATGTAATTTTTCCTATATCATAATTGTAAGATCATAATAAATCAGCGTTTAAAAAAAAATAATTTTTTATAATTTATCTCGAAAATATACTCATAAGGTATTTTAGACTTTTTTAAAAATAAAAAGGTATTTTAGACTTTTTATTTAAAAATATGTGACCCTTATTTGTTAACAAACGGGGAAAAACGAGATTAGATTGGGGATAGCACCGCTTGTCTCCTTATCACTCCATGTACTCCATTCCCTAATGTTTGTACTTACTCCAAGAGTTGGGAACCTTTCTCTGTTTCAAATGGTTTATTACCTGGTTGCCTCTATGAAAGAGTAACATCGTTTAGTTGGTCTCGAAGAACATATACTGATGTGTCCACCGTCACGGAAACTTCACAGTTCTATTTTCATGAATTTAATTTTGATGTAGTTAAGTAGTTTTTTTAGTTTATATCACGATGTTTATTAGAAAAATCAATACACCCTCTTCTCACTATATAACATTTGTAATCATGATTAGGCATAAATCATTTATATTCACATTAACCATATAAATCTAGAGAACGTTTAATACGATGTCAAGAAAACATGTAATTTATATATTTGTGTATCCGTTCTCTTATGAACAAAATTTAGTAGCTCTTCTCTGCACTAACCCAAAAGCACAGAACTTCGTACTGTTAAACAAAAATGTACATATTATTTCCGTAATAAAAAAAAATGTCTCAAGTTTAGTAAATTAGTAATGTTTTCCAAGCGCTGGATCTGAAAATTCGAAGGCCATAAATATTTTTTAAAAGCTTTTAAATTTTTTTTTTTTCAAAATTTAGAGACTTACACTTATGTAAGAACCTCCAAAAATTTTGGAACGAAGGGCTCATGGGTCTTGCCCAGATCAGCACTGTGTTTTCCTATTGTCAATACGTGTAATTTGTCAATGATGTTAAAATTCTAAAATCTTAAACTCTAAAATCTCTAAAATCCTAAACTCTAAACACTATGAACCCTAAATTCTAAATTCTAATGTCAGCTTTAACGGCGTCATTTTTTTTTTCTAGCTTTTTTTTTTTAAATCAATATTTTTTTCTGTTAATTATATATGGTATTTTGATTGGTGATAAAAAAATAAAGTGAATTTGACAATTAACCGTATCCGGTAAACACAAGTATATTTTTCTTGAAAGGGCAATCATGTGCACGTCCCTTACTTTTTTGTTGTCCTCTTGGGTCACAGGACTTATCCCTATTTCCTACCATTATTCACCACCCCAGTCATATTCTTCCATTCTCATTTTCAACTTTTAAATTTGAACTTTCTCACATTTTTCTTAAAATTCAAATCGTATACATGGATCCTTTTATGAAATAAATGTAATGGATACATAATAAAATTAATAATGATTCTATTGAAAAATCCAAGATCACGACATCTTGTTCTTTACGGATATGCGATTCTAATCTTACCCATGACACAGCTTGCAATTTTAGCTTTTTCTTTGATTTCTAGAAAGGATTTTTTTTTTAATTAATATTTCGTTAAAACAATTACGTCGAGTGTATAAAATAGATATATAAACGTTTATCTCTCTATTGTCTTTCTTCTTGAGAAATTGTAATCATACATATTGATATCATCGACTTAGAACGAGAGATGTATTGCTAATATTGTGTTAATGTTTATGTCATATGATATGAGTTATGACTTATGACTAAGAATTGGCAAACTTGGTCAGTGACACTTAATAGGATAGAAATATGAATTTTTATCACATACATCAACGATAAATTTATTAAGCAAGCAGATGTCTGAATCGTACATATCAAAGGTAAACATGATAAAACGATGAAAACTATTGGCTCGAAAAAATAAAAGTAAATTACAAGAAAACGAAGCTGACCAATGCAACATAATCTCAAACGAGGAGCAAATGAGCTGCCACAACGAAAGAAAATGCTACAACGTCGTTTCTTACATTGAAAGCTCCTGAATCCGGGGAGGCCATTGGTGGCATGGGTCCCGGAGAAGGAGCAGATTCCATTGCCGGCATCGGTGGGGAAGCCATGTCAGGGACTGATGCGGGGCTTGGGCCCATAGGAGTAGTTGATGGACTCATTGGCGTCATAGGTGATGGAGCCATGGGCATTGGTGGTGGAGCCATGGGCATAGGAGGTGGAGTCATCATCGGCATAGGAGGTGGAGTCGTCATTGGCATCGGAGAGCCGCCGCTAGGCATTGGTGGCATGGACATTGAGCCAGAAGGAGCCATCATGGGGGACTGAGCTAATGAAAAAGAAACTAAAACCATAGACAATGTCACCAAAAAGAGGGCTTGTGAAGAGGCCATGGTTATGTGTGTTGAATAGTGTGGTTTACCGTTTACGTAAAGTGATATATAGAGAGAGATATGTGAGATAGAAGAGTGTGAGAGAAAAGTGAAATGTTCTTTTGTGCTGTTGGTGATATATAACTTACGGATTATTTGTTTTAAATTGTTGGACCGTTGGAAATTTTGTATGACACATATCAGTCGATGGATAAGTATGAGATGCTGATTTATTTTCCTCCACATACATGAAATAAAAGAGGAAAATTCCAAAGTGAAATCTCTTTGTTGGTACAGATAGAATAATCAATATACATGAAAATATGGATATTTATAGTTATAATGCCTTTATTTATTCTTTATATCTTTTTTAGTGAACCACCAATTCTATTCACGGGTTGGTTATTAAGGGGCCATCTAAGTTATTCGAAATGTCATAAATGATGTTTTCTTAAAATTAAAATATATTCCCTCAGTTTCAAATTATATGATATTTTAGAAAGTTTATGTTGTTTTAAAATATATTCTCTTTGTTCCTAATATAAGATGTTTCAAAAAAATTTGATGTTTCAAAAAAATTTGATGTTTCAATATATAAGATGTTTTCAACTTTCTAGGTAACTTTTACTTTATTAAAAGATGTGTAACCAATCAAATTTAATAATCTATTTTGTAATTGGTTAAATACAATTATTTTATAGTTTTAATGATATTTTTTAGACAAAAATAATTTTTTTTATATGTGTGTTTTTTACTAAACATCTTATATTTAAGAACAGGGTAGTATGATGTTTTAAGAAATGTTAAATTTAAATTTATTGGAAATTGTTCAACCAATAAATTTTTACCGTCTTTTTATAATTGGTTGAATGATTTTAATTTTTTCTTTTTTTAAATATATTTTAAAATAATATATTTTTGTAATCTTTATGTACTAAACCAAAACATCATATAAAACGTAAAAAATATTATTTTATCAACCCCAAAGGGCATCGGGAATATAGTCTCCGACCGACAAACCAGCCATACATGGGAGGTTAGGTTACAGAGAAGCAAAAATCAGAGAACAACAAGCCTATTTATTCTAAGGGCATCTCCAACCCCACTCCATATTTTACTCCAAAATTGAGAAAATGGAGTGGGAAATGGAGTAATGAACAAAAAATAAAAGGATTACTCCATTTATAGAGTAATGCTTTTATTTTTTGTTCATCACTCCATTTCCCACTCCATTTTCCCAATTTTGGAGTAAAATATGGAGTGGGGTTGGAGATGCTCTAAGCAGTAATGTCATAAATGTCATAAATGATGTTTGCTAGCCTGATATACTAAGGCTTCGAATGGTGACCAAGGAACGGAGGGGAACACTGAATTCCTTATCATTCCCAAAAAAAATCACCATTTACAAGGAATAATTTTTCCTTTTTGTTCCTCTCCATTCCCTTTTTTGTAGAGAATTATAGAACAAAAGCATTCCTTGTTAAATTTGATAAGGAACCAACATTCCTTTTCATTCCTGCAATTTTATTCCTATTCGTTCTTAGTGTTCCCGAAAAGGTCACCAGTCGGAGCCATATAATCTAGTAGGTTGTCAACATTCCTTTTTTTGTGTGTGTTAAGACTTAAGACTATTAGTATAAGTTGTCAAGGTATATATCCCGTGATATCATTACAAAATATAATCTAGTAGAAAAAGGATAAAGGACCATAATGCTTTGTTATCCCATACTGTATTGTTTGTCTCTCACGAGTACTCACTACTTAGTTATAATCTAGTGTGTAATGTCATAAATATGGACTGTTGTAACAAACAAAACAGTATGGGATAACCATAAGTCTTAACCATTATCTAACTAAGTAGTATGTAATAATTTTTTTTTATCTTAACAGTCCATATTTATTTTACAGCTGTCCAATCTCTAATTCCGATAAAAATAATTTAAGTACAAATTATTTTACACGTACATTTTGTCTTTTAATCTTCATAACATTTCTATTTTAATCATTCTAATCACAAATTTAATCTAAAAAATCATTTTAGACACTATTTATTCTTTAATGATTAAGAATACTAACTATTTTGTAAGTAACTATTTGGATATATCTATATAGTAAAATTATTGTAGTATTTTCAAAAATTATATTGTTTGACTGATCTATTATAATAAGTTTAATTAAAATTTATATGTAATTAAAATTTTGTTATAAATTAAATTGATCCCGGTCAACAATTTCTATGGCTCCATCACTAGGTGAAATCATATTTAACTATCCCGTAAATCGCAAAAATGGCAATCTAATTTTTTAACAGAAACTACAACTGTCAAGGAATCTGTCTGAATTTTTTTTGGGAACATATGTAAGATTGTTTTACCAAAATTAAGGGGAAAAAATAAGAAAATAGGAGAAAATGGTCTCTTATTATAATTGATCATATCTTTGGGCCTAATTTTTTAGTTAAGATTTTCACCACCAAAAAATGTTTAATTTAGCCGAAAACATGAGTGCCCCACAAAAACGTATTTGTAATGGGCCTGATTCTCATAAGTCCGTATTTCAGCGAATACAAAGATGAGCGCCCATTCAAAAGATAAAATGAGCGGTCAGAGCGGGAACATTTCAAGGTACAAAAGACTCAAAAACAACGTCACAGGCTCCGCACGTGCCATCATCCCGCCCTTTCTCCATTTCCCCCAAATTCTCAAATTCTCAAATCCCTATCTCTCTCTCTCCCTTCCCCCACAGATTCACATCACTTGACAATGTCCGAAGACCCGAGTCGACTCGGAAGCTCAACAGCCGCCGGAAGAGAGCTTATAGCTCTCGGACTCACCAATTCAGACGGCGACGAGCATCTTTACCACCAACAAGCCTCGGAGTTATGCCGTCACCTACTCCACCTTGGCCACTCCGAATCCGTTGCGCATCTTTCTTCACGGTGTACACACTTGCGAGCTTCTCCTGAGCTCGTCAAGTTTCTTTGCTCGATCCCTAACTCCCCTATCTCCCTCACCGAAGATGGCGCATTCGTGACTCTCTCGTGCGAGTTTCTCTCCGATCCGGCTAGTTTCGCGTCTAGTCTGGGTATGCACGATCTGTGTAAGAAGATTTCGCGTTTTACGGATTCGATGTCGCCCAAGCGTAAGCATATGAGAGGTAAATTTTCATTTTAGTCAAACTTACATAGTAATACTCAGCTTTGCTTTGGGTTTAACATTGAATTAACACTCAGAAAACGAGGAACAAGAGGAGCTACAGCTCATGCCGTTGCCAAAACGAAGCCGTAATAATGAAATCAATGTAAGTAATCTCTTAGTTAAAGATTAAGGACGCACTGTATAATTCAATTTCATAAATGAAGGATTGATTGATTTATGTGTGATTGATTGAATTTTTTTGTTGCTAGGCGAGTTACAGAGCTAATGAGATTACAACTATTGTGAATGGTTCCATGCTTGAGACTCTTAAAGCTTTTGAAACCCAAGCTTCGCTTATAAGTTTAGGTGGAGAACTACTGGCATTTGACCAAAGTCCTTGGTCTAGTGGTTGCGAGATGTTCACCAATGTTCCAGTGGATGTTGATCCTATGCATTGCTTGGAGGAGATCAAGCCAGATTCGCCATTTCCTGGAGAGGTTGGATATGGTAACCAACTTGAGATTGAAGATTTTCAAATTGTTGACAACCTAAGTTTAATCGAAGAAGAAGATGAGGATAACAACGAGGATTTGTTACCTGAGGGGGAGATACAAACTCCCAATGTGCAGTCTGAACCCATGCCATCGGAAAATGAGTTAAGATCAGTGTACATTGTGGAGGATACTGAAGATAAGCTTGCCTTGAGTTGTAACCCATTAAAGCAAGAGGACCAAGCTGTAGAGATCTTTACTACCCCTGTCAAAGAGATGCCTTTGAAGCCTTCGGCTATAACAGTTAACCAAGATAGTTATTTAGTACATAAAGCTCAGGATCTATGCAAATCGTCTGGAAACAGCAAAGGACATAGCTGTTCTCCTGAGAAAAAATACACCAGGAAAAGTAAAGCTACTCAGAAGGCAAAACAGAATCTGAACTACATTCAACCTAAAGACCAGAAGGTAGACACAGGGGCGGCTTAGCCATAGGGGCAAAGGGGCGTGGGCCCCGGGGCCCAAACATTTTTCGTATAAATAGCACTAGTAAAAGGGCCCACTTTTAAAAAAAATTAAAGATAAGGGCCCATAAATATTAAATTTATCTATAAATATATGTATTAAAAAATAATTTGCCCATAGGCCCAATATATCTTTGAGCCGGCCCTGGGTAGACATGTCTCTTTCATCTAGAGTTAGGCCTTTGCAAATCCACTTTTCTATAGAATACTTCTGCAACAGACTTTTAGCATAATGCACTATATTAATAGCTCCATATTTGTTGTTTAGGATCAGGCAAAGCAGAACACATTTCCAGATTTTGATTCTTACACTGTTATAGAGGAAGAAGGCTCAGGTAAATATTTCCTGACTATGTCATCTATAGTCCTCTTCTGTTCAAAGTTGAAAGAACTTAGTTGGTTATTGGCTAAACTGAACTGTAGGTGGCTACGGGATTGTTTATAAGGCAAGGAGGAAAACTGATGGAAAAGAGTTCGCCATTAAATGTATGTGAACATAATGATATATTGCTAGATTTTGTCATTGTAGCACTTTGTTTTTGGTTTGAAAACTTGTCTTATGTATTATTTACACAGATCCACATGCCGGTGCTCAAAAACACTATATTAATAATGAAATCAGAACGCTCGAACGTTTCGGGTAAGTAACTAAGTATGATCTGGTTATGATCCTCCTTTATTTTTTTAACAATATCTGAAATTGCCTAAATGTTTGTTCACATAGGGGGAAAAACTTTATAATAAAATATGAAGGCTGTCTCAAGAACGGGGATTCCGATTGCATTATCCTTGAACACGTTGAACATGACAGACCTGATCTTTTGAAAAGAGAAATAGATGTGTATCAGCTACAGCTGTACGGCTACTGCATGTTCAAAGCTCTGTCAAGTCTTCATAAGCAGGTAATGAAGATTTAGGACTAAATGTTTGAGCATTCATTTTTAAATCACTCTACTAACGGATTCTATTGTTTTTATTCTGCAAATGTGAAGGGTGTTGTTCACAGGGATGTTAAGCCAGGCAACTTCCTTTTCTCTAGGAAGAGCAGAGAAGGTTATCTCATTGACTTTAACCTCGCCATGGTAAGCAATTCGATGTCACCCTTCTCTTATCAATACTTTCTAGCAACAGCTATTGGTTAGTGTTTCATATAATATAATTTGAGGTTACCAACCTGTTCAATTGATACTGAGGTTAGTGTCCAACAGAGACACTGAAAAGCTTGGCTAACGCAAACATTTTTTTATGATCCCACCCTCTGATATTAATCTCATTTTCGTTTGTGGCTTCATCAGGATTTACACCAGAAGCACAGGAGAGCCGGTAAACTTCTCCCCTCATGCATTTGTCTTTAATTATGCAAACAAATGGAAACTAAAGCTAGCTCTTATATGTTTTGTAGATAAATCAAAAGCTGCTACAGCTCTCCCAACTGTCAGCAAGAGGCATCAGACATTGATTAACGCTCCTGAAACAACAAACCGAGTGACCAACAAATCTTCTCAGAAAACTCTAGCGCCCAATAGCCTGAAGAAAGCAGCGGGAAAGATAAGATCTCGGAATGACATGAGCAGATGGGAGAGATTCAACAGCCAAGGGGGAGAAGGATCTGGCTTAACTTCAGCCAAAGATGTGACCAGCACAAGGAACCACCCTTCAGGTGAAAAGAAGAGAGAGCCTTTGCCATGCCATGGACGGAAAGAGCTTTTAAACTTTCTGCAGGAGACAATGTCTGGTCCAGTTCCAAACCATGACGTATCATCCAAAGCTCCTACGTCTATGAGAAAACGTGTCGCTGCTCTTCCAGAGAAAGATGATGGGCTTGTTTATCTGACCCCAATGCCGCTGCGCTCTAACGGTAGGCCTGAAGCAGGTATATTTCTTGTGTAATCGTTAACTCTCGTTTTGATTAGATTAATTTAAACCGTAATAAAAAATTGCTGACTTTACTAGGGGATGTAATTAAAAAGAAAGACGGTCCTTGCTCAGGAACCAAAGGCTTCCGTGCTCCAGAGGTACGTTAACTGTTACTATCTCTGACTTCCGCTAAAGCTTTGCTTATATGTCGAAGAATGCAAGTGGGTTCAGGCTTTTAAGTTGCTAGTTAATACCATATATGAATATTGGGCGCTGAGAACTAAAAATGCAGGCCTGAGCTACTCATTCGAACATCTAAGATGGGTAAGCTAATTCTTTGGGTCTATTCTTGGCTGAATTGGCTTGTGCAGGTTTGCTTAAGATCGTTGCACCAAGGACCTAAGATAGACGTGTGGTCTGCAGGAGTAACTTTGTTATATCTAATGATGGGAAGAGCACCTTTCACTGGTGACCCTGAACAGTTAATATTTATTCTTGACTGAATTTGCTATCACTTCATTCCATTCATTTTTTTTACTTTCTAGCCTTCTTACAAAGCCCTCGTAATTCTCAGGAACATAAAGGATATTGCAAAACTACGAGGCAGTGAAGAATTATGGGAAGTTGCCAAGCTGCACAACCGTGAATCTTCTTTCCCTGAGGTAATAACCGCATCTTATCACCCTTCTACACTTTTTCATCTATACCATGCTCTGCTCTTAAGTCTAGAGAAAGAGAAGGTCAATATGGCTATAAACATGTTCTGCTCTTAATTTTAGAGAAACTTGTCCTCAAGATTGCGCAATTAAGTCGTCTTATTAATAAGTCTAGAGAAAGAGAAGGTCGATATGGCTATACACATGTTCTGTTTTATTCATTTGGATTCATTTTGCGTTCTATGCTTCAATCGCAGTCTCACATCCTGATAAAATCTTAAACGTTTGTATTACGTTATTTGATACACTGTATATATAGATGACGATCGCAAGAGATGATGAGATATGAAATTTTGTGTGTTTATTTCTTTTCCAGGAATTATATGAATCAAGGTACTTGAAAGGGATGGAGTTGAGAAAATGGTGCGAACTCAACACAAAACGCAGAGACTTCCTAGACACGATTCCACGGTCGCTCCTAGACCTTGTTGATAAGTGTGTGACCGTTAACCCAAGGCTACGAATCAGCGCGGAGGATGCTCTGAAGCACGACTTCTTCCATTCAGTTCATGAAACCCTTAGAACACAAAGGGTCCTTAAGCAGCAGCAGCAAACGCAATTGCATCCTTCGGTGGTTGCTGACGCAGTAGACCAAACAATACACTAATATTACAAATGTAAAGTAAAATAGTAACTTGAATTTTACTTCTTTTTACTCCAGTCCACACCGCACCTTGCATGACATGCAAATTTAGTAACGTTTTAAGTTTGTTTAATTGCAGAGAGGACTCAAATGTAATTTTAAACAAGTAAAGAAGGGTAGAGTTTCAGACTATAGTTGTCACGGCAGTACAATGATTTGGAACTCATGTTTGAATGTCATATCAGTACTTATTCCTGCCACATGTATTTCCTTCGCCATTACAAGCAAACGTGTCTTTACTTCAAAGGATCAGAGCATCACTCTTTGAGTGTTGAATGTCTCTGCATCTAAGGATGGTAATGGTACGAGCTCTCAAACTGAGTTCAACCAACAGTATGAGGACAGTGACAGAGAAATTGGAGAAGCAAGAAGCCACATGTATTTCCTTGGCTATTACAAGCAAACGTGTCTTTACTTCAAAGGATCAGAGCATCACTCTTTGAGTGTTGAATGTCTCTGCATCTAAGGATTGTCATGGTACGAGCTCTCAAAATGAGTGCAACCAACAGTATGAGGACAGTGACAGAGAGATTGGGAGAAGCAAGAAGCCAATGCGGGTAAAAAGCTTTGCTATAACTCTTGATTCTTTTTTTTCTCAGGATGAACTAGAGAATAGACATTAGGAACTGAATAGATCATTTGATTCTATTATGCAGAATTGCAGATGACACTAACAAAATCCAAAGAACCTTCCAACTTTTTTGCTTATAAAATGCAATGAATAAATCAGATTTGGGAAAACAAAAATGTATATCACAAATTCACAAGAGAATTAACAAAAAGAAGAAAAGTGTTGCAGCTAAACTTAAATAGCAAGACCCTCTTCATCAGCAACATCTGAATCACTGTTCCCATGACGTTTCCTACACTCACAGTAAAAAACAGTGACTACAACATAACTCAGCACCACCTCTGCCCCATACATACACACCAGTTTCCACCCATCCCACCCACCGGACAGAACCACAGACCTCCACCACGACCCCGAGCTCGAGTCTACATCCAGCTCCTTCGCCAGCTTCTCCATCCCATGACCAATCCAACTCGATAGAAACACAAACACACCCGCCAAAGCCAACCCCGTTATCCTCCTCCCTTTCATCAACCCCGTTCCTTCCTTAACCGCGTCAAAACCGTATCTTTCTTCTACCACAGAGACCACAAGCCCAAGCCCTGTTATAGCAATAATGTATACCTCAATACCTAAACTGAGAAATGTGATGAGGTGACGCAGTGTGGGTGTGTAACCGAAGATAGCTGACAGAAACATGGGAACCGGTGAGTAGAGGAAGAGCAGACCGTAGACTACAATGGAAGTCGCTGTTACTCGCATCCACGAGGACTTCACCGAAGCAAATGAAGATTTCAGAGATGGGTTCAGGCCCTGGTGTGAGAAGGAAGTTGATGTGATGACGGCTATGGAGACGATACAGGAGAGGATGAAGGATGGGACGAAGTACCGGGACTTGAGACGTAGAAGAGAGACAGCGTCTTGTCTAGACTCTTCCCATATCTGTCTAGCTTCGAACCGCGTGTGGACAACGTTGGCTAGGGCTTCTAAGCGGAAGACATGGTTTTTGAGACGAAAGGAGGTGAGAGTTAAGGAGAGATGCAAGGCCGAGAGAGGGATGGCTATGAAGGCGAAGATTGGGAGTAAGATGTGTTTGTTTCTGAAGAGAATCATCAAGGAGTCAAGGAGTGTTGTGGTGATCCTTGTGGAAGAACCAGGTCGCTTTACTTCAATCATGGTTCCCAAAGGCGCATACGAACCTTCTCAAGCTTCAAAACGCTGTTGGGACAGCTTAAAGGTTAAAACTGAGTCGATGTTGTGCTTCTAGAGAATGTGCCTGTTAACAATGAAAGCTCAAAACTTTTAGCAATCCATACAAGACAACGACTCTTTTAGCGATTATTACAAAAACAGAAACTGAAACAAGGTTTTGGTCCAGAGATCATGCACAGTTGACCGAAATGTTAAAGACTTTATCTACGTACCACCAACCACGACGTTTTCAAAGTTCAACAAGTATAAACCTTAATCAAATCAGAACTATGTTACGTTTCCTAAACATCAATCTAACAGAGAAATCAAAACAGAAGTAAAGTTTCGATTATCGATCTAAGAACTTGACGGTTGGATCCTAACTCTTACTACAGAATAACAGAAACAATTAGGTTTATCAAGCCATCACGATTTGATTTGAGATCGAGACCAACCTGAAGGATGCGAAAATCGAAGAAGATTTGCTTGGAAGGATACTGATTCATTGAGTTTAAATTGAGAGACAGAACAAGTCAATGAGCGAGCATTGTGTTTTTATTTTTCCCAAGTCACTGTACATGCTCGTAAGTTTCTTGGATTTGTTTTGTATTCCAAATTATTATTTTTATCAGACAGATCCCGATTTTATTTTAGGATATCCTATTTGCATTAATCTCGACCTTTGTCATTAAAATAAGGTAGATTAAGTTGAAGTTTGATCTTTTTGTTCGACCAGTGATTAGTGATTACTAGATTATCATCAATAAGTAATTTTGTTTTCTTTTTGTTAATTGAGTTGTGTTGTTGACATAGTTTTACATACTTGAAATTTCACATTTTATTACATAACAGTGCTGTTTAGCCAAGGACTAAATAAAGTTTGTTGGAAAAGAATAAAAATCAAGGACTATATAAATAGTAATCTCAAACAGAAATTTCACTCAGACAATACCCTATGAATATGTGTGTGGGTACAGAAAAATCATTCGACTGGCTGGCCCCATCTCATCGAAGTCTTGCAGTAAAAAGATGTTTTATTCCCATGTAAACAATTGTCTTCTTCCACTCAAATCAACTCCTTCAAGCTGCTGACAAATTCCAGGTCCATCACTGGTTTAGTATTGCGACTATATGATCAAATTAAAACCAGATATACTAAGTTTCGCAAAATTTAATGAAATGACTGAATCAATTTCTGAATCTATGGATGAAATCATTAACCAACCACGATTAGTTTTTCTTTCCAAATTCTCGGTTTACCTGAATGAGAAAAGAGCCAGAGGATTACAACACAGAGCAGAAGAAGGAGAGGAATGAAATGGATGACGTTTTCTGCAGATCTCAACCGTGACTTCTCTCTCTTCCCCGGTTGAGAACTCGGGTCGTACCTTGGCAACAGCAGCTCCACATCATCTTCCATAGTTGCAACACTCTGAGATCGAGGCGGAGACGGAGATGGTGATTGATCAGAAACTCTTGAGCCGCTCGCCGATCTGCGCATCCTTCCTTCCTTAACGCAACTTTGTCAAGTCAAAGGTGGAAACTTTATTCACACACTAACGTATTTAAATACTGTCCTCACATCAGATTTGACCTGTCCAGAGTCAAATCTCTTGTCTTTTATTTTTTTACCAGTAACCGCCACAAGAGCAAGACCCATCTTTGAAATGGTGAAACCTTGTCGTGTCTCTCACTACAATCTCTCGTCTCTCTATCTCCGACATAAATTCGATTGCTTTATGACAATCACCGCAGATCCTCAGGTTCTTGAACACTTGTATCCGTGACCCCTCAGGGAGTTTTAAACACCCATAAGCAACAGCTAACTTCTCGCTATGCCATAACAAGAGCCTCTCCTTCTGCTCTTCCTCTACGTCGTGTAAAGCAAACTCTAGCTCCGGTTTGTATCCAGCTAGTCTCATCTTCTTCTCCATCTCCTTCAGCTTCTTGTGTATTGAGTCTAGCTCCGGGTGAATCCTATCGCTTGATCTGAAATGGTGAACCTTGTTTCGAATCTCGATCCAGCTATAACCAGGTGCCTTCACAACGTTGCTCTGCTTCATTCTCTTGCGAACCCTTGCAACGTCTTCCCAACGGTTTCTCGAAGCGTATATATTCGCAAGCTGTACATACCCGGCTGCGTTACTCGGGTCAAGCTCAAGTAGTTTCTCAGCTGCGAGTTCACCCAAGTCCACGTTCTTGTGCACCCTACAAGCCCCCAAGAGCGTCCCAAAGACAGCAGCGTGCGGCTTAAACGGCATTGATCTTATCAGCTCCAACGCCTCCTCCAGCTTCCCAGCTCGGCCCAAAAGATCAACCATACAAGTGTAGTGATCAGGCCTTGGTTCCACCCTGTAATCTCTCACCATGGAATCGAAATACTCTACGCCAGTATCCACCATCCCAGCATGGTTACAAGCCAGCAAAACAGCAACAAACGTTATCCAATCCGGTCTGGTCTTGTTAACCCTCATCTCACGGAACAAAGACAAAGCCTTCTCAGCTTTCCCGTGCTGTGCGTACCCGGAGATCATCGCGTTCCACGCCACAACGTCTCTCATCTTCATCCCCTGAAAGAGCTTCCAAGCATCACCAAGCTCTCCACATTTGCAGTACATGCTTACCAGAGACGTCAACGCGGTAATGTCATTACACAGTGTAGATGATTTGCACACTATCTGATGAACTTGCCTCCCAAACCGTAAGGCCGATAACTCGCTGCATCCGAGCAGAACGCTGCTCAGTCCAGACGAGTTAGGCCTAGCGCCTTCCTCTAGCATTGCTTTAAAAAGCTTCAATCCATCCTCCGCGCGAGAGTTTTCGACGTAACCAGAGATCATAGCGTTCCAAGTTACGAGGTTTTTATCCACTGTCATGTCTTTGAACACAGCCTCAGCTAATTCAACCTTCTTGGCCTTCATGTACCCTGTGATCATCGCCGTCCACGCCACCACGCCTCTAACGGGAGCCGCTTTGAAGAAACGTGACGCCGTTTCCAAATCCCCACTCTCTACGTAACCAGAGATCATTGCATTCCAAGAAACCTCGTTCTTCTCAGTCATGGCGTAGAACAGTTCCCGCGCTTTTTCCATTTCCTTTCTTCGTGCGTACCCTGTGATCATCGTGTTCCATGACGCAGCGTCCTTGAACGGAGCCTGGTCGAAGAAGCTCTGAGCTTTCTCGAAGTTTCCATTGCGAACGTGGCAAGTTAGCATGATGTTGTAGGAGAAAGTATCTGGTTCAGGGATTTCGTCGAACAGCTGGTGTGCTTCCTTAATTCTACTTGGATCTTTACAAAACCCAACGAGAAGAGAATTCCATGTGACGGTGTTCTTAGCTCTCATTCCGTGGAACACTCTGAGAGCTCCGTCTATATCTCCAGAACGTACATGTCTTGCAATAAGCTTGTTCAACGGGAAGATCTGGTTTTGATCAGAAGAAGGTTTAGTCGATGGCTCTGGCGATGGAAGAGAGGAAGAGGAACATGATCCCACCAAAATGGCATCTGGGTTTCCAGTGGAACGAGAAAAGAATCGAACTTTCCATGGCTGATGAATGTTGAAGCGAGAAAGCATTTCTCTGGGTTTATGACGTAACAGGACAAACTAATCGGTTCCTACAAAACATCAAGGGAACGTCTTGTTTCACAATGTTTTTGGTAAATATACTTTACACACAAAACACATACCATCGGGAGAATCTTAAATCACACAACTGTTAATAGAAAATAAACTATTGAATCTTTTTAATATTTGTCTATTACAGAACTATGAACATGAGGAAAGAGATGACAGAGTGAACTCAAAGAAGACTCAAAACCGATAACATTAGACTTGGCTGTCTAAAACAAGTTTTCATAAACAACAAAACAACGACAAAGAAGTGGTAAACTAAAAGCGAGTAATGTTTCAAAAGTAATTAAAAAAAGGAAAAAAAAACGGTCAGGCATAAGTTTGCAGAAAATCTAAAAACTGACAGACAACTAAAAATTTACAACTGACAACATACATGCAAACAGTACGACTCTCGCATGAAACTCCCGCATGAGTGTGTGTTTCAGACGTGTGTTCATGGATGGATCTCTTTACTTGCCCCCAAGAGATGGGAACTGAGCAGTATCCGCAATGGCAGGCGCAGCTTCACTACGGTTACCACTAAATCCACCACCACTTGAAACACGACCACCTCGTCCACGGCCACCACGACCTCCTCGGTAGTAGTTCTCACCCTCCGCTGGTTTCAGAAACTCATTAATGCTCACAGCCTGTAAATTACAAAACACATCCATAAGCAAACTTACTGACTTCTACAAACTGTTTGATTCTGACAACAGTGTAAAACCTTCTTAGCCTTCTCTTCTTTGTCATCTTTGCGTTTGTCCTTGTCTGAACCCTGAGAAATAGATCAAAAATCAAGGTTAAGACTGCTTCCAGTCGACTGTTAGATATGAAGCGTTACGACCTCCCTTGCTATATGAGTATACGAGAAGGAAGAAAGGGAGTCAGCAGAAGACGACAACGGAGAGCTGTGACGTGGCGCAGAGGACCACTTGAGTATGCGGTTATGAGGAATAAGGAATAAAGATGGTGAGCTGGAGATCTTGTTAAACATCCCACGTGATGTGTTGGCTGCGTAGGAACCTTTTCTATTTATATGAGCGAGTATTGTATTGGAGAGGCATCAAGAGATTTGATCATAAAGTTGTAAAGGGAGAGAGAGACCCTAAGATACTCTCTAGTTTGTTACGATCTTTCTTTATCAATACGAATCTCTTTCGTTTCTTAATACAATCCATAACAACTTGGTATCAGAGCCATTTCTTTACTGGACCCGATGGCGCCTGGGAAGAAAGCGGAGATTGATGCGACGTTAGATGGATTGAGAGAAGAGATGAACAAGATTGGGGTGGTGGAACGTTCGATGGAGGATCTCAAGGAGAGTGTGATGGAGATCCGAAGTCGGATGAGCGTGATGGAACGTTTGGAGAAGCGTTTGGATGAGACCGAGGAGACGAGGAAGAAGGAGTTTGCGGCGTTGTTCCAAGCAACGCTGCAGAGTCATATGGAGGAAGAGATCTCGCCACCGATGCAACGTTCGGGAAAGCAGATCGCAACCGAGGAGGAGGGTAGCGGTCTCTTTCGCGCCGGAACATCGGGGGTTCGATCAGAGTCTGTTACACGGGTCGGTGAGGGTCGACGTGAGGTGGAGTATGACGGACGTAACCACTCACGGAACCATCTTGATCACCAGTGGCAGCAGAACGAGTTAGGACCCGATGATCTGCCGAGAAAGCTGAAGATTCCGATCTTCGACGGAGAAAACGCAGAAAGCTGGGTCCTCCGTGTTGAGCAATATTTTGAACTTGGAGAGTTCTCAGAAGAGCGGAAGTTGCGAGTGGTGAGGATGTGCTTCGATGGGGAGGCGTTGATGTGGTACCGTTGGGAACGAGACCGAAATCCTTTTTTGAGTTGGGATCAGATGAAATACCGGGTTTTGGAGCAGTTCTCGACTAACCACGAGACCACCGCTCGAGAACGGCTGATGACGTTGAAGCAGGAGGGCACGGTGAGGGAGTATATCAAAGACTTCATCTCGCTGGCGTCAAACGCGCCAGAGCTCTCTGATACGGTGCTAGAAACGGCGTTTATGATAGGGTTAAAGCCGCAAATCAAGGCGGGGGTGAAGTTGATGGAACCTCGGAGTTTGAGGAAAATGATGAGTGTGGCAAAACTTGTGGAGGAGTGGGTTAACTACGGCGATCCTTCACCGGGGACGCAAACCGGAAAGGGAGTTAAAGGAGGTAGTCAAACGGTGTCGTCTTCCTTTTCGACACGTAGTGGGCCGAATCTGAGTAGTGGGTCTGGGCCTCAGAACAATCAACGGCCCAAGACCTATCAAGGGCAGGAGAAAAACACGGTCGCGGAGAAGAAGCCGGCGAACCAGAACTCAAATTTCAACGGGAGGAACAGGGCGCCGTTCCGTCGACTATCGCCGGCGGAGTATGCGCGATATAAAGCGGAAGGCTTGTGTTTCCAATGCGGCGAGAAATCGCATGCCAGAAGAGACTGCCCAAATAAAGAACTGATGGTGCTGGTTGTCCAAGAAGAGGAGGTCGATGAGAAGGATCAGGAGGTGGAAGAAGAGAAGAATGAGGAGGAGGCGATGGAATTTGCGGAGTGTGCAGCCTTATCCTCGCGATCGATGATGGGTATCTCATCACCTAAGACGATCAAACTCCGAGGGTCGATTCAAGAGGTTCAAGCTATTGTGCTCATCGACAGTGGAGCCACCCACAATTTCATCGACTCCCGTCTGATGAGAGAGTTGGGGCTCGTGGCTGAAGAAACGCAAAGCTTTGGGGTTATAACGGGATCGGGGAGGCCGGTCAGAGGAGGTGGGATTTGTAGGAATGTCACATTGTCGATGCAAGGATATTCCGTTACGTCGGACTTCCTGGCTCTCGAACTCAACAATGTGGACATCATACTGGGCATCCAATGGCTCGAGACGTTGGGAGAAATGAGAGTTAATTGGAAGCTGCAGATCCTGAAAATTCCCATGGAAGGGAAGTTGATTACGCTTCAAGGAGTCCCGGATCTTTGTAGTTCCGAGGTGACATTCAAAGCGATGAGAAAGTTGTTGGCACAAACTGAAGTAAGTGTAGTTGTTGAGTGTAGGGCTTTACTCCCGGAGGAGAAGGGTAAACAAGGAGCACCAGTGGCTATGCAGAAGTTACTGACTCGGTTTGAGCAAGTGTTTGCTGAACCAAAAGGGTTGCCTCCGTCCAGAGGGAGAGAACACGCTATCACTCTCACTCAAGGAAGCAATCCAGTAAGCGTAAGACCATTTCGTTACCCTCACGTGCAGAAGGAGGAGATAGAGAGGCAAGTAGCGGTGATGTTGAAGGCAGGGATTATACAGGAAAGCATTAGTCCTTTCTCAAGTCCGGTTCTCTTGGTCAAGAAGAAGGATGGAAGTTGGCGGTTCTGTGTTGATTACCGCGCTCTCAACAAGGTGACGGTGCTTGATAGCTACCCAATACCCATGATAGACCAGCTACTGGATGAGTTACGAGGAGCTGTGGTGTTTTCCAAGCTTGACCTACGTTCGGGGTATCATCAGATACGGGTCAAGGCAGAGGACATACCCAAGACGGCGTTTCGTACACACGATGGGCATTACGAATTCCTCGTAATGCCGTTTGGATTATCTAACGCACCAGCCACCTTTCAATCCCTCATGAACGAGATATTCCGTCCCTATCTCCGTAAGTTCGTGTTGGTATTCTTCGACGACATACTGATCTTCAGTAAGAGTCCTCAAGAACACACGTTACATGTGAAGTTGGTGTTAGAGAAGTTGCAGCAACATCAGCTCTATGCAAACATGAAGAAATGTGAGTTTGGAAGTACGAGCATAGAGTATCTGGGGCATATTATTTCAGAGAATGGGGTCGCAGCAGATAAGAAGAAGATAGTGGCGATGACAGAATGGCCAGTACCTCGAAGCGTTAAAGATTTGAGGGGCTTCCTGGGTCTCACAGGCTATTACCGAAAGTTTGTCAAGGACTATGGCTTGATTGCAAGACCTCTTACTGAGTTACTCAAGAAGGACAAGTTTGGATGGAGTGCTACAGCAAATGAAGCTTTCACAAGACTCAAGGAGGCTATGACAACTGTTCCAGTCCTCGCTTTGCCTGATTTTCAGGAGCAGTTTGTGTTGGAGTCAGACGCCTCGGGTAGAGGGCTGGGCGCGGTCCTTATGCAAAATCAACGGCCAATAGCGTTCTATAGCCAAGCGTTATCAGAAAGGCAGCAGCTCAAGTCAGTCTACGAGCGTGAACTCATGGCCATTGTATTCGCAATACAGAAATGGAGGCACTATCTTTTGGGGAGGAAGTTCATCGTTCGAACAGACCAGAAGAGCCTCAAATTTTTGTTGGAGCAGAGGGAGATTAACTTGGAGTATCAACGGTGGTTGACGAAACTCCTAGGGTTTGACTTTGATATTCATTACAAACCTGGTTTGGAGAACAAAGCTGCCGACGCCTTGTCACGGCGTGGGGTTTCTACGGAGCTGATGGCTTTATCAATACTGACAGCCATTCAACTTAAGGACGTCGAGAAAGAGTTGGCTCTGGATCCTGCTCTCCAGCAGTTACGCGAGGAAGTGCTAGCTCATGTAGGAGATCACAAGGACTATGAGGTGATCCAGGGAAGGTTGTTGAGAAAAGGGAGAATTGTTTTACCCAGAACTTCTTCATTGATTGGGGTGATACTGAGAGAACTCCATGATGGGCTCATGGGGGGTCATGGAGGTGTACAACGTACACAGAAGAAGATAGGGGACATGTTCTACTGGACAGGAATGATGAGTGATATAAGGAAGTACGTAGCTGCTTGCTCCATTTGCCAGCGCCACAAGTACTCGACTCTGGCACCAGGGGGACTGCTACAACCATTGGAAATTCCAGTGGCAATATGGGAGGATATAGCCATGGACTTCGTAGAAGGGTTACCAAAGTCAGAGGGGTTCAACGCGATCCTAGTGGTCATAGATCGTCTCTCGAAATATGCCCATTTCATCAAACTGCGACATCCGTTCACAGCAACTGAAGTGGCCCTTGTGTTTGTTCAAGAGGTAGTGAAGCTGCACGGTTTTCCTAAAACCATTGTCTCAGACAGAGATAAGGTTTCACCAGCCAGTTTTGGAAGGAAATGTTTAGACTGGCAGGCACATCCCTGTGTATGAGCACAGCCTATCACCCACAATCTGACGGCCAAACTGAGGTAACTAACCGAGGACTTGAGACGTATCTTCGCTGTTATACGAGTGACAAACCAAAGGCTTGGTCAAGGTACTTACCGTGGGCAGAGCTATGTTATAACTCGTCGTTCCACTCAGCTATCAAGATGACCCCGTTCAAGGCAGTCTACGGTCGTGACCCCCCGTTCATCCTCAAATACGAACAAGGGTCCACTTCCAACGCTGACTTGGAGAGTAAGTTGATTGAGAGGGATAACATGCTGAGTTTGATTCGCGAGCACATCAGTCATGCACAACAAGTAATGAAGAAGCAAGTCGATGGACATCGCAGAGAGGTAGAGTTTGAGCTTGGGGATATGGTGTATCTCAAGCTCCGTCCTTACAGACAACAGTCTCTCGCAAGGCGTGCCAATGAGAAGCTATCAGCCCGGTTTTACGGTCCATATGAGGTAATTGCACGAGTGGGCAAGGTTGCTTATCGGCTCAAGTTACCGGAGGATGCGAAGATACATCCTACTTTTCATGTGTCACAACTTAAGAAGGCTATTGGAGATGATAACACGATCTCTCCACTGCCTCCTTTACTTACAGCAGAGGGAGTGCTGGTAGCTCAGCCAGAGAAGGTGTTGGGGTCGAGAGTGAGTCCTGTATCAGGCCAAGACGAGTTGTTGATTCAGTGGAAGGGATTACCAGATTATGAGAGCTCTTGGGAATGGAAGAAAGTGATTCAGGGACAGTTTCCAGAGTTTGACCTTGAGGACAAGGTCAATTTTGCAGAGGGGGGTAATGTTAGATATGAAGCGTTACGACCTCCCTTGCTATATGAGTATACGAGAAGGAAGAAAGGGAGTCAGCAGAAGACGACAACGGAGAGCTGTGACGTGGCGCAGAGGACCACTTGAGTATGCGGTTATGAGGAATAAGGAATAAAGATGGTGAGCTGGAGATCTTGTTAAACATCCCACGTGATGTGTTGGCTGCGTAGGAACCTTTTCTATTTATATGAGTGAGTATTGTATTGGAGAGGCATCAAGAGATTTGATCATAAAGTTGTAAAGGGAGAGAGAGACCCTAAGATACTCTCTAGTTTGTTACGATCTTTCTTTATCAATACGAATCTCTTTCGTTTCTTAATACAATCCATAACATCGACAACGAAGAAACAAGACAGGGAAGTAATATGTCTTTACCAACTTGATGAAGATTTCATCGTTAGACTTCTTCTTGTTTGAGAGTTGTTGCATTGATTCAAACACTTTGGTATCAACTTTCCTCTCAGAGGTGTTCTGAGATTGAAGTGCCTTTCTCTTCTCCTCGAGTATTTTCTCATACTCATCCAGAGTCATTTCCTACCAAAACACAAACCAGTAAGCAATCAATACGAATAAAAAGCCAAGACAAGTATATAAGTTGTGTTCCATGTCCTATTAACAATACCTAGTGGTGTAACTGTAAATAACAACCTAACATCTCTCTTAATTCCTCTAATTACCTTAACCTCAGGCTCTTTCTGCTCCTCAACTTCAGTAGTGTTCTCCTTGTTAGCATCATCATCAGCAGGCTTCTCCACAACATCCTTCTCGTTTTCAACCCCAGCTGCTACTTCTTCAGTCTCGCTAAAAGAGACAAAGAGCTTCTTTTTAGTCCAAATTCACAATCATTTTCACTTAAAAACAAGCAATCAATGACAAAATGCATACACAGCAAGAACTTCTTCTCCTGGTGTTCCCCAGTTTCCACGACCAGCTCCTTCACGTTTGAAGTCACCCCTATAACCATAACATAAACTTAAGCTTTATGAGATTGATGATAATATGCAATAGAATAAGAGTAAGACAGACAGAGAGACAGACCCTCTGCCAGTTCCACTACGACGCTCAAATGCCCTTCGAGGACGTTCACCTTCACCAGCTTCACCACGTCTACCACCACGCGGAGGACCTACACCACCACCACCACGTCTCTCATAAGAAGGCTTTGAAACGTCTCCTTCCTCAGAGGGCTTACTGTATCCCCCTGAATATCCATTGTTACCTCCACGGTTGTAACCACCACGACCACGGCTAAATCCACCACCACCGCCACGTGGAGCATCACTCCTAGCCTCTCTCACTAATTAAGAACAAGAACAACATACAAAACAATCAGATACCAAATACAAAAAAAAATCCAAACAGAAGAATAGAGTAAAGTGGATCTGAGACCAGCTTGAGAAGGAGGAGGCTGCTTCGAAGACGGAGGAGTTGACTTAGCAGGCAAGCCTGAGACAGGTGCAGGCTTCCTGGACTTATCAGCAGCGATGGAGACGGCGAGCTGGCTCGGATCCTCAGCATCGTCATCCAACAGATCAAAAGGGTTCAAAGTAGCCATTCCTTAAATCAAATACGAGTTATTACAGATACTTACTATCACACAGAAGACAAACACAACTAGTAACAACTAAGTGAAGCCATGGATTAACTAACAGGTCTAAAGAGAGAGACAAAAGGTCGGAACGAAGGAGACGACGATAAATGGGTGTTAGGATAGGAACTGTGACCGAAAAAGCCAACACGTAATCACTAGATATGATGATGTGTAATTGTGTATTCTATTCTGATACCAAACCAAAACAAAAACAAAAACAAAAACTCACATTATGTTATTTGTTTTATGGCCCATTTTAGTATTATTTGGTTTTCTTGGCCCATTTTAAATATTTTGCAATTACTTAACATGAAAATAGTTACATGTGATAATGTTTATATTGAAAACATGATATTTTTTTTTCCTCTGGTATTTTATTAAAGGTACAAGATCCAACAGGATCAAGCCCAACAAAACAGAAACAAAGCCCAAACTACGGGTCGGACGAAACTTAGCAAAGGCCCAACACAAAGGCCCAACATTTACAGAAACTTTGAGCCCAAACCCAAAGAGAGAGAACCCGTTGAAGAAAAAAGCTTGCACCATCCACCACGTGTTCGGTTACCCTGCAACCAATAGACACGCGTCAAGACATGAAAAACTGTCTTCCTCCGGCGAAACTGAAGCGGCTGAAAGGAACTCCGATGAATCGGAGCCTTAACGGAGAAGAACCAAACACAATTCTTTTGAAAACATGATATATAAACATAATTTTTTGGTCAAATAAACATAACTACTAAAACCAAATATGATTCATATTAGTTACAAGTGAAAATGCAAAATAAAATAATAAGAACAAGTTTTGAATTATGAAATTTTGTTTTATCATTAGTTAGTTACATTTTGGATTACTTAACTAACAGTATGTCGGTTATACAGAATATAATAAAAAGTGCATCCCGTCAAAACTCAAAAGTACTCTTGTTTTCTTTTCTTCTCCTTTTGAAGGCTATCAAAAGTACTTTGTTGGATTCCTATTATCAATAGACGAAATGACATTTCTACTATAGAGTAACCAAGGTAATGTTATTCTTACTTTGTGTTCCGCATCACCATACATGCGCAAGCGTTTATTCTTTGTGATTTTGTTATATAGGCTGTAGAGAACCCGAGATGAAAGAAAAGATAGGAAATCTATCTTTTCAGAATAAGACGGTTTAGCTTGATGTTTTGACAGACATTTTTTTTTTGTAACTGTGTTTTTTCAGACATGGCTACACATATTTTTGTTAACATTAAAAATATACAATGGTAACGAACACCCTCATTTTATTTTTTTCGTTTCCATGCAAGGACATATTTAATTATCTTCACGCCTTTGTAGAAGAATTAAACAACGCCAAAAGTCTTACATTACACAACTTTTATCATCGGCCAATGGCGACTACTAATAAATAAAATAAATAGCTTTTTTCCCATCCAAACAATAAATAATAATAGCTTAATTAATGAATTGTATAAAAATCTATACTATACTAAAAGGCCAATATGCTGAGTCTCTAGGCTGCCACATCACCAAAAATAATCAGCCAATCAGAACATTTCGTTTGGACATGTCAAACAGGCTTAAGTCGCTTCTGGGCTTCACGTTTTCATTTAATTTGGAGTGGGCTGGGCTTTGTTTGCATCTTCTTTAGCCTCTCTTTTTTTTTAATTTTACGTGATGCTAATAAAGAGTGAGCGATAGGGCATTAAGGCTGAATCACATGCCAATAATAAAGTGTGTGTTATTAAAGCAACCAACCATATTATTTTTTCATTACTTAGTGAATTTTTTTTGTAACAACAATATTATTCAACAAAATTACTTAGTGAATATTTTTTAGTTTGAGTCTACTTCTGTTTATTTTTAGTGTTGGAACGTAAATCTAAGATTAACCGTTTAAGAAGAAAAAAAGTTGAAGTGTCTTGGATTCGTTTGGTTTAGAAACTATTCCCACTGTTTCAAATTGTAAGTAATTTTACATAAAAATACTATTATTTAATACTCATAAGTTTAACCAATTATAAAAAAACAGAAATAATTTAATTAGTCACACAATATTCAACAAAGACAAAAGTGCATTAAAATGTTCAAACTAATTATATTTTGAAACAAAAACAATCTTTCTCAAATTAGCTACTTATGAAATAGAGGAATAATAAGTACTCTCTCCGTTTCAAAATAATACATGTTTTAGAATTTTAACACTTTTTAATAAAATATATTAGAACTTAGTTATAAATACATAGTTTTTTTGTAATTTATATTTCCTATATTTTTAAGCCAATAAAAATTTAAAAATATAATTAATGTTTTTAAACTTAACAATTTTTCATTATTAATTTACAAAATTTGAATTAAAAATATAAAATATGTATTTTTGAAGAAAAAAAATTTCTCTGGAATATTCACATTTTTGAAAAGGAGAGAATATGAATTTATTCCAAAAAAACAATGTTCGTCTCGCTCCCAGAAACAAAGGAGGAGTTAGTTTCCAGCATTGTCCACATCATACATGTTGTTTGTCTCCATCAAACATTTATAAATGATAATGTCAATTTTAGTTTTCAAATTTAAAATATTAAAGAAAATAGTTATCTTTTTAAGATAAATTTAAAAAGTGATATTTAAATTTGAGGTAAAGTTTTAAATTAAATTCCCCAGAAATCAGAATATGCATTTGTTTCTCCAAAAATTCTAAAAGTGATCTTCATGTATAAATGCCGCTTCTTTTTTTTTCATTTTTTTCCTTCTATGTTTTTAAAATTATTTTTTCAAAAAATCTTTTGGTTCATACACTATTATTCTTTGTATTTAATTAGCAAACAATTTATCCATAAATGTATATTAATTTACAGAAGTCCGACACCAAATAAGATATAAACTTATCCTACTATATAAAAGCAGCTATTTTGGAGACTTCTAAGATGTGCCACATAGGCAGAAAATTCCTGGCCAATCAATCTACCTATTCATCTGAGACTGGACTGATATCTATGTCAATTATGAAGCCCAAACAATTTATTTGAATCCCAGTTAATACTGAAGTCAGCCCAATATCCATTTACGGTATATGATACCAAGAAACTAAAAAACTCATTCTATTTTATGAAATTACATGCTTTTGTTTAGTCTTTCGTCACAGTGACCGGAGGCATGTTGAATCACAAAGCTTCTCACGCATCCCACTATTATGCTATTTCAATTGAGGTTCTTAGTGTTGTTCTAACTTATATTTAAAAATAATTTTTATTAAATGTTATAAATTTTATTATTATCTTAATAAAATTTAATATAGATTTGATATATATTATATCAAATTGTATAAAACTAATAAAAATGATATAAAATTGTATAATTATCAAACATTTGGCCTAAACAATATTTTTAAAATTTTGTAGATATATAAGAAACTAAATATCATATGATTAGATATTTAGATGTTTAAAAATTGCATATTTTAAAAAGCTTTAGTAATACAAATTGTATAATTATATAAAAATAATAATATTACTAAATCTGGAATGTTATATATGAATATATATTTATTTTATAGATGATGCATAAGATATTACCAACATTAAATAAAATTATCTGTCTCATGTTTATTTTTTTAATTGTAGAGATGACATGTAGAAAAATGCCCAAAATGACCCTAATACCCTAGATATATAGAAAATATAAAAATTTGAAATATAATACAATAATTATTTGTAGATCCAAACTGGTACGTTTAACTTTATGGGACAAAGAGACGTCTAATTTCAGGGAGTTAAATCCCATATCTACCAAAAAAACCAAATCGTAATCATCCCAAGTATCATTCTACGGTTACATGAAGGTAATAAACTAAACATAAAGTTTATGTCAAACTAAATGCTTACAAATATTTCACTTTTTCAGGGAAACTATCACTCATAACCAC
The DNA here is from genome assembly GCF_020379485.1 of Brassica napus. Taxonomy (NCBI): domain Eukaryota; kingdom Viridiplantae; phylum Streptophyta; class Magnoliopsida; order Brassicales; family Brassicaceae; genus Brassica; species Brassica napus. Next base: position 10,504,409 of record NC_063434.1, read on the forward strand.
ACCTGGATCGCGCTTCTACTTTGACAACGATATTGATATCATACAACGCTTCCAAAAGAGGAATAAATTGCTATCCTAAACTTCATAGCAAACGACACCAGTCAACTTTTTTAAAATTTACGTTACAGCTTTCTACGTCAATTAAATAAGTACACTCAAATATTATTTTCTCTTACGAATATTAAATTCATCAACATAATTTATTATTCAAACTTACTTTAGTTTATAAAAAAATGATCACCGCTTCCAACGTCTTCGCATTATAAAAGAAACAAAACTTAACTTACACTTTCAGAAACATCAAAACTCCCAATCTTAATTAAACTGTTCTTTAATTAAATATGTAATCCGCGCGAAGCGCGGACACGGGTTCAAGTAAAAAATAAAAATAAAGTAGGAAGAGAAATTCAGAGGTCACGATGACGGACTAGGCAAAACATCTCCATTATCGACAATACTATCACGGTTGAGTCTCAAAGACTTTCCAGTGTACAAAACCTTGACGTTAGACCGTTGCTCATCCAACAGCTTCCTCAAACTCCTTTTAGCGTTTGCCCGAAACGGACAGTTCGAAGCCAAAAACCCGTCGACTAAGTGCAAGTACGCCTCCAGGTCATGACAGCACGCCACGTCAGCGTTAGGTTTCAAGTACGGAGACATCTTCATGTCCACGCGCAGCTCAGCTCCCACGTGCGAGTAAGCCCATGGATTGTTCCTCTCCACCATCTCCATTATACGATTCTGCTGCCCCTTCTTGCTATTATTATCTTTGTCGGAGAATATCCCGGGGACTTTCGTCACCACGTCCTGGCTGTTCACAACGCGGAGGACTTTCACTCCCTTGGATACTAGCCGGTCAGCGAACTCTCTGTTCCCTACACGAGGCCCGCCGAACGAGAAAACCGACACCGGAGGCGCGTTGGGGACACGCTCGGCGATATCGCCGGCTGCGAGGAGAGCGATGGCGGCACCGAGGCTGTGTCCGGTGACACTAATGCTCAGCTCTTCTCCGGCGTAGAGATCCACAAGCCGGCTGATTTCTCCGACCAGCGACTCGGCGAGACTCGGCGCTTGTTGGCTAGCCGTCGTGTAGAGGCTATTGAACCCGCATTCAACTTTAGGCCGGGTCGGGTCGGATGGATCGGGTTTTGGCTCAGGCATGGAAACCAGATTCGGTCTGAAATTCTCTGACCACTCGAGCAACGTGGCGGTTCCTCGTAGCGCGATGACGATCTCTCTCCTCCCCATCCGTCGGATCTCCCTCGGATCATCACAGACAGCCACGTACCCAACCCAGCTAGTCGGTTTAGTCATCCACCTAAGATCAGGTGCCACGTCATCGATCCATTTAGGTAAACGAACCGATGACGTGGCGTAAAGACTTTTGGTCACTTTAAATGAACCATCTGGTAACGCGATGTCTCTCGGCGAGCCTTCCGGGTCCGAGTGAAACGCGTGATAAGACGCCTGCACAAACTCACCGTAACGGACAATCTCTCGCCGTAGATTCTCGTCTAGAGGATCAAGCAACCCGGCCCAGTTATTGGACCCGTGTAGCTCTCGCCAGTTAGACCCGAGTTTATTCTTAGGCGAACGCTCCTCCGATGATTTTGAGAGAAGTCTTTGAAGCCGCTTTAGAATCCTCGGAGACATTTCGTCAACGGCGGCTTTCATATGAGGCCAGATTCTCGCCAAACTCAAACCTCCTAGTAACGTAGACGTTGACGTTGTCGTCTTAACTGGACGAGAAGATACGTTATTGTCGTGATTATCTGTAGAGGTTGTGGAGGTTTTAAGAACGTTCTCAAGGTTTCTGAGATGTTCTCTGTTTGTTTTCCGTGCCGTAGAAACGGAGAGTGGCTTCGTTGGGATCAACGTCGAGGTTATGGTACTGCATGTAAAAAGTTTACGTTGTGGGTGGAATAAGTCGGTGTTAGGCGTAAGTATCTGCATGGGCGATTATGGAAAGAGAGAGAGCGAGAGGGCTCAGGTTATTATGTTGACAAGAGCAGAAATGCTAAACGAATATGATCATCTATTTAAATGCAAATGTTGATGGTAGCTAGCTGTTTCGATTTGTATTTGATTTTTATTACTATTTTGACTCTCGTTTGTTGACTTGACTTTGTTTTTATTTGATTTGTTTACATCCTTTATGTTTTAAGGAATATTGAAATTCTTTAGGACCAGTATTGGCTGGCTATTTTCTAGGATATTTTGGACCGTTTCCATTATACGTCTTTAAACGTTCCGTGAATTTTCAAGAAAAGTCTTGCTATTATCCTTTGCACATGCAAATGATACAAAATATAAACCACAAATGGTACCTGATGACCATACCACAGTACGTATAAATGTACTTAATATTTTTTTTAAATGAAATTTCAAATTTATTGATCATTGGAGAATTTACAATGAGGTGGTTACTATGCTAGAGTGTAAAGAATAAAAGAATAAATTGTTTTAAAGAGTAGATATCTCAAACCATCTTCTCACTAGACCTTCCAACTTTATGAGGTCCCCTGTACCTGAGAGAGCTGATGGGATTCTTCACCAATTTCCCTATAGCTCGGGTTGTTATGTCCACTGAAGCACAAACACCTCCATGCCTTCGAGCATTTACTTAATATTGTAATCTTGATAACAATAAAAAATCGAACTAGCTCGAGGATCCACATGATTACCAGTAAATGCATGAGGGTGTACCATAATGTGACCGAAATGAATAATAAACTAGACATTATGATTTTAGATATCAGCAGTTAATCGAATTGTATCCATTAGACTGTATTCATTAAGTTAATCGTTTTACAAATTTCTTTTGTAATGAATACATATTTTTCTTATTTTAATATATTACTTAAGTTTTCAAAGATATTTCAGTGTTATAATATTATTTCCTATAATAATAACAAACTAAACTAAAACTAAACCTATAAAAGTTGAAGCTAAAAAGAAGAAACGACAATGCAAAATATTCCGAACTAGCTAGAATAATTTGGTCAAACAAAAAAAAATATTCTGAACTGATCTATTATATGAATACTGTTGTTTTGCCATTTAGATGGACGCGTCTGACTTGAAGCAGTACTCTTATTATTATTTAGATGGAATATAACGGTTTTGGTCTATTATGCCGTCTTCCTAGATGCTAGGATATGTCTGGACTGTGTCCTGTAAAAGGGACAATCCGTATACGACAGAAAATCAATGAACCTTTGTTTTATTGTAAAAGTAAAAAAAAGTTTCTGCATTGTGCTTTAAAGTTTTTTTTTTAAATCCTGAAGATTCATTAGAACAACCTTATTGGTATTATCTACCAAAGTATGTATAGACATTAGAGCATCATTATTGGTGAGCTCTCAAAGAGTCTCTCACCATTAACAATAAATAAAATAATTGAAAAGAAAAAAACAGAGTGTAGAGAATACCTTCATGAAGAATTTTTTTTATAAATTTGAGAACCAATTTTACATGTGGCAGTCATTTAGTGTGCCAACACTTATAAAAATTAAGAAAAATGAAAAAAATTTACTTTGTCTTTTGTGAAAAACGTGATGATTTCTACCTTTAATGTCGCTCTTAAACATAAATAAAATAAATGAAAAGATAGAGAGAAAATGAAAAAAAATGTGGAAAGAAGAAGAGTGGGGTTCAGAGATATCCAACAAACAAAATTTGGATATTTTTCTAACATATCTCATTTACTGGTTAGTTCATCATTTTTTATCTGATTAAAAATTTATCTAAAAATAGAATTATGATAAATTACTAGGGGTTGACACCATTGGTCATGCTCTCCAAACCAGAAATTATACACAGGTGGATATCGAATACAAATCAACAAGTACATACTTGGAAAATAAGCTCTAAAAAACAAGGAGACCAAACCCCAACTACGGAGAAACAATACTAATCAGGCTAAGAAAAGCATAAAAACTACTGACACACAAAAACCTACTAACAATAAACGAATACGAAAGTGAAGGACAACGATTCTATGACCAAGAACAACATGGGAACAAATCAACTAATAATAAGCTTGAGGAAGAAATCATCTTCGCACTCTAATGGCGAAAGGGAGGAAAAATAAGGGTTCACTTCTACTGCTACACCAATAGACAACCATTGCCTCGATGAGCCACATAACCATCATAATCTCAAACCACCCAATAAGGGAATCAAACCAATTTCTGCTACATAAGGAAGGCATGACAGTGAAGAGAAACACCTCTTCTGCAACTAGACCAAGAGCACCAGATTTCACCAAGAAAAAGACGAGTACCACCGAAAGAAGTATGACAGCTCCAGACCAACAAGGGGCTCCGGACCAAGAGGGGGCTCTAGACCTCATGTTTGATGGTTGGCCACAAATCAGACGTGAAGCTTATACTTCCTAGAAGTCTAGCCAATTCCTTGTTCAAGGTTTCACTTGTTTTCATAAAACTGGTACACATTTGCTTTTGTCGTGTTCCAACAAATGAATTTGACATCAACATTCAAGTACTTTCATTCTCTCTCATTTTTTCATACTAACAATATGAGTATGGTAATTCATGCTGAATCATTGATTTATCTACCAGCTGCATGAAAATAACATGGTCATACTTGCGGGCTTTCTGGCTTCAACACTGAGATGCATGTTACAAAAATTATTTGTATACTGAGTTCATCTATTATGATGCCTTCTCCAACCGGTTGTCCCAAGTGAGTGAGAGCTCCATGGGTACTCATTCTTACAGTGATTGCATACAACTTTCTCTTCACCGTTGGATTTTTGAACCACAACAAAGTCGTTTGACACATCCAACTATTTGCCTTGTCTCCTTCTGATCACCCATTTCGTCCTCATCAGATTCATCTTCAAATTTTACTAGTGGTTGTTAATGATATTGTATTCATTAGACGGCATATCTTAAATTAATAGTTTTACATATTTATTTTGTTAATATATTACTTAAGTTTTCAATGAAATTTCAGTGTTATTATTATTTTTTGGTTGAAAAATGTGAACTAAACTAAAAATTAAACACGTAAAAGTTGAAGCTAACAAATAAGAAACAATAGTGCAAATTATTTCGAACTACAACAGTTTGATAAAAAAAAATTATTCTGAACTGTGCTATTTTATGGATACTGCAATGGGGGTTCGTCACAAAAGTGGTGAACCCTACAACTACAAACACATATATAATATATATATATACACATATATATTTTAAGAATTTTAATGGGCAGAACTTCCATTGGAGATGCTTGGAGGTGCTCTTATAGATCAGTTTTGGTCTATTATGCCATCTTCCTAGATGGTAGGATGTCTGGACTGTGTCTTGTAAAAGCTACAATATACGGCAGAAAATCAACAAACCGTTGTCTTAATAGTTAACGTGACACCCTATTTTAGCATGTACGGATGTGCTGTAATAAATTAATCCAACCATATATCAATTTGTAGACCGCTTTTCCCATTTTCTAATAATTTTTAGGTTAGGTTGTTTATGATCATGTTGTCTATCATAACATTCTTGTAACTAGTAATTACAAGAATTTCTGTAAAAGGAAATTCAGTTTTCCCTCAAATTTGATACAATTTTTCAAATTAATTTAACTTTAAATGTAATCATTTTTATAAATATTTTAAGTTTATTATGAAAAAAGTTTAACTTTCATGGATCATTTATAAATGTTTAATAATTATTTATAGAAGTTTATAAAGTCAATCTCTTAAATACTAACCTTAAAATAATCATTAAATCTTAAATTTAAATATTAAAGTATTTTTAATCGAATATATTTTTGAAAAATAATACCCACTTATATTATATTTAAGCAATTTCTCTTTTTAAAATAAAGAAACCAAAACACCGCGTAGGATTATATGATGTAAACTTTGACGACAGAGTTGGTCAAGTAATACAAGTTATAATTTATTTTTTGTACCACCGGTCGACGTTATGTACGAACTATAGGTTTGTTTTAATTCTAAAAAAGAAAGAAAAACAACCGTTTAGGTGTGAAAGTGAAAGTCCCTTCGTGGACATCCGATGAAGAAAGGTGTGAAAGTGAAAAAGTTATGGTTTCAAAGATTAATGCATTTAGAACGGACCTCGGTCCGGCAGTAGTGGATGGACTTTAAATGCAAACATATTATGGGTTCGATCCTTCTGTTACGGAAAATAAGTCATATTAATCTGGTCACCACTACTGCGGATACATCCATATGAATACCCGAGAAAAGACCTATTGTGGGCTGCACCTTCCACCCAAAAATTAGGTCTGTGTTTTTAATAGATTCGGATTTAACTCTTTTTAAGTGAAAAAAAAAGATTAATGCATTTAAACAAGTATGTCAAACAAATGTGGAACACTATATTTGTTGACAACGTAGTTCTGTTTGGTGACAGGATGAAAAAATTGTATTTCTTCTGTTTCAAAAAGATTTATGTTTTAGAAAAAAAATTATTTCAAAAAGATACATATTTTACGTTTTCAATGCATAAACTAATTGCAAATTGTAAAGTTCGGAAAATATAATTGTATTTATTAAAATTTTATTGGTTAAAAATTGTGGAGAATAATTGATTACGGAAAATAATATATTGATAACTAAATCTGATATTTTTTTTATTAAATGTGAAAAATCTAAAATATATAATTTTCCGAAACAGAGGAAGTAGATGTCTTTCTTTATGTAAAAGAAATATTATTGTAATATACTGTTCCCATCTTCCATTCCATGCTTACATTGCTTAGTTTTTTAATTTTTCATTGTGTAAAGACCTTTAGTTTTTAAACCCTTTATCAAAAAGACCTTTAGTTCAAAAAAGAAAAATAACCGTTAAACCAAATAAATTAGAAGACCGCATAATCGATGGACCAGACTATACTTAAATATTATGAAATCTCGTACTTTTGTCTAACGACTCTAACAATACAAATGTTTGAAAGAAACAACAAATTTCGTGAAACTTTTCTTTCATTATTTATTTGTTACATCATATTGCAGACGTAATAAGTGACGTCTTTGGTCCAAACTGAACAACCATTCAACATTCAAGAACTTTCAACGTCATAAATCTACGATTTGCGGTACTTTGTGTATATATTTCTAAACTTTGAACCCTATGCAGGAGTATTATCAACAACAAAGTATCTTTCCAAAATCTCTCACTCTATAATAATATTAGTATGTTAAATAAATAATTTAGCAAAAAAACGTTGAATCCTATTCACCAGCATTAATGTATAAATATTATTTTTGAAAGTGCAACTATTATATAATGCAATTGTTCATCTACAAACATGAGCGGATCTAGAAAAATATTATATGTGGGGCACAATAAATTTTCATCTATAGTTTTTATAAATATTTTTTTTACAATTTTTATTATATTATTGTTAAAATACTATATGCTTACGATAAATCTTCCAACTAAATAAATATTACAAATGTTTTTCTGAAAAGATATATTTTATGCTTTCAATACATTTTATATGACTTAGTAATCATAAATTGTAATCTTAAAATAATAATTACATTTACTTAACTACTAGTATTAGTTAATCATTTATTGTCAGATTTGATATATTTTAATACATATAAAACATAAAATATTTATCTTTTCAGAAACAAAATGAGGGAAAAACGAAATTTGAACTTCACAATTGATATTTACGCAATAAAACTGAACAAATTAGACAAATATAACTAATATAATAAAGTTTAAGGGAACAAAAAATAACACAAATAAATATTAAAACAAAGAGTAATTATATACATTAAGTTTGACAAAAAAAATAAATAACAAAAGATGAATATTGTCAAACGTGGGAGCCTGGGACACCACTGACCTAATTTAACCAAATATTCCGGATTAACATACTCAAAATTGTGTTAAAAACAAAAAAAATATAAAGTTAGTGTGGGGGCATGTGCCCCCACCTTGCTATACGACTAGCTCCGCCCCTGTCTACAAATGCTAAACACTATCACAACTCAACTTAGAGTTGCATCGACTATATATATTTTAGAAAATTAAGGTATCTGTGGATCCACTATATTAAGCTATTAGTTACATAATTCAAGATCTTGTACGGGCAAAAGGAAGAAGTTTTGTTAGAAAAAAGAAGAAGGAAGAAGTCTTGGGAAACGTCACAAGCTATGACTCACGACTTCAACAACCTGGGTCACACGCCTGTGATTTATAGAAGTATATAGAAAAGAAAAAAATAACAGGTCCAATATTTATGTTGCATTCAAATACCTAATGCTAATGCAAATACGTGACTATTCATTCCCATGTAATTTCTGCATGCTACTCGTTCAATATATAAAAAGTACCGGACGTAAGCATTATTTCCCAACCAACAAATCTAAAATCATTAGTCAAAAATAATAATAATCTGAAATCATATTTGAAGTTTTCAAATCACATGTTAGACATTTTATATATACACATCACCTTTGCAGAATTTATTCCGGATGAATCTAAAAATGTGAAAACAGAATATTAAACGTAAGTGCTCCTTCATCCCTTGTCAATTACTCATTGGCAGTTGTTGGTTTCACTCCAACAAACTCGAACTAACTAATAGACTGCCCCTTCTTTCTCCACGTTTCTTTATACGCTGTTTCCATGTATCACATACACCAGAAGGATGTGCTGGTTTATGATGCCGTGATCGACCACGCGAGTGGCATTGAGGGCAGGGGAAGGACTGCAGCATAATTTTATAGAAACCCATCACCGGGAGGATCGGTTCCAGCCAGGAGCTCCCGGACGGAATCGAAGGTCATGGCTAAGAAAAGATTTTGGGATGATGGTGAATGCATTCCGCAGCAAAGTTTGGGTTTTCTACACATATCAAAATCATGTCCAAACAGATGTGAATGCAATGGGACATTAATTCAAACCATCAAGAAAAGACAGAGATGTCTGCACCAAATTAGGAATGTCTATGAAATAGTGAAGCTACAAACACCGATCTTACGCTCTAGAATGATCAAAACATTAGACAAAAAAAGAGGCACTCACACAAAGCGGCAGAGGTAAGAATGAGAGGACAATTTGGTCTAAGGAAGATGCTGTGAAACTAAAGTCGAATACGGCAAAACATAAACAAGGATGAAAAACAAACTTAAATAAATATATGAGTATTTATTAATCAAGGAAGATGAGGAAGTAAAATAAGCAACAAACAAATAAGAAATAAGTGGACTAGTTAAGTTGCACTAAGCTTGGAACATATGAGCAAACAAAAGCAGTAAGAACTTTGTCTGCACATTCTCTGACATCTGCTGCTTTGAAGGATCCATCTACTCCAATGATGTAACTCAGGAGGTTTATGTGCTCCAGTTTCCTCTTACAATCTGTTCTCTCATCTGCGGGATCCATCTAAAGCACAAAACAAGAATTGATTAGCACAAAAAAAATGTAAAATACGATCATACCAACCGTCTATCCAACCCAGTTTAATATATCAAACCACAAATCGAAACCCCCAAATTTTTTTTTAACCCTTAATCGAAAACCCCTATTGGATTTTCAATCCGCAAATCTCGGACCATTAATCGATAAATAGAACCCGTAGACGAGGTTATACAACCCTAGATCCAAACACATCTCGATTTCGAACCCTAACCCGAGATCATAAAATCTTTTGACAATTCACAATGGCGATCTCGACAACAGAAGGCTAATATCTAAACGTCAATCGACTCGGAACTCACCTCTGGTCCTGGAGGAGACAATCCGGCGCCGAATCGATCGAGAAAAGAGGAGAAAATGGGTGAGAGCTCGGCGTCGCAAATGAAATCGCCACACAGAGCAAACCCTAGCTTTCTCGCAAAAATGAGAGAAATGATTCTCTCTCCGCGTTCAAGCGCGTGACCTCTACTCCCCTTCACCAATCAGAATGCGACACCTGTGCTGAACCCGTATCGGACGGGATCACAGGTAAGAGGCGGGTCGCCAAATTAAACCCAATTTCTCATTTATTTTTATCCAAAAGGCCTCAAAACCTGCCCATGAACCTGTTTAAAACCCTCAATGGGGTTGCTCTAAGCTACTTCACGAGTGGGGTTTTGTATATCTGCGTCTTTATCAAAAAACACCGCAATTTTCATCTCCTCGTCAATGAAGAAACTCGCAGATACCGGAAACTGCCACTGAGGGTGAATGAGCTGTCTGATATCCGCCGATAAGAACACCTTGTTATTCCAGGACATGGCGTTATGCTCATCAATCTTATTGGAAATCCAGATCTCCAACGTCAATATATCCCAGGGCTGGAATAAAACCACAACCTGATCTTCTCTAACACTAGATAGACTCACAGTATCTTCAGGATAAGTATCCTCAAACGGTAGAGGCAAATGCGACCAGAATGTCTTTCTTGTGAAATCAAAACAGACTAAAAAACTATTCTTAAACTGTATTTCTGAAGCAAACCAGTAGGTATTTCCCTTGAAAGTTAGGCCGCGTTCACCATATCCTATCATCCAGTCTCGAGGAAGGAGATCAAGAATCCTCCATGAATCAGAACTGAATTCTAGATTCTGAACTCAACAACATAGTGGGAAAATCACTAAATCTCAAGATTTTGTGGGAATTACTGCTACTGTCGTACCCAAGAGCATACGTATATCTGTCCACTAAGTGGTTAGGCTGTAAGTGGTAATTATGAGTGCACTCGATCCACCTGGTTTGCCCCCAATAAGGGTTCCAAAACCACGAGCCTGGAGTGGTCTTTGGGAATGCATAACAATAAACCGTGGCAATGAAAGATTTCACGCACATCGATTTGATCTGAACCGTCTGGGCCAATAAGTTTAGCTTCAGGCTTTACACATGATTCAACGTTGTTGTTGATGTTGGAAAGATTGAATCTCATTAAAAAAAACCTATAATCCATAATCACCACAAGAGGGTCCTCCATTGCTCTTTCTGCTACTTTTGCGTGATGAGCAAGGTGCTTCTTTGCAAATACGCCACATCTAGACAACTTGTTCCACTTTTTGCAAGTAGATCGGACTGGTCTCAGAGATGTCACCGGAATTCGACAGAGCACCTCCTCAGCCAGTTCCCTTGGAAGATCAGACATCTTCATCTGAAAGAGAATTTAGTTAAATCCAAACTTGTCACTATTTTCCTTCTTGTTAGAAAAAAGTTAGGTCAACCTTCAATTAAACAAAACAAAGTAACTTACTTGTCCTCGTTCTGTCCTGAGATTACAGATTTCTTCAGCCTCTCGATATATAACAACTGAAACGCAGAAACTCTCAAGGATAATGATTCGATTAAAGACAGAAGAAAAAAACACAAACCCAAATTAATTAGCAGAGAAAATAAATTAAAAAACTTAAATTTTCTTGTTTGTCATTCCCGGCCTCGGCTAGATAGATAGATAACGAAAACAACAACAACAACACCAACCGAAGATACAAAAAGACCCAAAAACCTCAACCCGGTTGGTTTGCTTTATGTCCAGTAAAATTAAATTTAAAAGCCCAAAATACCACTGTACTTTGGAAATCTTGACATAATCAGATGGTGCGGGTAATATACAGTAGAACCTCTATAAATTAATACTCGATAAATTAATAATCTTTCTAAATTATTAAATTTAGCCGGTCTCAATTTGGCCGATTCAAAATTTGACACAAATTGATAAAATAATAAAATAATATTTTTTAATAAGATTTAGTAATACATATAAGATTTAGTAAAGAAGGGTTTCACTCACTCATAGGCCATCCACATCAGATTTCATGTCACTAATTTAGAGTCTATGGTGTCACGGTCAATCAAAAGTCGATGTTTCATTAATTTTTGAATTTAATGGGTTTTATGTGTTTACTACGGTCCAAATACATTTTTTCTAAAAAACGGTATACGAAACTTAGGAAAAGTGCTGATAGAACCAAAATCGGGAAGGATCACTTTAGCTGGGTGTTGGATATGAACCGAGAAGCAAATGGCGCTTCTGGAACTGAGATGGATTGAAAGGATCGTCAAGAGATGCGGAATGGCTCTTGATATACCCACGATCTAAGGCTAACCACCTAAGAACGAATGTAGTGTGTTGGCTAACCACCAAACGACACACAAAGATGATTGGCTGACCACCAAATCAACAAGCCGGTTCAAACCGATGAACTAGCTAAGAACTCTCTCTCTCACACTCAGAGAAGAAACTAAATAAACAACCAAAATGAACTGATTTTATTCATCAAAGGGACTACATATTTATAGTGTTTTGTAGTCAAAGACAATAAAAGAAAATGTGGGAAAACAATGCATAGGAAATATAAATTTGACTAGATCTAGTCAAGGCACGGAAAATAGAGAAGACTAGATCTGGTCAAGGCACGGAAAATAGAGAAGACTAGATCTGGTCAAGGCACGGAAAACGGAGAAGACCAGTCAAGATGTCTAGATTCATCCGAACCAGATGGATGCACAGGGTAAAGATAAGGACGCTTGCGGGACTGTCCGGATGGTCCGCCGGATGAGAATGCATGTCCGTCTTTGGATTTTTCACCACCCAAGCTAAGTCTGGCTCGACCCAAGTCAAGTATGGCACGGTGAAAAACATGAACCTCGGTTGAAATGTTCAGAACGTCCTGAACTCCATGCTGAGCTGGTTCCATGTAATGATTCGTGGTCTGCGGCACATCATTCCCTTCCTCTTCAAAAAGATTTGTCCTCAAATCTGAAACATTAAAAGGAAAAGGATTATAAGCAAAAGAACCATAATCAGAACGTTGCTCACCTTGAGTTTGGTCCGGTTTGTGAATGGAACAAAATCCTTCTCTATGACCACAATTTTGCTCTCCACCTGGCCCTTCCTTCGGTTCATGTGCATAGTCATCGAAAATTGGTAAAAGGTCTTCTTTTTCTGGCTCGGTTTCAACTTTCTCCAAAGTCACCAACGTTTTCTGTTTTTGACACTTGTTGGCATAATGACCGACCTTATGACATTTGAAACACCTGGTAGAAAGAGCCTTGCTTGTGGTTTTCACAGCCTTGCTTTTATCAGAAGACAACACATTAGTTTTCAAATCAGAATTTGAAATAGAAGAAGAATTACTTTGTTGTTTTGGTGCAGAAGAAGTGTTGTTGTTTTCCTTCTTTTTGAGTTGCCGGACAACATGAATCGCCTTATGCAACATCTTTTCCAAGCTGGCATAAGTCTGAAGCTTGTTCTGATCAGGCACATCACAGTTGCTTCTCTTGGCTTTGGTGAAGGGACGATCACGACTTCTGACCAACTTCTCATCATCGCACCTGTTTTGTCTCTTCTTTTGTTTCTGCACAATGTCAAACCCATTAGAAGCAAACTGTTTCTTATCAAAAATCAATTGCTCCTTTTCAAAAACAGTTTTAAAAGGAAAGTAGACGTCTTGTTGTGGTTTTGATTTCTTGAGAAGTCCAAACATCCTGAAAACACTTAACAAAGTTAGCAAATAAAAATCCTCACACTCTCAAGTGTTTAGCTCACGATTTTTAGATGGTCACTCAGAGTTCTTTCACTGGTTCAAAGGATGATAGGCAGTAAAAAATCAGCAGTCAAAACTCAAAACAAACTTTAAGGGAAAAAGAAAAGAAAAGAAAAATGAAGAGATTTTTGTGTGGATCCGCCTTAACTGTCCTAAGGCTGGGTTTCTCTTCAGCCAGCAGGGTTTCTCTTCCACCACTCCCCCTGGATTTCTCTTCAGAAGTGATTCAAGCCAAAACTTTCACTCTTTTTTTTTTTGATCGATTTTTTTTTTTCTCCTTTTTTTTTTTTTTTTTAAATAACTGGCGATCACAAGGGAGTAAAGGAACAGCCCGGATCCAAAAAGAAATAAGAAAAGAAAATCGTGGAGAGATGAGAAGATGAAATGAAAACAAACCAGCCAAAGTGGCTCTGATACCACTTGATAGAACCAAAATCGGGAAGGATCACTTTAGCTGGGTGTTGGATATGAACCGAGAAGCAAATGGCGCTTCTGGAACTGAGATGGATTGAAAGGATCGTCAAGAGATGCGGAATGGCTCTTGATATACCCACGATCTAAGGCTAACCACCTAAGAACGAATGTAGTGTGTTGGCTAACCACCAAACGACACACAAAGATGATTGGCTGACCACCAAATCAACAAGCCGGTTCAAACCGATGAACTAGCTAAGAACTCTCTCTCTCACACTCAGAGAAGAAACTAAATAAACAACCAAAATGAACTGATTTTATTCATCAAAGGGACTACATATTTATAGTGTTTTGTAGTCAAAGACAATAAAAGAAAATGTGGGAAAACAATGCATAGGAAATATAAATTTGACTAGATCTAGTCAAGGCACGGAAAATAGAGAAGACTAGATCTGGTCAAGGCACGGAAAATAGAGAAGACTAGATCTGGTCAAGGCACGGAAAACGGAGAAGACCAGTCAAGATGTCTAGATTCATCCGAACCAGATGGATGCACAGGGTAAAGATAAGGACGCTTGCGGGACTGTCCGGATGGTCCGCCGGATGAGAATGCATGTCCGTCTTTGGATTTTTCACCACCCAAGCTAAGTCTGGCTCGACCCAAGTCAAGTATGGCACGGTGAAAAACATGAACCTCGGTTGAAATGTTCAGAACGTCCTGAACTCCATGCTGAGCTGGTTCCATGTAATGATTCGTGGTCTGCGGCACATCAAGTGCCCCTTTCAAAGTGGCCGTCGAGCAACAATTCCCGTTCAGTCAACTGTCAATAGAAATCCAACGGTGTCACCGGTGACGAACGATTCCGATCAATGTCAGCCGGAAGCCGAATAGACTTCTTTAATCTAGAGCCGTTACGGAAATTAACTTGGTTCATGCATCTTCATTAACATTCACATTAATACCTATTCTCTACTTCTCACACGATCTCACATTCAATGAATCTCTTCATTCATTCCTTTGTGTTAATCTTCCATTATAAATACGAAGGTTTTCTTCCAAAAAAAATCATCAGTTTATTTCTCTTAATAAACAACACAAAAAGGTGATGAAAAAAAGATTTGTTAAGCTCATCGTTGTACTTGACGGATCGTGACAAAAAGTGATAAGAAACAGAAAAAATGAGATGAGAAACAGAATAAACAGAATAAACAGAGAAGAAGAGAAAAGAGGAAGACAATAGAAAAGAGGATATAACTTTTTTTAGTGAACCTTTTTCTAAAAGATCTATTTATCTTTAGCTCACAATAATTTCCAATATCTTGGTGTTGATTTTTCATTACTGTGGCTCCCTAAAAGGTTGTTGGCCCTGATCTCAAGGATACAACAGTTAGTGCAGACACTTATGAATATAGAATCATGTGTGAGTATGCATGATTGTGATTTGTGAGTATATTTCAATTACATCTTTTCCATACCGACTAGATTGTGAATTCTATTTAACTTGGCTGCTTCTGTGTCCCCAATATTAGCTGAGTTTTGATATATACATAGAATGCATTTTTTCTTATTATACTTCCAAGTTTGAGTCTGCATATATCACAATAAAATGGGGATGGTGGACAAATGAGCTGGGTGTGGAATACTAAACATGTTCTTACATGAAATTGAAGCGTTGTAGTTTTGTCCAAACACTAACTTATGCCTTATTTAGAACACTCACTTCCAAATAACACATGTACTCTCTTCTCGACAAATGACACCTGCTAACCTATTAAAAACAATCACAACGTTGACACATTTGAAAGAAAATTCGTCCAATTGCACCTCCTATTTTGGATAAAAACAAATAGAACTAATACAATATGAAAAACAATAGTTTCAAATGTATATATATATATATATATATATATATGAAAATAATGTTTCATTGGACATCAACCTAAAATAATATTTTAGCACATAATTAATAATATAATATCAAAGACATAAATTTTAAATATATTCATAAGAAAAAAATATAATCTAAGATTTTTGTATTAAAAATTCTTTTACTTATTATCAAAATTATCATAATTACAGTAGAATAAACAAAGAAAATATGTAAAACTATTATGTATTCATGAACATTTTAATATTAAGATGATCATGATCTATAACAAGAATAACAACACATACACAATAAAAGTTAATATCACCTTAAATTTTAAGTAAGCTAAACATTTTGAAATACTCTTTAACTGATATATTTATGTATTTTTGGTTACTAACACACTCGTAGCGTAGAGAGAGAGAGAGAGAGAGAGAGAGAGAGAGAGAGAGAGAGAGAGAGATTACTAACACACTCGTAGCGTAGAGAGAGAGAGAGAGAGAGAGAGAGAGAGAGAGAGAGAGAGAGAGAGAGAGAGAGAGAGAGAGAGAGAGAGAGAGAGAGAGAGAGAGAGAGAGAGAGAGAGAGAGAGAGAGAGAGAGAGAGATGAGAGAGAGAGAGAGAGAGAGAGAGAGAGAGAGAGAGAGAGAGAGAGAGAGAGAGAGAGAGAGAGATGCTAATAGTAAAAATTAGTTTTTTTGGTTAATTATAAATTAAGAAAATAATATATCTTATATACATCTATTGCAAATGTAAAACTAAAACACAAACCAAAAGTCATATAAAACATAATAATCCTGTTTACAAGTAAATTATATCCCGTCTGTAGGGCGGGCCGGTCCTAATTATATCTAAAACCACGTTTTATGCAATATATACTGTATATACCAAATAATATAATAAAATTAATATAAATATCAAATTTCAAAAGAAAACAATTAATTAATAACATTTCAAAGTCCCAACATTATTTATTTATAGAGGTTCTACTGTATATACCTAACAAATTTTAAATTTAATATGTATTGTTATACAAATTTCAAAGTACTAAATTAGATATATTTTAAATTAATATTAAAAATTTTATAACTTTGATAATTATATTGGTTGTCAGTGTATTAAAAAAAATTTGTTTCATATTTTTAATTTTGGGATTTGATTTTGGATTAAATGTCTTATAGTAATAATCAGATTAAACTTGGATTTGTGATAAAACTTATTATACTTGTGGATTGAAAAGAACTCCAGTGACATTAAAGTTATTATAAACATTCATAACTCAGTAGAACATCAACATATACCAAAAATAAACATTAAATAATATCAACAATTTAGATTTAAAAAAAACCGTGAGAAAAAAGACAATACATTGAAAAAATCTACCTTTGTATGTTCTTAAATTATACTTATATTATGTTTATTATTTGTCAATTTATTTATATTATTTGATATTTTGTCCTATTTGTTTCATGCTTCCATATTTTAAAAACATTTTAATTTAATTTTCATTTTTTGTTTATATATTATTTACTATTTTGGTTTAAATGTATTAATTTCAACATTTGTATTTTGTGATTTTGGATTAAAAACAAATTTGATTTTTCCATGTATAAATATAAATTAATTTGTATATGAATATGATTATATATTCAAAATATATATGACAAAAAAAATTTCCAAATATATAAAATATTTGGCATAAATATTTAATTTACAGTCTATGACACATATTTCAATGATGATATGAATTTAATAATAAATTTAATATCGTAATAATATGTATTTAGATCAATATTTTTAATTAGAATCAAAGAACCTGTTTCTACAATATTAACCATGTAAATAATAAATTAAACATAATATAAACCTAGTTATAATATTTATGTTGTAATAACTGAATTTGGATTAAGAGAACAAAACAGTTTCTTTTTATTATATTTACTAGGTTGTAGTCTGCGGATAATTAGATTATAAAATTTTGTTGCATTAAAATTGTATTATTTAAATACCAAAAATTTAGAAAAATATTATTTACAATTTCATAATGATTTGATTAATTTAAAATAAATTTTAAATTAACCTTAAGTATTTAAATTTATTATATTATTTTATGAAAATATAGCTAAAATATGATGTCTCGTTTTTTTGAACAAAAATTGTTGTCTCGTTTTCCTATAGTGATGCATATTTAAATAAAAAAATTCTGTTAAAAACTAAATTAAGCATTTGAGTTGCACCTAATTATATAACTAATATCTCAAAAACACTAATATGTTTTCTCAACAAAATTTGGACTATATGCCAGATGTATAAAAATGACAATATTGAAAATCAGTTAAATTTTTAGAAGAGAAAAACGGAGAAGTAATCTTTAATATCTATTGGTTCATTATCTTTCAATAATGTTTTTGGTTTTTGTTTAAAATCCGGCAACAATTTGATAACATGTTTATTCTATGTTTTCTTTATGCTCTGATCACGTACTGTCACCATTTAATTTATATTCACCTCCCCTACATCAAATGCATTTCATGGCTTCCATTTGGATCCCTCTTTTATTCACAACTAGCTATATGCCCGCGCTATGCGCATAATGTCTGTCACTAATGTTGTTATATTTTTAAATATGTGTATATTATAAATATGTAAAGAACACTAATCAGTTCTTGGACTTGATTCTCGTGTAGCAGCAAGAGCAAGACTGGTGGAAAGAAGAAGCGTAAGGAATACAATTTAGTAGTGTAACCATTGTACTAAAAAGTAGGGCACCAACCAACCCATCAACCCGAAAGAATCAAAACAGACTAAGAAACTATTCTTAGACCGTGTTTCTGAAGCAAAACAGTAGGTATTTCCCTTTAAAGATAGGCCACGTTAACCATATCCTATCATCCAGTCTCGTGGAAGGAGATCAAGAATCCTCCATGAACTGAATTCGTAGATTTTGAACGCAACAAACATAGTGGGAAAATCACTAAATCTCAAGACTGTGGGAATTACTGCTCCCGAGAGCATACATATACTTGTCCACTAAGTTCAGGCTGTAAGTGGTAATTATGTGTGCCCCCAATAAGGGTTCCAAACAACGAGCCTGGAGTGGCCTTTGGGAATACATAACAATAAACCGTCACAATGAAAGATTTCACACACATTGATTTGATCTGAACCGTCTGGGCCAATAAGTTTAGCTTCACGCTTTACACATGATACAAAGTTGTTGATGTTGGAAAGATTGAATCTTATCAAATAAACCCTATAATCCATCAACATGACCACAAGAGGGTCCTTAGCTTCTTCTGCTACTTTTGCTTGATGAGCAAGGTGCGTCTTTGCAAATACGCCACATCTGGACAACCTGTTCCACTTTTTGCAAGTAGATCGGACAGGTCTCAGAGATGTCACCGTAATTCGACAGAGCACCTCCTCAGCCATATCCCTTGGAAGATCAGACATCTTCATCTAAAAGAAAATCTATATAACTGAAACTTGTCACTATATTCTGAAAGCAAGTCTACTTCCCTTGAAGTGTTTCATCTATTTCATGTCAATCTATTTTATTAATATAGAAGTCATAATTTCATTTCATGTGTGATATTTTAAATTGGACAATTATTTAATTTTTTATCAAATATATATATATATATATATATATATAATATCTTTTAATATCTTTATTTTTATTTAAAATAAAATAAATATTTGTTTAAGAAAATTCTAACAATATCTTATAAAAAACTTTTCAGAATTATTTTAAATTTTATTTCCGAAAATTTATTAATTTTAAATGTTATCATAAAATATAATCAGAAATTTAAATTTAATTTAGTTTTTATTATAAATGATTTTTAAAAAGATTTTCTTGGAAAGAAATATCCATTTCTATTTAAATTTTAAAATAAAAATACCTTATTTATTAAACACATAAATAATGACTTATTGCATGTGTTATTTTTTAATTTAAACTATCTCTTAGAGGTGACAAATCTAAATGATTTTATTATGTAACATTACAATTGGTGTAACTGATTTTTAAAATTAATCTAATATTTTTATTAATTGTTAAATTTTAATTTACACCCCCTTTCATATATGACACATTTAACCTCTTTACATATCGTATATATAAATAGTTAGTCAACTATTATTAGCGTTGTACATATTCCATTGAGTTAAAAAAACTATTTAATTTTAATATTTAAAAACTATATCCAATTGGTGCATTAATCACTATATATAAAGTTTTACATCTCCTACTCCAACCATAAATGGACGAACATTATATATATGAAATACATTAAACATGAATACACTTTTATCGTCTATACGCATACTGATGTCATAGTATGAATGACCTATATATGTCAAAAAGATTAAAATTCATACTCTATTCTATATAAAGAGAACACACATTTATCAAACTGGTTTAATGTTACAATATATAACAATTCCAACAAATTTTAATTTTACCTCATATTTGCGCCTTCAAAATGCGCCTTTGTTTGATCCTTGACTTTGCCATTTGAGCGTTTTTTTATAATTAGCTTTTGGTTATGATATAAGGTTAATTTTTTGGATAAAAGGTTAATTTGTAGTATTTTATTAGTTTGGGTTTGGGGTTTAGAGTAAAATATAAGAATACAATTTGAAAAATTTAGATTAGTAGTTTATGTGTTAAGTTTTTGGTGTTTAAATTTGAAAAGGTTAATTTTTGTGTTTGGATTTTATGATTTGGTGTAGGGGTGGGCGTTCGGGTACCCATTCGGGTTCGGTTCGGATCTAATCGGGTTTCGGGTATTCGGGTTTAAAAATTTCAGCCCCATTCGGGTATTTCTAAATTTCGGTTCGGGTTCGGTTCGGATCTTTGCGGGTTCGGTTCGGGTTCGGATAACCCATTTAAATTATTTTTAAAATTTTAATATTCATTATATGCTTAAAAATTCTCAAAATCTGTAAAACAAAATAATATATTACATATAAATTTGTATAATATATGTCAAAATACCTAAAATTAACATATAAATTGGTTTGATTTTAATATTTGAATTCAAAATCAATAGATATTTCAAGCATTGTGGTGTTTTGAAGATATTTTAGCTATTT
Source organism: Brassica napus (assembly GCF_020379485.1). Lineage (NCBI taxonomy): Eukaryota > Viridiplantae > Streptophyta > Magnoliopsida > Brassicales > Brassicaceae > Brassica > Brassica napus. The sequence goes on from NC_063434.1 coordinate 10,525,292, forward strand.
TAGATATTTATTTTTGACTATTTATGTATATTTTCAAGTATTTTAGACAGTTTAAAAATATATTATATATTTTGGATGTTTTTAATATATATTAAATCTAAAAATATAATATATATTTAGGTATATAAATCTATTTCGGTTACATTTGGGTATCCGAGATATTTCGGTTCGGATCGGGTTCGGTTTCGGTTCTTTAGATACCAAAATTTTGAACCCGTTCGGATATTTAATCCATTTCGGTTCTGGTTTGTTACTACTTTTTCGGACCGGGTTCGGTTCGGTTCTTCGGATCTGGGTTTTTTGCCCAGCCCTAATTTGGTGTATAAGGTTTAGGGTTATAGTGTATGGTTCGGAATATAGTGTTTGAAGTGTAGATTTAAGTTTTGGAATTAAATTTCTTAAAATGTTAAATTTTAAGTTTAAGTTTAAGATTTGTTGAATTTTGAAAATATTAGATTTAATGTTTAGATTTATGATTAAGGGGAATTTAGTTTATATATATGGTTTAGGGTTTAGAATATAGTGTTTGATTTTAGATTTAAAATTTGAGATTAAATTTTTAATATGACTAAATTTGAGTTTAGATTAACGATTTTGAGGTAAAGTATGAAAATATTAGAGTTAAAGATTTATTTTTAGAGTTTAGGGGTTAAAAACATATTTAGGGTATATAATTTCAAAAAGCCACAAAATTTTCATGTCAAAATTGTAGCTAAAAGGTATTTTATGAATTAGTCACGAAATTTTCGTAGCAAAATCGTGGCTGCCACATTTACGTTCGTAGCAAAATCGTAGCAAATTTTGCTACAAAATTGATACGATTAGCTACGTTTTGCGTTTCGTAGCAAGTTCGTAGAAAATTCATAGTTTTTTTCATTTTGCTACAAAATTTACGTAGCAAATTCATAGCTATAGACATATTTTTTACTAGTGTATCACCATTTTGCTTCCTAACGTGATCAGGACAATGTCAACTAGGTTGCTATTCTGCAGCTTTTTTTTAACATTAACAATTCTGAAGATTTGGCATGGGATTATTTATGAATTGTGGAAGGAGTGAAGCTCGTGCTTCCACTGCGGTTTGTCTCACTCGGAGCTGTCTACTTTGAGGAAGGTCTTCATTGTCATCTGAAATAAGTTCACGTTCCTAAAGAACTGTGGTAGCATTTGGTCTACGTTATTTAATCCTCTACATCTTCTGTTTTTGTTCAGTTGTGCTATCAGCCCAATCGGACCATTCCACATTTCTTCCATCTATTTTAATTTCCCCTTGCTTTGTCTTTCTCTTGTTGTTGCTCTTTTGATTTTCCTTAAAATTTAATATAAAGCCTTCGATAAAAATGTCTACCATAATTCATTTTATATAAATCCTTTCATGTTGAATCGTCAGACGTTGAGTCCGCTGACTGGAGAGTTGTGTTGTGGTTTCAAGTGGCGGAGCCAGAATGTTTTTGTACCGAAACTCAGAATTATTTTGTGAGATCAAATTTTATTTTTAATGGGACAAATATAATTTTTTTAAAACAAAAATATACATATTTTATGACCCCACTGTTCCTTAATTGCCTCCGCCCCTTCAACTTTCGGTTGCTGGAGATTAGGTTTTAGTTAGTTGTTTTTTTTACGACAAACAACTATTTTATTACTTAAACTTGAAGTGGTATGGGTAATAATCAGACCGAAATAGAAAAACCAATAACAAAGCTCTCTATGGAAACACCTTAGAATCGTAGCCAAAAAATCAGAAATTTCATTTTGCGTTGTTGGGATGTGAGAGATCTTGAAATCCAGAAAGCATATCTGAAAAGTCTTTATCACCTCCAATTATATTGCAAAAATTGGCAATTCACGAGGATCATTTATCATTGCAATTAGATCCTTATACTCCATTCAAAAGCTTTGGCATGTTGAATGTTGAAGCATGCTCTCAATGGCCATCGCATTGCTTTCACTTCTGTATGTAAAGCAGCCTTTCGCCTTCTTAATTTATGCGTCTCCAAAAGTTGAATCTTCCCCAAACCATCTATCCAAGCCCATCCACATCCACTAAACTGAGATGTAGAGATCCATGAGCCATATATCATGCAAATATTACCCTAACTTAAGACTTGTGGTTCTTTTATTGGATGTTCTTGTGGAGATGGGGGTATTGTCTCATTCGCTTTTTGCATATTGTATTAGTTACAAATGATTTTTGTCTATATCCATAAATAGTTTATCATTTCGAGACTTCCATATATACCTTATTATCCAGGGATAAGATTTCTATCTAATTTTGGTTCCTCAATGCTATTCTTTCTCAAGAAAAAGTAGCCCATATTGGCATAGATACTCGTTATTGAAAAGATATATTGGTTAGATGGAGTTGTTGATAAAGACCATGCTTGTAAAATTGGTGGACATTCGAATATGGCATGAGTAACAATTTCTTCAGGTTTTCCACATCTTAACCAATAATCATCGCATCGCAAATAACATGTTGTTTTATTTGCATCATAAAACGTTGTTTTATTTGTATAATAACACGTTGAATAATATAAAAGGTAATATACATGAAAAAAATATTTTTGTTTTATTATTATCATTATAGAATATACTATATATAATAGCAAATATGTTTGTGTTTCCCGCCGTCATCATTTTATAGAATCTTTTTTTATCTTCTGGTTGAGTTTATCACAATTTTGTAATCTATGGACAAGCTCTTTTTCGTTTATAAGATTCGACATCAAATTGTTTTAGCAAAGTATGTATCCATCTTGGATGCACCATTTTACATGGCTCTTTTTATTTCTGAACAATACACCCTTTCATATGTCTCTTTTAATTTTTGAACGACACATCCTTTCACATCTATACTATTAAAGCAGGATCCTATTGTCCTTTTTACCTTAATCTGCCTTTTTTTTACTAACATTGCATGTTTCATTAAGGGCAAACAAATAATATTAATAACACATCTATATTAGATCATTTTTTTCGGATCCAACCCACATCAGATCTCTCTTTGGCCATTTGGACCGATTAAGAAATCAGATCCAATTCTCACATTTTTTTCCTTTGAGTCATTGAGTCCAAGTTCAAATAATTTTTTTTCAACTATTCTTAATTATTATTTTTTTCTTTTCTTAATATAATTTAAGCATTCATTAAAAAAATTGAATTTTTTATTGAAAAGTATAAATCTTTATTAAAAGCATATAATTTTTAATTAAAATATTAACCACATAATAAAATTAATTTATCAGAGTTATACCAACTTAATTAATTAAAGAAATAAAGTTTAATTTTTTAAACAGAAATAGTCATTTAAAATGAAATATGATAAATAAAAATAAAAAGTTTAAGTCTTTTATACAATAAAAAACAAATATATAAAATATGATATTTGCTAAATATTGTCAATTGAAAAAAAAAATAAATAATAAATCTGCGCTTTCAAAGCGCGGATCAAAATCTAATATCTCTTTAAATCTCCGTACAATCTGACTTTTCACATGCTTCTTTTAATTTATAAAAGACCTATATATCCTTTCACATTCCTCTTTATTTTTTCTGGAAAAAAAAACACCTTTTATTTAATTGATATATTGAAGTGTTTTGTTATCCTAAATGCACACCACCATCATTGTCTATATATAATATCAAACATATTTTTGCTCTTCGTTGGCGTAATCATTTTTGTAGGACAAAAAATTAATCCAACTGTTGAGTTTACCGCAATTTATTATTGGTTTATAGTTTGTTATTAGGTTATGAAATTTTTCGCCTATATTAAGCAGCATTCCGAACCGGTTTGATTACCAATAGTTATATGAAGAGCTCCATAAACGAATATACACAATTTTTCTTTGAATATATGTGAACATAACGCAATTCTTCATAGAATATATGTGATTCTTCATTGAACATATGTGACTCCTAACATAGTGTAACTGATATATGATATATTGCAAGGAGAAGAAGTTACATTAGTTCATAACAAGAATATTTCTAAAGAGAGAGAGAGTACTGATATTTTAGAGAGAGAAAACTTTGAGGAATCAAGAAAAAAGTAAACGGGGACAAGTGGTTGATTTTCATATCTGATTTCTTCCCCGACTCTTATGTATGTTTCCTAAACGCACTAAATCACATTCATCACTAAACCATGCTAAGGTATGTGTTCGGTTTATACACTTCTGAATTTAGATATTTTACAATGGCATCAGAATGAGAGAGACAAATATGTCGTGAGAGACCTCTTAATTTCTCATGCACACCACCTTTATTTTCAAATTAGTGAGATATCTGGATTTTACCCTTCATTTTATCATCTTCATCATTCTTTAGTAGAACTATTTCTCTCTGCATTTTTTTTTAATCTCCAATCTCGCAGTTGATATGGTACAACTTTGATCTCCCTTGCATGAGACATCGAACTGGTTTGTTGCCACCTCTTGTGGAATGTTTTTTTTTTTAATTTATGTTTGGTTTGCGCCCATATTATGCAGCATACCAAACCGGTTTGATTAACTAATTGTTATATAAATAGCTCAATAAACGAACATACACACAATTCTTTGTTGAATATATGTGAACATACGCAAATATTCTTGAATATATGTGATTCTTCATTGAACATAGTATCTCTAAATTGTTTGTATATATGAGACATTGCAAGGAGAAGAAATTATATTTATTCATAACAAGAGTATAAATATTTTAGAGAGATAAAAACTTTGAGGAATCAACAAAAGGGCATTAAAAGGTGACAAGTGGTTGATTTCCATCACTTATTTTTCCCGGCTTGCATTTGTTTTCTAATCGTATTAAGTCATATTTATCGTTAAACCAAGATAATATACATGTTCAGTTAGCTCGTAAATTAAAATAATAGTTATAAAAGGATATGAATAGGGAATATAATTAAAATTGTGGTATGTAGAAAAATAAAAAAAATTCTTTTATTACTCATAATATAATATAATAATTAATTACAAAAGTAAAAATATAGAAAACATGTTTTAAAATATTTGTAGTTATATGAAAATAGTTTTATTTTGTTTTATTACTATCATAATATAATAGGTATAAAATCTGTAGTATATAGGAAACCAATTTTTTATTACTATCATTTTACAGTAGACTAATTAATTATAAGGAAATCTAAAGGAAACAAATAGAGTAAAATACAAAGTCAAATGAAAAGAATCTCAGAGAAGAAAGACCAAAGAGAAACATTGAATTTGGCGTTGTCATACTGTCTTTAAGTTCATTCTCATCCTCATCATATGTATCTCTCTCTACCTCTCTTCTTCTTCGAACACATCCTACTCTCTCCGATCAGGTCTTTACTTTCTCTCTGCAGCCTCTCATATTACTCTAGCTCTCTCTCCTATTGTCTAAAATGTTGATAGTATCTTTTATATTTGAATTTTCATCTCTTGGATCTTGATTTCTTGTTGTAGTCTTTGATTCTAAGATTGCCTTCTTAGATTCAATGCGTTTGTTGTTTGTTTCTCTACTGCAGAAACTTCATTCGAGAATGAGTCAGGAAGACAGCCAAGCTAAATCATCACATGATGGCGAGAAACACTGGATGTATTTGAAGCCTGTTCGTCTATACGACATGCTTCTATGTGACTCTCCAAGCAAAGTAATGAATTGCTTTCCTTTCTCTGGATCCATTTTGTTAACAAATTTCAACTTTTCTCTATGGTTTTGCATTAAGCTGATCTCTAATTTGTCTCATGGCGAATGTGTGATTTTTTTGCGTCTAATGTTTTCTTAATCTGTGTCTATGCAGCAACGGTTTCTTCGGAGAAACTTGAACTACAAAAATCAAGAAAAGGGCGAGACAAGGTATGAGACTTCTTGTTGTCTCCAATACTTCTATGTTTCATGGTATGCGCTTACATTTTTGTGTCTTTTTTTTTGTTAGGTCCGCATCTGCTGGGATGGTACTTTTCAACTTTAAGGACTTTGATAACAAAGTGCAGAAAACTCAAGGTCAGTTAGTTTCTGTTCTTCCTGTAATTCCATCTCACTCTCTCTTTATGTTTATCTAGTTTTATTTTATTTTTGTTATTTTAATGTATATATTGTGGTGCAGTTACGAAGAATTGCTCTTGTCCCTTTTGCAAAATGCTATGTGGTAACTTCAAGGTGGGCAACTATTTCTACCGAAGCCTAATTAATACATGCCGTTTCATTTTATGCTACTTTGCAGTCTGCGGTTGCATATGTTGTGTTCTTGTTTATCTGAGAAAACATGTTCCAGATGGAGTTTACAATCTATTGTTTCTTGTGTATGTGTGCAGGGGCTGCAACTTCATTTGAATTCATTTCATGAATTACTTGAATTTGAGTTCATGGTATGTGGTTCTTATGGAACTCTCTTGTTTTGCTATGTTTTTTTTTATATATGAAATTATAGTAAAAGTGTCTTTCCTATTGTAGACTTCTGAAGAAAACCAGACAGTTAATGTCTCTGTAAGACTTGATGCTTTCAAAACCAAGGTCATTTTCTATAAACTTGGCAATTTGAGAAAACCCTACAACTGTTTAAAATATTAGTTGATATTCCATTTTTTTTTACACCAGGACCAACGAAACATTCGAGAAAAATTTGGGGATCTCTCCTTTTGGTATCTTTCAGAAACTCTTAATTGATAGCAGCAACTGCTTCCTTTAATCTTGTCGATACCTCTTTATAAACCCAACCATAATGTTTTGCAGCTCAAAACCTTTCAAGCGTACACAAGTAGGTGGTAGAAATATCCCCAAGCGGCTTAATGTAACCATTTTACCAATGGATCCTCCTTTTTTAGCCGATGACACAGAAACTGGAACCTCCCTGCTGAACAATGGTAATAGCTCTTCTTGTCCTGGTGGTATACCTTTTTGGCTTTGCACTTGATTTCTCAGTCCATAACTGATGTACAAATGTTTAGGAAATCCTGTGGCAATGATGAATGTACCAGATATAGGTCAATCTTCTGGCTCTGGTGCTAGAGAATCTGAGGGCCCTGCTGCTAAGACAAGAAAGTTATCTGAAGGGACATCAGAGGCTAGAAGGTTTGTTTACCATTCCCTGTTGTTCCAAATTGTTCTTGCTATTATGAATAAGTGTTTATTGTACTGCCGTATTGACTGAGATTTTTTCTTCCAGAACTTCACTTCTCCAGACACGCCAGTTCTATCATTCTCGCACACTTCAGGTGAATCAATCAGTTCTATCACCGACTTCTTTTGTATGTTCTTTGAATTGCACGTTATGATATCTTTTCAAAGTATAGTTGGCCCCAGTTCACGATACTCTAGTTTGATTGTTCTTGTTCAAGTTTGTATATATGCTTCTGTTTGTATCCCCATGGACCCCATGTGGTCTATATTCTATTGTTACAAACAAAAAACTGCATGTTTGTGGGACAAAGCCAATGACTCTTGAGGAAGTAATGTCTGATCAAGACAGCGACGATGAAGTCGATGATGAAGTTGCAGACTTCGAATATCGTCATGTATTCCATGATTTCTTTCCGCACTCATTAAATAAACAAAGAAAAAGATTATGGTATACAACGTAACATGCTAATGGCTTTTGAACACTTTAAAAAATGCTGCAGATGATTGATGATTTGGAGGATGTGAGCCCGACTGAAAAAGATTTCATGCATCTTTGGAAATCATTTGTAAGATATCAAAGGTAATATACTTTTATTACTCTTGAATGCACACATACACACAATCATTCGATAGGCGCATGTTTAATGCGAGGTTCATGCTATCTAAAGAATAACTGATCTAATATATCCACATAATCTTGAATAGAATAGTCCACAAAAATATATATGTCCCAGATTCCATCTCTTAATGTTTCTGGTTTCAGGGTGATCACTGATGGCCAGGTTCCTTGGGCATGTGAAGCGTTTTCAAAGTTTCACAAGAAAGAGTTTATCGAATCCAAACCACTACACTCGTAAATTTCCTCTCGTATATATTATATATATACAGACGTACAAATAAAAAATTAAAGAAAATAACAACGTTTGTGTTTCAAAAACATTCAGATGCTGGAGAATGTTTATGATCAAACTGTTGGAGTATGGGCTTATCGACGCTGTCACCATCAATAAGTGCAATCTCATAATCGAGGATAGCGAAGATGATCATTCAGTCAACACCAACAACAATAACAGTGTAGATTATGGTAATAACAGTGTAGATTATGGTATTGACCTCAACAGAAATGATACGATGGATGTTGACCATATCGGAGTGGATCTTGGCATTGGCCTAGGGAGGAACACTGCGATGGATGTTAACAATAACAATGTGGATCGTGGCATTGACCTGAACCTTACGATGAATGTTAACCCTAGCAATGTGGATCGTGGCATTGACCTAAATAGGAACGATGTGATGGATGCTGACGAGGATGTCAATGACAGCTCATATCTCTCTCTCTCTTTATCTCTCTAAATTGTTTAGGACAATGTAGACTTTTTAATTTTCAAACTGATGGAGACATTAAACAAAATTTGTTTCTTCTTTCTTTTACTTATTTTTCTTCTTCTAGTTTTATTCATCTTTATTGTTCTATTTCTGGCAAGGTATTTTCTGACCAAACAATACTGTGAGAAAAATAACAAAGAAATTTAGTTTTTCCAGAAAACTATCAACTTGTTGATATCTAATCAATTTTTTGATAATAAAGCTATGCTATACCATCATATATGGAAATGTATTAGAAATATTAGAGATTTTTCCGGGCTACGCCCGGGTTATTTTCCATATATTTTAATTAAATTTAAATTACTTTATAATTTGTATCTGAATATAAATATATTTTTATACTTAGACTGATTACAATATATACTATAATAAAATCACATTATTGATTGCTACATTTTTATTAATTTACTAATGTCCGAAACCTTTAACAACATAACATGGTGTTAGATTTATATGAGCTACCGAACTTCTAATGTCAAACCAAAATAATCTAATGGTAATGTTCTTTACATTGGAGTATATGGATATTAAAATGGGGAAACCCACCCCATTTAAGACACATCCCATGTTGTAAAAAAAAAAAAAATTAAGACACACTCCATTCAAAAGCTATGCCGTTAGATTAATTTTAAAATAGATCTATTAGAATTTTTCATTTAGACCCTCAAATATTACATTGACTCATTTAAACTTGTTTTGACCAATTTAAAATGATATATGATCTTCTGTTTTTAATATTTATTTTTAATGTAAGACTATTTGGAAGAAAAAACACTTTTTAAAAATATTATAAAAATATTTAAAGATTGATTATGGAAAATGAGGTTTTAGTTGTTTTTTTTTCAAAAAACGCAGATTCGATTTTTTCGGCAAACCCGTAAAATTAGAATTTTCCTCTAAACCGCAAATCGGATTTTCATCTAAAACAGCAAATTAGATTTTCCCTCTAAAACCGCAAATTGTATTTCTCGATAAAATAAAAAAAAATGAAATTTACTGCCAAAATAAAAAAAAAATTGTTTTTTCCCGTCAAAACCGCAAGAGCAAAATTTTCCGCCAAAATTACAAAATTAAAATTTTCGCCAAAGCTGTGAACTTGAATCTTCCCGCCAAAATCGTAAACATAAAAATTTCAGCCCGCTAAAACAACAAATTCTTTTTCCGGCAGAACCACAAAATCAAATATTTTTGCCAAAGCCGAGAAAATCAAAATTTTCAGTCAAAACCACGAAATCAATTTTTCCACCACAAAAAGAAAACTTCCAGCCAAAACCGGAAATCAAATTTTCCTGCGAAAACCTTGAAACGGAATTTTTTCGCCAAAACCGTAAAACTGGATTTTTCGCTAAAATAGTAAAATTAAATTTTCTCGCTAAAAATGGAATCACGTTGTCGTGCAAAAACCGTAATATCTTGGATTTTTCCGATAAAACCACAAAAATGGATTTTCCGCTAAAACCACAAAATCTGATTGTTCCGTTAAAACCGAAAAAATTGGATTGTTCCGCTAAAACTGCAAAATCAGATTTTCTCACCAAAACCACAATTTTATTTTTTACGTCATATCCATGAAATCATATTTTCCCATCCAAGGAGAAAAGTTCTGTTTTTTGTCTTGCATATACTTTTCGTTCCTGTTGTCAATGTTTTTCGTTTTCTTAGCTTAGGAAAAAGTCTTAGGGGAGGGAAGAAGTTTGGAGATAATTTCATTGACATGGTTTTGCCTTTTGCTATAAAGTATAGCTTTTGGTGTGGAATATATATGTTGTTCATATTTAATTATGATGAAATTAATATAATTTTAGATGACTTGGTCAGCTTATATAAAATTATTTTTCTTTTTGATCAACATGAAAAACTAACTTTTGTATTTTTGCTCTTTTCTTGTATGTAAAGTCTTCTCTACAATCAATAATTTAAGTCACTTTTAAAGTTAATTTAAATTTTGAAATGCAATGATTTACAATATGCTGTAACAAATATTTATTTTCTACAGGTTTCATTTCTTTCATATATCACCACTTTTTAAAATGATGTAACATCACAATACTGTAATTGTTAGAGAGATAGATAATTAAATTATTTAATTTGCAAAATTATTTTCTTACTAAACTGATGGTAGTTTGTCATATGCGCGACTTGCTTACTTGAAAAAAAAAGATGTGAAGAGTACGCCAAAACAAAAATATTGTTTCAACTTGGCATAACTATCATCAAAACTAACACTATTCCATATTTCCATGTTAATATATTAATCACTTTCTTTTATTTGGCTCAACCTTCATACTTTTCATTAACCAAATAGTTTTACACACTATCACTCTTCACTAAGACATTTAACCAACTTGGCAACAGAATACAATATAGGGGCATTATTCTCAAAAGAGATCTTCCTTTGCAATTTTGTCTGCCACTCTATTCTCCTCTCTAGCTTGAAAGGCTACCTTGTGATCTCCTATCTTCAAGATCATGAGTTGAATATCTTGGATATGGGCGTTGAGAGAAGGCCATGGTTACTCTTCTTGTAAAGCTTCCACAGGACCCCTGGAATCAATTTCATAAATCACTTCACAAAACAGAACCTTACAACCTTAAATCTCTTGGAAGATCACTTTCTATTTTCTCTTGGCATATTTTATTAGAGTCCACTTTAAAACGTCTTCTTAAAAAATAAACACAAATATATTTGCCGCATCACAAATGCTTTCTTTATGTGCAACACCAATTGCTGTATCACTAAAATCTGTTGATCATTCCACACTGCAAAATAATTTATGTCCACCATCACGTGCTGTAAGAACTAAAAAAAAGGAATAAGGCGTTGGTAACATGTTCATATTCAATTCTAAAAAAAACATGTTCATGTTTAAAGATTTGTCTGCTCGCACAACACAGAAACAAATTTATATGATCAGGTAACCGGAGAAACATATTTGCATAGGATAAAAGATGGTGTTGCCGCCCAAGTCTGAGACTCCTGTTGTTTCAGGAAAACCAGAAGTAACTCTTGCATTATTACCTGAATATGGTAGCGAGTAACGTCTAGTGGTTTTCTCAGACCCTTGTTGCGAGGGGAAGAAGTGCCATGTAGCCTCAGCTTGCTGTCGCAGATTTAGTAGCTTGCTTGTAGCTTACTCCCGAACTACTATTCTGATTACTATCAATTTGTTTTAATCCTCAGGATGTTCCACCACAGTCTGATTTCATCATTTTTCTCTTCAACCTGGATTTGGCTACTCAATCTCCTCTTTTTTGGAACCTGTCAAGGTTGAACAGAATTCTCAATAACAGGATTATGTATTTTTCTCAAGCCTCGTTTCACCTTTTCTAGATCACCTTGAGGATTCTTTGCTGGTGGTGGTAGCTTTACAGATTGGCTTGTTGAGAATTCTTTGTTGACAAAATCAATCTTCTTCCTGACCAATGCAACTTCTTTCTACTCGTTATCATGCTAAGCTTCTGTATGCAATTCAACCATAGAGCTTCTTAGAGATCAAACATTACAATACTGAGAAGAATCAAATGGTTCCTCTCGTAAAAAAGAAAGAGATTTGATCCACAAAACTCATCTAAGCCCTAGGAACCAGACTAAATCCAGCTTTTCGTGATATTGATCACTTCACCCAACACAAAAGTTACGGAACAAATCACACAGAACCCAAAAGAAAAGTATATTTCTTTCTTTTCAACACATTTGCCAAGTCGTGAAATAAAAATTCAAGTACACATTAAAAAAAAAAACTAAATAAGATTTTAAAATGGGGATGATTAGTTTTCATATATACCTCACGGATCAAGGCAATGCGCTTAGTCTCTTCCTCGAGACAACCAAGCTGAGCTTAAACCCTTTGCCCAATCTCCATCTTCCTCTCTATCTCCTCGTCTTTCGCTCCAGATTCTTCATCGTGTAACTTCTGCTTTTGGAGCTTCGTTTTGATACTCAGTGAAATCCGACCAACGACCCCTTCATGTCACTGAAAGAAACGAATTGGAGCAGCAGACACATCTTTTAATTTTTATACTCTGTTAAGCGGGAGATTGTCTTCCAATAGCTTTTGGAAAATGAAAACGAAAAATGAATGACCTCAGACAAAATGGCAACGTAAGCAGTTAGAACATTGATCGATCCAAGCTGCAAAAAGAGGGGAATGTACCTTTAGATTGACACCAAAGAGTTTCAGATCAGTTGTGGCTTTATCATCTCAGATTCAAGTGAAGCCTGCAATGAAAATAAAGACAGATAAGAGAGAAATATCATGCAAAGAACCTTATGTAAATTTAAATCCAATTTGTTAATGTACAAATGTCAAGCTAAATGCAAAGTACAACACTGCTAAAGGAAAATTTTACGGAAATTTGTATGTCTCATCTACCCTGTTACAGAAAAAAAACCAAAGTTCAATAAACAGGATGCTTTATAAAAAAAGCCTCAAATAGAGTGATGCAAGACAGAGAAGAAGACCTGAAACGCCAACCATTTCTTCTCCTCAAGACTGAGGAAAGGCCGAGTACTCTACCTAAAGTCGGCTGCTTTCCTTTCTGGTTCACAATTCTCAAGCTTTTGATGATTCAATCTGTTCTTGTGCTGATCCACTCTGAAAGAAAACAAAAGTTTGAGTAAATTTTATTAACTTTTGTTCTTCTCTGTTACAGAAAAAAACCAAAGTTCAGTAAACAGGATGTTTTATAAAAAAGCCTCAAATAAAGTGCTGCAAGCAGAGAAGAAGACCTGAAACGCCAACCATTTCTTCTCCACAAGACTGAGGAAAGGCCGAGTACTCTACCTAAAGTCGGCTGCTTTCCTTTCTGGTTCACAATTCTCAAGCTTTTGATGATTCAATCTGTTCTTATGCTGATCCACTCTGAAAGAAAACAAAAGTTTGAGTAAATTTTATTAACTTTTGTTCTTCTCTGTTACAGAAAAAACCAAAGTTCAGTAAACAGGATGTTTTATAAAAAAACCTCAAATAAAGTGATGCAAGAAAGAGAAGAAGACCTGAAACGCCAACCATTTCTTCTCCACAAGACTGAGGAAAGGCCGAGTACTCTACCTAAAGTCGGCTGCTTTCCTTTCTGGTTCACAATTCTCAAGCTTTTGATGATTCAATCTATTCTTGTGCTTTTTTATAAAGCATCCTGCTCTGCACCTGATTCCCCCTCGTCACCATTCATTTTGGAAGTCAGAAAACCTGGTGCAGCCTCTCCCTCAGTTATATGTTGCAGGTTTGCCTCACCATGGGTCTCTCCACTAACCTTGGAATCTTTCACTTCCTTGTCATTGCTATTCTCTTCTTCCAGATCATCCATGGAATGTTCAGGAGTTGCCTTTGAAGGTAAATCCTCGTGCAACCCATCATCGGCTTGGAAACCGACAATAGCTTCCACAAAGACAACATCAGAAACCAGTAATATATTGTTCTCTACTTGGTCATGGATGATTCTATCGTCTCCAAGCTTCTTCTCTTCCTTCTCTGACCTGCTCAGAAGCATAACCAAAACGAAATCACCAATCATTGCACCAATCAAACAAAAGACTTAAGGTTTGATATAAATTCCAACAACCCTAACAATAAAATAGAGTAGAAACAAAACAATAGCTCAGGATTATCACCACAAACTATAGAGTACTCATCTATTTTCAAAGATATACATAGAAGAAGAATTCATTGAAAATGAAACCATAAAAGCTTACCCGAAAGAGAGGAGAACAGCTTTCTTCTCAGGGGAGACGATTCCATTTTCAGAAAAAGAAAGTGTAGCTGTCTCGCTGACATTCCCTGCACCTGCTTCCCCTTCATCACCATTCATTTGGGAAGTCACAAAACCTGGTACAGCCTCTCCCGTAGTTATATGTTGCAGGCCTCACCATGGCTCTCTCCATTAACCTCTGGCACTTTCACTTCCTCTGAAGGAAAATCCTCGTGTAACCCATCATCGGCTTGGAAAGATTCAGGCTTCGAACTGTCGATAGCTTCCTCAAAGACCTCATCTTTGGTATCCCTCGCATCAACATCAGAAACCATCAATTCAATTCTCTTTACTTGCTCATCGCTGACTCTATCTGCAAGCTTCTTCTCTTCCATATCTGACCTGTTCACAACCATCAAAAAGAAAATCCTTCAGTGAACCAAACGCCACCAAGAGTTCCAAGTGATTCATCACAACCTCCGTCTGAGAACCTGAGAACCAGATTGCTTCTGATCTCCTCTTCCTTCTGACGTTCCTGAAGACGTCATGCATCGTATCGGCCGATCCTTCATTCCCTTAGAACCAGTGAAGATACCACGGCTCAGTTCTGTGAATCTCACGATCTTCTCGTTTCTCCTTTGTTCCTCCGCCGCGGTTCTCTGGATCTCAGACGGAGGTTGAGCCGGCGACGGCAAGGTTTTCTGCGGCAAGCCTCCATGGCTGCGTTTAGATCTCATCGGAATCCTTCGAGATAGAACAACACTTCTTTTAGGATCACCTGATAACGTGGATTAAGAGAGGAAAAGTAAAGGGTTTCACGATTTGATCTAGCAAAATGGGATCTGGAAAAATGAAAAAGGGAAACGTCGATTCTATTGCCTTTCGGATCGCGAAAGGCGTGAAGAAGAACCAAAGCAATGGAGCTGGGCTTGATGACGTGTCAAAAAAAAGTCTCCTGATTGGCTGATTTAGTTGTCCTACGTGGACAGCTTCTCTGATGCTCATATAACCCTTTTAGTATAGGTTAGATAAGTGTCTATAGAAAGGTTTTATATCCCATTTTGTTCATTATTGATAATTGGCTACATAGATTGCACTAAACTTTAACTAAAACATTTGGGTCAACGATCTATTTCCCAACTATCATATATCATCAGATATCTACCAAACTATGACCTCGTTCTAGTTCTCCATGAATTTAAAGTTCTAAACTTATTTCTCTCCGAAGCATAAGTTGTAAATTTATTTTTCTCCAAACCAATTATTCAAAACTTAATAACTTATAGACCATGGTTTTTATTGGTTTACTATTAACCAACCAATTATAAATTAGTTAAATCAATCAAAACTCTAATTTTTATTTAAAAATTTTGTTTTATCAAAAAAAATTAATGAGCAAAAATAAGATTCTCAGAAAAGAATTGATTCATGAACATCCACTCCTTCGTTCGATCTCAAACGGACATCTCAATAACTTTACGTAAGCCATATAATTGATTCATCAAACATAATTCTCAGACAAATTTGTTCTCTTTCTCGTCAAACCCATTAAGTCATCAAGAGAGCAATCAAAGCAATATCCTTATTGATTTTACTATCACACTCAATAAAATTCTTCGGAGATGGTTTGAAGTTTTTGACTGATTTTGGAGCATGGAGTTATTAACTAACACAAATTTTTCTTTTCTTCCTACAGATAGATATAAGAACCTTTATTCTTTGTTAGGCTTCATTCTTTGTAAATCCTTCTAGTTGATGATCAATAAATTCAAAATTTCATCAAAAAAAAACTCATGAATATATTGACAAGCCACCCATAAGGAACCTCAGAGACATGTATTGCCAGACAAGATTCTACAGAGATCACAAAACTAGTTTGCTGAGGAGGAAGTTATAAATAGTCATTTTCCCAAAGTCTTTTAGAAGTAAATCTTTCATAATATTTTTCAAACGGCAAAAAATGTGCGCAATTACCTACTTACAATTTTTTTTCAAGATATCCAAATGAAACAACTTTCCATAAGTCTTTTAAATAGAAACATCGAGAATCATATATACTATTTTCTATATTTTCAAACTTTTGAACTTTGAAACTAGTTTGATAAAAATTCAGATATTTCTTAGTCTTCATTTACTTTGTTATTCAAAATAATTTCAGAATTTTTTTATCATCTTGTATCAACCCTCGTAAATAAGATGACCGATGATTTATCAAAATTTATATAGTGCTAAAAAGCGTCAACCTATTTCTTATAATATTTATAAACACCTAAAATAATTAACTGTGACTTACAAAACAAAATTTATCACATAGTCAGTCTATATATATATATGTGTGTGTTTTCTGAAATTCGAAAAAGTTAGAAATTAAGTCAGAATGATGTTTAGGGCTTAGAGTTTACATAAAATAACGAGGAACCGAAACAAAATATGAAGTATGTGTGAAGGGTAAATCATTTTGATGTTTAGGGTTTCGGTTAATAAGATACACAGAATTTATTTGACACATTTCATAATCCATATATCTGAACTTACATTCAACTATTAAAATAATTTGTATAACTTGTTAAAATTGTGTTATTATTTCATTTTATTTTTATCTTATGTAATTTTATAGAAAATGTGGAAATTTAATATTATTACATTATGTTTTCAGATTGGATTCCACAAACACACATATTTTCCAAAATAAGAAATGTATGATAGAAATTTTCAGTATGATATAAAAACAGTTGTTCATAACATATAGTTAGTGTGATAAAAATAAAGATGTTGATTGTAAATATAGCACAAACAGAAAATTTTATCAAAAATACTTTTTATGTACGTTGTATTGTAAGATGTTGAGTTCGCTGACTAGAGCTATGTATCATGTTTTCAACTTTTGATTGTTAAATTGTTTTCACCTTTCAATTGTTATTTTACCTTTATCATAGACTACAGAATACAAAATTCTAAAAGATAGTATATAGGAAAAGATGGTTTTTGTTTTATTATCATCATGATACAATAGAATAATTAATCATAAAAATGAAATATAGGAAGATGGGTAAAAAAATCTGTAGTATATATAAAATATGCTTTTTGTTTTATTAATATCATAATACAATGGAAATGAAGTTACAAAAGGAAAAATATAAGAGAAAATGCTTGAAAGACTTTGTAGGTACATTAGGTACGTGCATATGGAGAAAACTAATACAGAAGTCAGCAAAGTAAAAAGACATTAAAAACAAAACAAATCTCAGAGAAGAAATAATAAAAAGAAACATTGAACTTCACGTGGTGATGACACATTGTCTTTTTGTTCATCCTCATCCTCCTTGCGCTCCAGGGCTATATATATCTGTTGTCCTCTCTTCTTCTCCAACACAACACACAGGTCTTTCAGTCTTCAATACGAACCTTCCGAGTTTTTCTATACTACGGCCTACTTATGGCAAAAAGTAAGAAAACTCGTAAGGTTGATAGCATAGACCGGATGACCTACCTGATCAAAACCGGAGACAAAATTCAATGGTGGTAATAACAGTCAGAGTCGTGCTTTAGGCATAGAAAACGAGGCAATTGCCTTAGGCCCTCTTTTTTTTTTTTTTTTGAACACTCTTAGTCCCTCTCTAACATAGTAAATTTTGAGGCTTCCATTTGGAGACTTGTAGCAAATGTTTCACCTAGATGGTCCACGGCCCTAGGCATCCATGTTGTCACTGTTCTTGTCTCTAACCGAAAACTACAGGTTTCTGTGACGAAGCTAATGACTCTCAAGGAAGTAATGTCTGATCGAGATAGCGAAGATGTTATTAAATTTTGGATATTGAAAGAACACCAGGTTCTCCATGATTTCTTCCCGCAGTCATTGAATGAAAGACGAACAAATTATGGTTTACTACGTAACAGTGCTAATGGCTTTTGCAGACGCTTTTTAAACTTGAGGATGAGAGCTCGGATGGAAAGAGACTCATGTTTCTATGGAACTCGTTTGTAAGAAAGCAAAGGTAGCTACGTACTTTTCTTACACTTGAATGCGAGATGCATGATAAGTATAGAAAAGGTGATCTGATATATATGCAGAATCTTGAATAGATTAGTCTACCAGAATATATGTCCTAGATCTCATGCATATCTTAATGATTTATTTTGAAGAGATTTTTTCTCTAAATCTCTAGTCAAATTTAAATGCTCTTGGTTTCAGGGTTTTCGCTGATGCTGATGTTTTTTGGGGCATTGTGAAGCGTTTTCAAAGTTTCACAAGGAAGAGTTGATCTATTCCAAACCACTCCACTCGTAAATTTCTCTCAATACAAATAAAATTGTAAAGACACTTGTGTTTCAAAAACATTCAGGTGCTGGAATTTTTTTTTTGCTCAAAATGTTGAACTATGGCTTCTCACCGTTGTCAGTGTCACCATCAACAAGTGCAATCTCATAATCGAGGATAGCAACGTGGACTCAGACAAACCCAACAACAATAACAGTGTGGATCGTTGCAGTGACCTAAACATATACAATACGATGGATGTTAACGATAATAGTGTGGATGGTGGCATTGACCTAAACAGTAATAATAAAACGATGGATGTTAACAAGAATTGTGTGGGTCGTGGCATTGACCCACACAATAACGATTTGATTAGTGTTAGCACTTCAGGGGCGAATCTAGACTTTTATTGTACTGGATGCATCAATGATAAAAAACTTAAAATACATGCAGAAAGAGACTCGAACTTGTAACATTATGGGTGCACACCAAGGATGTTTCTACCATTATACCTATGGAAATTTTAATATTTCACACACAAAAACGTAAATATAAATATTTTAGTGGGTGCACAAGCCCCCGTAGTCTATACTGTGGCTTCGCCCTTAGCAGTAATAGTGTGGATCGTGGCAATCACCTTAACCGTAACGATGTGATGAGTGTTAACAAAAACAGTGTGGATCGCAGCTTTGACCTAAACAAGAAATATATGACGGATGTTAATGAGGACGTCAATGACAACGAAGACAAGTAATAGGAAGATCGATCTTCGAATAAAAGAACCTTTTCATCGGGCTAAACCCTTCATCTCATCTCTCTCTCTTTTATATAATTGTTCAGGACAATGAAAAAACTTGTAGGCAAACTGATTACATTTTTAATTGTAAAAAATGGAGTATGCGCAACTTTTTTCTCTGTTAATTTTAAAAAAAAAAACATTCCCCAAATAAATTGGTGACATTAATAAAGTTTTGCTTCAACTTTTTTCTTGTTCTCTATTGTCTCTCAGTGTATATCCTACTCTTAATAGAATCTATCATCAAATGGGATTCTCAAGCTGAGTTTCGCAAGTTGGATCTCTCAAATGAATACATAAAGGTTTTTGGAATATTTGATTAGTTACAACCATTCTTAATCGTTCCCTTCTGGTAATTGTTTTTTGTGGTTACCCTCTTGGTAAACTTTTTGTAAGCAATTACAAACTCTTCTCATATTAATATAAAATTCACATTTTGCAAAAAAAAAAAAAAACTTATTAATTATTTTGAACTTATGGGGAACATGGAAAGTCTCTAGCTGTTGTTCGACAAAAGTCTTTGGTTTCCATGGGCAGCTCGAAAGAATCAAGCCACATGAAATCTGTTTCGAGCTGTCGAACCAACTTACTGTATGTTTGGCTCGCCTTAGGTGACTATCCCCTTTAAGGTTCTTAGACTAGGCCTTGAAAACAAAGAAAAGTATGTTGTAGACCAATTTCACAGGTGTTCAAGCCTGCATGGGATCTGATTTGTGCAGTTCTGAATAGGTTATGGGGTCGAGAATGTAGGATAACTACTAGGAAGTTAGGAGATTCCTTGTTCATCTTCACTTTTTCCAATGAAACCGCTCGTCAATGGGTATACAACGGGAGTATGGCATACTGTCAAAACACCTGAGATTTCTTGTCTACCGATGTGAATTAATCTTAAAAGTATCCATGATTCTTACTTCACTAGATTAGGTATTAGTCATATATCATCTGGTTTGGGTGAACCGATGCTTAAGCACAACTCGTTTAGACCCAACAAACATGGGAAAGATAAGATATTCTTTGAGAACGAAATGGATTCCCAAAGCAAACACGGCAACATTTACTTGGTTGATGTTGAATATTCATGGATCCCAACAACATGTGAAAGATGTGGAGCCTTTAGACAAGGAAGAAAAAGTGTCTCCTTCCTCTTAAATTGCAAGTTGCTCCATCAAAAAAGCAAACTAAATCTATAAATGAAGAGGCTCAGTAGTTGACATAGTCTAATTGCTACAACACCCTTCCAAAACTATGTGGGAACTGGTTCTGTTTCAGAAATGGCAATCCAGCAACAACAAGTCTATACTTCTCACTCAGCAACAACAAGTGCGGATGTACCTTTAGAGCCTAACCAACTTGTCTTTGCTGCTACAAAAACTGAAAATGAAAGGAAAACTGAGCAAAAAAGGATTGAAGTTGCAACAAAATTTCACTCTAACTCACACACTCCTGGGCAACAAGCTCAAGAGATCACCATATTGCTGCTTGTAAAGATTCAACCTATATTTCTCTCACACAATTATATGAGGTAATTTATATCCCTTTGAAAATCGCTTGAGCTACACTAGCAGTTGGGAACACTGCCCTTCTCAAACAAATGTTATGGAATCAAATCCATCCAAATGCTATTAGTCATCAACCCTCGACACATGATCACTTAATTGGTTTTTACTCGCCTATCATCCAAAACAACCAATGTTTTTTTATTGAACCGAAGATTCATCTAACTTATGGGAAGATAATGGGTTCTAATGAGTTGGCTGAATCCTTTGGTTATAATTTAACTAGAGGAGAATGGTCAATTAAACTAATCCAAAAAATCCAAGATCGGGAATGGACTAAAGTTAGTGTAAAAGGTAAACACATCATTGTGGCGGAAGGAATATAATCACTAGCTCATGTCATTTTTTCTTGTTGTTTAAGCGTTCATTGATTGAGCTTCCACTAGGATTATGTGTTTAATCCGTTACTTGTTGCTTACTTTTCCAAACTTATGGATGCAAATTCCTATAAGTTTAGTTTGAAAAACCTTGTTTCAAAAACAAAAAAAAAAGGTAACAAGGATGGAAAATAGCTCAAAATCTAGAATTGGCTGTAAGTTAAAAGCAATGGTTTTACTTTGTGCGTATAATTCAGACGTTAAGTTGAAGTTCGTTTCGTAAGTTAAACTAACTCATACGTCAACTCTATTAGCTGCAGAAGATTGTCTTCAGTGTTGATGGATATAAAGTATATAAAGGTAGCCGACCAGTGATCCACCGCCCCCATCAAAGTGGTGTCAAAATGATGTGGTGATGATTAGACTCTTTTTACAATTTGACGTGTCAGATTTACTTCAGTGATTCTTGACTAACCCATCAAATCTGAAGCAAAAAAAACTAGTTTTAGAAAACAAAAAAAAAACTAGTTACATCTATCTAAATAAAATATTTACTAAAACCATTACATTTTTTTGTCGACAAAAACCATTAAAATTGAATCGTTACATTATAATAAATGTATTAAACTAATTACTTATGTCAATATGATTTGGTTACTCATTCTGTCATATTCTATTCTGAAATTGGACTATCATTTCTATGTTTTCAGACGGGTACTGCGTAAGAAAAAAGCTTTATCGTTAGCAGACCAAAAGAAAGGAATACAGATTCTTCCGGGGTCATATGCCTACGCGACCTCCCTGTAATATTCTCTATATTATTTTATGTATTATCAAACTAATTACCCTCTTTATTATACACTTTAAAGCTAACAACTTTAATAATCTGCTACCTTTATTGCATTAGCCGACAATGATTATCAGCTGGTATTT
The DNA here is from genome assembly GCF_020379485.1 of Brassica napus. Taxonomy (NCBI): domain Eukaryota; kingdom Viridiplantae; phylum Streptophyta; class Magnoliopsida; order Brassicales; family Brassicaceae; genus Brassica; species Brassica napus. Next base: position 10,547,336 of record NC_063434.1, read on the forward strand.
CTCTGTTAATTATATTTCATAAATAACTTGTGTTTGCATGTTAAAATAGTACTCCCTCCGTTTTTTATTATAAGTCGTTGTAGAGAAATTTTTTTGTTCCAAATTATATGTCGTTTTCGGTTTTCTATGTAAAATTTATTAGTAATTAATGTTGTATGACCAATGGTAGTATATCTTTTATTTTTCTATTGGTTGAATTGTGGTTAGGTAAATAATTAATGATGTTTTTGCTTAGAAAATATAAGAAATTAATGGTTTTCTTAATCTACGTGCATAACTGTAAAACGACTTATATAAAAAAAACAGAGGGAGTATAAGAAACAAAAAAAAAAAAGTTGGTAGTGAATTCACACATCAACTTGGATTTCATATTTTGTTCTCTTCAATGCCTTTCCTATTCTTACATTATATTTCAAACCCAAAAAGAAAACAGAACTTAACCTCTAAGTCTTAGCATTTCTCCACTAACTTGTCTTTCTCTTCTTTCCAAATCATTTTTTCATCCCCAAATAAAGAACCTTTAGGACAAACACCAACTTTCTCTCACCAATGGTGGAAAGAAGAAGCTCCAAGAAGACAACCCAATTGGGTAACAAAGAAGATCAAAACCCTAGAAAATTCTACTCTCGATTCCTCTTCAAAGCCCTTATCCTCGCCGTGTTCTGCTCCATCGTACCTGTCTTCCTTTCTCAGACACCGGAGCTCGCTAACCAAACCAGACTCCTCGAGCTTCTCCACCTTGTTTTCGTGGGACTCGCCGTCTCTTACGGTCTCTTCAGCCGCCGGAACTACGACGGAGGTGGATCAAGCAATAACGACCACAAACCTGATCATAACAATACTAATCCGCATGCCTACGTTCCTAAGCTTCTTGAAGTATCCTCTGTTTTCAACGTGGGTCACGAGAGTGAATCTGATCCGTCCGATGAATCCTCCGGCGATCCCCGTAAGATTCAGACATGGAGGAACAAGTACCACATGAAAAGTCCCGAGGTTGTTCTTTCCAGAGAGAACAAGACTCGGTTCGTTGATCGAGTTGGTTCAGGGGTCAGAGAGAAGCCTCTGCTTTTGCCTGTTCGTAGCTTGAACTATTCTCGTGTTCCTGATGACTCCGGCGGCCCATGGGAGAAAGTGAGATCGAAGAGAGAGCTGCTCAAGAGTCTCGGTGATGATGATAACAGCGATGTGCTTCCTTCTCCTATTCCATGGAGGTCCCGATCATCATCGTCAACGGAGGTTGAATCTCAGACGTCCATAGCTACGGTTGAATCTCAGCCGTTGATCAAGACTCCGGCGAATCTGACGTCATCTTCATCTTCTTCGCGACCTTTACCTAAGCTCACAACTGAGTCCGGTGTGGAAACGGATGAAGACACCGTGAGGAAGCAGAGGTTTCGCCCATCACCATCATCACCTCCTTCTCCTCCGCCTCCGCCGCCGTTGCCGGCGTTTTACAACTCGGCTTCGAGAAAGGAAAATTCTTTTGGAGTTAACAGGATGGAGTCTAGAGAATCATCAGTTCAGAAGAAGAAGTTTCCAGGCGGTGAGTTTCATCCTCCGCCGCCTCCGCCACCACCACCTCCGATGGACTACTACAAGTCGCCTCCGACGAAACTCAGAGCAAGCAGCGAACGGAGAAAATCTTCGGAGCAAAAGATGAAAAGAAACTCTCCTAAAAAGGTGTGGTGGTCTGATCCCATCGCTGAATCGAAGGAACATAGGGTTACTAGAGAAGAAGACACGGAGAAGAATAATGATGGAAGAGGTTTCTTGGGGAGCAAGGCAGGTGACGAATCGGAGGATGATGAACACAGCGAGGTCGAGGAGAAGAAGATAGAAAAAGATGAAGGAGCTTGTGGTAACAACAGTGACGTGGACAAGAAGGCTGATGAGTTCATTGCAAAATTCAGAGAACAGATTAGGTTGCAAAGAATCGAATCCATCAAGAGGTCTACTAATAAGATCTCTGCTAATTCTTCAAAGTAGAATGTATTAAATATGTTTGGATAACAGACGATAAATAATGTTTTCAATTTACTCTGGTCCTCATCATCAAGAGGAGGTCTACTTATATATGTTTAGGCAGAAAGATAGGAATTGGAATTGAGATTTATGAGATTAGAACTCAAATTGGTTATACATACTGTCATACGATTATACATATTATATATTTCACTACCAAGAATAATGTTTTGATTATCTGTCTTCACAACTGGTCTTATCCAAAATTGGAATTTAAAGAACAGCATGATAAACTACAACAAACCTAGTTGCTTGTTTAGTAATGGTGTCAGCATACTTGTTTGCTTGGCATCCCCGAAATTGGAAGGATGGTTGTAGCAAACTCCTTTGTTTGTTCAAGATAACTTGGATATGGATGTGCAGTCTAGTCTAGATCATTCTTGTCGTGGGGATTTTAACTGATTGCATCAAGATGGTCGAATCACTTTCAGAACATAACTTCTGAGAAACCCAAAATATCAAGCCCAGCATTGGCCCAAACCAGAGCAATTGCCTCTCAAGCAAGTCCAAAGTCTCTGGAAATGCTTTTTCTCCAAATCATTTGACGTCTCTTTTGCATCTCGGGAGCACCTAATGGCCCATTTGCTCATCCTTCATGTTCATCATTAAGGCCTAGGTCCGGTGCATACCCATTTCTAGAACAACAAGTGGTATGAGAATGACCATGTGTTTTTTTTGGGATCAACAACAATTTGGTAATGTCCTCTTCAGGGGTATGTTGTAACAAAAACACCAGTATATGTGGTCCCAAACTAAATAATTATATAGTACCACTTTTCTCATTTTAATCACTTACAAATAAAAATTTGCTGATAAGACTATTAGAAATTTGAACTATCTTTAGCTCACTATTTGATATTTAAACAATCACTAATCAATCGCACGTCTTGGTTTGTCGCAAGACGCTAGTTAACTTAAAAGTTAAAGCTAGATATTATTCTTACAAGGAAAAATTACTCAATATATTTGTCGAAATTAATAATTGCAATAACCGCCTCCCCCACCAAATAAAAAAAACTGTTTCAAGTAATAAATATCGAATAATTGGCTGTAATTGTAAACATCTGTTGTTACTTGTTAGCATCAACATGATGATTTAAGGGAGAAAATATTAATGTATTTTTTCTAAAAATAGTACATACTACTTGTTGACAACAACTACATGCATCTGGTCCCCAAGAAACTGAGTAAAATGACCGGAATGCCTTTTGGTTGCAAAACTAGAGAGAGAGACTAGGACCGAGGACGAAACGCGTCAAACGTCAAGCCGTGAGAAACCCTCGTAGCAGGAGCCCATGGATTGACCGGCAGCGACCTCTGGTGGTGTCCGGACGCAGCAACTTGAGGTGGTGGTGGTGGGACCGACACGTGTTCACATGAAGGGCACATGGTCAGTGTGGTGGGTGGGTTCATGTGCATGTAGAACTGAGGAGAGAGCTTAAGCGACCTCAGCTCCGTTACCTCTTTCTGTAGCCGACGGTTCTCTTCCGTTAGATTCTCGCAGCATCGCCGTAAGAACTCGCAGTCAACCTCCGTCTGCTTCAGCTTTGTCCTGTTCAAATTACCAAAATACCCCCTTATAAGTAAACCAAAATTAAAAGAAAGATCTATATGGTCTTTCTAAGTGTTGTGTTTCCTTACCTTGCTCGTCTGTTCTGAAACCAAACTTCCACTTGTCTTGCTCTTAATCCTAATTGCTTAGCCAAAGCTTGCTTCTGCTTCGGGTTGAGAGTGCTGTGATCCTTGAAGGTCTCTTCGAGAATAGCAGACTGATCTTTGGAGAGTCTAAGCTTCTTCCTCGAGTTATCACCGTCTTCATCGTCACTGATACCTCTTGAGCCTTGCGGATCTGTGTCCTCTTCTCTCTCGCTCCTTTTACCGGTGGAGCTCGAGACTGTGCTGTTCGGAGAAGATACTCCGGCGTCTTCGTCGCCGTATTCCGCCGTAGAAGGTGGTTGGTTCACGTCGATTCCACGGATGAAGGTTCTTGTTTCTACACGACTCGAATCTGAGTATGGAACTGCATGCATCAGATTAAAAAGGTGAGACCTTTGAATAGTTTTCCCGGAAAATATATTTTTCTTTTTCTCGGGAAAAAATAAAACAGAGGAACATATATATATGGAAAGCTATAACGTACCTGAAGAATTAAAACTCTCGTTGAAGGAAGATCTTCGAAGTAATCCAAAAGAAGAAGAAGATGGAGTAAGAGAAACAGATGGGTTAGATTTGAGATTCATTTGTTTCTTGGGAAGATTCAAGCCTAAGCTCAGACCCAGATCGTCTTTCTCAAACATCATCTTTTCAGAAAGAAAAAAAGAAGACTTTTCTTAGGGTCTTCTTTTGCACTAAAGTTTTCTGCTTTCTTTTGAGAGAGAGAGAGAGAGAGAAGAAATGATGAAATGAGAAGTGAGGAAGGGAATGATTAATATAGAGAGGTAGAGAGAGAGAATGATGTTATTTTTTTATAAATAAAAATATTAAAAAAATTCAATCATGAGTGTGTGACTAGCTGGGGGCAAAACAATTATTATTTAAGTAGAATTAATTATTAAAACTTTAAGTTCATGAAAATAATTTTATAATCACAAACTTTGCTTCTTTGTCCCCCTCTTGTAACTCTCTCAACCGAAGCAAATGATCAAATCTAAGAAATATGATAAAATATAGTCACACTAGTAATGATTATGTCAAAGATACATTAACATTCTTAGTCAAAGGTTATATCAAACCATCACTAATTTTTAGGATATTCATGACTTTAGAATGGACGGACATATCTTCCTCTTGATTAATATACAAACAAATATCACGAGAACAAAATCTACTAATAATAAATGTTTTATTTACAATTTTTGAACTGCGGTACAGGTATTTCCTTCTCTTTTTAATCCACCCAACTGTTATAATTTTCAAAATGATTAAATTGTTACGTCGTGAGTGAATTTGAACTAGTCAAAAAAAAAGTTATACAAATATCTTTGAAAAGTAATTGGACATTATATTTTCAAGATACTATGCAACAACCTTACAGAATTACCATATACACTAGTCAAATTTTAATAATTTTCTAGGTATTTATTAAGTTTTTGCACGATTTGACTGTATTTTAAGAGAATACTACTCCATGTCTTAAGTAGAAATGATAATGCAAATCTATGATGTTGATTGCTATTGTCGAATAAAAGAGTATAAAAATGATTACCCCATCTTAATGGCCTTAAAAGGCCAAGAGTCACGCTTGTTGCACTCTTTTAAACCTTTACTTTTTCACTTTTTGTTTTGTTTATAATCTTACGAAACTTTTTTTAAGCATTACTTATCAAGTTAACTAATGAAAGCCAAATAAAACGGTTGCATTGAATTCAAACTTCTTTTGTGAGAAAAGAAAGTAATGAATTCAAACCTCTTTCAGATTTTCTGTTCTAACGCATGAGTCGACCGCATGAATTTTGTCGTTGAACTACTTAATGACCAAAACAGTACTCTAGACTACGAAATAAAATAATGGTAAGCCTTATTGATAAATATAATGATGTTGGTGATGATGAGAGAGTCATCATATGCCATAAATGTTTGTCTATGTGGTAGTCATGATCTTAATTAATTAAAAACAAGTATTTGTGGTTGAAATCCAAGAAATTATTTATCAAAATATGCAGATAAAATAATCTATTTATATTTGAAAATTACTTTTAAACTATTTTACAAATATAATACTAACTATTTACTTTTAGTAATTTTTTATTTATGCTTATTTTTGTTTTAATTTATATAACAACGTCACTTTCATGTTTATATCAAAATCTATGTCATCAACTCATTTTATAAAAAGTAACGGATTAACTAAAAATATAAAATGTTAAGATTTTAAATACAAACGAAAATTAAAATAATTTTTCAATACATATTGTATTGAAAACTGAAATATTTTATTTTAAATGTAGCAATTTATTATAACATTAATATTAAACGTGGTCTCAAATCTCAAATCAAATTTTACTATTGCACTGTATATTGACCATGGTTAGACGCCGTAATGAAAAATCATTTTAAAATGAAGTTGTTACTTGTGAAATTATACAAGTATTTAAAATCTTTTTAACAATTTTATAATGGCACAGTTATATTTTGTTATCATAGTCATAGAGGTCGACTAATCAACGTCAAAATAGGTTCCCTTAATTAGTTGCACCAAGATTTTTCTTCCCTTAAAATCCTTAAAGGTAAATCAATTCAGCATTAACAGTGAGGGTCCCAATGACAAGCTAAAAGAAGAGATGGATCATAAAAACTGAAAAAGAATTGGACGGTCACGATTGGACACCGAGAAATAAAAGTCGAGAAGAAATCATACGGTTCAGAAACGTTTTCAATGTTGGCCCCCACTTAATCCAGCTATATGCTATGACAACCATCAAATATGAATTGGATCGATATGATTGGAATCAGACACACATATCTTTTCGTCGATATGATTTTCATAATCAATGTGGGTCCATTTCATAGTCGTTTTTTGTATGTGCAACTACAATGGTCACATACGAGCCAGATTTTGAAAAGAAGCTTCAATTTTTTAAAAAAATTCTTGGGAAAGATGTGTGTTTAAGTAAATAAACGTTTTTTTCTTGTTTGAGAAAAATAACATTAAAAATAACGAAAATAACATTTTCGTTTAGTGTTAAATAAAGATTTTAAAATTAGCCTTTATTATTACTAATAAATACGGAATAAAATTTTGTTTACGTGGAGGACAAAAAAATTGTATTTTTGGCATGAGAGACAGAAATAAAACTTGTTTGCCATATTTTTATTTCAAATTTTTTATTAATTAGGTTTTTTTGCTCGTAGCAAAACTGATTTTAATATTTGAAAAAATCTATTTGAATTTTGAATGTTTCGGTTAAAGTTTTGGACCAAAGATATGAATTTGTTACACCTACATATTCAATTTACTATGGATACACGGTGAATGGACAAATCTTTATTATATCGATTTCCTAGCGATCTAAATTTGCGAATATTTTCACCAACAAATTGTTCACCTCTTAAATAAATTTAATGATTCGACAAAATCTGCATATTTGATGCTCAATTAAATTTTTTTGAAGACAACCACCACAGAAGTGTGTGGTTTAGATAAGATCTTGTATTTGATAAACACATAATTGTGGCATGTTTAGGATTCTGTTTTTGTGAACACAAATTGTTTTAGGTATCAATATTTGATTTTAGATCTATTTATTTCCTTGTTGATGTTAATTTCCATCGACAAGATGGATGATTCTACATTCTGAAGGCCAATAATCATTCAACAAAATAATGTTTGCCCCATAAAAACATGATGGCTTTTTATAGGCTATCCATTACATAAACAAAAAAAATGATGACAAATTTGACAATGCCATTGTATGATAACATTTGTAATAATATGACAATGAATTGTAAGATACATTTTCAATAACATTATAATAAGATACATTATAATAAGTACATATTTGCTTCTCAAATTAAACCCAAATTATTTTTATATTTAACAATAGGTAGATATACTTTCCACTTTTGAAAAAATGTTGCGGCTTATATTTAAAAATAAATCTAAAGATTGACCGCATATTTGTGCGGATGTTGAATTTTTTTTTATAAATTGATATTTATTTTTCATAACTAGTATTATATATTTTATATGTGTCACCATATAACTAATCGCATATTCGTTATTTGAATAATTTTAGATACATCATAATCGAACGCGAATCGAACCGAATAATATGATTACTTTTGGTTACTTTTATTTTTAATACAAAATAACCGAATCCATTTTGAATACATTGGTTATTTGAAGAAAAAATCTAAATGCTTATACATCAGAACCGAATCCAACCGGACTTGAGAAGGTCCGACTCGAAACCCATCAAAAAAATTTATAATACCCTAAAGGAGCCTAATTTCAATACTCAAAACTAGATATCCGGAATATGACTTGTACCGAAGCATATATCCAAATACCCATGCATAACCAATTCTGTAAGAGATTATTTAAAAGAATAACAAATATTTCTAAACCGTTTTGAATTTTTGTCACAAAATAGAGCAATTTCATTCGGACATGTCAAATTATTATGGTTAAAATGAAAAATGTAAGACCCGATCCCGGACACTCGTCCGACTTGGACCTCACACGACCGAGCCATAGGCGACCGGTCCGGTTTGATTCATTTTAAGTTCTTATCCAGTTTAAGTTTAATGTCCAAGTAAGGTTCTAACCAGGGATTCTCTAACTGATAAATCAATACTCTGAAGCAACAAAAAGTCTTAAGTCCGCTCTGTAAGGTTTAATGTCCAAGTAAGGTTCTCCATTTGTTGAGGCATACAATAATAGATTCTGGATGTGTTAATTCTAGAAGTATCTTAAAAAAAATTATACCAGTAAAAAGGCTAGTTAATAAAATCAGGTTTTAAGATTTCTACAAATATGGATCTAAAAAATTGTAAATTTATTCATACCTAATTAATCAATATACAAATAATAAACGAGTATTTGCTTCAATTCGCTAATTTTACTCTTTAATTTATTTGCTTTCTTCAAGTTAGTTCTCGTTCGTTCATAGCAGAATGATGCTAACTATTCATTTCAAGGTTGTTCATGCATTCCCATATAATGATCACTCTCATAGCTACATGGACATGGTCGTACACTCAAATTTTCTATTCCAAAGATAGTTGAAAGCAATTATTAATATAGTTATATGTTAATTCAAGAAATGTATTAAATCTCTACGTACCAATATACTCGATTTGCTGAGGCGAATAATAATAGAGTTTGGATGTGTTAATCCTAGAATTGTCTTAAATCTCTGTGTATTAGTAATAAAAAAAGACGGATTTTGAAACTGCCATAAATCTGAGTCTAAAATATTATAAATTTATATATTCACATAATCAATATACAAACCCTAAATGTATATTTGTTTCAATTTGTTTTGCTCTTAAGTTTGTTTGATTTATTCATGTTAGTTTCATTCATAAGAAAATGATGTTATCTACTCATTTCAAGGTTGCTCAGACATTCCTGTTTAGCGGCCACTCCCATAGCTACATACATGGACATGGACGTACTCAAATTTTCTCTTCCAAGAGTGATTGAAAGCAGTTGTCAACTCGTGTTTGAACCGATGTGGTACGATTCAAAGAGTGCGAACCTCATTTCTCTCTTGTAATATGAAGGGCCGACGAGATTTCCTCAAACTATCATATAGCATCAGATGTCTCCCAAACTACGATCTCGTTCTATTTATCCCTGAATATAAAGTTTCAATCTTTGTTAAATTTTCATACTTATATCCCCACGTATATAAAGTTCGAAATCAAAGTGCCCATAGAAGATAGTTTAAATTGGCATATTGGTTTAAACCAAACTGTAAATCATTTCAAACCGTACTTAACCAAATTTAAACCCGATTAAAACCCAAAATTTTATATAAAACCAAAAAACCACCCGATTTAGAACCAGGCCCAATTAAATTATTAAACGATGACCAACTAATTTAATTGTTCTATCACAAACAAATTCATTAATATAACCAAATTTGTGTTTAAAAATTAAACAAATCCATTAAATGATTTTGTTTCTTCTTCCTCGTGCAGGGTAGATATGATTTAAGGTTTGTTTTAAACCAAATATGAGTTTAGATATGAGTTTAGTTTCTTTGAAAAACCCAAAAAACCTAGACCAAACATCATGTCACTCTTGACTTGAGACTGAAACTAAACTCATATTTGGTTGAAAAACCCATAAATCCATTTATTGTTCATCATCTCTTTTGTTTGGAGTCATAAAAAAAATCTCTTTCGTTTGGAAAGCAACCAAATATCAATTGCCATTGTAATATTTTAATTGTTATTGTGTGAAGAGTCTATAGCAGATAAAGCTTGAAACTTTTTTCAGAAACAAAACATCTTCGCCAATTAAAAAAAAGGTCTAGACTATACACGTCTATTGATCAAAAACAGAAAAAAAAAAAACAGAGATATGAATTGTTTCATTTATAAGCACTGTTCATCATATTATTTTCGTTTGGAAAGCAACCAATTCGTGTTACTTTTCATCGTCACTTTCGAATACTGTTCATTGTTGAGTCATGAATATTGTTTTAACACAAAGAAAGGGTTTTAGGGTTCTTAGTAATTTCAAATAAATTGTTTTGGCGATTTTAGTTTTGTGGGATTTACTAAAAATGTATTTTTGGGTTGGGTTTTATATCTGGTCAGGTTTTATTTTATCTAGGGTAAGATTTGGTTCTGTTTGGTTTACTATTCTGAATTTAAGATTTTTAATTAGGTTTGACAAAACCGACATATTTGGGGAAATAAAGTCACAATTTTATATTCGGAGATAAATAGAACGGAGTCATAATTTGGAAGACATATAATGCTATTTGATAGTTATTGTGGAGAAAGTTTGATTGACGAGTTATTGTGGAAGACAAAGTTTGATTGACGAGTTATTGTGGAAAAATAACTCGTCCACCCTAATAGAAATTGCAATACTTGCATGTTAACCAATAAAAGATAGAGGATGATTGGTAGCTGCTCTAGGTTCTGTAGACAGCTACAAATATTTCACAGCCATAAAAATTTGTCAATCAAACTTTGCTTTATTTTTTTAAAACCTACAGCTGAATTTCTTTTCTTTATTTATTTTTGCTGTAGACAACACTTTATCAACAGTTTAGAAACGAAACTTTAGAAAATTTTAAGAGTTCTGTGAGTTTTATAACATATAATTAATGTTTATTAATTAGATTTTCTTTTAAGAAAGCAAACCGAAAATTCTACAGCCACAATAAAATTATACAGCTTAAATTCTATAGTAAAAAAATAAAAGCTACAGACTTAACCAATCAAACCCATAAGCTCTGAGGTTGTTTTTTCCACTTGTGTCATCTTCTCTAGTGGAAATGGAAACCATAGTTGCCTATTATTACTTTTAATTATATTTACTGATTTACGGAAACTACATGTTACTCAGTATTTCTCTGTTTGATTCAGAGTTGTAGATCTTAAAATGACTGGATTTTAGTTAGAAAAATTGTTTAGAAAGAATCAAAAAAATAGAGGTGGAGTTCACGTGAGGATGCAGAAAACAATGGGGACATTCTTAGAAAAACAGGAGTAAACATTAAAAAAAAAATTCAAAAAAGAAAACATTAGAATTGTATTTATTGTAAAAAATATATTATAGAAAGGTGTAATGTAATTTATAAATAGAACATCAGATATCTAGTACTGGTATCACATTAAGCGGAAAAAGGGGAAGAGAAGAAGAAATGAAAAAGAAAGTCACGTGGACCCAACATGATATGAGCCAGTGAGAGGCCTCGAACCACGTGACGTTCACACACGCTAGTGTCGAATTGTCGGTTCACGCGCTGACAGAAGAAGTCATGACAATCATACGATACTGCTTGTTCGTCCCTAAAAACAGGATAGTCCATGACCATTCCCCATCATGAGCCTCTCTTCTTCTTTTTTAATCCTATTTCGTGTTTTGCCCATTTAATAATAGTACTGCGTAATGACTAAAGCATGGCCTCCGTTAATGATACAGGTTCGATCCTACACAGTTCCACGTACACTTTCGGCTTGATTGGAAACAATTTTATTGTGTTTTTTAACCAAAAAAGCTTTCATATTTTAAAAATTGAGGTTTTTTTTCTTACCAAAAAAAAAATTGAGGTTTTTTATTTTTATTATAACAGCTGAGAAAATGAATTAAAAAAAACCGAACCCATTAACCAATTTACAAAAACCGATCCAACTCTAACCCTAGTAAACGACAAACAACAGAACAAAATAGAAGATCATTTGCCAAACAAGCTCACCGGAGGCAAACTGAAGAGAGGCTATATCGGCTAAACCGCCAATTCTAGGAGCCGAGCCGAAACAGAGGAGTTGCTTTCGTTTGGAGACGAAAACCAAAGAAAAAGAGCAAAGGTGAGAAACCACCACTACCATACACTACAAGAAATATGTATATTCTTAACGCGGAAAATATGTTATAGTAGGTGTTTCATAACGAATTCATAAATGCTATGTTATCGGTAGCCATTATAGGTTCTCTATGATAACATTTTTTTAAACGGCACGAAATATGTAGATATGATAGTAATATTTGAATGTTATTATTAATTTAATTATAACACTACTTTTGTACTATGATAGGTCATTCTACAATAAATAATAATAATTCTAATTTAAAATAAAATAAAATAATTGAAATTTAAACCGGAAATTGTTTTATAATTAAAAATAAAATAAATATTATTTTATAAATTAAAATTGGTTTACAAATAAATTTCGATTTACAAAACTAAATCAGAAATTAAAAATAAAGTCAAACCACCACAATTCTAAGTCGATTTACACTAAACCAAATTAAAAAGAAAACTACACCTAAAAAAAATAAAGACTCCAACCGTGAGTTGAGTGTTGCAACCATTGCTTAGTTCTCACGAGCCATCTCTGCCACGTTTGATACTCCATTTCCATATTGCTCAACAGATTCTCGAGCTCGATGTTCTTGCTTACTGCTCTTAATATCTGTGGTTTAATGTGATCTTATCATATATGTTAGAGTATGTGGTTTAGGGTTTATGGTTAAATTTTTGAAATAGGTATATGGTTTGAGATTAAGTTTTGAAAATTTTTAAGTTTATAGTTTTATATTTAAGATTTGGTGTTCAAGTTTTAAATTAAGATTTTATGGTCTTTAAAAAGATTATGATTAAGAGTAAAGTTTAGTTTTGTGATTTAGAGCTTGACTGGTTTTCTCGCTACCACCCGCAAACGCAGCTTTTGCGGTTGGTAGCGGTTGACAGCGTTTCAAAACAATCATACAAACCGCTACAAATCGCTTCAAACCACTCCGAACTTCTTAAATTCAAAAGCTGGTTCCAGCTAGCGTTTGCGGTTGCGGGCGGTTGCGGGAGGATAATTTTTTTTTCTTTTTTTTTAAAACCATATAAATGCAAAAATAAAAATATTTAATAAATTTTTAAAATGGAATTATAAAAATACTAAAATATATCTATTATATTTTAATTAATATTATAAAATTTTAAAATAAAAATATTTTCTATAATCTTAAAAATTTTAAACTATAACTTTGAAAATATAATTTACATATTTATTATAATATTATGATTTTTGATATTTTTATAATTATATAAAATGTAAATATTGTTAATTTATTATTTAATCGCTGCTGTATTTGGTAGTTAACCAGTCATAAGTCTCCCGCAAACGCACCAATTTCTAACCGCAGAACCAGTCGTACAAAACTCTTAAAACCGCTAGAAACCGCAATCACCCACATCCGCAAACACCCGCAACCGCAACCGCAACCGCTGCGTTTGAACCAGTCAGGCCCTTAATGTTTGGATGTTGGAATATGAGGTGTAGGGTTAAAGTTTAGTATTGAAGACTATATATAAGATTTGTAGTTAAGTTTTTAATAATTTAGTTTTGAAGTTTCTATTTAGAGTATTGAATGTATAGTTTATGTTTGAAGTTAGAATTTAGGATATAGAGTTTCATTAAAGATTAAAAATTTGTGTTTTTTTTTGTCATCAGCTAAAACAGACTCAAACAGATTCTGTAGACACCATGTTGGATGCTCTGTATCCATGTGAACGACAAAAGATGTCTGTCTCCTATCACTGCGTGCGAGGCTGTCCTGCTTAATATTTTGTGTCTTTGGTACATGAATGATCTCTAAGCTTATAAAATTTTCCTTGAGAATCTTGATGTCTTCTAAATAACTTGCAAAAACTGGCAATTCTTTTGGTTCCGAAACCATCTTCACCATTAAAGATTTGTGTTTAGAAAATTAAATTTTAAGATTAAGAAGATTCAAAATTATAATATGAAAAAACTATAGTTTTAGGGGTTGTCTGTAGAGGTTAGGGTTTTATACCATGTTTAGGGTTTAGGGGTTCAAATAGTTTTTTTAGCATTAGAAAAATGCTATTATATGTCTTTGATAGCATTACTGAAACCGTTTAAATAATATTTTTGGCACTTAAGTATAATTTCTCTATAAGTATTGGCGGAATCAGTGACTTGATTTTCTCCTTCACTTAATTTTTAAAATAGCATTAATTAAATGATATTTAGGTTTTACTCTATCATAGCGTTTATCTAACGCTATTATATAATACTAAATTTTTTAAATCATCTACAATAGTAGTTCAGTAAAACGTGCTATAATAATTTTCTATCAATTTAATTTTTTTTGTAGTGATAAACTAATGGCAGATCCAGCAGAGATTTTAAGAGAGTTCGATATATTATTTAATATGAAAAATAAATACGAAAAACGATTAAGAAGGGATCAAAGTGAGTATGGTTCAATATATTGAAATTACATTCTAAACTACTTACATATTTCTAAGGCCCTAGTAATGTATACAAATAAATGTTATGTGACATATATGGGATGTCAGGTGATACCCCTCATTTATTAGTAGATCAGTCATTGCTACAAATGGAGATGAGAGAACCATTGAATCCAAAGAATAAAGAAGAAAAAGGAGAAGCTTAAGAGAAGGAGGAGCCAAAAGGAAATAAGATCGGTATCGCTGGTTCGGAGCACATGATTGGATGGGACAAAATCACACCCATTTACTGACTCGTCTCCATAGCCACTGAGATCCCTAACCATATTTTTGAAACTGTTCTCAAAGCGAACCGCAAACTTAAGAAGAGAGCCCAATGGTTCCGATCTATAGCTAAACCCCACCCATATGTCGCTCCTCTTCACCGATAGACCTTCGTTGCCATGCCGTTAGACTGGAAACCCTATACCGCATTGAATATGTATAAAAAATTGAAGAAGGCTTAGGGGGTTCTAGTTCAAATATGCCCCACAGATTTCAAAGGAGAAGTCGAAACCATTGCACCACCGCAAACCACCGTGCGTCACACAGCCGTTCCAGATCCAAAATACCACTGCTATCGGAAAATTGAGAAGGTCGTCAATGAAACACATGATGAAAAGAAAAACAAGTAAAAGAAACGTTTTCTTGACACCAGAGAAAATTTGTGTCGGATCACAAAAAGATGTCTGCAATTTATAGTATTGGTATGAACGTTTTTATTTTTATTTCTATGTTCGAAATTAGAATTGATTTATTTTTGTTCAAACTCGGCAGTTGAAATAGTGGTAAGAAAGCACGAAAATAGTCAGCAGTTCGGAAAACACTCTTAAAGTGCACATTGTTGAAAAACAGTGTCGGTTTTATTTACTCTTAGAGTGTAAATAATCTACAACCATATGTAAGTTAAACACATCACTGCTTAACAAATAAATATTTTTGTATAAAATCTCAAATTCTATACTTTGACTGTTATAAACAAGAATTTTCGAAATAAAACCTTGTTTTATCTTTATCTTTTAAATAAATTTTAAAACAAATTTCATTCGTAATTGACTAACAAATAAATTTGGTAAAATTGGAATATAGATTCTGCTCACAAAACGGTAGTTATATGTTTAGATAACTCATTTTTATAGATGTATACTCCCTTCGTTTTATTAAGTGTCACTTGATATTTTTTACGGAAATTAAGAAAATTGTGTAATAGACTAATATATCTCTATTTAATAGTATTTGATTAATTAAATGAGATTCATTTAAATAAAAATCTATTTTTATTCAAAAAGGTAAAAAGTAGAGTTAATGTATAAATTTATATTAAAATTATAGAATGACATTTATTTTGAAACAAAATAAAAAAAACTTAAAGTGACACTTATTATAAAACATATGGAGTATTTATTATTCTTCAAATATTGTGACGCGTCTGCTCAAATATTTTTATTTTAGAAGTAATATGGTAAAAAAATGTTTCCAAAAAATATATTGTAAGTTCTTTTTTTGTATATACTCCAGTAATTATTTTGTTCTATTGATTTTGTATTGCCAATCGGATCCACCTGCTAAGTTTTGTCCAGTGCGTAATTTACTCTCGTCCTTATATCACAACACGACATGTGACTCGAAGTTCGAGTTTGAGATGTCGGCTATGGTCGTGGGCTCTAAGCTAGGCGGCTGGGAATCATAGGGTGAACTTATGGATCATCATCTCCACAATTTTTGTATGTAACCTGGTCCCCTTTTCTCGATAGTGTTTTAAGTTACATTATTACACATTTACACCTATGAGTAGGTGGTGCGATATTTTCTGCGGGTATTTCACTGTACTTAATGGTTCAATTATTGCGTTCATCTTGACCAATCTTGTTGTCGGTCGATATTTTTTCTTTCTTCAATATTTTTCGTATTTGTGTGACACATTTTTTTGCTTGCCAAGTGTCATGTTGATATAAATAATTGTCAAGCCTAATTAAGAAACTTTTATGATATTACAGAAACCACGATTCATATGAAACATATGAGTGTCTCTTAGTTATGGCCTATGGGAAACGCTTATCACTATCATGTCAGTATGTCACTATGTTGATCTTACAAACCGATTGAAATTTTATCATATAGCATATATCAATACGTCCCTGTTAATGACCTTGTCATAAAATTAAAATAAATAAACTCCAAATTAGCTAGCTTTGAATCAACTGATACTAGTTTTTTTACTGTAGATGTGAAAGCTAGTAATTGCTGAATAAAATGAAAACAACTTTCTATGAAACTAAAGGAGAGTATGTTTCTAGAATTGTAATGCACATATATATATTAAAGTTCAATATATACGTGTGTGTGTATCTGGTTGTTCAATACAAACATGGAAATAAGTATAAAAGATTTGATAAAAATTTAGTAAAAAAAAAAGATTTGATAAAAGGGGTTTTTGCCAAAACTAACCCACAACTTGATTTTAATCCCAAACCTATACCCAAACTTGAATCAAATGCAAAACTAACCTAAAAGCCTAGTGAAATTACAGCTCAGCCCCTTGTGACCAAACAAAAAAACAGAAGCCATTTTTACGAATATAGCCCCATTAAATCGTCTGAGTCGTCTGAGATGTTGGAAGTCGTCTGGACGACTGAAGTGTAAGTCGTCTGGTACCAGTTTATTTTAAAAATAATTTATAAATCTTGTAAAAAAATATTTTGATGCGTAAAAAATAAAAATCAAGTAATTATAAACAGTTTTAACTAATATAAATTAAGATATGATAAAATTGATTTGTTTTGAAGATAGATGAGTGAAAGTAGTGAATCATGAAATACTTTGGTTTAGGAGTTTGGCAAACATATGTTGTAGTATTGTATGTATTGTTAGGGTTAGATTTTGGAAAACTAAAATATTTTTTTCAAAAATTAGTTTTCACCTATATGTGTTTATTTTTGTGTATAGTAAACACTTTTCAAGTTTGATTTGGTTTTATGAAGTGTTTAATTAGATAATTAAGTTTAGGGGTTATGTTTAGGGTGTGGACGACTTATATTTCAGTCGTCTGTTGAATAATTTACCCGGACGACGTATATTTCAGTCGTCCAGACGACTTACTTGTAAGTCGTCTGGGAAGTCTTCTATTTTAGTTTCCCGCTAAAAATATTTAATTTCCCGCTAAAAATATTAAACTCTTCTGGACGACTTACATGTAAGTCGTCTGTTTTAATTTCTTCACCAGACGACTGAAATGTAAGTCGTCCAGGAAGTCGTCTGAGTCAAAAATATTTAATCTAATTGGATTTTTTGTCTCCCTATAAAAAGAAAAATTTACACATTCTCTCTCCTCCTCTCAAATGGCTGCAACAAAAATGTAATGTTCATCATTCTAAAACTCTCCAACCTCTCTCTAATTTCTTTGACTTCAAAACACCAAACTTTATATGAATTTTTCAGTTTTGTCTCATGTATTTCTTACTAATCTATCTCTTTTGCAGGTTTTTAATCAAATGGTACTCATCTTCCACTAATTTAGAGGTAGATCTATTAATTTTAGATATGTATTTTTGTGTGTTCTATAAATGTAGATTTATCTAATCTTCCACTCATTTTCTCTATTTTTAAGTCATTTGAACGTTTTTGGATATGCAGGTTTTTCAGATCTGGATTTGATGTGCAGGTTTTTCAGATCTGGAAGACTTCTGGGACGACTTACCTGTTAGTCGTCTGGAAGTCGTCTGGACTTCTTGGAAGTCTTCTGACAAAGTCGTCTGGACTTCCAGGAAGTCGTCTGGACTTCCAGGAAGTCGTCTGGACTTCTAGGAAGTCGTCTGGATTTTTCTGAGCGTTTTGGTAAGTTCTTATGTCTGATTTTTCTTCATTTGGTAACTTCTTGTTGTATAAAGTTCTTACTTTTTTCCCAAACTAAAACTCTCCAAACCCACTCTAATCTCTTTGACTTGAAAACACCAAACTTTATATGAATTTTTCAATTTTGTCTCATGTCTTTGTTACTAATCTATTTTTTTTTTGCAGGTTTTTAATTAGATGGTACTCATCTTCCATTAATTTAAAGGTAGATCTTTTATTTTTAGATATGTATTTATGTGTGTTCTGTAAAGGTAGATTTATCTAATCTTCCATTCATTTTTTCTGTTTTTAAGCCATTTGAACGTTTTTGAATATGCAGGTTTTCCAGATCTGGATTTAATATGCAGGTTTTTCAGATCTGGAAGACTTCTGGGACGACTTACTTGTTAGTCGTCTGGAAGTCGTCTGGAAGTCGTCTGGAAGTCGTCTGGAAGTCGTCTGGAAGTCGTCTGGACTTCCTAAAAGTCGTCTGGACTTCCTGCAAAGTCGTCTGGAAGTCGTCTGAACTTCCTAAAAGTCTTCTGGCAAAGTCGTCTGAACTTCCTGGAAGTCGTCTGGACTTCTTAGAAGTCGTCTGGACTTCTTAAAAGTTGTCTGGTCTTGTCTACTCAAGTGGAATCCAAGCTTGTCTTTGTAGATGAATGATCTATAATAGTTTTGTTTGTGGTCTGTTTTGTGAATTGCATGTATACTTTTTTAGTTGTGAATTTTTTGTAAAATCAGTAATAATGTTTTCCAAGATGTATTAAATGTGCTAACAATGTGTTTACACATTTACAAATCAATGAAATAATAGACTTCAGTAGCCTTTTTCTTATCTTTGGATCTCTCATATGCAATAATAAACTCCAATGGCCTTTTTCTCATCTTAATAAACAAGAATGTTGGTAAGAGATGAAAACAAATAATAGTAACTAGTCAAAGCATATCATATTTTTTATAAGTTTGCATTGAAAAACTTAGTCAAATTTAGTAAAACTAAGGGAGAGAACATATTTTGTAAATATGAGTTTTACATATCTTGAAGTTACTTATCACTCTTAAAAATACAAGTTATTCAAAAACTAACGTAGAAGACTTAAAAACTAGTGGAGAAGACGCGGACGACTTCAATCTAAGTTGTCTAGACGACTAAACTATATGTCGTCTGGTCAACGCAGAGGTTATTTTTGCAATTGACTTTCAAATCTGTTATTTCGGACGACTGAAAGTTAAGTCGTCTACTATTGTTTGGTTAAAAAAAAATCCAAAAAAGCTAGACGACTTACATTTCAGTCGTCAGAGGTTAGTTTTGCATTTGACTGGATTATTTCAGAAGTTTGACTTTTTGGACGACTTACATTTCAGTCGTCTAGTGAAAATTAAAATAATAATATTTTTTTAAAAGTAGACGACTTACAGTTAAGTCGTCATAGGTTAGTTTTGCAATTGAAAAAAAAAACTTCAAGATTTAATTATATACAGACGACTTATAATTCAGTCGTCCACGAGACGACTGAAATGTAAGTCGTCCAGGATTTACGAGGTTTGACCAGAATCTCGGAAAAAAGTCCTGGACGACTTACAATTAAGTCGTCTGGTGGACGACTGAATTATAAGTCGTCTGTGTATAATTAAATCTTGAAGTTTTTTTTTTCAATTGCAAAACTAACCTATGACTACTTAATTGTAAGTCGTTTACTTTAAAAAAAAATATTATTATTTTAATTTTCGCCAGACGACTGAAATGTATGTCGTCTGGGAAAGTCAAACTTCTGAAATTATCCAGTCAAATGCAAAACTAACCTATGACGACTGAAATATAAGTCGTCTAGGTTCTTTGGAATTTTTTTTGAAACCAAACAATAGTAGACGACTTAACTTTCAGTCATCTCAGGTTACAGATTTCAAAGTCAATTGCAAAAATAACCTCTGCGTTGACCAGACGACTTCCAGGTAAGTCATCTACAGCCAGACGACTGAAAGGTAAGTCGTCTACAGCGAGACGACTTCCCAAGTAAGTCGTCTGACGAACAGATCTGGAAAAAAACTCGATGTCATACCTTAAATTGGTGAGATAAGTTCCTTAGCATACATACGGCTTCTCCAAGCACACAGAATCACAAACGAAAGTCACCCACCCATAATCGTTAGCTTCTATGACTTTATGAACCATAAAAATTTTAGAATCAAAATCTTGGGTTTTTTTAGCTTATTGTGGAGAGAAATTGAGAGATATGTTGTGTTTAGTTCACAAGAATGGAAAAAGTAGAAGGGTAAATCGATTTTGGGAGCATTAAGAGCTTCAAATTGGTTGTTCATGGTGGTTGTGGTATTGATGACAATGGCAATCTTGTAATTACTTGAAGATGATGAGGGTGAGAGAGTAAAAATGTCATTTTCGAAAAAAAAAAAAAAAAATTGATGGCATTTTCGTAAATTATATGAACTTGTGGGGTGAATAGGGCAAAACCAATTTTCAAAAAAAAAGGAGGTTAGTTTTGTGTTTGACTTTAAGTTGTAGGTCAATTTTGCAAAAATTCCATGATAAAATTGATTGAATTTTTATGGGAGATGAGATACTTCCATTATTTCTGAAGTGAGATATTTCCATTCTTAATAGAAAACGAAACAAAACATCAAACAAAATAAAATTTAGAAACTGTAACATGCAAAAACTTGATAGAATGAACGCAAGTGAGATAAAAAAAAATTAATGAAAAAAAGAAAATCGATGAGTTTTTTATTTCATTCACGTTAAATGATATTCCCTCTAGTTTCACAAAGATATACTTAAAAAATGTCTCATAAAAACAGACTTTTTATATTTTCTATGAAAAAGTTATGATCTTCCAAAAAATTAATTGACTTAATTGAATTACTATTGGTTAAAAAATATTGAAAATTAAAAATTACAGAAAATGATATATTTATTATAGTAATTTAATGTGTTTTCTTAATATATGTAAAAACATTAAAAAATATATCTTTGTGAAACAGAAGGAGTATAATTTGGTTAAAGAATTAATGAAATTACTCATTCTAAAGCATTTCATTCAGAAAAATAGATAATTCAGTTGCAACCAAGTATTGAAAACTAAACTTTGGGGCATAAATTTTCGAGATTTTAATACTTTGGGAACATAAATGGGGATGAGAAACCAATAGTATTAAGGGTATCTCCAACTCCTCTCTATTTTCTATTATAAAATAGAGTTTCAAATAAAAATGTTCCAATAGTACTCTATTTTTCATTCTATAGTAGAGTAAAAAAGAGTTTACTCTATATATATAGTAACTTGTTTTTTTGTTAGTTTTCATCACTATATTTTCTACTCTAAAATAAAGTACCATTAGAGTATATCACAACTATATTATAGTGTTATTCTATTTTAGAGTGAAAAATATGGTAAACGATTCAAAGGCATCTCTAACCTAATTTTATATTTTACTTTAAAATTGAAAAAAAGTGGAAAATAGAATAATGAAAAAAAAAATAATAACATTACTCTGTAAACGAAATAATATTTTTATTTTTTGTTTTACACTCTATTTTCTATTTTATTTTCTCAATTTTGAAATAAAATATGGAGTAAAGTTGCGGATATTCTAGTTGCCCTCTAGTATTAATCATGTTGTTTGGATATAGGTGGTCCATTGTCAATATACAACGTGGCATATTATCACTGGCAAGTATTTAATCATTAATTGTGTACATGCCTCCTTCAACTAATTGACAAGTCAACATCCCACGTGCGAATCGTGCGGCCCTTGCTACTCTCCATCTTTACACCGTACGAGGCTCGTGTGTCCACAACTATATCCCGCGTGACATACACGTGAACTCTACCCCCTCTGTTTTTTTTTTCTTTTTGGTGTTATATTACTTTTCTTTTTGATAATCTAAGTAATCCGAACATCCTGAAGAAAACCCGACTAGCACCTAAGTACACTTCAGCAGAATGTATTCTAGAAGGCTGCCTTTTTCACCCCAATTTAATCGACGATAACCAGCAAAATTTGAATCCGGGTTCGTATTGGAGCCAAAGCTCCCTCAAAACCATTAGACCATATTACTTTCTCCATCATAATAATTTGTATAATAATTTGTGTTAAAAAGTACTGTTATTTTAACATTTTTACTATACAAAAATGTTACTTAAATTTTTAATAAAGTTTATATATATATTTAAATTTCAATAATAATTCTAAATTATATTAATTTCATAAATAATTTTATTTATCTCAAAAAATATTAATTAAATAATTATAATTAGTAAAAATAAGATGAAAATAGTTAGAAATACATTAAGTTAGACAAAATTACAACATATTTCAAAAATATACTTAATCAAAAAATATTTAAATATTTGAGTCTAAGATTTAATGGTTATTATTTAGAATTTAATATTTAAGGGCGGAGTTAGGTTTCTAAACTTCTATAAATATTTTTAAAAAATTATAAATAATTTATGAGGGTTAATTTTTTTTATATAATAAATTTAAGATATTTATAAAAATGATATATCATTTTAAAATAAATTTGGAAAGTAATATCAAATTTAAATTAAAGTTAGAATTCCTCATATTTTATATATTTCACTATTGTATTTTTTAAATACGTGTGATTTTGTTGTCACGGATTGCTGTCTTGGGATTTCTAGTCTAAAACCACATGCATGTCCAAATACAGTAATATATATTAAAAAAATCCAAATGTACAGATGTTGTTGTATATGTAAGTAACATACATATCAGTTTAACCTATATATATACTTTTTTTTTGTTCATGTAAAATACTAAATTATATATTTTTAGAGAATAATATATTTGTGCAGATATTGAATAGGGGGATATTCAATTCATCTTTGCTATGGGACAACGGATCGAGATCCCACGAAAGTGAACTTAATTATTATTACTATTTTGAGAACTGAGTGAATTCAATTATACAGCCATTAGATAAATAGGATCAGTGGAGAATCTATAATGATTTTCTAGTGGGTGCAAAAAATGAATAATGAACAAGGGGGTGCACAACAACATTAAACCACTTCTTCTAGCTGATTTGTATGAAATTTTACATGAAAAATTGTTAATATTAATAATATTATGGAGGCATGAGCTATCATGTTCAGTGCCTTGGTTTTGCTCTTATTCATAATGAAAATATATAATCAGAAACTATGAACAGTAGCTTTTTCTATATTTTTTTATTTATATGTGTGATATAGGAGAAAAATATTTGAAAAATTAGCTTAACCTTTTTTTAAATATAAAATTATAATAGGTGGTTAGTAAAATTATTAGTTACAAATGTATTTATTTATAGCATTATAACTTAAAAACTTGTTATACATATTCTAGGTTTAATAAATTGTTTCTGTCGACAAAATGTTTTTTAAAAGGAATCAAATTTAGTAGAAGTATTATTTATTTGCAATCGCCATAATAAATAAGTAGGTTTTTTGTGTTCAAAAAAAAAAAGAAAAAATGTAGGTTTTAATTTGAAGAAGGATAGAACGGTACGAAACAATCAAAAAACATTTTCCATGAAGCTAGTCAATTAAAGGGAAACAACAAGAGAGTGAAAGTGGGTCCCATAGAATGACCAAAGAGGCATGAAAGACATGTGAAGTTCACGTGAAGTGGACCCTACGTGGGATCATTAATTCGGGATTAGGAAAGCAGATGTAATTGACAAGTTTATCCTTCAACGTAGTGTCTCTCAGTTATGGCGTTGGCACCATCAGTACCTTTGTCCGATTTGACATCCGGTTTTGGGTGTCTTCATTCTCTAATCATGACTCCTCCCCCAATTATTTGAACTACACTGATAAGTAAATAACGACGACAAAGAAATAAAAAGAGAGTGTTTGACAAAAAAATAAAAAAAATAAAAAGAGAGTAAATAACAAAAAAATTGCAACTTTTTTATATGTCAACTCATTTGGCTGTCTATCGTTGTAGCTGTCGTTTCTCTTCGTGTAACTTATCTTCACTGTTTTTTTGAACTGAAAACCTTTTTTTTTTTTGATCAAAGAACTGAAAACTTATCTTCACTGTTTTACATAAATATTTTGCTTGTTAAAAAAAGATATATAGTTTGCTTAGAATTATTATTTTTTGGCCGATACTAAGAATTTTCTTTTTTTGCTGCTTAGAAGTTTTTGCTGATTTAATTTATCGTATGTGTTCACAACCATAAAAACTTAGATTTCATATATGCAGGACCGTCTCAAATTATATCAAAACCATGTTAAAAAATATTAACTATATAAGTAACATTACTCTATAGAGTAAACCATTAAAGCAAATCCAACTATTTTATAGTGAAATATAAAAATATTTTCAGTTCAAAAAAAAAATATTAACTATATATTCAATAGCTTTACCTATATATATTTGGGGCTTCTCCTCGAATTATAAACTATAAATTTAATAATACATTTTTAGAAATTTAGATCAAAGTTATGTATTTATTTTAGAAAATTTCTTTATATTTTTTTTTTAGGCTCAGGCTTTGTTCGACTGCTCCACTAATACATGCTATTAGACGACCATTATACTATTAGACGGCCATGCATGCATATTATCCAATGGCATGTGTTTTGACATGATAGTGTAATATTTGAGATTAAATAATACCATAAAATGTGGGTTTTAACCTAGAAAATTACGGATTCAGGTCCAACACTATGATATTCTAAAAATAATAATCTAGCAGAACATGCAAACTTATAATTATAAAACTTTGACAAAAGAAAATGTTCTACATAATATCATCTTTTCTGTTAAAACACACAAAAGACGACTTTTTCTATGGTTTTGGTACTCTTTTTTAGCAAATTTTGATTATACATTTGGTTATCTAACAAATTAGCAGGTGTTTATAAATTACAACATATATGTAAAATTAACGAACGCATGTGTATTTCAAGCTCTAGAGTACGTTTGTGTATTTTACTTGTACTTGATATCTTAACCCAAACCTGACCAAAAAATTTTCAACCGAAACCGAACCGAAATATAAAAATATCCGAATGAAAATTGAGTTAAAAAAATTTGGATATCCAAAATCGATAGTTTATATCCGATATCTGAATGATTACCCAAAATACCCGAACATAGATATAGATAAACCTAAACTTACATCTCCCATTTCCCATTTTTCTCTTCGTCTTCTTTTCTGTGACATTGAAAAAGCAATTGTACATAGTTGAGTTCTCATTTTTTCCATCTTCTTTATAAAAGTTCAATACATACAGAAACTCATATTTATGGCTGGTTACAAATAGGAATCCCATGATTTAAGTTTTTTGCTCCAAGACTGGATTTTCAAAACAATCAAGAGATTTATGCGCAATGCTACTTAACATCATCTTTGTTAAGCCTAAGGTATCAATAAACTCTGAATTTGTGCTTCATGTGCTTAGACGTTCACACTTGTGGATTTACTGTTCTATGGAATTACAGAAACGATGAAAATGATGAATCATAGAAGTTTTTATAAAAATTTGTTAAGTATTCGGTTATTTCGATATATTCGAAATATCTGAATCCAAACTAAAAATATTCGAAACCGATCTGATATGTAAAATAAAATACACAATCTATATATTTTTACTGAAATACCCAAAAATTCGAAATATCCGATTCAAACTTGAACGGAATCTGCACACCCAGACCTACTCTAGAGTTTACACTTTTATCTCTAAAATTTCGCTCAAAAATATCAATACTATTAAAACAGAAGCAATTTTTATCTACTTACAAATAGTCTAGGTTGGACCATTATATTTAATTATATTTCCTATTATTTCTATTCATATCTAATTTAATTATTAAATATACATCATACCTAAAATTAAGGAACTAACTAACTAATCTGTTATTTTTTAAACTAATGAATTTAATTTATATTAATTCGAAATTTAAATAACTAATCAATTATATTTTAGTTATTAATGTAATAAATACTTATATATATATATCTATTTATTTGTATATATACAACTATATATTAATCCAAATGCAAAAAAAAAAAAATTGTTCAAAACCTTCACCAAATACATAAAAAATATAATTTTTATAGTTAGAGTATTAAATAAATATATATATATATATATATATATATATATATATATATATATTTTATATATGATAAAATAAATATTAATAGTAATTATACGATGAAACATGTTACTGTTGATAGGTTTATGAATATATTTTTTACGGGTTACTCAAAGAGACATGGAACATATATATCTAATATAAACTAATTGAACAAATATGTTAACACAAATATATCATAAAACATTACATTAACATGAATCGATGCCAGAGAGTAAGGGTTAGTATTATAATTATTTAAAAATATAATTATATATATAAATTATAAAAATTAAGAATTAAATATAATAAAATATATATATCAAAATAAAATAATAAATATTTACATTTCTATTGCGAATAATGAAATTAACTTTTAAATTTAAAATAAGCCATAGACAAAACATCAAAAAGTATCTAATAACTTGTGAATAAC
Source organism: Brassica napus (assembly GCF_020379485.1). Taxonomy (NCBI): domain Eukaryota; kingdom Viridiplantae; phylum Streptophyta; class Magnoliopsida; order Brassicales; family Brassicaceae; genus Brassica; species Brassica napus. Next base: position 10,574,174 of record NC_063434.1, read on the forward strand.
AAAAGTAAAATAACTAAATAAATAAACAATTTTTTTTTCCAAACGTAAATCATTAATTTGTAATAGACATATACATATTATTGATGCTCAAATCTATTTCATTTTTAGTATGCATCCTCTCAAATATTGATCCATTAACAAGATTAAATTTTAGTTGGACTAAAATTGTATTTAAATTGGAATATCACTTTCATAATATATTCACTATTCATCTGATTCATGAATATATATTACAATACTCTAAATATAATAATAAATCAAACCGAATTACATATTGGGTCATCTACCAGCTCAACCGATAACCAGATCTCGGGTTTTAGCGGTTGTTACGGGTTTTATAGAATTTTTAAATAACAGTTTTTTTTTTTGAAAACTAAAATGGATTACATATGAGCCACCGAATTTGCCAATTTTAATGCGGATCGGGTCGGATTTCAAAACATTGAATATAATGTTCTATTTGTAATATCTAAGTGTAGATACAATTAAAATACAAATTTATATCAAATAAATTTGGAATGTTTCGAAAATAATTCCGCGTTTTGAAAGTGCGGATCAAAATCTAGTACTTATATTAAAAATATTGCGAAGCGTAGAAATTAAGTGCGTGGTTACCTTTTCTGGTTCGTAAAGAGACCGGTGAAAACTGGCAGTTACGAGGACATTTTTCTCAAAAATTAAAACTTACGAGGACATCGACATATCTTTATGATCAAATACCAATGTAATAAATGCAAATAAATGACACCGTTTTGTAATATAAAAAAAAATGACACCGTTTTGTATTTCGATTAAATTAGAGATCTCATATGACTTTCACGGGATTAAATTTCCGATTGCATATGACATCACGACTTGCCCTTGGAAAATAGATATATTGACTAGTTTTTTTTCTTTTTTCTTGACTAGGTGATTTATAAAATACAATACTACGTGATACCGTGATTTCTCGACTCATTGTTTCTTAACGCATACATTTAACCGATACTACAAGATGTGCAAATGATTTTTGTGTGTAAATTTTAAATGTGATGCTCATGCTCCATCAGGGGCGGATCCAAGATGGTTTTTAGTATGGGACACTTAACCATTTCAATAACTAAAAGCTTGATATAAGTATACTTAATTAAATTTAACACTAGATGTCAATGAACAAAAAAATTAGGGTGAGGCACATGCCACACCCTCTAATACAGTGGGACCGCCCCTGTGCTCCATCTTTAAGATGGTAAATTTGTAGATTCGATAATTACAACATAGAGTAACCTTTCTGTTTCAAAATACGAGATAAAAATTTCTGCTTTGACATTTTCGAATATAGAATAAAGACAAAACCTCTAAATTAAAGGGGACTAAATCACCACGGAAGTTCTTTACAAGGAAATATATATAGCAACGCATCAAATATACATTTGATAACACTTTTGCACAAGTATTTCAAAGAGTTTAAGATGGGTTCTGATGTACTAATAGTATAATATCATAATAATAATAAAAATAAACATGGGCAAACCACGAAGGGATCGATAAAGAAAGAACATTAATGTGAAAAAAGGACAGGAAGGGGTCGAAAACTAAAAGCAAGTTGGTTCGAGCGTCACCACCTTCACGTGGAAGGGACGTGGAGCTCGAAGTTCTACACTCGATTCCGAATCATAAGACAGCGAAGCACACGTGTGTCCTCCTCGTTTTGCCCCATAACGCTTCATCTCCTCAACTGTCAGATAATAAATCGCCCTAAATTCGATGACTTCCCATATACTCGTAGCACTTCCAGCTACAAGTCGCAAACACACACTTTGACTTAAGACTTAAGACACATATTAATTGTACGATATTATGAACGATGTACCATACGTATTTCCAAAAGAAATGCTGAACTTGGTGTTATAACAGCAAGCACTAACGTCATGCAAAAATCAATGATAATTGATTCATCACCGATAGACAAAATGACAATGTCTATAGTCCTAAAATATAAATTGTCAAATATATATGTAACGAAGATCTTATATAAGAATGTCAATTATATGGTCACTTTTATCCACAAAACTTTTATTTTTACGTTCACTTTATAGATAGCATGTAATAAAAATAAAAATACTCACCGAGACAACCAGTCATAGCCGTCTGATGAAAGTTGGAGGAACCAACATCGTGCACTGCTGACAAAATCCCTCGCACATGCGGCTACGTGCATTTCCAAAAATAATCAAAGTGGCTCGGAAATGGGTTCGGTTCGGGGTGTGGTCCCACGTGTCTTTACCATGTGACCGTCTGAGCTGGCACATGCGATTAACCGCTAAATCAAAACGGCAATAATCATTTGTTTCATTAGATCGATGATCACTAGTTATTAATCTATTGCTTAAAAGCTGTGCCACACGTGCAACCTCGTCATGGATACTCAGATGATCTCTATGCTTTATTTTATTCACGCCTTTATATGCTTGATTTACATATATACCCTTGGCTTGGAATCATATAGTATCATTATTGTTTTTTTTCTTCTTTCAGAAGTGAGTTATTTGCAAATGTAATAAGCATGTTTATAGCTTGGTTGGTGGGATATATATATAATTTTAAAACTAAACGTGTCTTTTATCATTACTAGTATAATTTATACTATATTAAAATAAAATGGAAATACATTTAATATCATAATGACTATTGACTGATTTTAAATAGTTATAATTATCAAGGAAATAAATAAATTATAACATTTTTCTTGATTAGTGTGTAGAATACTAAAATCACACTTGTTGTGAAAATAGAGAGATAATAAGGTTGTGCGACCAAATCAATAATGAGTCGAGATTTTGCAATCAAATATCGGACATACTGATCTCTACATATCACACTATTAAGGAAGCTAAATCACACTATAAATTTATGTTGCCAAGGTGTCTGTTGCTTAAAATGATGAAAGTTGTTCTCCCACAAACTTATATTCTATCTGCCCATCAACCATATACAATCATTCTTTTCTCGAACTTGTCCTCTTTAATCTTTATATCATTGACCGCTGAAAACATTCTTGAGCTTGAACTTGCACCGGCCCAATATCTTCTCTAACCCTTTGTCTTGCGTCTGGTCCAACAGAGACCCATTCAAATGTGTTAACTAAAGTTAAGTCTAAAAACAATCCTCTTTGCATTTTTTCAATTTCGTATGCTTACTGTTAAACACACACACACAAAAACACATTTGATCGTTTGATCTAAACATATGAGGAAAACGCCGATAAATAAAAAAATACTAAAAAACGTGGATCTTGATGAGACTCTAATTTTGATGGGCCCAAAGCCAGTAAATAAAATACTCAGGTCAGAAATAAAGAAAAAAAGCTGAAACGGTAGTGTATGGTACTTTATGTACATGTTTTGACAAGTACGGATTAGATTTAGAAAAACATGCAACCGAAGATCAGGAGAGTGAGTTTCAACAAAAGAAGTAATGTCAACGGTTCTTCAGCTTCCGATACCGACCTTTCTTGGCCGGAAAAGCTCTCTACTTCCCGATTGATTCGTCAGATTCTCTTCTTTTTCTTCTTCTTGTATCATACACCTAACATTAAATGCTTCTTTGTATTGACTATATAAAATGCTTCTAATTTGAGTTTGGAGCAAACATTATATGTGTGAGCTTTGATGATTATTTTCAATTCTTAGGCTTGTTTGAATCATGGATTCTTCTATCTCACGAATCATGGCGTTCCCGAGGAGTTGATGAAAAGAGTGTTCAAGGAGAGCAAGAACTTGTTCTCTTTTCCTCTTGATGAGAAGATGGTGATGGTTCGACGTGGTTTTAGAGGTTACTCACCTTTGTACGACGAGAAAGGTTCTTATTATTATAGCTCATGACAATTGTTCGATCACTCCAATGAACACGTGAGTAATTCCAGCTTCTCGTAACAGGTGATTCTAAGGAGATATTCACTTTTGGATCTTCAGAGGGAGTTTTAGGTCAACATTACCCTAATAAATGGCTTTCTGAAGGTAAAAAAAAGTTTGTTGTATAATCATAATTTCTTATTTTGTTTATGTTTATTTGATCTATTTTATGGATTTTATTATTAGACCTTTTGCCGCTATGGAGGCCAACCATGGAACGCTACTATAAAAGTGTTGTATAAGTACCAGGAAATGCTTATTGACAATATTTTTAAACCTTCTACAACTAGCTATTCAATTTTGTTGTTTGGTTCTCGTATAATATTGAATTATTTTTATTTCTATTTTATTAAGTTTTTTAATTGCTCATTAGGGATGTTGGCAAGAAATTGCTTGGCCTAGTGGCCTTAGCGTTGGATTTGGAAGAGAACTTCTTTGAAAGATTGGGAGCCTTCAATGATCAAGCAGCAGTTGTTCGCCTCTTACTTTATTCAGGTCTTTAATCACCAAAAATCTTTTGTAGCATGTTTAGGGATAATATTTTCAGTTACAAATGAGTCACTGATTGTGAGATTGGTTTGAGAGTCTTACTTTTTTGTTGCATCACAGGAGAGTTGAATTCATCTGAAGAAGAAGAAGAAGAAGAAACATGTGGGGCCTCTGCTCATTCAGATTTTAGAATGCTAACTCTTCTTGCAACAGATATGGAGTTCCAGGGCTTCAAGTATTAATTAGCATTCATCTCTCATACTTTGCTTATCAAGAAAGACAATTTCCACTTCATTGTTTCTAACAAATGTTTACATACTAAAAAGGTTTGTAGGGATAAAGATAAAGAACCAAATGTTTGAGAAGATGTCCCTGGAATTAAAGGTTATACTAACACTTTGACTGACACTGTATTGTAAACCGTAACTTATGAGGACGTTTGTGTAAACAACCAGTGCTTTTATTGTCAACATCAGAGACCTCATGGAGAGATGGACTAATGGGCTTTTCCGGTACACAACAAAAGTTCCACTCTTTCATTTCAGGGCATTATATTGATTTCAAAACCTCACTCTTATGTGCGTTTTATAGATCAACAATGCATAGAGTGTGTCAGTTGGAGAAGAACGTTACTCGGTATGAACATACACACATTTCTTGTGTTGCGACTCTGTTTTACTAATCATCATTCTATCTAATATTTGTTGGTTTGATTACTTGAAAGGTGGCTGTATTTCTAGATCCAGACCCAAACTGTGTTGTGGAGTGCTTGGAGAGTTGCTTTAGTGAAACATCCCCTCCTAGGTATTATCTGAATTTTGATTGTTAAGGGTGAATTTCAACTAATAAAATGTTTTGGTCTTTAATCGGAAAACCAAAAAGGTTGATTTGTGAATATATTTCCCCTCAGGTTTCCACTGGTCCGAACCAGTGATTATTTCCACGACCGATTCAGCCAATCCCTCATCTCGAGACTTTGCCTTATTAATAAAAAAACTTGTGTGTTGTGTCATCAAAAACTCGGAAGTTTCTGCTGCCTCTACGTTGTTGATAAACCTTAATATTGTTATATATGGTCCTTGTGACTAGATGGGCCAAAACGATAAGACTAAGAGCATGCTGAATTTCGAAAAACAGTTCTCTATGCTACTTATAAAACTGTTTGATGTTGTTGTGTCTTTAATAAGGCATGTCTTGAACAAGGACTCTTCTATGTAGAGTCATGACGTCCCAGAAGAATTGATATAAGGGGGTGTTTTCATGGATAGCAAAGACTTCTTTAACCTCCCACAAGAGGAAAATATAGCATACAATCCTGCAAAGTAGATATTACTACAAACCATGGAATCTTACTACAAGAATGTCCTGTAAGCTTGCCGGTTCCTTTTTTATTTTTCTGCAAAGTAATTATTGAACAAAAAATTGGATCATCATAGATGCAGGTCTTCTCTAAACATTTCAAATTGAAAATAGGTTTCAAGTTTGTATTAACAGTTAGATTTGAACTTTGATGGTAGGGATACATATAAGCTATTCTAGGCGATGAGATCGGTAGTACAAATATGTGCAACCTTATGTGCATGTGTGTGTTCTTGAAATATTCAACTTATAAAAGAGATATGTAATTTCATATATATCTCCTCCTTTGATCTTCCATTTTAGTTTCCTAGATTGACTTGCTTGTTGGTGTTTGATATTTTGCTTTGCTGCTTTAAGGTCTGTGTGTAGGTGGTGCAGTCGTATTAATGGTAACTCAGCTCAAATCTAAATTTCTAGAGACCTGACTTCTTCGATTGATGAACTTATACAAAATCAATGCAAGGCTCAAATTGATGACATAATCGAATCAATGCAAGACTTTAGAGAAAAAAAAACTCTAGTTTATTATCTTTCAAAGACTGGTTATCAAAAGCAACACTACAATGACTTATATAGGTTATAAGAGTCATCTAAATCTCCAAACTCACCTAAAAATAGGAAAACTAATAAAATGAAAACATAACAAGAAAAGGAAATCTGTTAAATGAAAGCCGACAAAGAAAAATGGTCGCTTGGCGCTGAAAGTATCATGATGCTGCATCAGGTCTCTTGGGGTTAGAAATATTCGACTTCGAATCGGGCACTGGATCAAAGATACCGAACATTAAACACGTCTGAGGTCCTGATGTTAGCCCGAAGTTGCAGGCGATAAGCATTGTCATTAATACGCTCGAGAACCTCGAGAGGACCAATCTTCTTCGCTTTGAGTTTGTTATACGCATGAGCTGGCATCCTGCCTTTAGTGAGAAATGCCCATACAAGGTCACTGAACTCGAAGACAAGCCGTAATTTATGTTAATCAACATCAGCCTTGTATTTAATTGCAGATGATTCCAAATTCACAATAACCTTCTCACGCACTTGATGAATGTTGTCGATGAAGTCATCAGCGACACCATGAAGCCGTGTGTTGTCTGGAAGAGTGGACAAGTCCAAGGAACCTCGAGTAAGAACACCATATATAACTTGGAAGGGACTGAATCCAGAACTTCTATTGAGCGCATGGTTATGAGCAAACTCAACTTGAGGAAGATTTGAATCCCATGTCTTAGTAGAATCCCCAACGAGGTAACGAAGCAAGTTTCCTGAAGAGCAGTTTGTGACCTCAGTTTGTCCATCCGTTTGAGGATGATATGCATAACTCATGTCGAGGCTTGTACCAACATTTTTCAAAGCGATTGCCAAATGATCCAAGAACTGTGAATTACAATAAGAAATTATAGAAGTCGATAAACCATGAAAACGATACACCTCTCGAAAGAATAGAGTTCTGACTTATAAAGCGTTCGTTGTACGTTTGCAAGGCACAAAGTGGACCATTTTTCGAAAATCGATCAACAATGACAAATATGGAGTCAAAACCTTTTTGCGTACGAGGAAGTCCCAAGACAGGACCATAGTGTGTTTGGATTGGTCAAGGAAGATAAAGACCAGCGTTTGTTGCGTGCCCTTTTGAGGTTTGGCACATCATACAACGCTCGACGAATCTGTCCACATCACGCCGTATGGACGGCCAATAGTAATATTTGGAAATCAAATGTAAATTCATGCCGCATTCGATATATCCTTCATTATGTATCTCTGCAATGAGTTGAATACGGATACTACAATCAGGGACGCAAAGTCGATCTTCATAAAAAAAATAGCCATTTTGAAGCGTATAGTCACGCGATGTACCTGCTTGAGCGTCCAAGAGAATGCGGCCAAGAAATGCATCAGAAAAGTACATGTCCGCGAAAGCTGCGAAGCATGGGACAGAGACGTACAAAACAGCCAATACGGAATGTCGACGGCTCATTGCATCATCGACTCGATTCGACACACCAGAAATGTGTTTAATAACAAAAGAAAATTACTGCAGATAAGACACCCACGCAGCATGACGAGCGGATACTTTGTCCTGACTGTTCAAGTGCTTCAATATGTCATGGTTGGTGAATAGAACAAACTCCCTATGGAAAAGATAATGTCTCCAATGCTTAATTGCTTGAACTACAACGTAAAACTCAACATCGTAGGTACTGTAGCGAGCTATGGCGCCTCCCAATTTCTCGTTAAAGAACACTATTATTCTGTTAGATTGACTCAAGACCGCACCAATTCCTGTTTTGGATGCATCATAACGTAGCTCAAACACTTGAGTGAGATCAGGCAGAGCCAAAATAGGAGCTGTCATCAGCTTTGTTTTGACAATCTCGAAAATTACACCTGCCTCAGGAGTCCACGTGAAGGTACTGTTTCGACGAATGCAGTCCGCAAGTGGCGCCATCAAGCTACTAAATTGTGGAACAAATCGACGATAAAAAGATGCCATACCATGAAAACTTCGTCTCAAACAGCGTAGTAGGAGTTAGCCACGATTTTATTGCATCCACTTTAATTGGATCCACAACGAACCCCTCTACAAAAGCAATATAACCGAGAAAGTGAACCTTAGGAGAGTCAAACTAACACTTCTTCAATGTAGGATAGAGTTGATCACAATGAAGGACAAGAAGTACTTCTCGTAAGTGCATGAGGTGCTCAGCTAAAGTCATGCTAAAGATCAAAATATCATCAAAATAAACGACCACAAATTTGCCAATAAAAGAATGCAAAGATTGGTTCATGACGCGCATAAAGGTGCTCAGAGAATTTGACAAACCGAAAGGCATGACAAGCCATTCAAAAAGTCCTTCCCGAGTTTTAAATGTCGTCTTCCACTCATCTCATGGCCTGATTCGTATCTGATGATATCTTCTTCGAAGGTCAAGCTTAGAGAAAATCATTGCAGTGCTTATCTGGTCCAATAGATAATCAAGATGAGGGATGTGAAATCTGTAGCGCACTGTTATCTTATTAATAGCACGACTATCAACACAAATTTTCCACGAGCCATCTTTCTTTGGAATAAGTAATGCTGGTACTGCACAAGGACTTAAACTCTCATGTAAAAATCATTTGACCATAAGATCTTTAACATGTCGTCTAAGGTCTTCATGCTCACTTGGACTCATGCGGTAATGAGCTCGATTGGGAAGAACTGCGTCTGGATCTAGATCAATGAGGTGTTGAATATCTCTGAGCGGGGAAGACCAGGTGGTAAGTCGCTGGGAAATAAATCGTGAAATTCGTCCAACAATGTTGTGAAGTCAGATGGAATCAGTGGAATTGTAGAAGAAACCAATGAGTTCACCAGTATGAGACACACCCTTCTTCTCGTAGTGCCATCTCGAAAGGTTTTCGTTGAAGAATGAGGACATGCGCTGAAGATGTACTTTTCTTCTCTGGTAATGACGGTTGGAGAGTAAAATTGTGATTGTTATGGTGAAAGCTATAAGTGTTGTGATACCCATCATGTTGAATCCGATGATCAAATATCCATGGCCGGCCTAGGAGTAGGTGACATGCGTCCATTCAAGCTACATCACAGTGAATTTTATCTTTGAATGTTCCTCCAATTGAGTAAGAGATGAGAGTACGGCGAGTGATGAGAAGGTCTGTTTTATGATCCAGCCAATCCAATTTATAAGGACATGGGTAGAGTTCCGTTGGGAGCTTTAGTTTGTTGATGACATCTTTGGCTACCACATTTTCACTGCTACCCGAATCAATGATAAACTTGCAAACTTTACCATCAATGGTGCACTTAGAGTGGAACAGGGTATGTCGTTGAGGGTCTTCGTCCATGATTCGTGGAGCAAGACACACATGGCAAACCATGAGACATGGTCCATTATCAGCGACAAGATCCTCTCTTTCTTTAATGGTTTCTGGCACTTCTTCACATATATGACCTCACCATTGTTATCAGAAGCATCGAGTAAGAGACCTCGGCGGTTATGAGTTGGGAAATTAGCTTGGCGATGACCAATGTCTCCACATGAAAAGTAACAAAGAGAGCTTAGTCGAGAAGTGTTCTTGTGTGTGAACATAACAATGGTTGTGTCACTTTTACGAGGGATGTATGCGTCAGTTGAAGTGGTTTGTGTAGGAGTACGGGACGGACGAGCTGTGGACTAAGATTGTATTTTCAATGGTGAGGGCCTGTTGATGAGCTTCCGACAAGGTTAATGGGTTGAACAAATTGATTGTGTGCTGAATTTGCTGACGAAGGCCTGCAGTGAATCTAACAGCGAGTTGGCGCTCATAATCTTGAATATCAACCTGAGTAAGTAGTAAGAAAAATTTTGTTGAATATTCTACAACAAAACGAGATCCCTGACATATGTTATGTAGTCTCTGGAACATAAGCTGATCATATTTATAAGGCAGGAATGTTTTATTGAGTTTCGATTTAAGCTTGTCCCAAGGCATTATCTTAAGCTTCCTGAGATGAGCTCGTGTAGATTTCAATTGCGTCCACCATGCTGCTGCTCTATTTCGAAATTGCATTGTAAGAACATGAGCACAACAGTCCATTGGTGCTATTTTGAATTCTAGCATTTCTTCAACTGTGACAATCCAGTCGAGAAGTTTTCCAGCCGAGGAGTTGCCATGGAATTCTGGAATCTCTGTTTTAAATCATGTTTCCCATTGAAAACCTTCATTGACTCCTTCACCAGCATCACGTGCAAGTGTGCGGTTATTACGGAGAGGGTCAAACAGATTATCAGCAAACTGGTTCTCATCTCCATCATCTTCTCTGTCTGTGTCGTCGGCTTTGTTATTGGCGGGGATGTCAACAAGGGGTGAGGGTGCATTTCCTTGAACATTGAGGTTCTGGTGGATGGCAGTGATGTTTTGCATCTGGGCTTTAAGCTCAGCGATTGCATCACGGGTAATTTCTGCTTCGGTTCAAACATGAACTCGTCTTGGTCTTGCCATGTTGAATGGAAAAATTCAAGGAGCGTAGCAAAGCTCTGATACCAACATGACGCAGCGTATCAATGGTAACTCAGCTCAAATCTAGGGATTTGGGTTACTCTAGAGACCTGACTTCTTGGGTTGATGAACTTAATCAAAATCAACGCAAGGCTCTCGAATTGATGACAAAATCGAATAAGGTTTTAAAGAAAACTCTAGTTTATTATTTTTCAAAAACTGATTATCAAAAGCAACACTACAATGACTTATATAGGCTATAAGAGTTGGCTAAATCTCCAAACTCAATTTTTTTTTGTTTAACTCTCCAAACTCAGCTAAAAATAGAAAAACTATTAAAAATAAAACATAAAAAGAAAAAGTAATCTGTTAAAAGAAAGCCGACAAAAAAATGGTTGCTTGGCGATGAAGGTATCATGATGCTGCATCAGTGGGAAATGCTCTGCTTGATTGCCTTGGCATTGGATATAGATGAGGACTTCTTCGAACAAGTCGGAGACTTAATGATACTATAGATTTTTTTCGCCTTTTATGCTCTATATCCAGGTATCTACGTACATCAATTTCTGGTTAGATTGATATTATTTAGGGGCCCCTATTATTTATAATGAACTTTGATAAGAGTTGGATCTTTACAAAGCAAGGGTACATTTATCAAAATATATGTAACCAGTGGATCATATCTGCATCTGTTATGATTATAGATGAAGTGGTTTGTGCACAAAAAAAAGGTGAAGTGGTTTAGTCGGATGTAGAAACATATGGGGCCTCAGCCACTCAGATTTTGGAATGGTCACTTTTCTTGACTGATGAAGTTCCAGGACTTCAGGTGAATATTTCTTAGTCTTTTTTTCTTACATCCAAATATTTCTTAGTTTAGATTGTAAATGTTTTCATACACTTTCTCTTTTAGCAATGTCCTTAGGCTATCAGCAACATTGAGATAAACATTTGGGTTTCTGAAAAACAAATATAAGTATTTAAAATAAAAGAAACTATCACAGGCTGACAGGTGTAGTATAAATGGTCTTAACCGTTTACAATAAGACATCTGTAGAAAAGTTTTTTTAAAAGGTTGGCGTGAGCTCTTCCCGGAGAGACGTCCCACTCTCTCTTTCTAACTTTTTCTGATTTTTCTACTTTTATATTATTGAGAGACTATAAGAGAGCTTCACATTGCTCGTGCCCTTAGAACATCTACATTGATGAGTTTTTCACTAATTATATTAATATTTAATTGGTGAATTTCTCAGGAAAAAGAAAGAGAAATTTATAGTAAAAGCTTTTCTGAATCAAATATTAGTATAATTAGTGAAAAATTATGGTGAGACACACTAATGTTTTTACACCGTATTTGAACTCATTTTTAGGTTTATAAAGACACATGGAGACAGACACTTATTTGGGAAAACGTACCTGAAATTCGAGTGTTAGTTTACCTTGTAGCTTCTCGATTTTGGAGGTTTGTTGATTAGAGCTAGCCTACGCAGCTTTAGTCTCTAGTCTATGGCTTTTTGTTACGAAATGTGAAGAAAAGTTTTTGATTGAAATAATGAAATGTTAGTATTCGACTTTTACGTTTTGCATGAAATTGTGCTCTCTCTCTCTCTCTCTCTCTCTCTCTCTCTCTCTCTCTCTCTCTCTCTCTCTCTCTCTCTCTCTCTCTCTCTCTCTCTCTCTGCCTTGATCGAACCCATGAGCTGGACTGCTGGAGCATAGTCCACATACCAAATGGCATGAAATTGTGCTATTAAGAATACAATTTATTGTCGTTCACATGGATGCAGAGTTACCATTGTGGTTTGCAGAATTTTAGATGAATCTGTTTATCTTAATGTCAAAAAAAAAACTTCCTCCATCTTAAACTCGATATAATTTCAAGTTCTTAACACATATTAAAAAGATAAGAAGATAAATTAGTATAAAAACTACATTAAAATTATAAAATAATGTTTATTTGGAAAAATTTCCAGAAAAATGTTCTAACTAAATTTAGTTAACCTTTTTAATGCTTTATTTTTTTGCTATTCAATTTAATACTTCAAATAGTGATTTTTTTTAATTTTATTATACTAATTTTAAAATATGATCATTTTAATACTGAAAGTCTGAAATTGTGTTTATTTTAAGAAAAATTATTAATACGCCTTTAAACAAAATTTAAATGATTTTTCAAATTAAAAACAAATCATTAGGAATAAAAGGAACTAAATCGCTTATAACCTAATACTTTTTACTTCTAATTTTAAATTTTAATATTATATTTAATTTAATTTGTGGAACATAATACTAGTATATTTATTTTTCATTCAAAAATAATTTCATCCAAACTTTAGTTATTTTTGTTCCAAAAGGTTTAAAACTAAATTAGAAAAAATAAGATTTTTTTAAAAGCTACTCTCTCTCTTCTCACTGTTCTCTCTCTGGATCTTTCACGGGGGAAAAGAAGAGACGAGAAGCTTCACTTTCGATTCAATCTTATGATTGAATCGATTTTTTGGGTGTAAATATTTCCGATCTGCAGATCGATTGTGTGTTTTCGCAAGGCGAATTCTCTCTTCGCTAAGGAGATTTAGTTTCGCCAAAGGCGATTTTGATGTGTAGCAGTTTCATCCAAATCGAATTGTTTATCAATCTTTCTTCGATTGGTTAAAACATAAATAAACCTTTTAGATCGATTCTTCTCTTTGTTTTTACTTAATAATATACCGTCTAGTTAAGATGTTTGTTTTCTCTTATTATTTAGATACGCTCAGGTTTTGATTCGGAGATGGTGTCATCCTTTGTTTCGAGTTCGAGCAGAGTCTCCATGATAATCAAAACCTCAGATTTGGAACGCGCTTTGAAGATACACGGTAGCATTCTGACAAGATTCTATCTTTGATTCTACTGAAGCTTTTCCCTGGATAAATTCTAGCAGTTGGAGAAGATGACCTTGAAATCGACGGCGATTGGAGGCATGAATAACGTGCAAGCAGCCTCAAACAAGTTTTGAAATGAAGATCCGTGAGTTTTCGGCACTGCCTTCTTCTTTCACGGACTGGAAGAGATGAAGCCATGAGTTGACCACGTATTCATCATGCAATCTATCATTATCTTTAAGATATGGGCTTTATCTGGGCCAAATTGTATTCTAAACTGTTTGTAACAATGTCATTTGAGCTTTCGTTTATTGAAAACGAAAGTTGACAAAATTTTTTTTAAAAAAAATTGATTTAAAAAAAAATTCTTTTGAAACTTATCAATGCTTTTATAAAACATAATTTCATTATTAAAATAAACACAATATATTAAAATGAACAAAATAATTATTCAACTACTAAATTTAATATTAAAAGTTTTAATAAAATTTAGTTGATGTATTTTTATAGATTTTTATTTATTTATTTTGTAACGATAAATTTATTTATAACAATATTTAATTTATCTACGCAGTTGAATGAAAAAAACATGTTTAGAAATTTAAGTTTGATTTGTAATGAAAAACATGTCTTCCCTAAAAAATAATACTCAGTCAACGATATATAAACTAAAAAACCGTGGGATTTGGACGGAGTTTACGTATTTGGACCATACTGCTACACGTGACTGATTTTCTGTGGTTCTAGCTTAAGCGACAATTTTTTTTTTAAAACGAAGTAGTGTCTTATAACAAAACGACAATAGTTGCCTACTTTTCTTTTGACGTTGTCAAGACCTAACACCTAAAACAGATTGATGGGAAACAAAACTTAAAATCGAATTTTACTACGCTGCATACATAGTTGACAAGCAAATCCATTGGACGGAGAAAATGAGCAAAAACATTAACAATAATTTGGAAATTCATTATATTTATAATAAAGTTTGTTTGGTAAACATGTTACGAATTATGTTGTTTATTAAAAAATCTCGAATTACCCATACATAATGCAATACAAGCATGCAGGCCCGCCTCAAAAAACTTTTGAACCCGTGGCAAAATGATATAATATTTTCTTTAAACATAAATATCTATACTAATTTAAATTTTTTTGGGCTTTGATCTTTAATTTTTTACAAAAAATTGGGCCATTTTTCAATACTATTTATACAAAAAACAATTTGGACCCTAGGCTCATGCCCCCTTTGCCATCTTTCTAAGCCGGCACTGCAAGCATGATGCGACCATATCTCTTCACGATAAGAAGGCAAAACGTTATCTTATCTTCAATTTCAAAACGTTTATCATCGTTATCCTACTTCAAATGCATGCGTACATACATGATTGTTCCCATTTGGCCGAATATATATTATTACACGTTTGTCTGATACCACCGTCTTGTTAATAATTTTTCTTTTCAAAACGAGATTTGGTCTCACTATCCATTGAATAAAAATTGTTCTTATACGGAAAAGAATCTAATATTGCTCATTTTTTACGTGGGTTTCTATTTATTGTCGATACTGTGACACGACTGGATCTGAGATAAACCCGATATTATTCATCTATTTATTTCATAAAAAAAAACTCAAATATTATCTCTCTCTCTTCCAACTACTCAGCAATTAAATCGGTAGAGGCACGGCACCAAAAGCATTTGGCTCTCTCTTCTCTTTGTTATTTTTCTCGGGAAAGTTTTAGGTAATCATGGAGGGAATTGATCACCTAGCCGATGAGAGGAACAAGGCGGAGTTCGATGTCGACGAGATGAAGATCGTCTGGGCCGGTTCTCGCCACGCTTTCGAGGTTTCCGATCGAATCGCCCGCCTCGTCGCCACCGATCCGGTGAGTCTTCTCGATTATATGTATGAATGATTACGGTTAGGGATTCTGTTTCCTGTGTAATCGATTCGTGAATTTCGTGTTATAAAGGTATTCGAGAAAAGCGATAGAGCTAGGCTGAGCAGGAAGGAGCTGTTCAAGAGCACGTTGAAGAAATGTGCTCACGCTTGGAAGAGGATCATCGAGCTTCGTCTCACTGGTATCGATTTTTTGCTTCTCTCACGCACACCCTATTGTTCTTATTAAGAGTTTCGAAATGACGTCGTTTTGATTGTTGTGTGGTTACAGAGGAAGAAGCAGGAAGGTTGAGGTTCTTTGTTGATCAGCCTGCCTTTGTTGATCTTCACTGGGTACCTTCCTTCCGCCTTTATAGATTATAGTTTCTTCTTTGATTCATGTTTTTGTGTTTCTTCTCTAGGGAATGTTTGTGCCTGCTATCAAGGGGCAGGGTACAGAGGAGCAGCAACAGAAATGGTTGTCTCTAGCCAATAAGATGCAGATTATTGGGTGTTATGCACAAACTGAGCTTGGTCATGGCTCTAATGTTCAAGGACTTGAGACAACCGCCACTTTTGATCCCAAGACGGATGAGTTTGTGATCCACAGCCCAACTCAGACTTCATCCAAAGTGAGTATATACTACCAGGACACCTTTGGTTATGAGTATGCACTGTCTCTTACTTGTGTTGACATTTTCATCTGTCTTTGAATAGTGGTGGCCTGGTGGCTTGGGAAAAGTTTCTACACATGCTGTTGTTTACGCTCGTCTCATCACTGACGGCAAAGACTATGGTGTCCATGGTATGTACTGGGAATTTTTTTTTTTTTTATCTTTTTTGTTCCATTTTAACTTGCTTGGTATTTAATTTTATTGCCTAATTTCCTCTTCCAGGATTCATTGTGCAACTGCGTAGCTTAGAAGATCATTCTCCTCTTCCGAATATAATTGTTGGTGATATCGGGACGAAGATGGGTAATGGAGCATACAATTCTATGGACAACGGTTTTCTTATGTTTGATCAAGTTCGCATTCCCAGAGATCAAATGCTCATGAGGTCTTCTTTCTCTTAGTCATTTTGTTTGGTTAATTCATGCTGTACTGATAGTGCTGGAGGAAATGGCTCGTGCTGAAATATGGGCTTATGGTTCTGTGCATTCTTCTCTTCTTCCAAAACGTTTCAGGCTGGCAAGAGTTACGAGGGAAGGAAAATATGTTCCATCGGATGTCCCAAAGCAGCTAATGTATGGTACTATGGTGTATGTGAGACAAACAATTGTGGCAGATGCTTCAAATGCACTCTCTAGAGCTGTTTGCATAGCTACAAGGTACAGCGCAGTGCGGAGGCAGTTTGGCGCCCGGAATGGTGGCATTGAGACTCAGGTACTTCTTATTCACGCTCATTTTACAGGAAAGGATCCTCATGGTTGTTAGTATTATTTTTTCTAACCCTCACTAACGTCGGTGGCCATTATGTTGTCTAGAAAAGGGAATATAATGTATTACTGCATACTATCTTCACAGGTGATTGATTATAAAACTCAGCAAAACAGGCTATTTCCTCTGTTGGCATCGGCATATGCATTCCGATTTGTTGGGGAGTGGCTTAAATGGCTGTACACGGATGTAACTGCAAGACTGCAGGCCAGTGATTTCTCAACATTGCCTGAGGCTCATGCATGCACTGCAGGATTGAAATCTCTCACCACCACAGCCACTGCGGTACGCTCCAGAACTGATCCTTTAAGCTCACTAGACTAGACTAATCGGTTTTGTTCCTCTAGGGGGCCCACCGCTCACATTCCACTCTATTACATAAGTAGATTCCTAAGATTTATCTCATATTGTAATATAAATAAACAGCTCTTGTTGTATTAAGACTTGAAACGTCAGCTTAAGCTTACTGTTGGTTGCAGGACGGCATTGAAGAATGTCGTAAGTTATGTGGTGGACATGGTTACTTGTGGTGCAGTGGGCTCCCTGAGCTGTTTGCTGTATATGTTCCTGCCTGTACATATGAAGGAGACAACATTGTGCTACAGTTGCAGGTATTTGCTATCTAACTTTATTAAGTTCGAACTATTCTCACATACTAGAACAACAGTGTCAGCACGGATAGATTTATTAATGTCTCTCTGGACTTTTGGTTGTGAGCTTTGTCCTTCTTAGATATTATGGTATGCATGTTTTCTCAGTTTCACTGCTTACACACATTTAGCTATATTTTTATGTTTTTTGGTTCATTGTGCTTCCCAAATCTTTCTTTTTTCCAAAGAATAAGAACGGGTCTACTGGCATTTGCGGTTATTCACGTAATTGTTCAAAAAACGGTGTTTTGTAGGTTGCTAGATTTCTCATGAAGACAGTGTCCCAGCTGGGATCTGGAAAGGCTCCTGTTGGCACAACTGCTTATATGGCTCGGGCACAACATCTTTTGCAATGCCGTTCTGGTGTTCAAAAAGGTGAGTTTTCAAGTTCATATGTTTTTTTTTTCCTTCTCCCCGCTACATACGGCTTCCTGGTTAATGATGATGATTTTATTATTTGGGCATTTAGCTGAGGATTGGTTGAACCCTGCTGCGGTAGTGGAAGCTTTTGAAGCAAGGGCTCTGAGAATGGCCGTTGCTTGTGCCAAAAATCTCAGCAAGTTTGAGAATCAAGAACAAGGTAAACTTTTCTAACTCCATGTCAGATCTTTAGCCAAAGGACCAAACTCTACAAAGGTTTCTCACAAAAAAATTCTCATATCTACAGGATTCTCAGAGCTACTGGCCGAGCTGGTTGAGGCGGCAATTGCTCATTGCCAATTGATTGTTGTTTCCAAGTAAGCTTCTTCTTCACCATTTCACATTTTGATCAGATATGCTTGGTGATTCTCTCGAGTCAGCTCCTGAAGTTCACCAACTTTGTCTTGGTTAGGTTCATAGCTAAGCTAGAGCAAGACATAGGAGGCAAAGGAGTAAAGAAACAGCTGAACAATCTGTGTTACATTTACGCTCTCCATATCCTTCATAAACACCTCGGAGATTTCCTCTCAACCAACTCCATCACTCCCAAACAAGCCTCTCTCGCCAATGACCAGCTCCGTTCCTTATACTCACAGGTTCGTCATCTCTCTCAGTTTCTCTGCATTTTGTTCCTTCAAAAGCTGAGTAGTTTATAAAATCAACATGTTTTGTGGTCCTTGTTATAGGTCCGCCCTAATGCGGTTGCGCTTGTGGACGCCTTCAACTACACCGACCATTACTTGAACTCGGTGCTAGGACGTTATGACGGTAATGTATACCCGAAGCTCTTTGAGGAAGCATGGAAGGATCCATTGAACGACTCGGTGGTTCCTGATGGGTACCAGGAATACATTCGACCCTTGATCAAGCAGCAGCTTCGTACCGCCAGGCTCTGAAGAGTTTGCTTTATAACACATTCTTCTTCTCTTTTCAGTATTATTGTCTTGAATAAATTTGCCGGTTTAAAAACTGGCGATACCCTTATTTATGTGTAGCAAATGTAATGGCTGACACATACGTCGGAGTTTTAGTACTATTTTTAAATTATAAATTAAACATAAGTTATGTCTCGTTGCTAAAAGTCTTAATCCTCAATACATTAATCCAACGGCGGTCAATGTTACTTTTCCGAAGATTTAGAATCTAGAGGAGGGTTCAGATCAGTGATAGAGAGAATAGTTAGTTTTTACTTTGATGCAGAACGTCATATTCTCACTATACTGAGAGACACTCCTTGTACCCACTTTACTCATCAAATCATTTTCTAAATTTGGATTCGATCATCTTCCGAGCCTCTGCAAGAGGGATTGTAGTGTCAATATATACTGTTGGATCATGGTTGGGACAAGTGGATGAAACAACAAATAGGTCAACAAAGGTATAGGTAAAAGTGAAGTTTAACGTGGACGGTTTTATTTCACTTGTTATGAAACTTTAGATCAGAAGCTGGTGGTCTTCAACAAGTTTGTTACTACATGTGATACACTCTTTAACATATACTAGGGTTTTGATCTGCGCCTCCACACGGATATTGGTTATTTCATTTTTATAAATTAATATTTACTTTTCATAATTAATTTTATGTATTTTAAGTATGTTGCCATATAATTAATTGTATTCAAAAGATACAGAATGAATAGGGATATATTAGTTATTTTGATATTTTTAGGTTCCTATACATAACCATATAAATTTGAGAAGACCCAACTCGAAACCCACATATAAATTATAAAATCTAAGCGGGACCTTTAAACCCAAAATAATATGATACCCAAAAGAAACAATATATTTGAATGGATACCCGAGTGTCCATGCCTAACTGATTCTATAAGCAAATAATTTTTTTTTATCTCTATGTGTTTGACTAAATTAAGTGAAACAGAAAAAAGTTTTTTATTTAGTAAAATAGTTATATGGTCTGAAAAATTAAGTGACAATATATGTAATACGTTTTAATGTCTTGAATTATGTGTTTGGCTATGTAATTTTTCACCGATTGAAATTAAGATAAAAATAGTAAAATAGACTAAACCAAACTTTTAATCAAATGCAAAACTTGATTATTTTACATTTTGATTTTATAATTGGTACAAAGTTAATTTTGATTAACTAATAAATAAAAATCTACAATATTATTATTTTGTTAATATAATTAATGATGTGATTTATTGTTAAATTAATATAATTAATAAAGTATGTAAGATGAATGAAAATAAGGAAATAAAAGATGTAATAAATCTGTTTGAAAATAAGGTTAGTTCCATAAGTGAAATTACTAAAAGGACAATATACTTATTTTTTATACTGCTATCCATGTTTCAAACAACATTATACTCCTTTTTATATGGCTATCAATGTTTCCAAAAAATTCCTAAATGTACATCGGTTTTAATAATATAGATCTAGAGATTGATCCGCGCACCGTGCGAATATTGGTTCTTATTTAATACATTGATATTTAATTTTCATAATTAATGTTATATATTTTAGATGAGTCGTAATATAACTAATTGTATTCAAAAGACCTGGACCGAATCGGGTAATATGATTATTTTTGGTACAAATATCGAACATGTTTCAGATACATTTGTTATTTAGATATTTTAGGTTCCTATATATTAGAACCGAACTCGTCAAGACCGAGAATGACTCAACTCATAATCCACACATAAATTTATAATATTCAAGCATACGTAATTTTAAAATAATGTTATCCAAAAATAACAACTTGTACATAAATGGATAGCATATGTTCATGCCTAACTGATTTTATAAACTAATAAAAAGACTATTTCTATGTGTTTGGCTAAATTAAGTGAAATAAAAAGAATTTTTTATTTAGTAAAATAATTATATGGAGTAAAAATTTAAGTGACAATAAATATAATACATTTTTATTATTTTGATTTAAGTTATCATTTTATTCACAAAAATGTTTTTGAATTTTTTTGGCTACGTAATTTCCACCGATTGAAACTAAAATATATAAAAAAAAGTTTTAGTAAAACAAACTAAAACGTACGTTCAACCATATGCAAAAAAACAGTTATTTTACATTTTGATTTATAATTGACACAAAGTTAATATTGATTAACTAATAAATAAATAAAAATTACTATTATTATTATGGTAATATAATTAATGATGTGATGAATTGTTAAGGTAGTATAATTACTGAAATTATTAAATTGAGTGAAATATGAAAAAACAATTAATGTAATTATATTAATAAAATTACTAAAAAGATAATATATTTTATTTTATACTGCTATCCATGTTTCCAAACAATTTTATTATATACTGTTATTTATGTTTCCAAACAGTACTAAAAGGTATTTTAGTTTTAATAATATAGATATAATAATTGCCGAAGGAATCTTTCACTTTTTCAAACATATACTTTTTAGTTATTATAGTTTCCTATTTTTTTGAAAAGTACTAATTATTTTTTTATTTTTTTTATTTTAAGATCTAAATAATTAACAAAAGAACTTAGCATTACTACACTGATTTAAGTTATATTTTTAATTAACAATAGTACATGTTAAAATTTAGTGAATTGTTATTATTACGTGTGCTATGTTTATTGGAGACATTTTGTTTTATATAATAAGATAATTGGAATAAAAATTCTTTTATATTTTCCTTTCATCAAAAATTCCCCTTTTATATATCACAGATTAACTAGATCTGATTTAAATAATAAAAGACTGCATATAGTTAGAAAAGTTGGACCATAAATTTATGTTAATTAAGTCGGGTATGTTTTAATACAACTATAAAATAGTAATTGTTTGTTGTTTTTATTACTTTGTAATTTAACTCACAATATGTATGCACATATTTCGTAAATCCTAAGAAACAAAATTTCATCAAATAGTATAATAAAATTGATTTGCTTAAACTGAAACATGCATGTGAAGTTTTCAGGATTGTGCTTTGTTGTCAATTAGCATCATTTCCACGACATCATGCTTCAGACTAGTCCTGGGCATTCGGATACTCGGTTCGGGTCGGGTCGGGTTATTCGGTTTTCGGATTTTTCGGGTTATGTCAAATGTAACCCGATTAAGAACCGGTTAAATTACGGATCAGATCGGTTCGGTTTATATCGGATCCGGTTCGGGTTTCTATTCTTTTTTGGAATCCGAATGAGAACCGAATTAACACCGGTTCGGATTTTAACCCGAAAAAATCGTTTCGGTTCGGATTTTAACCCGAAAAACCCGAAAATACAACATAAAAAAAAACATTCTAGAATCAAACTATCAAAGTATCAAACTGAAACAATATCATAGAAACTGAAACAACATCCTCAAAGGCTCAAACAAACTGAAACAAACTGAAGCAACATCCTTAAAACAGAAACAACATCATGAAAGCAGAAGTAACATCCTCAAACAAACAGAAGCAACATCCTTGAAACAGAAATAACATCCTCAAACAAACTGAAACATAATAAAACCAGATAAAATGTTCTTCAAGACACTTCTAAGCAATGCAAACAGAAGAGACCTACAAAAGAGAGCAGAGGATTAAAACTTGAACTCGTCAACAAGCAATGCAGCTGAGACTCAAACTCTATCAGTAAATAAGAACATGTACCTTGCTTAGAACTTGATTCGCATGACACATTCTCAGCCTAAGACTCTCAGGTTTGGAAGTGCAGCTGCGGCTCAAACTCTACACAAAATGAAAAAGAGAAGATTAAAAGCTGAACTGGAATACTCAAAACTTAATACAACTTAAGAACTAAGAACATACCTCTTTGTAGTTCATCTTGTAATTCAATCTCAGCAATCAGTTGCTGAGTTGAAACCACGTTTCTTTCATTGATTCGAATCTCACACTTAAGCCATTGTTCTGTGCACATGAGAACCTCAATCATGTAGTGGGTCAAGCAACTTCTCGATGGATCAAGGATTCGATTACTTGTGCTAAAGGCAGACTCTGATGCAACAGAAGAGACTTGCATAGCTAGAACATCCTTAGCTATGGCAGCTAAGGTCGGGTACTTTGAACTGTTGATCCTCCACCAACCTAAAACATCAAATGGAATTCCTAGAGGATTGGGTTTAGGAATTTCTACCTTCTCCTTCAAGTATAGCTCTAACTCAGTGCTTGCATCTTGAAATCCCAACTCGTTCACCATTTCCTTGTACAAGGAATCCATTCTTTCATACCCATACTCATTCTCATCAGAAGAATCCATCGCAGCCTCATCTTGTGACTCTTGGACACTCTGACTCTGAGACGATGAACCAAATGCTGGAGCAGTGTGTGATGCTGCAGAGGCGTTGTACTCATCAAAAAGCCTTTCCATGACATCAGTGACTGAGTCGTAGAGCACCTTACTTTGTGGACTATCTTTCCCATAAAGCTTTTCAAAGCAAAGACCAGCAAACTTCATCTTGTTCCTCGGGTCAAAGACACTTGCAACAATCAACAGCCTATTAATGTCTTTTAGACCATCCCAATACTTATTAAACTTTGCCCTCATAACCATAGCCTTTGTCCTAAGCTTCTCATCCGTACTAGTACTCAATGTAATCAGATTCCTTTCTATGGTGACAATCTCATTGTAACACTTGTAGGAACTAGGCGAGTTAGAAGCAGAGACAACTAAAGTCGAGTTGTAGAATATTACCAGGAACTTAACCAAACCCTCCACTTTATCCCAATCCTCTGAAGTTGGTGGTCCAACCCTCTTCTTGCCCTCCACAGTCTCTTGAAAGTGATCATTGTAAAGCTTGTCCTCAACTTCCATTCTATCAAACGCTGCTCTAAACTTCAAGGCCCTTGACAACATCAGGTAGGTTGAATTCCATCGTGTCTTGCAGTCCAAAGATAAGCTACCTCTTGTCATCCTTGCTGACTCAACCTTCTGATCAAATGATTCGACTCTCTTAGAAGAAGCTCTGATATATTGTATGGCGTTCCTTATTGCACACACACTCGCATCCACCTCTAGCATACCATCTCGCACAACCAAGTTGATGATATGAGCACAACAACGTAGATGCAGAAGCTCACCTCCCAGCACTAAGCACTCAGGTCCTAAAGCGTTGAATGCATCCCTGAACAACTTCAGAGCATTAGTGTTCGCAGTGGCATTGTCTACTGTTATTGTAAACACTTTCTTTATCCCCCATTCAGCCATACACTCCAGCAAGACAGAGCATATTGTCACCCCTTTATGATCCGCTACATGCTTGAAACCAATGATGAACTTCCTAAGTTTCCATCTATCATCGATGAAGTGTGCCGTGATGACCATGTAGCTAGCTGCTGTACTTGGTGCAACCCAAATGTCTGTTGTTAAAGAAACCCTTTGCTTGTTGCCACTGATCAGCTGCATCAAATCTGATTTCCTCTTTGCATACAACTCAACAATATCCCTTGTTGCTGTTCTTCGTGAATGTGGCTTAGGAAGATTCACCTTGTTGCAGAAGTGCTTCCATCCCAAACCATCAACAAAGGATAGTGGCAACTCCGATATGACAAGCATCTCATTAGTAGCTTCCCTTACAACTTCATTAGAAACCCTCGCCAGCTTCAACTGAACACCATCTTCATCATCACTTTCGGCATTCAGAGTATGTTGAGTCTGAGACTGACTTTGTACCCATGTCTGATGTTCCTTGCAGATACCAAGATGCTTCTTGAGACATGAAGTGCCATTGGACGTTGCACAACGCATAACTCTACCGCAATAGTTGCAGCTGCATTTGTTCCGATTATCCTTCAGTCTTGTGTAATGATTCCAAACTGTTGACCTTGTACTTGTATTCTTCTTCTTCTTAACAGCTGCAGCTGACTTGGTCTTCCTTTTGTTTCCACTTGCAGTAACAGGACTAGTTGTCCCAAACTCATCATCGTTTCCCTGAGTTTCATCATCATCTCTGATAGCTTCACGTTGAGGTGATGAAGAATCCATCTGCAAAACAAAAACGAGATATCAACTTGAGTTCTGAATACATCAAAATCACAAAATATAAACTGCAAAGTGATTTACTCTAACTCTATTATGGAACTAGAGCACAATCTAAAGTTATCAACTTGATAAAGAACACACTTCTCAAATTTCATTCTCAAATTTCAAAACATCACAATCACAAACATCATTATCGACTTATCACTTTAACATAAAAAAAATTAAAGAAGTAACAAGTTCAAGTTCATACCTTCGATTGATTCGTTGAAAAAGCTGAGAGAGGATATGTTTCAATTGGAGAGGGAGATGGTGAAATATAAGGGAAGGGAGAAGGGACAACATCCTTAAAGGATTCCAGTTTCTCAAGATGCATTCGAAATCGCAATCGTTGCTTAGGACTCTACGGTTTCGTTTGTTCGAGAGTCGAGAAGAAAAGTTAGAAAACATCGAGTCCCAAGAGACACGCCTAACCTAAGAACAATAATGACAGGTTGTTGGTTTGTTATTCGGTTTTCGGGTAAACCGAACGGTTCCGTGTTTTAATCCGAACCGAACCGAAATCCGAATCACAGAAATTTCAAAACCGATCGGGTTATTAGGCAAAACCGAAGCCGAACATTTTCGGATTTTTCGGATCGGGTCGGGTCGGGTTTTGCGGATCCGGTTTATATGCCCAGGACTACTTCAGACCCTTATACTCCCTCTGTTCCTGAAAATAGGATTTTTTAGATTTATTTTTTGTTCTAAAATGATAGATTTTCTAAAACTTTAAAGTACTTTTAGTAGTTAATGTTGAAAAATTGTATACTTTTAAAAAACATTAATTGAAAATATTTGAATTGGTTGAATACTATTGGTTGATATTTATTGGAAAATATATAGTAAAATAAATAATAAATTCAATTGTAAAAAGTTAATTGTTTCCTTAATATGCATGAATATTCTAAAAAATCTTTCTTTCAGGAACAGAGGGAGTATTTATTAAGCATTTAATAGCCGAATTTGGTAGGTGAATAGTTGTAGTGCAAAATAAAGTTTCGGTTGTAACTTGTAATCCTCTTTTATAAACCGGTGTTTTATAAAAATATACTAACAATTTGAAAAGGGCATTCCTCTTTCATTTTCTAATGGTCAGTAGTTAAACTATTTACGAATCAAGACATGCATATAAAACATACACACAGTTTTAAGAATAATAAACATGTAATCACTAAACTTGTAATTCTAGTTTTATTTTATTTTGTCGTATAAATAAGTCGTCAAATGGACCCCGCCATAAAAAACCAGCACGTAACTTGCTCCCTCTAATTATAATGTATACATTTTCAACATCATATACTTTGTACATATACTGATATACATAACGTGTGTTTATGTCGTTTTGCGTACGTGCGTCGTCCGCAGCAATCTTCTACACAATTTCTTTATTAGAAACCTTTTACAATTATTATTCGCATATTCGCAAATGTCAATTGAAAAATGTAATTCGTCAATTGCTTCTAAGTACAGATATTGACAGGTTGTTAATTACTGTTGTAACATTGTCACATTTATAGTTAAATACAGTTATCGTTCTGTTTTTTCTTAAATGCTCCGTTAATAAATTTTAACTAAGAACTATATATGTTTGTTCACAGCGAGATAACTTAAAAGAGACTAATATTATTTATTTTTTATTATTATAACTTTACTTTTTTTGGAAAAGATTATTATAAGTTTACTTCCACAGCTAATTAACTTTTTAATTATCATGAGGATTAAGACTGAAGCATGTAATTTTCCAGATCCAAAAGTAATACTAGTTTCGTCTTTAATATCCTTCAATTATGTGAATTCTAAGTTTTATTCTTGGATATTTTCAACGGAGATAGTAACACTTGGTTGCACTGCTAATTTAATTAATTATGATATTTAGAAACTGGATTACAGATGTATTCACTAATACTAATCGTTGTCTTTGTCAAAATCCAAGTGAAAAACGTGAGTGAACTTTGTAGACGGACATAGGTCATGGTCGGAAAAACGAAAATATAACATTTTCGGAGAACTAACAAAAGATCGAAAAATAAAACAAATTTTGAAGTAATACAAAAACTACACAAGGGACCACAACTTCCACTTAGACCAACATTATCAGTTAGTCCCTTAAGGGTCCCTAAGGAGGGGGAGGGGCCACAAAACATCAGGACCGAGGAAAAAAGAAGAGAAAAAATCCTTAAATAAGGGACAAATGAGGTGAGTCCTTGTAAATCCTTGTACTATTCATTTGGGGACTTTTATCTGGGGACCTATTGATAATGTTGCCCTTACTAACTTTTCCCTAAAATTTACTGTACGTGCGAAAATGTCTAGGCACACGGGAAATAATCAATCTAGAGTTATATAAAACTTAGTTTGATATAATCCACATGTAGAAAATTGCTTCTGATAGATTTCTTAATATGAAGGCTAGAGCGTATGTCAGAAATTAAAAACTTTATAGTTTAGAAGTGTCAAATCTTAACAAAATTTAACCTAAAAAGAACTCCACGACTTTCATTTAAAAACCAACTAATAGTAAATTAAAAGGTAACATGTTCTCAATTATTGTTGACGTAACATTCTTAACATCTATATCCATAAACTAATATCAAATTTGTTTTAAACTACTTTGGTTAGTTAGTTCTATTAGACCTTCAAAAGATAATTATAGACTCAATACTTATTTAAAAATGTTCAAAACCCAATCAGAATAATGTAATAGAGATTGAATCCGACAAGGTTCAGTTACGTGTATTTAAATTGGAAAGTCTAATTAGATTATTTAGGAGAGACACAAGTGATAAAAGTACACTAGCGTGATACAAACGAACAAGTGTCCAATTCAGGGCAAAGTAATGAATATTATACATACACAAAGTAAAGTATTATTATTGCAACAAAAAGTATTATTATTGCAAGGAAAAACAAAAAGAAAAAGAACAGAAAAAATCTTAACGCAGTCAAGTCATTTTTAGCTTTTAATATTTAATTTTAGTTTTATATATAATAAAAATAAATAAACATACACACAAGAATAATTGCTTCGTAGTTTTGGATGTATATATTAGAAGAAGCAAACCAGGCTCTCTTCCACGACTATTCCTACTCTCTCACCCCAAACTACAAAAAAACACATACAAACTTTTTCCTTATCTCCTTAATTTAGATGCAAGACTCTTCTCTTCCCCGGTCGGAACGTAATCTCCGGTCACCAGTGCCGGAGAGAAACGGAAAGAACACGAAGTCTAAAAATGAGCAAAAGAGTGTTTCTAAGCATCCCAATTTTCGTGGGGTCAGAATGAGACAATGGGGAAAATGGGTGTCTGAGATCAGAGAGCCAAGAAAGAAATCAAGAATCTGGCTCGGCACTTTCTCCAAACCGGAGATGGCGGCGCGTGCACACGACGTGGCGGCTTTAGCCATCAAAGGCGGCTCTGCTCACCTCAATTTCCCTGAGCTCGCTTGCCATTTGCCGAGACCGGCCAGCGCAGATCCTAAAGACATTCAAGCCGCCGCTGCAGCAGCCGCAGTGGAATGGAAAGCCCCGGAGTCACCGTCTAGCACGGGGACGTCATCTATGACGTCATCTTCAGTCGCGGACGACGCTTTCTCCGACCTCCCTGATCTTTTGGTAGACACGAATGATCACAAAGTGGACGGTTTCTGGGACTCGTTTCCCTACGAGGAACCTTTCTTCATGGGAAACTATTAGGAAACTGAAAGACGGCAACTTCCGGCTGGTGAATGTTTTTTCCGGTAAAGATGGGAGATGGTGTCGATATGTAAGTTTTGTCTTTGTGGGGAATTTTTGCTTTTTTTTTTTATTTTTTTTATTTACGTGTGAGTAAGTTTCCAAATGTATGACGTGTAAGTAAAGAAAAAGGTACAGGTTTATTTATTTTATTTTCCTTTTGTTTTTTTTGTACAAATTCGAATGTAATTAACAAAATGTTTTGTTTATTGCGTTGTTTAACCAAATGTTCCAGGGGTCTGAAAAATTAAAATAAACATGTTGTGCCGAAACATGTTATGGAATATTATCCGATATTTGGTTAAACTAGCTGATATTATGGAATAATGTGCCGAAACAACATGTTGTAAATTTTACATGATATGGTTAACTCAGCTAGATATATAATATGTTATTATATTTTAAAACCCACGTATAACCATTGCTATGATGAAACTGTAATCTCATCTTCACTCACCTGAAAAAGATACTTACTAATAGTATTTTGTTACCTAATAAAAATAAGCATAGGATTATCTTATTAACACAGCTAATTTTTGTATAAAAGTAGCACGACTATCTTAAGCTTGCGTGTTGTCTCCTAATTTTGACCCTTTGTTTCCACATCTTTTAGTTCTGTCTCACAAAACCTTTACCTTTATTCCCTCCTACCATCTCAAAAAAAAACTCTTTATTATAGAGTTTTGCAGTTTCAAGGTATTCTTCTCCAAAAGCAAAACTTCAAATTTAACTTCAAAATTATTTGTAATTTACACTATATTCTTTATATTTGTCTTAATTCATAAAAATTTTATAGATAACTAGCACATATATAAAAATATTATAGTAATATTAATTAATAAAATCTTACACTAAAATATAAAATTATAAATAGAGATACATAATTAAATAATAAAATACAAGCAAAATACCACATTATTATATAAAATTATTTTATTAATGCTATATTTTCGATTACACATAATTTGTTTGGATAATATTTTAGAAGTTCCAGAGAAAATTTACTAGACTATTAGTGTTGTTGTAATATTTAAATTTGTTTAATAATTATGTTTTCATGTATCTTCTCAAAAATATTTTTTATTAAGTTTCTTTTGTAATATTTTCGTTGTCTAATTCTACTTTTAAAATATTATAAATCTTATTTTGATTAAAAAAAACTTTTATGTGTAAAATTTAAATTATAAAAATAAATTTGAAATATTTAAAATATACAAAAGTTTTAAATATTAAAACTATGAATGAGAAAATACTTAAGAATCATGAATATGATGTATAATTTATTATAAGGATCAAGATTCAAATAAAAAGATGAAAATTCAAATTTAGAGTTTTGAGTAGTGAAACTATAATTTTTGGAAAAATAACAATCGTTTATTCGTTATTATCAAATTCAAAGTACATTTTCTATTTTGGTTTAAGTTTTTTTCTATTCGGTTTAGTTTGATTTAAATTTGTTTGAATTTACTTGATTGAACATCCCTGCGTAAAATTACAAAGAAGAAGATGATAAATTAATACTAGAGACAATCTTTGTGGTCTTTTTTGTCCACTTTGGTTTTCTCCTTTTTCTCAAATCATCTTATTGGCCCTTATAAAGTTGGAAAAATTTAAAGGACCCACTGGCCCAGCAGTCAATTTATGTGTTGGTGTATTTAATGTATTTTAGTTAGTACTGATTTTCATTCTATGTTTATATCATATCAATTTTCTATGAGCATCATCATTGCTAAAATTCATAGTTTAAGTATCTAAATTCAATAAATTATTATTTTCATATATTAAATATTTAATTAAATTTTAATTTCTTTGAAAATTAAAATATATATATATATATATATATTATTTATATAAATTTCTAATATATATACCATATTTTTCACATAAGAAACTATTCTCTCATTTAAAAGTAATAATTGTTGAGATATTTTATAAATATTTACCAATAAAAATGGTATATATTTAGTGTATAATATTATTTTGCCAAATTAAGTTTCGGTATATTAGTATGTGATATCTTGCATATTTGCATTGTTTTATCCATTCATCCATGAGCATTTTCATCATATAGATTATGATTTAGCCATGTCTAAGTTGCATTTTGCATTCATTGTCCTTATTAGGTGCTGGAGTGTGCCATAGAGTGATTTGAGATGTTTGGGAGCATTGTGATCCAAAAAGGGGTGAAAGATGAGCATGGATGGAGCTTTTAGAGAAATCTTCTGTTGCTAAGATTTTGTGGAAACACAGCAAATTGAGTTAGCTTTCTAATGGAAGTGGTTTCAAGTCATTTGAAGATGTAATGAAGGAGTTATGACCAATTTACTAGAGGCATATCCACCCTGTTCGAGCATCCTGGAGCGATCTCTCAGAGCGACCTACCGAGGTCGCTCCCAGCCAGAGCGACCAGTCCAGAGCGACTACCTCAAGTCAATCCCAGCCAGAGCGACCAGCTCAAGTCACTCGCGTTTTGACGCAGCGAGACACGAAAAAATGCGTCGGGAGCGACCTTCTGGAGCGACTATGCTAGGTCACTCCGCGTGTTTTGCTTGGACGATTTTTATGTTATTTCAGGGGCCTTTTGGTCATTTGTTTTGATGTTTTACACTTTCTAAACCTAAGTTAAGTACTTTTGTAAGCCATTGGGGGCAAGATAATCTCTTTTCTAGAGGAGAACTAGTAAAAAACTTCTTTTGATTCAGATTTCATTGCTTTCATCTTGTGTTCTTGTTGATTTCTTATCTATTTCTCTACATGATTAATTTGAAATCTAATATGGGTTTAAGAGGAATCATGGAGATTAGTGAATAATCACCTTTTGAATTCATGGATTAGGGAGATCAAGGGTGATTAGGTTAGTTCTAGGATGTTTTAGTGTAGATCATTCTTGTTCCTTGCTAGTAGAGTATTCATAATGCATCTTCTGAGTTGGCCACTCAAAAGTTGATCAATAGGTATTTTCCACCCAAAAGGTGTTTGATGAAATGCCTGAGACAACTCTCCTAGGCGTTTAGTATACTTTGCCAAAGAAATTTGTTGTTAAAAGTGCTAAGATAGCTAATAGACTTGTTAGTAATGATTGCTTTCATATTATTCAACCAAAGACATTTGATGTTTGAGATATGTTAGCAAATGAGCATTCATCTAGACATAGAGCTTGCTTAGAATTGTGTCTAGGCTTAAGGTCGATAGTTTGATTGATCATTTGCCATCCTTAATTCAATACTTGATCACCCAAGGTCTAATCCCTATGCCCATGAGTTCTCTTTTCCCTTAGTCAAGAAAGTATCATTCTGTTATTGCTTTCTAGTATAGTAGTAGTTTAAAACCCATTTAAATCATTGGTTACACTTAGATTAAGTGAGTACTTGCATTGTCGGTGCTTTGATATCCCTCAGAACTGGTTCGACAATCTTTTATACTATATCATTTGTCTTAGGAGTCTTGAAAACTCCTAACATCAAATTGGCGCCGTTGCCAAATTCTGAGTAGATTTAAACATTGAGATTTAGTCACTTGCTTGAGACTAAGTCATTTTTATTTTCTTTTGTTACTGATTCTCTTTCTTCACCTCCCTTTAATCTACAGGTGTATGAACTTGAGGAGCAGGGGTCCATCAAACCTAGTTCCAAGAGCTGCAGACATCAGAGCTTTAGAGAGAGAGTGTGCTAGAAAGAGAAGAGAAGAAGAGCAACAGGCTCACTTGCAGAGATTGGATACTGATATGGGAGACATACCTCAAAACCAACAGCGAGCAGCTCGACCCATTGGCACTTACGACCGCCCCAACATTCATGGTCATAGATTGGGAATCCGAGCACCCGCTGTGGCAGCCAACAACTTTTAGATCAAATCAGGACTCCTCAACGTGATCGAGAACAACAAGTATCATGGCTTGGCTCTAGAGGATCCATTTGATCACTTGGACAGGTTCGACAGCTACTGTGGGTTGTCAAAAACCAATGGTGTGTCCGAAGATGCCTTAAAGCTCAAGCTATTCCCTTTCTCTTTGGGGGATAAGGCATGTCAGTGGGAGAAGTCTCTACCCAGCGACTCCATCACCACTTGGGATGACTGCAAGAAAGCATTCTTGGAGAAGTTCTTCTCTACTTCAAGAACTGCTAAGCTGAGAAACGAGATTTTCAGCTTTCAACAGAAGAACTTGGAAGGCTTCAGCGAAGCCTGGGAGAGATTCAAGGGCTACCAAGCTCAATGCCCACACCATGGCTTCTCTATGGAGAGCTTGCTGAGCACATTCTACCGTGGTGCTCTTCCTAACTACAGAGCCAGACTGGATACAACTAGCAATGGGTTCTTCTTGGGGAGAACTGAAGAGGATGCAGAAGAGCTGGTTGACAACATGGTAAAGAGTGATGCAGTCTACAGTGGAGACCACGGCAGAGGCAGTAGAACAGATGATAAGCAGACGAGGAAAGAGATCAAAGCTTTGGAAGACAAGATCGACCTACTCATTGCTGAAAAAGCCACCCAAGAGCAGCTGAAGTTTGTTGGTAACTCCAAGCAGGAAGATCCACCTGCTGTCAATGAGGTTGAGGGTTTGGAAGGTCAAGAAGAGTTGTGTTTTATTAACAACAATGGTAGCTGGTACAAAAAGGAGCCCAACTTTCAGTACAACAACTACCAACAAAAATCCTATCCAAACAACCAACAGAGTGGTTATCCGCCTAGAAACAACCAGCAAGGCAGCTATCAGCCTCAGCAAAGCCCCTCGTCTGGTTCCTCTGCTCCTCAAGAGAGCAGCACTGATACCTTACTGAAACAAATCTTGGAGTCTCAGACTAGAAGTGAGAAGCATGTTGGTTATGAGTTGAAGAACCTTCATTCCAAGATTGATGGGAGCTACAATGAGCTCAACAACAAGTTCTCACACCTTGCTTCTACAGTCAAGAATTTAGAGAATCAGTTTGCTTCCATGAACACTCACCAGAATCGCCAGCAAGGATCTCTACCTGGAAAATCTGACCAAAATCCCAAGGAGGCCAAAGCTATCACCTTTACGAGTGGTAAACAGTTACCTCCTAGAACCCTCACCAAGGATGCTTAGAAACTAGGTGAAGAGGTGGCCATCAACTTAGATGATGATGTGGTAATTGTTGATGAGAAGACCAATGATGAGATTTTGGAGAAGGTTATGGAAGCTAAAGGTAAAGAAAGGTTGGAGAGAGAAGAAAATAATACAAGATGGTGAAGTTGCTGTTCCAACAAGTGAGAATGTTTTTGTTCCTCCTCCCTATGAACCCAAGCTTCCATTCTCAGGTAGATTCAAGAGGCATCTGCTAGAAAAATATAAGGCTCTGTTTGAGAAGCAAATGAGTGAAGCTCAGGTTGCAATGCCCATCATTGATGCTTTCATGTTGATTCCTCAATACAGTAAGTTCCTGAAAGATATTGTAGCTGCAAAGAAGAAGGAGATGGAAGGCATGATGATTCTTACCCATGAGTGCAGTGCCATCATCCAGAGGCTTGATGTTCCAGAGAAGTTAGAGGATCCAGGATGCTTCACACTACCTTGTGCTCTTGGACCTATGGTATTTGAGAAATGTCTCTGCGATTTGGGAGCTAGTGTCAGCTTGATGCCTTTGTCTGTTGCAAAGAAGCTTGGATTCACTCAGTACAAGAAGTGCAGACTCTCTCTGGTGTTAGCTGATCGTTCAGTGAAGTACCCTGTGGGCATCTTAGAGGACCTCCCTGTGAAGATTGGAAGGTATGAGATACCTACAGATTTTGTGGTGCTTGAGATGGGTGAGGAGGCTCAAGACCCATTGATTCTAGGAAGACCATTCTTAGCTACAGCAGGAGCTATTGTTAATGTGAAGGAAGGCACGATTGATCTCCATTTGGGTAAAGAGAACATCCTCCACTTTGACATCAAGAGGAAAATGAGGAAACCAACTGTGTTCGGGCAAGCCTTCTACATTGAAGAGATGGACACTCCTGCTGATGAGCACCTTGAAGAGTTACCACCTGAGGACGACGAGGAGGGAGCATCTCCCTCTACTCATTCCCCATAGAAGGTAACCCACCACACTCCCCTGTATATACCATTCATTTTTGTATATTAGTCTTCTTTTCGGTATCTCTCTCTCTACTTGACAACACAGAGACTGTGTAACTCAAGTTTGGGGGAGGTACCAAGTATTTGATCATGTTTGCTTTGATGTTGTTTCATTGAGTCATGCATTGCATACCTATTTGCATATAAAAAAAATCAATCATTTAGTTTGCATCATTTGCATTTCTAGGAGAGTCTAGAACATATAGGTTTCATTCACTTGCATTGGGAGCAATGATTTTAAATGCCTTGTAAGGTCACTACGTTGCACCTGAGTAGCTTTTGCACCTCTCAAAAATACTTGTATGTTTCGAGCCTTGAAAACTCTTCCTGAAACTTGTTGATTGCTGAAACTCAGTCTTTGAAGTCAACTACAACCTTATTTGAACTGAACGAACTTAATGCTTCTTCCTCATGGTCCTTTGTGTACTGAGTCATGGCTATACACACTTGAGTTGTCACATCTTTTATGCCAATCTTTTTTGACAAACTCTAGTGGTAGACCACTCCCAAAACATTTCCCTCCTTTTAAGCTTTCATTGTTTGATGAGTGAGGTCTTTTTCGGAAAGTCTTACATGCACATAATGTTGAGAGTATCGGGAACGACAATGCTTGATCTTCATTCTTGCTAGATTGGGCACTCTATTGTCTAGCTATAGGTGGGGGGGGGGGTGAGTGTTGTGATTATGATTTGGGAGAAATGAAAAAAGAAAAGAATAGACTCTTTGTGCTTAAGTGAATTGTTTTATTGGGATAAGTAGAGAAGCCTCTAGCTCAAGTTTTGAAAAGTCTTGGCCCCTAGCCTTAAAAAAAAATGAAAAAAAACCGAAAAAAGAGAAAAGAAAGAAAAGAGGGCTAGCAAAGTTGTTAGGAGCTAAGAAATGTTTTGAGGTTGTGAAAAATCCCTTGTAGATTTCAAAGAGAAAGAGCTGATGTTCTTAGAATCTTTTGGTGAGAGATGTGAGTTGGGTTTGACATTGAGAAATGATTGTGTAATTGTATGTTTGGGAAAATGGTAGAACAATGGAGATTGAGCATTGTATGCATGAGTTGATCCTTTTCTTAGATATATTATGTCCAATGTTAAGTCTACTTGTTTCGAGAGTAAACCACCTTAAAGATCATATGTTTTGAACCTCTTGAATCACTTGAATAAAAGCCTTCACTTACTCAACCAAATGATTTGGACCAACTGACCATTTGCAAGAATTCACCTAATGTTTTGTGCTTAACGAATGTGAGAGTTGGTTGATTTGAATATGTGGATGATTGATGATGAGTGTAAGGGCAAAAAGAGTTGAGATAGGCCTAGAGAATCTAGAGTGTAATAAGAGAGTGTGCTAATTGTGTTTGCTAGTTGTGTTTCTTTTGGTTATGAGCTCCCACCTTCAAACTTCTCTTCCTATGAGTTTTAGAAAGTTCACTTGTGGACAAGTAAAAGAACAAGTTTGGGGGAGTTGATATCTTGCATATTTGCATTGTATTATCCATTCATCCATGAGCATTTTCATCATATAGATTATGATTTAGCCATGTCTAGGTTGCATTTTGCATTCATTGTCCTTATTAGGTGCTGGAGTGTGCCATGGAGTGATTTGAGATGTTTGGGAGCATTGTGATCCAAAATGGGGTGAAAGATGAGCATGGATGGAGCCTTTAGAGAAATCTTCTGTTGTTAAGATTTTGTGGAGACACAGAAAATTGAGTTAGCTATCTAATGGAAATGGTTTCAAGTCATTTGAAGATGTAATGAAGGCGTTATGACCAATTTACTAGAGGCATATCCACCCTGTTCGAGCATCCTGGAGCGATCTCTCTGAGCGACCTACCGAGGTCGCTCCCAGCCAGAGCGACCAGTCCAGAGCGACTACCTCAAGTCACTCCCAGCCAGAGCAACCAGCTCAAGTCACTCGCGTTTTGACGCGGCGAGACACGAAAAAACGCGTCGGGAGCGATCTCCTGGAGCAACTATGCTAGGTCACTCCGCGTGTTTTGCTTGGACGATTTTTATGTTATTTCAGGGGCCTTTTGGTCATTTGTTTTGATGTTTTACACTTTCTAAACCTAAGTTAAGTACTTTTGTAAGCCATTGGAGGCAAGATAATCTCTTTTCTAGAGGAGAACTAGTAAAAAACTTCTTTTGATTCAGATTTCATTGCTTTCATCTTGTGTTCTTGTTGATTTTTTATCTATTTCTCTACATGATTAATTTGAAATCCAATATGGGTTTAAGAGGAATCATGGAGATTAGTGAGTAATCACCTTTTGAATTCATGGGTTAGGGAGATCAAGGGTGATTAAGTTAGTTCTAGGATGTTTTAGTGTAGATCATTCTTGTTCCTTGCTAGTAGAGTATTCATAATGCATCTTCTGAGTTGGCCACTCAAAAGTTGATCAATAGGCATTTCCCACCCAAAAGGTGTTTGATGAAATGCCTGAGACAACTCTCCTAGGCTTTTAGTATACTTTGCCAAAGACATTTGTTGTTAAAGGTGCTAAGATAGCTAATAGACTTGTTAGTAATGATTGCTTTCATATTATTCAACCAAAGACATTTGATGTTTGAGATATGTTAGCAAATGAGCATTCATCTAGACATAGAGCTTGCTTAGAATTGTGTCTAGGCTTAAGGTCGATAGTTTGATTGATCATTTTCCATCCTTAGTTCGATACTTGATCACCCTAGGTCTAATCCCTATGCCCATGAGTTCTCTTTTCCCTTAGTCAAGAAAGTATCATTCTGTTATTGCTTTCTAGTATAGTAGAAGTTTAAAACCCATCTAAATCATTGGTTTCACGTAGATTAAGTGAGTACTTGCATTCTCGGTGCTTTGATATCCCTCAGAACTGGTTCGACAATCTTTTATACTATATCATTTGTCTTAGGAGCCTTGAAAACTCCTAACATCAGTATGTGTACATGTTTACACTGTTGAAGCTCTTAATGCACCAAAGTTTCAATTTTTACTTTTCATATCTCACTACTTATGCACACAAACTACATATTTTTCACTTTCTCTCTATATTCATCAAAAATAAAATCCAAGATTTTGATCCTAAACTTTGTAAGATTCAAACTCAACAATCTTGGTCATTAACAAGTGGATATGTTTCGTGGTGAAGTTCTATGTGATACGAGAAGCTAATCAAGTTATCTCACTGGCTGAAAGTATGAAGTTGATTTTGTTTTCCAAATCTGTTCGTCAGAAGACTTCCGTGGAAGTTTTATGGTTGTAGAAGACTTATACAGAAGTCTTCTAGTCAATACATAGGTTAGAATTTTAAAATCCAAGCATGTTTATTAATATGATTTTTAAATTATTTATCGTTGTTTACAGAATAAATTTATCAGAATTTTAAAATTATTTATATAATGTTATAAATTATTTTAAAAAATATAAATTCTACTATATAGTGATTGAGAAGTCACATAAATGATTTTTTATTACGTGTTGATCATAAATGAACTCTTCAAATTGTTATAATTTGATTGACCGATGATTTTTTAATTTTATTTATTATAATTATATCTAAAAGGAAAGGATAAGTCAATTACCACTTTCCAAATAATCTACATAATATTAGAAATACTTTTTTATGGTAGCTAATTGCTGAAACTAAGAAAGAGTAATAATGCGATCAATTTTTTTTATATATTTATAAATTACATAAAATGTGATATAATGATTTTATATTCGTATAAAAATAATTATATTTGTATATCAAGTATCATAATAACTATTAATGTCTAAAAATTCAATGCATGCTTTATAAATCATTTATAAAATTATTTATATTGGCTTATCAGATGTTTTAAATAATTATAAGAGGTTCTAAGTCATTTATAGAAGCTTATACATTAATTTATAAAATGTATTTTGAAAATTTATCCTCCTATTACAATACTTTGAATTTTTTCATTTTTAAGGATAAAATTCCTCAACTATGTTTACTTAGTGTAGACACTCCTAAACTAAATATTTACTCGTAGGAATGGTAATTATGACCTGTTAGAGTTTAATTCATTAAATAAAGTTAGTTTATGGAGTTTTTTGTTAAATATTTTGTTTGAGGGTTTTTACCCAAAACAAACTTAGTTGAGGGGTTTTAAAGTTAAAATTTCTTATTCTTTCCTTATTATCTATTATTTAAATCCTTATAGTGGGATTTGTTTTATCAAAAACCAGTTGCAATAAACTGACGAGATATATTCTTTCCTAATATCATCCATTTAATATTTAAATATATATATATATATATAGCAAGATTTGAGTTACCAAAATTAGGTATATATTACATCCAGAATATCTTTAAAAATTTATCAGAAGATATTATATCTCATAGCTGAATTAAAATTTATTAGAGGATATTCTATCTCATAGCTTCTCTTGAAAACTAGGTCATTTAGAAACTTAAACTAATTTGCTATATAAATATCACGCCACCCCTATTAGTTTCACGCATCTATCTTTTAAGTTTTTATATGTTTTTGATCGTTCTAATTTAAATTCTACTTTTGTGATCTTGCGTAGGTGTATGATAATCAATAAGTAACTCATATACGGGAACACCATTACTGGTAATTTTATGGGGGATTCTTCTTCTCCGTTTAT
Source organism: Brassica napus (assembly GCF_020379485.1). Taxonomy (NCBI): domain Eukaryota; kingdom Viridiplantae; phylum Streptophyta; class Magnoliopsida; order Brassicales; family Brassicaceae; genus Brassica; species Brassica napus. The sequence goes on from NC_063434.1 coordinate 10,613,540, forward strand.
TTTTATTCTCTTCCTCTCCATGTTGTATCTCTATCTATATTTTGCATCAGTAGTGATTCAACTAACAAAAAGAGGCGACTCTGTTTATCCAGGAACTGATCATCCCTTTCGAAAAAGGTAATTCTTTTTTTTATTATGTTAAATCACTTATCAAGAATATAATATAAGATGTGTATGCTAATCAAGTGCAATTTATTTATTGTGTGTGATCCTCTTTGGTACGTCTGAGAGCCAAAGGTAATCTCAAAGCTTATTAAAAACTTTGAAACTCATTGACGTTGTCCTATCAATTATATAATTTGTTATCTTTTGGGGATTGTTTACATCTTTAAATATTTTTGTTAGAATTACCTTTTTTCTGACTCAAGGCTTAGAGAAGAAAACCGTAAATCATCTCTGATGTTACAATGAAACCAATGATAATAAATCTCAGGTAATTCAAATCTCTCTTTTATATTTCATGACTGATTTTTTTATTGGGTTTATGCGTGAAATATTTGTTTTTTCTCAATTATATATTTCTGATGTTTTAAGATTAGTGTTAAATGTGATCATTTGAAGCATAATGCATTCTCAGAACACACCTCCATGATAAACACTTCTATGTAAATTATGTTAGTGATTTTGTATCTGAGTATTGTGACTGATGTTCCAAGAGAGAAAGCGTATCATCTCAAACCGAGATTGTTGGGAAAGGTATTTGGTTTATTGATGTAATTGGATAATTGACATCTAAAGGATACATTTTATTAGATAGTACCAAGCAGTCCTTGTAAACCTTTTGAAAACTTTTTGAACTAACAGAATAATCATGCTTAACCTATAAGGAGTTCAAAGAGTTATGTATCTAAAGGATACGCTTTATCAGATATAAATGATATGTTTTATTAGATAGTACCAAGAGTCATTTTAAACTCAAACAATGCCATGTTCTGAGTTGTACACATTGTATTGACTTTTTTTTTCCTTGCGGTGTGTATTCAGATAGCAGTAGTGAAGTGCAGATATGAAGTAATATCAACCAAAGTTAAGAGAAAGGTCTTTTAAAAGCAGAGATAATCACATGGGCCTCTCTTGAACATGTTAAACAACCAGCAGTTTTGCAAGACCCGAATTTCTTAAACATGTTTTCTACTTTCTTTTTTTCTTTTTATTTAGTTTCACCTGATGAGAAGTTTGAATAACAAACTCTTGACAGTGAACAAAAAAAAACAAACTCTTAACATTTTAAAATTTATATTATTTGTTTGTGTAATGGTGCAGAGGTTTCAATGAGACCGGCTTATAGTTCTTCCAAGAAAGTATTGGTGAATGACAAGGTTGAAGCTGAAGTGAAGAAGAATAGAAGGATGATAAGCTTGAAGGAGACGCTGCTTTGAACAAGTTCTTCCGTGAGATATATTTGAATTCTGATGAGGATATGAGGAGTGCTAGAGCAAATCATTTGTGAGTATCTATCTATCTATATTCCTATTTAGTCTTTCTTCTCTCATGGAGATTACAATGTTTTGGCATTTTGATTGCCTCTTTTGCAGTTTTGCACAATCAACATGTGGAATCTAATGGGACAGTGCTTTTAATAGACTGGAAAGATGTTGGTGCTAAGAAAAACGAGAGCACTCTTCATGATGATCTGACGCTCAAGACATGAGAAATATGATCTTATATGATGTGTGGGTTTTACCTTAATCTAGACAGAACTCGAAGCCTTGGTCTTAAGGTCTGGTTTCTCTACTTTATGGACTTAAGGTACTTTGTATTTTTCATAACTCATATTTTTTATACGAAACACTGAATTTTTTAATCTAAACGTTCTAATGTATTCTTTGTTCATATGAACATAGTATAAATATCAATATGTAACATCGAATTTTTCATATTAACCACATACATGTAACATAAGTATCATATAGTTGTAAATATGTAATTATCAATTTAATAATAATGTTAATGTATGCACATGCGTGCGGGCGGTCCACCTAGTAAACTTAAAAGGAGTTATAAAACCTACAATTAATGTCATTTTTCTATGCGACTGATCTTACATAGGCCATAGCATCGCAAATCTCAAATTTGTCTACAAAATGCAAAATCTAATCTCAAATTTGTCTACAAAAAGAAAATCTAATCATATTAATATTTATAATTATTTTCTATGTATAATACTAACTGATAGGATCTCATTAGTATGCCAAAATAGGAGTACAATATTCCTTAACATCATGCGACCATACATGAAAAATAAATTGTGCAGAATTAGCAATATGATCTGCAAATAATAAAAATATACACAAAGCGACAATATGATCAACAAATAATAAAAATATACACAAAGCGAATAAAAAATGGTAAACCATTTTTCGGAAAGAATGTGAAAGCCCCAGAGGCCACACGCTTGAAAATCTGGTGTAGTACGGATTTGAACTCGGATCTGCAACGCACGAAGATCCACAGAACGCCTTGACCATCCGACCACATATGCGTGGTTAACAAAGCGAATAAATCTTCTTCTATGTGTACCAGGTCGTGAAAAGATCTATAGTTGTAACACATTTTAACGTTTTGTTCTAGTTTATTTTTAAAATGATCCACATATCACCAAATATAAATATACGTTATATTGTTAATTAGTTGAAAAAATATTAGATCCATCTAAATTGTCAGGGGTAAAATATTAAAGTGTTTATGGTCTAATGGCAATAGAAACTAGTTGAATTTTTATGTCTTAAAGTCAAAATCTTTTATACATAACATTATTGTTTAAATTTAAATTTTAAAAGCTGCCTTTAAACTTTTTAAAATGAGTTTAGAGTCCAAAATTTCCATTTTTAAAATTTTTTTAGGTGATTAGTTGAACATATATTTAAATATCTATAGCAATAAATTTATATCAAATGAGTTTTATTTATCTATTTGTAAATTAGTATACAATTTTCAGACATTTCATTCATAAATTACAACATATATAAATGACTAAGGCACCTTGTGTTGCAAGTTTGGACACGACAATGAAAGATACTATGGGTTTTGTACGAACGTTAGATTTATATATCTATAACAATAAATTTATATCAAATGAGTTTTATTTAGAGTTAATTAGCGTCCATATACCCAGAAACATCTTATATTTGCACTGTACCCCTCATAAATAAAAAATAATTTCAGTTCAAATTTTGCCTCTATCAATTTAATCCAATTGTTTTATGTAAGTGTGTAAGGTGTGTAAGATAAGTAAGGTGTGTAAGCTTTTTGTTAGAAAAATGATTTTTTTTAGCTTTTTCTCATTATCTTGTTCTATTTTTTTCCTTTCCTCTCACATACACAATTCTCATCTGTATTTTATTTTTCTAAACTTTACTTTCTAATTATTATTTCAGTTTCTTCCGTTCCAAATTCAACTCACTTTGTATTTTAACTATATCCAACATAAACACCAATCGCTGTGGTAAAACACTATTTTTATGTTGGAATCAAATCTCCCAAAATTATATTTTAAAAGTGTTGTGCTGGACAGCTATGGAAACTAGGTCCTCTTTCCAAAGAATTATACATTGTTTCATACATGATCTGTTACTTAATAAATTGATAGATACATGCTTTGCGAGTTGATATATTTTTTGATAAATTGTTTGTTATTTGCTAAATTATTTTGTTACTTGTTGTTATCTGATAAAATATTTGTTATCTGGTATATGTTTTGTTACCTGATATATAATTTTGTATAAAAAATTGATAGATGATTTGTTACTTGGTACATGTTATGATAGCTAATATATAATTTGTTATTTTGTACATGTTATGTTAGATCATATATAACACTATATTTTAGCGACTATAAATTACATTAGCTGAAACCTTTATGTGTTGTCGTTGTTGTTAGACTGTTTGGAAGATTCTCCAAATATATTCTTTTCATATGCTCGTGGTTTTTCTAAATTGAGACTAATAAAGTGAATGTGTAAATATAAGATAAAAGTGAATGTGAAAGTATATGAGGAAAGATAATATAAAAAGAAAGAGAGTGGAAGAATGTGTAAGAGAAAATAGAATATAAAAGAAAAAATTGGCAAATTGGGCAAATCGCAAGTTTGATATTAGGGAGTTGGGACACCTCAAGTTTAAATTAGCAAATTGGGCAAATCGCCTTTTCGAGAAGTGTGAAATGTCGACAGAGGGCGCGCGTGGTTCTTGATATTACGACCGTGCCACCGCTTATTTTTTTATTTAAAAAAATCAAAAAAAGACCTAATAAAAACAAAAACAAAATTAAAAATTAGAAAAACAAAAACATCCCATCAAAATATACCAGAACCACCTTTAAACAGCTGCAATTGAGAACCAAACATAAGAAGATTCTCACATAAGAACCACCCTCGACTGAACCCAGATCGGCATGGTATCCCCGTCCAGCGTAACGCCCTCGAGGAGGGTGACTCGTAGTCAATCCGCCAGTGATAGAGAAGCAATTCCCAAGTAAATTCCCCGAGAAGGCAAAAGTAGAACTCGTTATGAAGGTATCTCCTTTCACTAAGCTCCGCTGTGAAATTCTTTGGGAAAAGTTTTTAAAAATAAAGCGTTGGGTAAATGTCTGGATTTGGTCATTGTATTTCAGTAATGACCACGGAGTCAAAAGTAGACGAACCTGCATCAACCGACCAAGAAGAAGCTGCATCCACTGAACAAGACGAAGCTGCATCCACCGAGCCGGAATTTATTGTCACCAGGCCGACTTTCCCGGAAAGACTGTTCGCACGTAATTGCTATCCTGCCAAACCTCGACTGAACATCTATTCAAAGGCGAGTATCATTGGATCGTTAGTGAAGTTGCTAAGAGGCTCCCCTGAAATGAATTGTCTGCTAGGAAGTCAGTTTAGAGCTCTGTTCCACTTACCTGTAGCGCGCTGCTCTAACTCTGCGAAACTTGTACATTCTCTCCTCAGCCGTCAGCTGGTTACGATGCGCCTATATGAGCTCTGGTTCTTGTTTGCAGACAAGCCACTACATTTTTCTCTGCGTGAGTTCGGAGACATCACCGGGCTGAAATGCGAGCCTGAAAGGGAAAAAGTAGGAAACGGGTCAGAATCTATCGATGCCACACCTGGACGTATGTGGAAAGAGTTGTTTGAAACTGAAGATGAAGACGTGACTGTACCAGATGTTCTTCGTATGCTTGAACAGCCTAGTCTTCCTGAGTGGAAGCGGTTGCCACTAGCTCTCATTGCGCTTGTAGATGGGCTCCTGGTTTGTGGTCACAAACTTCTTCGTGTGACGCCTGCTTACGTCGAGATGCTGGAAGACACCGGATCATTTCTTCAATATCCATGGGGAGAGAGGCATTCGTCAGCACTCTGTCTAGATTGACACCACCTCAACCTTCTGATCCTTCTAAAATGGATAAATCCCTTTCGGTCATGCGCCTTCGTTTGAAACAGCAGTCAACAGCGTGTTATGGGTTCCCTCTGGCGCTGCAACTTTTTGCTTTTAAAGCTATCCCCTCATTGCTTGAGAAAATTCCCGAACCTAATAAAACCACTTCTTTCTTGCAAGAACCAGAAGGATGCGACTCAACAAATGCACTTCTGAATTTTGAAGACATACTTCTGGTGGAAACCCAAAGAGAGGTACAATGCTGTTGTCTATCTTATTTGCAAAACAGAAGTTAAGACGCTCAAACTTTGTGTACTTATGAATGTTTGTGTTCTTTGTTTGAGGTTATTGTTACGTATCCAATCCCAGATGAAGGTGGGGATCCAAAGTGGAAGAAAGAAATAATCGATCCCCGAATAGATAACTTAGTTCGTCGAATGCGGGAAGGGCACGAGTTCAAAGCAACAGACTTTAGAGGAGGTGATTCATCCCTTCCACCTCTGAAGGCAGCAGAAAAGGCTGAAGGTGTTGGTGTCAAAAAAAAGTGTCAAAAGCCGTTTAGGCGGTTTGGGAAAGCCTGTGATGAACGTGGAAGTTCGACTCAGGCGCCTGAGCGTCCTATTCGACCTCGTCGTGGGATATGTAAACAGGCTGAACCAGGGAACTTATCAGATAAGGAGCAAGAGCTCAAAGAGTGGATACGAGTTGAACTGAAAACCCAGTTGGGTAAATTGCGGAACGAGATTTTTGACTGGTTGCATCATGATAGGGGAGGCTCGTCCACGGTTCCGCAAAACACAGCAGCGGGTAAAACAAACAGAGACAACGGTCACGCTGACCCAACCGGCATGGAAGTTCCAAAGAAATGACGTCCGTTCAGTGGTGATGGTAATGATGAAGCTGAAATATTTGGGTCTGATAGTAAGAAACATAAGAAGAACAACAGCGATGGGTTTAGCGATGAGGAGACGATGAGAATGCATGATAATCATTGTGATGGTCGCACGCCAAATGCTCGCTTCTGGGAAAAGGTAATCAAACTGCTCCTACAATTTGTAATGATAAACAATGCCTGAATCCCGGTCTAACTTTTTTGAGGAAAATTCAACGTGTAGGTAGATTCAATGGCGGGCGAAGGCCCCTCTTTCTCGAAGTCGGCAAAGATTCCAGAAGCCGATGTTTCAACGCCTATTGGACCAGAAACTGTATCAAAGCCAGCTAAACCAACTCTCCCGGAACCGTTGGAGGTAAATAGATTATAACAATGAATTTATAGGCTCTAAATATATTATGTTTGCTGTTCAGCTTGGTTTGGCCAGGTATTCAGCGTAGATTATCAGTTGTTCGTTTTAGCTTGTGAGGTGTACAGGAATACTGATTTGTTTGGTCAGGTATTCAGGTTATTTAGTTAAGGTATTCATGTTAATTTATGAGGTGTACAGGAATACTGATTTGTTTGGTCTGGTATTCAGGTTAATTTAAGAGGTATTTTGCTTAAGTAGTCAGGTTTACAGATCTGTTTGATAGTTTTTAGGTGAGTTTCAGAGGTATTCATCTTAGTTAGTCAAGTGTTCAGCTAATTTTACCAGGTGTACAGATTATGTTGATTAGGTGTTCGGATTTTTTTATCAGGAGTTCAGTTGAGTTTGTCAGGTATACATCCAAGTTGTTAGGTGAACATATAAACTACATCTGAATCGAAGAATTTGAATGAGCTATATCTGAACGTTGTCAGGGCGAGGGGGAGATGGGTCTCCAATATCAGGGCTAAATTTGTTAGCAGAAGAGGTTGAAAAGGGGACACGGAGTGACAATGTGTATAAAGATCCACAGGAGAACACTTGTAGGATGCTTACCGTTTGGTCTCATCCTGAATCTTACGTCCTTCCGCCGGAGGAACAAGGTGGTAAAGCGTCACCGACAAATTCTGAAGATTACAAGACACCGCCAGAGGATGATCCGATGACTGAATCTCGCACACCAAACGTTGGGAATTCGAAGCTGAGTCGATATCTGACTAGGTCATTAAAAAAAGCAGAGCTAGGAGGGAAATGTATTCCAATAAGCTCAACAAAAAAAGATGACATCCCGACGAAGCGTATTCCGAGACGTTCAACAAAGATTGGAGGAGTGTACACCCCAGACAGGAGACTGAAGAAGCTTTTCCAAAGCTGCAGGAAACCCAAATATACGCCCTTAGCAGACTTGGAGATAGCGCAGTTTCAAGAGTTTCAGTCAATTCTCCGCGAGAATCCGGCACAGTAAGTTGTTTGGATATACTATATAAAATTCTTGGACTGTCAAATGTTTAATATTGACTTTTGGTTTGTTTTCAAATTTCAGGGAATTTGAAATTGTTATTGGGATCCATGTCTCAAATAAGTTCTTCCTGTCGTTGGCGAGGCCAACAAATTGGGTCAGTACCGAGGTATTCAAATCATCAGAACTTAATTTGGTTTATTCAAGTTACAACACGGATTTCAACCGATTTAATGTTCTAATGGTTTGTACATATTTTTCAGCACATTTCTGTGCTAATTGGTATGCTAGTAAGGCGACATGGACGCAATTACCTGAGTGGGAGGTGCAGATTTGTAGACTACTTCAGTATTGCGGGCATCATATCAAAGTTTGCAGAGTTCGAGAAGGCCTCAGATAAATTGGGATTCAACTAGGGAGGGCTTGTCAGTTACAGTTTCACCGGAAAAACGCGGCGTCGGAATGACAAGAAGGGGTTGTTGGTTGATGTGGACAGGGTGTACGCCCCAATGATGTGGGGAAAAGATCATTGGGTTGGTCTTGTGATTAACTTGACATGCAGACAAGTGGAGATTTTGGACTGCAACATTTCCCATAATGAGTCCGATAATGAGGTGAACAAGCACATGGCTTATCTTCTACGCGCATTGCCTCATGTCTTAGCTGCGTTTTCGCCTCCTTCCGATAGTAGTCATCCTGAAGAAGACCAAGCATTTTCATGGGTGCGTCCAGACAATATTTATTTCAACGAAAGATCTGATGACTGTGGACCATGCGCGGTCAAATTTCTGGAAATGCATGCAGCGGGATACTCCTATGAGGATATGGGGCAGATCGATGACAAAATGGTGGACATATTCCGTCAGAAATACGCGATGGATACCTATGAAGAATTTATTGGAAACGCAAAAGTTCAAAACGATGGTTGAAGACGTGTATATTGCCTGCTTCATTTCGTTTGTTAAACCGAATTGTTAAACGGTTTTTGTATCTTTCCATTTATCCAGACACTATAATTCAAACAGATCAGTTTATCTTTGATGGTTTTACATCGTCTTTCTTATATAGTTAGGATTTAGGGTTTAGGGTTGCATGTTTAGGGTATAGGGTTTAGGGTTTAGTTATTTGTTTCAAAGGAAAATAATTTCAGAAGTAGTTGGTGTTTTTACTGTTTCATTTAATAAGTATTAGTGTAAAATTTAAAAATTGATTGCAATAACTATTCCCGTGAGTGTGTTAGGTACAAAATGTGGGAGGGGACAATAACTTTCCTATTAACTCATAAGATTCCTTTGTTTATTTCTTTATTCTATATATACATATTCAATGCGTGTGATAAACATCTCCAACAGAACTCAATAGTATGGCATCTCTAAACATCTCCAATCTTCCAGAAGAAATTTTGTGTAAAATAATAGAGATGGTGGGAGCGGATTCATTCTACTATCTTGGTGGTATTTTGCGGGCTGGGAAACGCGGTTATGCACTTGTCCACGAACCCTCCGTCTTAAGGAAGTGTAATGTTCAGCCAATGGTCACGTTTGCAACATGTCAAATCTGCACTGGTGGTCAGTTTTGGGAGTTTTTCATCAAGTGCGTAACAGCTGGCAACACAAACGCTATCTACTATGAAGGGCTCTATGCAGCACTGATGGTAGGTCCTGAGAAATGTATTAGAATATTGCAACCAAATGTCCCAAATCATGATTTATCTACTTTAGCCGTCGGCATTTTCAACGTGTGTATTGGCAATGACAAGGAAGCCAGTAAACTGTTTCAGCAGTTTGCAGCTAATCACTATGACCTTCGCTCGGATGCGATAGTTGGACTAGGAGCTGATCTAGAGTGGCGATTGATATCATTTGGAGCGCCATACATGAACAGATATGGTGCATCTTTCAAATTTTTGGATGATGAGGTCATCAGGTCACCAAGCTGCCTTTATGGCCATGATTACACAGTCGATTTTGAAGGTTCTTGTAAAAACTGCAGGCTATTTTGGATATGCTGCAACATTTCTCACATCCTCTAGGACTTTATTTATGTTATCCTCGATGTTACCTCTTTTCTATCGTATAGCTTAAGTATTCGTAGACCTTAAGTATTCGTATACCTTAAGTATTCGTCAATGTTATCTGTTTTCTCTCGTATACCTTAAGTATTTCGTCAATGTTATATGTTTTCTCTCGTATACCGTAAGTATTCGTATACCTTAAGTATTCTTATACCGTTTAATCAATCAAAAGTGAGTAAAGATAAATACTAATGGAATTATGAATAGAGATGTCAATTAGGCTGTCCATGTCCAATGGGTATGTCCAAATGGACAAAGCATTTTATTGGGCATTATTTTTCTTAAGTCCTAATTGACATTAGCCCATCTAATTTGGACTTAATAGGTTTCAGTCCAATTGGACAACTTTAAATTTTGGGCTCTCGTATACCGTAAGTATTCGTATACCTTAAGTATTCGTATACTGTCAGTATTCAAATACCGTCAGTATTCGAATACCGTCAGTATTCGAATACCGTCATTTTTCGAATACCGTCAGTTTTTGTACACCGAATCTTATGTTTTCATGATAATTGTATGAGTAAAGAAACGATAAACCGATGTTGGAGTTTGTCTCCTAGCTTTGATGGTATACGTCACTTTCCAAAATAACAGCTAATGTTATACTCGACAACGGAATTAGAACAATGCTTAATGTGGTAAATGCATGCCTAAAGTATTCGTCAATGTTCTATGTTTTCTCTCGTATACCTTAAGTATTCGTATACTGTTTAATCAATTGGGTTGTCCATGTCCAATGGGTATGTCCAAATTGTACGTAGTCCAAATTGTCCAAACCCAAAATAGAACCATAAACCATTCCATGTCCAAATGGTTTTAGCCCATCTAATTTGGACTTAATAGGTTTCAGTCCAATTTCACAACTTTAAATTTTGTCCCAAATATGGACTTAATAGGTTTCAGTTCTTGGTTAACCCATGGTCATTAAGCCCATTAACGGATTTCATGATTGATTCGTCATCAGCCTTATCCTTTTCACGACGTCTTCTTGCGTCTTCCTCACGGCTTCGAGAACTGAGGTACCGGTTCAATAAAGTCGTCATCCTCGTCTTCTCTTACCAGGATTTCATGTGTCTGACCACCCGAAACACACTGAGGTACCGGTTCGACAAAGTCGTCATCCTCGTCTTCTCCATCCGGAGTTTCATGTGTCTGACCACCCGAAACACACATAGGTACCGGTTCGACAAAGTCGTCATCCTCGTATACTCCATTAGAGGTATCATGTGTCGGTCTAGACGAAACACATTGAGGGACCTGCCCAACTAAATCATCACTGTCGTCAACTTCCCGAGTATGCATGTTGAACGGCTTTGGAGGAGTCTGGAGAACCAACATTTGGGAGTTGTTGTCCAAACTTGGGTCCTCTTCTTGATTTGGATCTGAATGATTCTCAGTGTCGGCCACTTGATCACTTGACTTGACACCTAAATTGTTACTTGCTTCTTCAATATTCTCCATCGAAATCCTAGATGAGCCTATGTAATCTCTACCCTCATCTACGTAATCTTCGAAAGTTGATGGTGGGTTTGCGGTACGCTGTTTGTTTGTAGATGGACCACTGCCTTTGTTTGAAGAAGGATTAGTTCATCCACTCCTCGTTTTAGTCACCACCTCACCACGTACACCTCCATATGTTACGTTCGTTCGACAACCACCACCTACCCCTCCATCATCATCCTTATCATCGTCCCATTCGCAATTTCGTCCAACAAAATCATGCCATAAATTGTAATCATAATCCTCATCGTCGTCATCTTCGCCTTCCCCTAACGCAGCATCTTCAGTCGTGTCCACTTTATTCTGAACTTCACATATAGTTCCATCCACTTCACGCATCCCAAAACAATTTGAGGCATAAACTGCTTCAATTTCCGCAACTCCCATCAGAATTATTTCATCTTCGGTCAAATCAGTCTCACCGTCATTAACTTCATTCCGGGTGTGCACATCAGCAGACGTACTCCCAACTTGCATTTCGTTGCTGCTGGCAACTTCTTTGGACTTCAAAAGATTCCCCATTGGCCTCAGATAAAGGATTTTCCCATCTACTTCCTCTTTGAATGTGACAAATACGTTGATGTACTTGTCCACCTTACGTGCCGAAGAGAACAAGTCGAAATCCTTGTCGTTGGAAATTTGAACAGGAGCTTCTCTTTCACCAACAGCACAAGATCCGTGTTCACGAAGCCAATATGACATCTCAACGGCAACAGACGTTCCAACTAGACCGTATGACTCAAGAATGGCCCGCTTCAAGGCTTCAACATAAGTTATCAACTTCGCATAGACAGCGCTCCCTATACGGTCGCTATCAAGTTTAAAATCCCAGTCACCAGTGCCGTACATAATCCACCGTCCAGAGATTACAACGATGTATGAATCGTGAACACCTACGAAAAATAGAACATAAATTAATTTAAAAATTCAATGTGCTAATCAGAAGCAATAAATATAGTTTCGTACAAAAAAACACCTGAATTCCGAACACCCTCAAATCTGTAATAAATGATTTCAGCCATAACTATAATGTTATAAATGCAATGGTGTACGGCTTATATATGATTTACCTTCGATGCTAGATACAGAACACCCACCATCCGCCATACCCTTTCCTCCCTCACCATATCGGATGCAGCTCATGCCTCTGTGTGTAAAATTCGCTGCCTCAAGTTCCCGAGTTTGGTAGCCTTTTTTACTCATCAACAAGGAGACAGGCAAAGAGATAGAGTTCGTACGTTTTTTGTATTAAATAATTAATATTTGCCCTGTTTTTAATTAATAAATTAAAGTAAAACACATGTTTTCCAAAGTCACCAGTCATTAATGGCCACCTTGGAGCCGTTGTTTCCCGCTAGAAATCATCACATATAAGGCTTTCAAGTTTTGGGGTCAAATAGCCCAAAAACGAAGCCCAATACCATGTTTCCTTCTGAAATTAAAATAATATAATATTAAAATCGTCTCTTACACGCACATCCGGCGCGCGTGTGTCGGTTTTCCAGAGGCAAGTTTTTCTGGGCAAAAGACAGCTTGGTCCCACGAATTTCAGCTCAAGATTGTTGGGCCAAAATGTTAAAACTGTCCACTTTTTCTTCTCTCTTCTACTAGGTTGCCCAACAACCTAATTAAAACATGGGCTTGTCCAAATTTCTAATTCAAACTTGAAAGTTACCCTATCTTCTAAATTTCCCAATATAAAAATGTGTAAGAATGTGTAAGAGGAAAGAGAGTGTGAAGAACAATATTTTTAGAAATCCAATGTAAGAAATGTAGAGCAATCTACAAATATGTCAAATCATGTGTAAATTGTTAATTTATGTATATTGAGCTAATTCTCTCTTTTATTTATCTATTTGTAAATTAGTATACAATTTTCAAACATTTCATCCACAAATTATAACATATTTAAATGACTAAATAGGGGTTATTGGTTGTTGTATTTTAATGGATTTGAAAATCCAAACAAAATCTAGTGTTATTGGTTATGTGATTTTCAAATCTGTATTAAAATCATGTGTTATTGGTTTAATGATTCATAAATTCTATATCAAATCAAGTGTTATTCAATCGTACGGATTTACTAATATATTTGATTTTATAATAGATTTGAATGGATTTGTTTGGATTTTTTAGTTAAAAATATAAAAACTTAAATCCGAGGGAAAACCTCCGGATTTGCATATTTTACTTGGATTTATAAATACTATATGGATTTCTAAATCAATCAAAATATACAAACCAATAACACCTCCTAAGACACCTTCTGTCGCAAGTTCGGACACGCCGATGAAAGCTGCTATTGGTTTTGTACTAACGTTAGATGTATATCTTGTTGTGTATTTAGCGGCAAATGTCGAAACACCATCCTTCCTATAATTGTTCTGATATATAATTTTTAATATTAGTAGAAATACCGTGAAACGATTTTATAAATATGCCTTATATTAAGGTAGTGCTTGTGTGGGAGTTTGTGAACCGTGTATTGCAATCCCTACACCAAATTAACATCATTGTTAAATTATAGCAGCAGTTTTGATTGAATATGAATATGAATATGATTGAGCTGTTGATGCTGCATTCCGTATTTACTTAATTGCGGATGTCATGTCAATAACGATTCTCACTTTTATTATACCGATTTTTCAATTAATTTATTTAGTGATTTGATTAGACCTAATTGTTAATATTGAGACATTGCGTCTAGAAATTAATTCCATGTTCATGTCGGCTAGGTACGAATAAAACATTTATTACTAAATATTTACTTTTTGTTCAGTGTATATAGTTAAAAGTACAATTTTATTGAACAAAAAATTATTAGTCTTATTACTATCATTCAAGAAAGTGCTAAACACTAAACGGATTAACAGACTCCTAGATTATTAATTAAACAGTTTATACATTTAGAAGTTATAACTGTACGGATATAGTATTTTATATTGAATATTATTAGTCACAAATTATAAAATTCATATAATTTTATTTAAAAATATTTTATACTATAATATATTAATTATTATAATTTATGCATAATAATATTTAGATGGTTTAGCGACTAAGCACTGTCTAAACAGTTGTTTAAAAAACTTCTTACAACACTGCTTATACTAATCAAATTGAAAAATTGACGAAAATAATTACAAAATAAACTTATTTTCAATTATATCTAAAACAATTTCCTAATACAATATATCATCTTCATCAAATACACAAAATTAAGACTATACAAAAATAAATTTATTAAGTAAATATGCTTCATATAGGAACAAAAATAATTGAGTTCAGAAAGTGAGTTAGTCAAATTCTCGTTGAAATGATTTTTGAAAATAAATCTAAACCATTTAATTAAAAATTATTTTAAATTTTAGAACCCCAAATAAAATTATATTAATTGAGAGCCTGAAATAAATGCATTTTCAATATATCATAGGTGCGGACAGTGATGGCGAAGAGTAGATCGAAATTGAGAATCCTAAACCTTTACTTAGAAGATCTAATATTATTACCTCCTTATTCGTCGTATTTTTCTTTACAAAATGGGAGAGCTTTTAATTCATACTCTAATAAAACAGAGGAAGTCACATAAATTTATTTTAGATAACATAATTTAAGTAACGTGGGGCTTTTACCTAAGCATTTTCTACTGATTGCTAAGATTTTTTTTTTCTATACTGTAGTCGTATGTTCCAAAATCAACATTAATCAGAATATAATCATTTTATGATAAATGATTAGACTAATCCAAAATATAATGATTAGGTGTGGACTTAGTGGAATCACTTCTTGTCTTTATCATCCACACCTCTTAAACTGTTCTTTATATCCAAACTTTTAAGAGTAAATTGGCTCAAAATACTAAAAGAAGTTAGATATTAAAAATTTACCTAACACACTAAAATTTTGGGGTAAATAGTGATGATAGAGTAAGCAAAATAACGATCTTATCCCCATTTGCAAAGATCTCTTCTACAGATTTGATCATGTCCACAATAGCTTCCATGCTCGATAGGGATACCATGGTCATATAGAGAAAAGAACAGTGTCAAACAGTGTGTTTAAGAGCTTGATTGTTTGTAGTTTTTGCTTTAGTTTTTGGTTTTTGTTTTTGTAGAAACTATTTTTCATCCAATCAAGATTTTGGTTTTTGTTTTTGTTTTTGTAAAAACTATTTGAGTTGCCAATCAAGATTTTCAATAAATAGATTCCCTAAAATTTAGGGAAACTAGTTTTTGAAAAATTTAACCAATTTATGAAGAAAAACCAAAAACCAACTTTTGGGACCTTTTATGAAGAAAAACGAATTTTGATTTTATTTTGTAGAAACTAATATATTTTAATTAATTAATAATTAATAAATAATATTTTCATAAAAATAAAATTATCATAAAATATTTTATACATTAGATATTATTTAAACAATAATGTGAAATATTTTAATTGGTGTTTCATATCTTTAAATCAATTTATATATTATAACTTAGCTATTAGTTTCTATAAACAAACAATTGAATTATTTTAATAATTATTAGTCACATTAAAAATAACAAATATTATAAAACATAATATGTTTTATTAATACAATATATTGTATAATCCTGAAATATAAAAATTGCCATTCAACTTTAAGAAAATATAAATAATTTATATAAGAAAATTTATAATTAGTTTCATAATTTTATGTGTAATTTATATATATATTATATAATATATTTTCATAAAAATATAATAATTAAAATATGTTATTGTATTTTATTTTAAAATAATAATCACAGTATTTTGATAAGTTTTAATTGTAAAATCTAAATATTTATGGCTATTTTGTTGTATTATTTTAAAGTAATCTATTAATTAATTTTTGAACATAAAAAAAATACTGCAAAACCAAAAACCAAAATCAAAATCTAAAAACCAAAAACTAAAAACCAAAAGCTGAAAACCAAAAACCAAAATCTAAAAACCAAAAACTAAAATCTAAAAACCAAAAACTAAAACTAAAAACTAATGAAACAATCATCACCTTATAATAAATTGCATAAGTAGGGAATACAAATACTCAACTTTAGTAGAGTCAATATTTTTGAGATTAGCTAGTGTATTCCATATACATATCATTTAGTTGAGATATGTTTATCTATTTCAATACATAACTAATGTATCACTGAAATATCATCTTTTTATTACAATTACTATAACTAGCATCTCATACACGAGTACAAACGAGAGGTTCTTGACTGAGAAAAAGAAGAAAGAAAAACAAGTTGATGAGTGAGCAAAACAAGCCTCAAGAGTGTCTATCCTGGATTGCTTTTTCTTTTTGTGTAGATACCAAATATGTACCCAAGATAGCTTGGAAGTGAACCTACCAAGTCTAGGTTAGTTACATATGCGACTCTGAGTTGAAACTAAGGCGGGCAAAAGTTTTTTTCTAGTTTTCTTGTTTGAGTAGCTATAATAGAGGTGATATTTTTTTTTGAAAAGAATAATAGAGGTGGTCTTGCGAAGTCATCACTAGTTTTAAGTACAACGAGAAAAGTTACTAAATCTTTTATTGTTAAATTTTAGTTACAACTAGAGCTTGGTCCGCACATACCAAAGTTTTTAGATATTTTATAAATGTATAACATTGATACAATCGTAAACATTTTAAATATATGATTTACATTTTAATGTTATTTTAATGTAATTCTATAATATTATTGTTTAGATTTTTTTGACATTATTAATAAATAAACATTTGTTTTATATATTTTACTTTCTGTTTAATTGTTATTACATAATAATATAATTAAAAATACAATAAAATAAATTCATAATAAAAAATAATAAAAATAGGCGTCCCCTTCAAAATATTTTTTTTAACTTCTACTGTTTGCATACAAAATATTTTTAAAATTTATTTCGTTATACTATAGAGTAGATATTTGTTTAGGATCATTTATATTTCCCTGCTTTGTTTCAAAAAAAAAAATACATATATATAATTTAGCATCTATAATTTCAGTATATAGCAGAATTTATAAGAAAATATAATTTTATGTTTAAATAATTTCGAATTATTATTTTAGTAAATTTTATACATGGTTTACGAATTTAAACTCCTTTTAATGGTGAATGATATTTTAAATGGAAGATTTTTTTAAATAAAATAAATTAATTTGATATTTCTATTTAATATAGTATAGACTATAATTATAATATTTATGAAAATAGCATAAAATTGTATATTTTATTTTATAATAAAATATTAATTAACATTGATTTGAATAATATTATACTACTGATTACGAAATTAATGAATACATTATTATATAAAATATTTAAAGTTTCAGTAAGATTTTTTTTTCTAACAGATTTTTTATAATTAAAAAATAAAATTAAAACAGTTTTATAGATGAAGTTGTTATGTGATATCTTAATGATGCCAAGATGTAAATAGAAATAAATGAAATATGATTTCTAGAGAAGGTCCATTTTAAAAAAATAAATCAAACATGAATAGAAGTTGTGACTTTTCAATTGAATATATATTTTTATATTAAATTAATATAATTTTTATTTAATATAATATAGACTATAATTAGAAAGTTTATGAAAATAACATACAAAATTTTTATTTATTTTTTAATAAAATATTAATTAACATTGGTATGAATAATATTATACTACTAAGTACGAAATTAATTAATGCGTTTTAATATAAAAATATTTAATTTTTATTAATATATTTTGTTAACATATTTTTATAAATTAAAAATACAATTTAAAAAATTATTGGTGAACTTGTTATATGGTTTGATTATATGAGATGTGCTATCTTAATGATGCAAAAATGTTAATTAAAATAAATTAAATATGATTTCAAGAGAGAGTCCATTTAAAAAAAAAAATCACACATGCATAGAAGTTGTGAATATATTGTTATGTTTAAATAATTTGGAATTATTATTATAGTAAATTTTATTCATAGTTTACGAATTTAAACCATTTTTAGTGGTGAATCATATTTTAAATGAAAGATTTTTAAAAATAAAATAAGTTAATTTAATAATTTTTATATTTAATTCATATAGTACTTTTATTTAATATAATATAGACTATAATAAGAAAGTTTATGATAATAGCGTACACATTTTATTTTTTATTTTACATTAAAATATTAATTAACATTGATTTGAATAATACTATAGTGCTAATTATGAAATTAATAAATAAATTATTATACAAAAATATTTACAGTTTTAGTAAGATTTTTTGTTCACAGATTTTTATAGTTATAAAATAAAATTAAAACAGTTTTATAGGTGAAGTTTGTAGGAAAATTGCCACAAATACCACATTCATATTACAACTTTTCACGTTTACACTAATCACTTTTACTCTCACTTTTAATGAAGGGTAAAAGACATTTATACCCATAGGGTTAACTAATCTAGACTTAGGATTTAGAGTTGAGGGGTGGGTAAGATTTTTGGAATGTGAAATTTAGTATTCTAATAAATATATAAATAAATAATTAAAAATATAAAAAATATTTTCAAACATAAATTTTAATTTTTTTTAAAAAGTTTGAATTTGAGAAAGTATAATTCAAAAACATAAGAAAATTATTTTTTTTATTTATTTAAATAATGATTTATTATATATATATATATAGATAACAATTGTATAAGAGTCTTTTGCCACTTAATGAAGAATGTATTTTTGAAAATATCCCTTTAGTGATGGTAAAGATGAAAAGTGGTACCATGAAAGTGGTAAACATAAAATTTCTCCAAGTTTTTATATGTTTTGACTATATAAGATGTGATATCTTAATAATGCCAAGATGTAAATGGAAATAAATTAAATATGATTTCTAGGAAAAGTCCATTTAAAAAAAAAAATCACACATGAATAGAAGTTGTGATTTTTTTTATAGAATATAATTTTTCTATTAAATTCATGTAACATCTATTTAATATAATATTGACTATAATTAGAATGTTTATGAAAATAGCATACAATGTTTTTATTTTTATAATAAAATATTCATTAATATGATTTGAATAATATTATACTACTAATTAGGAAATTAATTAATTGTTATTATATAAAAGTATTTAATTTTTAGTAAGATATTTGTTAAAATATTTTTTATAAAATAAAAATAAAATTAAAACAGTTTTATAGGTGAAGTTGTTATATGGGTTGATTATATGAGATGCGATATCTTAATAATGCCAAAGTGTTAATTAAAAATAATGATATATGATTTCTAAAGAAGTTCCATTTAAATAAACAATCATACAAGAATAGAAGTTCTGACTTTTGTTTTAATAGAATATATATTTTGTATCTATCACTTAATAATCTGAATGATTAAAATAGATGTTTTCAACATGCAAGATTCACATTAAGAACAAATTGTTTAATCACTAGTAGCCCTGGGCAGTCGGGTATTCGGTTTGATTTCGGGTAGGAACCATTCGGTTCCGGATATATCGGATAAATCATTCTTGTACCTAATAGGTACTTATGAAATTTTGGTTTGGTTTCGGTTCGGTTTTGGTTTGGTTTCGGTTCGGTTTCGGATACCCGTTTAATTTATGAGCAAATATATATACAAAATATTTTAGTTAACATGTTAATCTAAGTTGTCTAGTGGTAACACACTTGCATATTCGTCAATCCAACTAGAGTTCGAGTCACTAAAGTGTTATTTTCATAAGTATTTGATGTATTTAATATATAAGTACCATATATATATATAATATTAGGGAGTACATAAAAGATAATGTGGTCAGGTGGCTACAATGTTCTCATTCTTCATGTCTAACATGGTTTCGAGTGGGGTTAATGATATTTTATCTTATATGAAAAAGCTGAAACTTGTTTTTCGGATATTCGGGTACCCGTTTGGTTTTCGGTTTGGTTCCGATTCGGGTTTGGTCATTCGGATATAGAAATATAGGAACATTCGGGTATTTTAGGGTTTCGGTTTAAAGACTTTTGTACCAAGTTTAAGGTTAGATTTTCAGATGATGCAATTTCTTGCAAATTTAGAAAAATGTCAAACGTTTCAAAATATTGCAGGCAAAACCCTTTGTTGTAGTTATGTTCTATGGAAAGAGCATGTCCATCGAAAATGTCGTACATTCATAACCATTCCATTCATTGTAGTCATGTGCTACAGAGAGAGCATGTCCATCGACCATCAGTCAATTCGAATGTTATGATGAAACTGCATTTGGAAGCGTTGTTTGGTAAGTTGTTCATCAATATCGTAGGTAATTGATCATCATATGTAATAGATTAAAAATTATATGAACATATATTTGAAATTTGACCTGCTAAAAATGAAAATACGTAATGGATCTTGTTATTATCGCCAAAGTAATATGGTAAGAATAGAAAAGTCGTTTATCTAACCCACACAGAAAAGAAAAGTTGTTTGATTCTCTTAATATATAGGGTTAATTTGCCATCTAACCAATTTTGGAAAGGAAATGAAGAATATGACACTGATTTTGACGTTATTAACTCAATAACATTTAGTGTACAATTGTGCCGGTTATGTCCTTCCTCTTTCCAGGTAATCGGTAACAAAAAAAAATATATAACGTCGACATAAAGAACATGTGGATGAGGATAATGATTATATCGTTGATGATGAGTATGTGTATTGGATTATTGGTTATATGGTCTTGTGGTATTTATGGTGGAAGACGCATGCAAGAAGCTTAGAGATATAATCGCGGTTTACTGAATAAGAGAAACAACGATTAACACATCATTGATGATGTTATGTTACGGGTACAAAATAATGTTATAAATTCTTTATAAATAATACAGTATAAAATATAATAGTTTTCCAAAATAAAATCAAGTAGCTACTATTCCATTTACAGATCCCACCAACTCTCTCCTAACATCCCCAAAACACTAAACCCAATTCCCCCTCCCCAGCTCTTAAATACTAAACTCTAAACCCGAATCACTAAACCCAAACCCTATTATAAACCCTAAACTCTAATCATTAACTCTAAATCCAAATATAAAATACAATATAAAGTTATAATACATATAAAGAATATGTGAATAGAAAAAAGAGCTGTTCCATTTAACGGAAATGACATAGAAATACAAGAGCGTTGTAGATTAAAATATACCCAAATATAAAATACTATTCCATTTATAGACTCCACACCAACACTCCCCTAACATCCCCAAAACACTAAACCCATTCCCCCCCCCCCTCCGCAACCCTTAAATACTAAACCCATCATCCAACCCCTAAATATTAAACCCTAAACTCCAATCACTAAACCCAAAACCTGTATTAAACCATAAACTCTAATCATTAATCCTAAACCCCAAATATAAGATACGATATAAAGTTATAATACGTATAAAGAATATGTGAATAGGAAAAATAAGCTATTCCATTTAGCGCAAATGGTATAGAAATACCAGAGCATTGTAGATTATATAGTTTTGTAGTTTGAAAGGTGAAAAAGAATAACACTGCTCAATCATTAAACAAATAAACGTTATATTACTTATTAACCCTTAATGATTAATACGAAAAAGAGAAATGTTAATATGCCATCATGTTCCATTTCATTGAAATAATATAGAAATACAACGGGAGTGTATATATTAAATAGTATAGTAATTACATTTCTGCAAATAATACTACTATGTTATATACCTTTTTACACTGGGTAGTTGCCGAATCATCTTCTACATATCCTCATATATTTCCGACACAACACACATTCATTTGTCCACCACCATTACTTTTCATCACCAGATTTACATAATATCCCAGGTCCATCTTAGATTGTGGATGTTCCAGTTCTGTTTGAGATATTAATGAGCAAAACAGAGTGCGAAGACAGAAGGTGGAAGGAATTGATCTTTTGATTCCATAGAGTAATCGCTGATCGGAAAAAAAAAATTAACAGAAATAAATTGATGATGAAAACATAAAAAAATAATAAACAGATGTAGTTGTTAGTTACAGATATCTGGTAAAATATTGAAGAAGACAGGAGAAAAAGGTTAACCGGTTGTCTTCAAGGGTAGTTTGGTATATATT
The DNA here is from genome assembly GCF_020379485.1 of Brassica napus. Taxonomy (NCBI): domain Eukaryota; kingdom Viridiplantae; phylum Streptophyta; class Magnoliopsida; order Brassicales; family Brassicaceae; genus Brassica; species Brassica napus. The sequence goes on from NC_063434.1 coordinate 10,635,823, forward strand.
TTAGAAAATACGTTGAATATCTTGATCAAATTTTTTTTTAGTTAGTTACCTAATTATAAAATTTTTGTTGGTCATACTGTCCAATTTCTCTAATATATATATATATATATATATATGTAAATTTTTTATTTGATACATTTGATCACCTAAAAATGTTTTAAGATGAACAAATTAATTTTTATATTGACGATCAGTTGGAAAAGTTAAATTAGAGAAGGGAAAGTATTACTTGAGTTGGTTCGATTTTGCTAGTTAGAAACGGTTAAGCGTGTAATTTATACGAATATTTTATAGTTATTTGATTATTTATTTTATTTATTTTGTATCCATTCAAAAAGTTCAGGGAATTACAAAAAGAAAACAATGCATTAACAATCAAAATTTTGTATATTTTTAACTATGTGTGAAAATTTTAAAACATATATTTTCAAAACAGAGGGAATATGTTTTCTGTAACTAGAGAATATGTTAAACATAAATCATGTCACCGTAAATTTATCATTCTTGGGTAAATTAATTGTGTGTGTGTTCGTATGTGGTTGGTTCGACTGAATTATTGTGTGTAATAATGTAAATCTCGCTGTTTAATAAAGGCGGGTACCAAAAGTTGTGGTTCATACACTTACAAGAATCCTATTGGGAAAAACAAGATAGTGATGTAGAAATTTCACGTCGAGCAAATCCATGTTCGATTGCGACACGTTTACTCTCATCATTGTCTTCCACATACATAAATTAATACACATATACATACATCTACGACTATCATATACTCCATATATGTGTATATATATACAATATACAAACTAGACAACACCAACAAACCCATATTAAATAAAAAGTTCATAGTTGACAAAAAAAGGTTGATTTTTAAAACTTTTAAATGATAAGATGTTTCAAATGGTCTTTTAGTTTTGTCACCTACTTTCGAGGCACATTCTAAACTTTTTTTTTTGACATCAGTCATTTTTTTATTTATGCATTAGTGTCAACTCATTTTATATTACTATTACTAGTCTTCATTTGATAGTGATTAACGATTATAGTATATTATTTTGTTTTAAAATTGCTTAGGACAATATGAAATAGCATAAATGGTTATAACTGATCGAATCAGTAAAAGTAGAATAAAAAGCTGATAATCGTAATAAAGTAAATTCATTTAAAATTTAAACATAAAGTAAATTGAGTTATAATTGTTGACTAAAGTATATGATACCATTTTATTTGTTTTTTCTTTTGTTTTTTGAATATAGTGGAGAAATATGTTTTCTTGTGAATCTTTCTCTTTGTTGAAGATCTAATATAGAACTTTTGTTAGATGGTGGGTTACTGCTATATTAATAATTGTAGTTGTTTTCTTTTTTGCTTTAAACTTTTTCGTTGTTGTTTAAATATGAACATTTTCTGTTGGTATTGTTGATTAATTTGACATTCAACTGATGTAGCAATTTATGTGGATGTGACTATTTTTTTAAAGTGTAAAAGTATTGCTTTATGGAAGTTATAGAAACTTTTCATGTTAGACAGAAACTTATAGTTCATTTTTAGTGTTTAATAATGTAGTGCTAATGTCAATACTACTAAACTATTTGTTTGAGAAAATGGACAAATAAAAATACAGCAAAACTCTATTAATAATGTTGGCATTATATAAATTAATTAATTTACAGAATTATTAATTTTTAAAAAATAATTTTTAAATATATATATTTAATGAGAAAAAATAACTTGATTCACTATTTATATATTCATTAAAATTTATACATTCGACCTGCATATCCTTTTTATTATATTATTTAATGTATATGAGATATGTATCATATAATTTAAATGTGTTTTAGAGACAAATTTTTAGATATTATAAAAAAAATCCATTCAAAATCGAAAACAAACAGTACAATATATTATTTATACTTATAGGAACTTTATATATAGAAATTATTAAATTATGATTTTAGTGAGACTGTATATAAACATGGGATCTTCAACAAAGTATTATCTTATTATTTTATCGATTTGTGTCATAATTTGAATACAAAATAAAAATAATAATTAATAAATTAAATCAAATTTGTAATTCAAAATAAAATGCCCTCAAAACTAATACGTGCTATCCATTCTAAAATTATTATTTTTGTTTCCCCTTATAAAATAAATAAATAAACTCAAGATTTTATTTTTTATCGGTTTGAATACGTTTTAGAATCTTATATATTTTTGTGCTAACACTCAAATAAAAAATAGGCCCTAAAAACTACAAAAATTGTAGGCCCATACAAATATTTTTCAGGTATGTGCTCAAGGACGGCCTGGGTAAACTTTATGTATATCATGCAAAGACGAAACATATACATGTTTCATGAAAAATTACACACGGGAAAAGCGTGTTGAATAAAGTGCACATGTCATAAAATGCAGCTAATATCCTAACTAAACATGTTTTGGTAGATAAGTTCATGTATTAAATTAAATTTATCCAGTGTCTTTCAAGGTTGGAGGAAGAAAAAACCCTCTCAATATAAGAACAAGGTTTAAATACATCTTCCTGTGTTTAGAAAAATCGTTTTAGAAAATATTTTATATTTATTTTTAATATATTTTTATCATACAATAATAAATTATAAATTTCAAAAAAATAATTATGTTTATTAAAATATACGATGGTGGACAAATTTGCATAAAATGTTTAAAGTCTTCATTCTTTATGGTTTACGTGGACTTGACATCATGAGCTTGGTTTTCTCATAAAGAAAAAACGCAACATGCATGGTGGCAGTAGTTGGGACATACCTTCGCAATTTAAGCCAATGGGTGGTGGAAGTCAAGTGTCAAAAAGTTCCATTAAATATAAAACTTTTTTTTTTTTTTTTTTTTTTTTTTTTTTTTTTTTTTTTATAAAACTTACTGAACACAAGTATTGTTTTAGTAATGTATATGATATGTGGGGATTACTAACACGTAGACACATAATAATACGTAGAGGACCACCCGCCCATCAGCGATGTACATGTCACAATTATAGATGGTCGATGGAATTGGTCCAATTGTTTAAATCATATGGGCCATTACTTATTCCTAAAGCAATACCTTAATTACTTCACGACTATCACCGAAACAGTTTTGCTCGATGTACTTAAAATTTCTTTTTTTCTTTCTCTTAGGATAATCGGAAGGTTTAGGTTTACAGGTTGATCAAAAATAGTTTTTAATAGGTTGATACAAAAAGGTTTAGGTTTATGTATACGGACATACGTTCATGTACGACTGCAGGTATTTATTTATTTTAGCAGCAAGAACGGCTTAATTTATTTATGAGGATATTTTCCTAAATCAAATAAATTTATATATCTTCAAACAATTAAGATATTTTTGTTGATTTTCTGTTAATAGATAATTTGTTTGCTGTTAGTAATATAGAGTTTGATTAAGTATATGACCTTATCATTTGTGTAATTAGCTAATACATTTTCTGAACCTAAAATAAAAGTTTTATGATACAGTTTTTGTTGGTCACAATGTCCACACTTATTTCAACAATAAAAGTAAATTTATACTTCATACCCAATTATAAAACTTATATCAAATCTTATTATATAAAGCTTGGTTTTTCAAAGTTGCTAATTAACATGATGATGACACATGACAATTAAAAATTTAAGATGATGACATGTGTTAAAATATATCATAATTAATAAGATAAATATAATAAGATAATAACCCAAAGGAATTATTTAATAGTGTTTTTTTAAAATCCTAAACCAATAGCAAAATATTAGTTCAAAGTCGATAATTAATATGATGGTGACACATGACAATTAAAAATTTAGGATGATGACATGTGTTAAAATATATCATAATTAATAAGATAGATATAATAAGATAATAACACAAAAGAATTATTTAATAGTATTTTTCTTATTAAAACAAAAAAATTGTAAAATAAATATTTCAAAATTTCCTTCTAAATAATAAAATTTCCTATTTAAATAGTAAATTTTCTTTTTAAGAAATCATAATCCAAAATTTATTACAATTATTCACATCAATATATAATATTAAACTCTCCTGGATTTTGTCACAAAAAAATTATTGCTTAAAATCGGAAATTCTTTCATACAAGAAAAATATTTGGTGTGTTTCTTTTCTTGATATAGCTTTAAATTATGGGTTGCACAAAAAAAAAAACTTTAAATTGTTTTACCATTATCCTTACTAGAGATTATCATAATTATCATAAAATCCAAGAACTAAAGTGAAACAATATTTTCATTTTTTATGTGTTAGTGATAACATCAAATAAAATTCGTGCAACGCACGGGTCCATTGGGGGGGGGGGTCATTTGGGCCATCTTTTAAGCCGATTAATATTCAATATAGGCCTTAAAGAACGAGCCTGTCAACTAGTGCAACTTTGTTTTTTTATATATATAGCAAAATCTGTGCAAGGCACAAGTCTAGATCTAGTATTTAATAATACAAATATGGATATGGTGCTACAAAGAAAAAGAGATCTGATTGGATCGGAACAATTTGTCATCTTTCACCACCAATATACGGAAAAATAGACTCTACATTGGGGGGATTATTTGGACCATCTTTTAAGCCGATTAATATTCAATATGGGCCTTAAAAAACGAGCATGTCAACTAGTGCAACTTTGTTTTTATACATATAGACATAATAAGGATGCTGTCTGAAACTGGGGACATGAGTATAAGTTTGGTTCTGATGGAGAAGGTTAAACCAAGTAGACTGTACATTGGAGGGGGGGGGATCACTTGGGCCATCTTTTAAGCAGATTAATATTCAATATGAACCTTAAATAACGAGACTGTCAACTAGTGCAACTTTGTTTTTATATATATATACATAATCAAGGATGCTGTCTGAAACTGAGAACATGAGTAAAAGTTTGGTTCTGATGGGGGATCATTTGAGCCATCTTTTAAGCCGATTAATACTCAATATGGGCCTTAAAGAACGAGTATGTCAACTAGTGCAACTTTGTATTTATATATATAGACATAATCAAGGATGTTGTCTGAAACTGGGAACATGAGTAGAAGTTTGGTTATGATGGAGAAGGTTAAACCAAATAGAGTGAAGTATCATATGAAACACATCGTATCTTCTAGGTTTAGGACTCCACAAAAAATGTTTCTGAACCATCTTCACGTTGCTCTGCATCTTCAGATATCTCCTCATCGGAATCTCCAACAGTATTTCCTTAATCCGTGGAATATCCTTCTCCGGCACAACCACTGAGAACGCAGACCAATCAAGCACTTCGCTGAACGGCAAGACGAAGTTATCAGCAATGATTACGGGGACACACTCGTAATATATAGCCTCAACGATTCGTGGACTGTTCACTTCGTACCCCATTGGACATAGACAGTATTTGCTTGACTTCATGTGTTGCACGTACGTCATTTTACGAGCTACGTTGTGCGGAAGCGGACCGTAGATTTTCATGTCGTCGTCTTTGTTTCTCCAGTGTTTTAGAAGCTGTGGACGGACACGACCGTGGAGGTTTCCAGCGAAGAAAGCGAGGATCGGACGTTGGGAAACTCTGTTTCCGTTTCCTATGTTACGGAGCGGCCTCCCGGCGTTTCTTATGGAAGTCTCCGGGAGAGAAACGTCTCTTCCGGGGACGAAGATTCCATCTGATAAATCTGCGTTACATAGAGCTTTAATAGTGTTTTGTCTTAGCTCCGGGTGCTCGCTCACCGTGTAAGGACCCTTACATACAATGATGATTTTAGAAGACATCATTAAACGATTATTATTTTGACATATAAAACATATTACATACCCAATCGTGGCAAGCGACGAGGAAGTGATCTGATCCGTGAGTGCGGTTCCAGAAAGGGTATTTGATGGAGAGCATGTTGACGTAGTCTCTTATAAAGATCGATAAAGGTTTAATGTTATGTGATCCAGGAACAAAGATAGCATGCTGAAGCTGTTTCACACTGTACGGCATGTAGAACAAGTGAGCCTTCTCAGGGTTCTTGGTTACAAACTGTGTGTTTGACTCCATTAGCTTCATGAACCAACCTTCTGAAGCATATATACCATTCAAATGCGGTTGATGGAATATCGGTTTCTCTCCGTCGGGGTATATGTAGACCTTTAAAATAAGTTCCATAAGCTCATAGCTCCTAAAACAAGGTGACACACATTTATGTTAAACTATGGTTTTAAAGCACTTGTGTCTTTCTTATATAGTATATACCTTTTGAAAATTGAGAGATTACGAAACACTGGAGCAAACAGTTCCGTGTCATTCACGACTTCAGGTGCTCGCTGAATTTCCAGCTTTGCAAAAGCTAAAGCTTCCTTTGGTGGCAATGAAAGAGCACGTCTCTGCACAAGTCCATTGAGGTGAGATAGGACAAAAACAAAGAGAAACCTTTGAAACCTCTAAAACTATCCGCATTATGAATATCTCAACATCAGTGTTTCTCCAATTATATTACTATCTAATTGGGGAGCCTCACCAAAAAAGTTGGAAAGACTCACGTGAAAGTCTCTCATTTTAGAAATTTCCACATGAGGTTTTCAACTTTCTTGAAAGATTTTTCTATTAAATATACAGTAATTGGTAAAATACTTATGTTGATGAGATATTTTGAATGCGGATGCTCTAATGATTCTGATATTACTAACCTCTGAGGAAGAAAGAATATGTCGTGGTGCTGGTGGAGGATCAGTGAGAATGAGATCGTCTTTTGTCTTCTTTCTTCTCTTCCTTTTTTGTCTTTTCCTCGGTAGATTGGTTTCTTCATCTACACGTTTGATCTCGGAGGAAGAATTCATTTTCACTACAGGAGTCGTTGTAAGAGAAGGAAAGCTTTCAACCTTTGCTTCACTAACAATTTGGATATTCAAATGAAGAGAACCGTTCAAGTAGATAGGCGAAGAAGAAGACTCGGTTTCTTCATCATCGGAGAAGATAGAAAATGTGGGTGTGTGAAGAAGAATAACAATGGTGGTCATTATAGAACCGAGAAGAAACGCGTTTCTCCATCTGATCCTTTGCCTCCTGAAACTTCTAATCAATTCCTTCATCGAAACCTCTATGAATATCCTCAAAGGGCTTTTCATCGTCACCATCTACACAAATCAAATCTCACCCTAACTCGTTTCTTCTTCTATACGCAACAAACAACGCTCCATTGGCAGATTCTCTTTTGAATCCCCGAATCAAACTCACAAACCCTAAGTTTAGAAGTAGATCAAATAAACCTGATAATACACAAAAACAAGGAAGAATACATTTGAGATTCCATTAACTGCATGAAAAAAAAACCTAATTCGAGTTAAAGTATGGAACGTGGTACCTTGGTGTTTACGGTGATTGGAGATAAGAATGGATCGGAGATTTATTTTTCTCGATCCAGAGGGAGAGAAGTGGAGGATAACGGTAATGTTAATGTTAATGTATATATTCTCCTCCTTATTAATAGCTTGAGTTGTCTATATTTAACCTTAAATTTTAGTCTAATTTAAGAAATAATCAAACTCGGATCAAATCATATTTTAACTTTCTACTTTCTAGTGTGAGCTGACATGTGCGTTTGCCAGTCTATACACTAAGGGGCGACTGGTTTTCCCGCTACTACCCGCAAACGCAGCTTTTGCGGTTGGTACCGGTTGTCGGCGATTTGCAACAATCACTCAAATCACTCTAAACCGATTCAAACCGCTCCGAATTTTATAAATTCAAAAGCTGGTTCCAGCTAGCGTTTGCGGTTGCGGACGGTTGCAAGAGGGTAAAAAAAATTTCCTTTTTTTTAAACAATATATATACAAAAGTAAAAATATTTAATAAAAAATTTAAAATTGAAATTATGAATATTAAAATATATCTATTATATTTTAATTTATATTATAAAATTTTATAATAAAAACAATTAAAATAAATTTTCAAAAATTAAAATTATAACTTTCTAAATATAAATTTTATATTTATTATAATTTTATGATTTTTGATATTTTTTATAATTATATTAAATGTAAATATTGTTAATTTATTATTTGACTGTTACCGTATTTGGTAGTTAACTAGTCATAAGTCACCCGCAAACGCATCAATTTTTAACCGCAGTACCAGTCGTACAAATCTCTTAAAACCGCTAGAAAACACAACCACTCGCATCCACAAACTCCCGCAACCACAACCGCTGCATTTGAACCAGTCAGGCCCTAAGAGCATACTCAATGAGGGTATCTATCGATGGGTTTTTTAATATACATACACATCCCATATCCCTTATATATTAATTGAAAAGCATTACAACATTTTTTTTGTAGCCACATGTCATCACTAGAATGATTCTTAGAATCCTTAGAGAATCCCTTAAATATTAATTGAAAAGCATTACAACATTTTTTTGTAGCCACATGTCATCACTAGAATGATTCTTAGAATCCTTAGAAAAATATGTTGGTCCATCTAAATATATAATAAGTTTTGTATTAAACTAACCATAAATACATTATTAATGTGTTTCATTAGTTCTTTAAATAAAATTACAAAATTTTCTAATGTGGATAAAATATATATGACAATTAATGATTTTAAATAATAAAATTTTGATAAAAATAAGTGTATCTTATATTATATTTTTTTAATTTTAAACTATTAAAATAAATTAAAAAACCATATTAACCATATAATAAAAAAATTAGATTTTTATGTATATGTTATATTTTGAAATTTTTAAAACGAGAACAAATTATTAAAACTGTTAAAAGTCTCATATTCAAGTTTTGTGATCCATTGTTTAAATTTTTTGTTATGACATGATACAAATGATTACAAAATCATATAAGTCGAAAGTCTCATTTAATAAATATTAAAATTAAAAGATATATAAATATATATATATATATCATTTTAAATTAAACTATATGCCATATAAAATACATAAATATTCTAATTTTGAAATATACTTTGAACAAATTTTTTTTGATAAAAATGTATATATCATTTTAATTTTTTAAAAATATTATAAATTACTTAAACTATTAATCCCACATTGAAATTTTATTATCAGTAACTTAATTTTTTTACTATAACATATTCAAATGATATAAAAAAATATAAGTAGAAAGCATCATTTAATAGATATTAATATTAAAATATACTATGTATATGTTGCTATCATTTAAATTTAATTATATACCATATCAAATAGAATAAATATTTTTTTAGATTATAAAATTTATTTATATGTTCGTACCAATTTAATTATATAAGTAATAGTTACTAAATTTTTAATTATTAAATATATATTTATTATTTCATAATATGTCAAAAAAATATAATACATAAAATAAGTTATATATATAACATTCATCTCGCGCAAGGCGCATATCTTAATCTAGTATAGATATTAAAAGAGAAGCATTACAATATTAGAAGCATGACATGTGTCATCATGAGAATGATTTTCGAAAATTTTTAGACAAGTAAGTTTGTTCATCTAAATATAAACTATAGTTTTTATTAAACTGTTCATAAAATCATTTATTAGTATTAAAAGTTATTTTAATTCTTTTCTTAAATAAAAAGTTACGGAATTACCTAATGTTATTAAAATAAATATATATATAACAATTAATGATTTCCAATAAACAAATTTGCTAACAATTTGTATACACTCAATCATTGTTGTTTAAATCTTTATTATTAAAATAAATTACACAATTGCATTAACCTTATAATAAAAAATAAATTTTTTCGTATATGTTGTATTTTGAAATTTTAAAAACGAGTATAAATTACTAAACTGTTAAAAGTCTCAAACAAATTTAAATTGCCAATGGTTTAAATTTTTTGGTCTAATAAGATATAAAGTTATAACCCACATGAGTAAGAATTTTTATTTAATAAGTGTATATATTAATATATATATATATATATAATTTAATTAAATTACATATCATATAAAATACAAACTATATATTGATATTTGCATTGAAAAAATATTGCGAACTTAACTAATATTTTAATTTTAAAATTTGCATTCAATTAAAAATGATTATAAATTACTAAAACTATTAGACATCTCAAATTAAAAAGTTTAGTAATGGTTTAAATTTTTGTTATAAGATGACAACAATCATAAAACCATATGATTAAACACTTCATTTAATAAACAGCTTTACTAAAAAAAAATATTTTATATCCATGTTAATATCATTTAAATTTAATTATATAATATAGAACGGATAAAATTGATTTTTTATTTATTTACCATAAAATGATCGTTAATAAACAAGTGATTGTTTGATTTATATGCGCAAGCCAATTTAATTATATACATAATATTACCGATTTCTCAATATTTCAATATATATTTATTATTTTATTATTTCATAATATGTAGAAAACATAAAATAAATAATAATATATAAATATAGTTTGCATATAATATGTTTATCCCGCACAAGACGCGGATCTTAACCTAGTATATGCATAATGAGAGAAATACATTGGTAGATATCATTAGATATGCTCTAAAAGCAATTTTAAAGGATAATTCTTAACAAAAAATTTCTAAAAATACATATATGTATATGTCTATACAAATATTAGTATTAGTTTTGATTATCTTAAAGTTATGGGAAATACAACCCAATTATCTTCTTTAAGATATTTAAGGGTGAATTTCATGTATTTTAAGATATTCATACTTAAATACTACTCCATCCGTTCCTAAAAGATCTATGTTTTATAATTTTCACACTTTTTAATAAAATATATTAAAACTTAACTATAAATGCATAGTTTTTTGTAATTTTATATTTCATATATTTTTAAACCAATAAGATTTTAAGAAATGCAATTAATGTTCTTGAACTGCACAATTTCTCATTATTAGTTGACAAAACTTATGTTGGAAATATAAAATATGTATCTTTTTGAAACAATTTTTTTTCTAGAATATGGATCTTTCAGGAATGGATGGAGTGATATTTATATGTAAGCAAAGTCTTTGTTGTTGCTGTTGTTGTTAGCCATCATTTATTTATGTGTGTTGGTTTATAAGAACACACTGATCATTGGTCAATTTAAGGCAAAACAAGAAAGGCAGGTGGTAACAATTTTTAATGATCTGAATAAACAAATCAAGAGTAATTACAATTAAGTATTACCTATTTCTCACATTCACACGACGCTCGACCATCATTGGTCATCATGGTTTGTCCTCAACTATGATGTCACTCTTTTATGTTTTAATATTATGAAAGATTATCTTTTTTTTCTCCTTTAAATTTGGTGATATTGGGGTTCATGTTAAGAACAACAAATAAATTTTTTTAAGCAAGAAAAAAAAGAAAACAACAAAGAAATTACTCATAAATACCTTCTACTCCTCCAGACAACGCTCCACAAGTGGAGAAGTTTAGCGTAGGAGTCTCGGTCATTTTAGTCACAGAGCTTTCGGGTAAAAATCTCAAATACTCTTAATGAGACAAAATTTATTCTGGCATACTCTTACGAATTCTAACATACTCTCTATTCTTAATGAAACAAGAGATTTTCAATTTTGCCCTTACGTTTTCCTTCCTCAATTGAAAATTTAAATTTTGAATTTTGGGTATCAAATTCAAAATTTGAATTTTGAATTTTAGTAAAACTAAAAACCAAGTTGAACCAAGTTACACGACTGCCGAAGTACAAACTTGGTATAACTATGTCATAGTTTTACCAAGTTATACCTCGAAGATGGTATAACTAGGTTGTAGTTTTACCAAGTTGTACATTTGTCAAGGTACAACTTGGTAATACTATAACCTAGTTATACAGTTTTACCAACGATTGCATGAATTGATAAAACTAGTACAAAGTTTTACTAAGTTGTACATTGTCGAACAACTTTGTAATACTTTGAACCTAGTTTAACCAAGTTCTACAGTTTTACAAAGTTGTACTTTAACGATTGATTAACTTGGTAAAACTTTGTTTCTGAGTTGAAGTTTTACTTTCACATTTCTCATATATTCTTGCAATCAAGCTAGATCAGTAGTGCGAGAGAGAGAGAGAGAGAGAGAGAGAGAGAGAGAGAGAGAGAGAGAGAGAGAGAGAGAGAGAGAGAGAGAGAGAGAGAGAGAGAGAGAGAGAGAGAGAGAGAGAGAGAGAGAGAGAGAGAGAGAGAGAGAGAGAGAGAGAGAGAGAGAGAGAGAGAGAGAGAGAGAGAGAGAGAGAGAGAGAGAGAGAGAGAGAGAGAGAGAGAGAGAGAGAGAGAGAGAGAGAGAGCGAGAGAGAGAAAGAGGAAAGAGGAAAGAGGAAAGAGAGAGGAAAACATATGAGATTCGAAGAAGAACTCTAAAATTGCGAACAAAGAACAACAAATCAAAAAAGAGAAGAAACATATAAGATTCGAAGAAGAACAAAAGGAAAAGCAGAACAACCGAAGAAAAAAATTAAAGACAAAAAAGATTTGGATCGAAGAATGAAAGCGAAGAAAGAAAAAGAGAAGAGAGAAAAAAAGAGAAGTGAGAAAGAAGATGAAGAATGGAAATGAAATCTAGATCTGTAGAGATAAGAGAGAAAATTAGGTTTAATGGCATGTTGTGTAAATAAGTATATTCATATTGAGTATATTGGATTTTTTATCAGATTTCGAATTAAAAATAAATAAAAATGAAATAAACTATAGTTGAAGAGTATCTGAAAAAAAAAATTAAAAGAGAGAAGTATTGGAGCAATTGATTCCGAGCTTTCTCTAGTTTCTTATCTGCCAAAAGTATGTCTCCTTCAGTAATTAAGATACCAGAAAAATTAGCTTGACATGTCCACTTAGGAAAAACAGTAAGTTAGCTTTGTTTATCTTCTAGCTCAAAAACGATTTCTTGAGAGCATGACAGATCTTTAGGGACCTACACCAACTGTTTCTGATCAGGAGTTTAGATTATGTAATCTCTATTAAATAGTGTTTTAATACATTGTTGGTTTATCCCTTTCAAATACAAATCAAACCTCTCTTTACATTATGTAAATTTCAAGCTCTCTTTGAAAATAAATATGTTTGCACGATTAGTATTTTTCAGTGTGATGGTGATAGTGATAGTGATTGATAACTTGATTTGCAATAAACTAATCCCAATCCATTCACTAGAAAATCATAAACATGATTGCTCATTAGACGGGTAGCTTAATACCCGTCAGTGGCTTTGAATTTGCAATAAACTATTCATTCTTCCAAATTAGTTTTTTTAAATAAAATATAAAGTTTTTTTCTCTTCACCAAAACTGTGGATAAAAATAAGAAAAGGTAAACTTGTTTTTAGATAATAACTTTAAACTAGACTTTGATCCGCGCGTCCGCGCAGTTTCTTTTTTCAAATTCTACACCAATATTTATTATTGTTTACTATACTTTTTTATATTTTAGAGTGTTGCATTGTTGATATAGTATTTTATTGATATAGTATTGTATTTTGATAAACAAATCAAAGTGATATATTGCATAAATTATTTTATATTTGATTTATATAGGCCGCATGAATAATATATATTGTATTTGTATATATATATATATATATATATATAACCAATTAGAGTGAATATTAATATTTTTCTGAAACCAAACACTTTTTGAAAAAATCTTAAGAGGATATTTTACAAACCAATAAATCTCATATTTTAATGAAAAATTACTAACTTTCATTTTTGTATTCTTATATTTCATGGTTTTTATTTTTTAAACTAAGGTCATATTATATATTAATAATAAAAAAATAGTTTTGAAAATATGATTAAGTCTAATATTTTTAAACTAAGGTCTCATTTATTTAGTTTTCTCTGTATTTTCAAAAAAAATAAAGTGAGTTTTTAGAATAAAAAGTAAATTCTCTTAAAAAGAGAAAATTTAACTAATAAAAATATGATAAAAATGAAAGTTCTAAATCAAAGTGAAAAAAACATTAATATGAAGTAATCTCTCATATACAAAAAAGTTTCATTGGAAAGTTTCTTAAGCCATATTAATAAAGATTTAGCATTACCAATAATAACATTCAGTAAGAAAACACTCTCAATAAAATATGTCAAATAAATATCATAATTTTTGTACTGCTGAGTTGAATTTGAAAACAATTTGTAGAAAGTAAGTAACATTCATCTTTTTGTACATTATATTATAAATGTAAATTATTATTAATTAAAACATTCACATGCCTTTTGTTATGCAAGGATTTATCGCACCTAATCGTGTACATCATTATGAAGCTTTTCTCAAGCAGCTCTACCTCTGTAGCCTCACCAACTTCTTTGCGAAGAAGAACATATGCCACATACCACAAATACACAAGTTGCTTTGCTCACTTCACTTCTTTATTTCGAAGAGGGAAAAGAATATTTAAGTTATCAATTCAGATCCGAGCAATGTTGGACTATGATTAAAAATTCACTTAGTAGATTCAAAATAGATTCAAAGACAAAGTATTTAACAAATACGTTCATAACGGAACCCCTAATTTGGTGCTTTAAAAGGATAATTACAAATAAACACATGCATTTACGTGTTTTATTTTGGAACATCAACTTTATTTTATGTTTATTTAAGTTAAATTATATTTATTTTGGTGCAACTATCAACTATTTATTCTGTTGTTATTTCATTAATATATAAAAATCACTTATGATATTTTTCTTTGACCTAAAAAAATACAAAACAAAGTAATACACTACTATCACCAACCACTATCAAATGGATCTAAAAATCAATTATCAATTCATCAGAAACCAAAACATACGAACCCGGTGCGTAGCGCCGGAATACCACTAGTTTTTAATAAATTAAACCATTTCATAAGAAACATTTCTCACTTAAGTATATTAAAATTTTGGGAGAATTTCTTCATTGAGAAACCATCTCTTATCTTTCTAATCCTTTTGTAATTTTTATTAGTGAAAAACTCTGTAAAACTCTTATTAAAGATAGCTTTGTAAAGCTAGTTAAATAACATTTCTAATGTTCTCAGAGCAACATTATCGGTGATATACTAACAGTCAGTATCTAACTACTATAATACTACTAAAACCAATATAATTATTTCATAAAGGAAAACGTAAAAATGTGAACCAATAAAAGTGATGCAAGTGGCGTTAAAGCATTTTGAAGGGTTCTTAAAAGTTGTATTTACAAGATCGATTTTTACTGTTCTGTCCCAATTTTTTATTTAAAAAAATAAAATAATCAGTTGAAATCTATCCTCATCTCTTTGTTGGAGAAGCTCTCAACTAGGGTCAATTATTTTCCCTGATGAAAAGTATATATAAAATGGGTAAATACAGAATTTTACATCTGAAATGGAACGGGATTGAAGAGTACGGACTGGATGTGATCAACGATCTTGGCTTTCTCGGGACAGCCGTGGCCATCACCGTGCTGGTATATACATTGTACCACGCGGTTAAGATTTGCGGCAGCTGCCACGAAACCACTTGGAAGAGAAGAAGTGTGTGCCGCGGAGTTTATGACGTCCCACGAGTCGATGATCATACTTTGCATCTGTTCGCGTGCCGCATCCTCCTTGGCTCCTGTCTCGTACATGTAGCATTGGACTGACTTTGGTGAATCTCCTCTTGCCATCTCTTCCTGTAAATCATGAAAGTTTAGTGCTTTTCATTTCAATGATGTATTTATGAAACATTTCAGAATTGTTGTCAAAGAATTAGTGTTAATACTTATGACGTTTAGTGGTAAGTTAAAGTTACTGATTTTTTTTCTCGTTTCTAATAAAAGTATACCACACAATTGTTTATATGGTATATTGACTAGATAGCCAAATCGTAACCTCGTATTTTCAAAACGACATCTGTCAATATCGTTAATAAGTTGGGGTATTTTCAAAAATATATTGTTACTTTATCTTTTAACACACAGTTTTATATAATATGGAAAACACATCACTTATTTGTTGTTATGAAAAATTAACAAGGAATGCATACAGTTGAGGTGGCAAGATCATTGGCGAGACGGAGAATGGTGGCTGAGCTCCTGACAATAGAGTGGTGGTTCTTAGACACATCGGTTAGATTTTGGTCTGATATCTGGTCGCAGAGGATAGAGAAAAAGTGGAGCAATATCGTTGGAACAGAACTCGAGATCAAACCATTTTGCATGTATTCGTTAAAACTTGGTTTGTGTCCAGTCTTGTACCACTTCGCTTCGGTTAGGAACGCTTTGAATAGATCCGTCCACTAGGAAAATATCATTAAATAAATATATATATATATATATATATATAACATCAATTTTGTTATATGATATTATATAAAAGAAATATATAGAAAAACTTACAACTTGTTTGAGGTAAGGGATGATGTTACGTCCTTTGTCTCTGAGCACATCATAACCAATTTGATTGATCTCATTGTATAGAAATAGAAAACAAATTTGCATGTATTCCGGAAGTCTTTCGACTAAATTCACATCCCATCTGTAAGGGACAGTAAATAAATATATGGATTAGGATTGGTATAATGGGAGACAAAATCCAAATTACAATCACATTTTTCTACCCCACATCTTTCCAAAACTTTTCGTAGATTTTAGTACTTCTTTAGGAGGAAACAACTGTTATATATGGTGCACATGTAGTTGTAAAACAATTTTTTTTCTTTTAAATACTCTGCATACATAGTACTGAAAACTACATCTCGAAATAATTTTCAATTTTCGTTTATAATCATTTCTTTCATTATTTTGTAAATGGCCCATAGTTTATCATTTAATAACTAATAATTAAAATTTATTTGATGATCCAAATAACTTGGAATAATATCAAATTAATCAATACATATCTCCAGAATATAAAACCCTAATAAAAAGTTAAATATTCTGTCCAAGATATATGAAAAAATTTAAACTTATAATTGTAGAACTTTCTAAAAATACTGTTCTTGAATCATGATATTTTCATATGTTTATTATAGTATTAATATACTTACCTTTCGACCACATTTGTGAAAATCTCGAGCTCCTCTAATGTACCATAGATATCGTAGATGTCATCCATGATCGCAATCAACATGAATAATTTAGTGAGTATCTTGCGGTAGTATTTAAACTCTGGCTCGTAAAATATTCCAATTGTCCAAAAGTAACTCTCTGTGATTCGGTCTCTTACAAAATCAAGTTGTTTCATAAGTCCTGTGCTGTTCCACCAGCTACATTAAATTTGTGACAAGAAGCTAATCAATGAACATATACATATATACACTCATTTATCTTCCAGTGTTTTAAAAAATACCCATATATCTTCATGTGAGATAATAAACATGTATATAATCACTTGATAGTTACCTCGAAATTAATTTAAGCTCTTCTTGATGATTTGCTTGTAAAATATTGAAATCAAGTGCTGCAAACTTTAGCAAGAGTGGATCCATATCATGCTTTTTCCGGTACACATCTATGTACCATCTTGCTTCTATTCTCCTAGTGCTCCAATGGTACGGATTCACTAGGGCTCGTTTCACCATGTCTAAGATATAAGTTTCATTTGTCCCCAAAATAGTTGTGCTATTCTCCGCGATAAACTCGGTTAATCGCTCATTTGCAAAACATCTAGCCTCCTTGAGTTTAAACTCTGAATCCATTGAAAAATAAGAAGCTTCGTATAGAGAGAGTACACCCTTGATGGGTAAAGTCTTTCTGAATATTCCATTTTCACTTTTGAAGATGTCAAAATCATCTGTCATATGAAATAGACATAACTATTAATTATTTACTGTTTACCAAAAGACTGAACTACTCAGCCCGTACCTTGGTGTTGACACGATCCCTTGATTAGTCACATGTTTGTTAATAGTACTATAAGAGCATCATTATAGGTGGGATTTATTTTAGGGCCCTTAACTATTATTTATTATTATTTTTTGCTTAGGGACTAAAGTAAGGGATTTGGCTAAATTAGTTGATTATTGGTGGGACTTATGTTGTCCCTTAGTTAATTTAATTTATTATTTTAATTAATAAATAATGACATATATAATATTTAAATAAAACATTAAAAATTAAAATGTAATATTAAAATTGAAAACATAAGAAAAGTACATTTTTGAAAGAAAATACAAACATCATAATAAAAAAAATAGAAAACATAAGAAAATGACATTATTGAAAGAAAATACAAATTATATATTATTTCAAGGATTTCCAAATTTAGTCCATATATTTTCAATCAAATCATTTTTTAAATATTGATGGACTTGTCTATTCCGAACGCTCGTTCGACGTTCAAGTGTACTCCCGACAGTTGAAGGCATATTGACGGAAAATGTTTCCACATCTTCTTCTTCAAATTCCTCAACGTTGTAATTCGTTCTTGATGTTCGTTCATCTTCGACAATCATATTATGGAGTATGATACATGCTCTCATAATATTTCCTATTTTTTCTTTATCCCATATATTAGAAGGATTTCTAACAACGGCAAACCTAGCTTGTAGGACTCCGAAGGCACGCTCGACATCTTTTCGCACAGCTTCTTGGGTTTGAGCAAACAATGAATGCTTCTGAGTTTGTGGTAGTCGGATAGATTGAATAAATGTAGCCCATTTCGGATAAATACCATCGGTGAGATAATATGCATAATGGTATGGATTACCATTAACATAGAAGTTAACTTGTGGCGCTATTCCGTTAATAATGTCATCAAAAACGGGTGATCGGTCAAGAATATTAAGATCGTTCATAGTACCTGGAGCTCCAAAAAACGCGTGCCATATCCAGAGGTAATATCTTCTCCCTGTTTAACATACGCAAAAACTCGCTAAGCACATACATAAACAAGCACAAGCCTTCTTCACAGGCTAAGTAATTAAGCAACGACCATAGCACATACCTTGATCATTCCTAGTGTTAGACGTTGCAAGCTCTGGCTGAGCACCACAATAGCAGACCTGCGGGAAACCAAACTCTACCTCCGGTTGCGGGGGGTAGTGAACCGGTGAACAACGTTCCAAGCTTAACTCAGCTTGGTCGCGTCGTATGAGATCCTCCGTCTCGCTGTAGTCACTGTCGTCATTGTTTCCAAATAAAGTCTCGTCTTCTGATGGCTGCGAGTAGCTGTAACGTCCCATTTTTTACTTAACCTGCAGACATTGTCGAGCCATACTAGTTAGAAACATAGAACATGAAACTCAAACATTGAAAGAAAATCAGAAACAGATAAATTTACAGATAAACAATAACACAAACATTGAAAGAAAATCATTCATTTAACGAAACCGGAACTACATAGACCAAACACAAAGATAGAGCAAACACAAACATAGAGCTATTCTAAAAATTAAAGTGTCGACATACAAGAACTAGAAACAAGAACATTTAATTTTTTTTCAGAATAACTCGGCTAGGAGCTTATTCTTCGCAGATTCTTCCCTCTCAGTCAATGGAACAGGCTTGGTAAGGAGAGTGTCTAGTATTGCTAGCCTCGACAGTCTCTCCTTCCTCACCATTGATTCTATGCCACCTCTTCTTGCAACAACCTTGCTCTCTCGCACCATCCTCTCTTCCATGAGCACTCTCTGCATAATACTTAGCAACCCGTATCCAGAAGGCCCCCGACCTCTGCTCATTTGCAACAATCGAATCCTTCGAAGTGTTGAGCCACGCACTGATCAGCACCTCGTCATCTGCAGGGTTCCACTTGCGTCTTACAGGACGGGCAGCTTGTGCGTCTACTGGTGCGTCGACTGGTGCGTCTTCAGGTTGTTGAGAACTGAAAGCCGGAAATGTATCTGATTCTGCAAAGTTGACACTAGAATGAAAACTTCCATAAGGGAAGTTTTCATGATAAACGCTTCCTTGTTGACTGTGAAGCAGTCCTACGTAGCTAGCGGACTGACTAGGAAGATTGCTTGGATCCATAGAAGAGAGTAAGATAAGAGATAGAATGGAGAAAGAGTTATGAGATAGAAGAGATAAGAGATAAGAGATAAGAGATTTTATAGCCTCAAGTGAAGTCTATAAACTCATAATGGTGAACTCCCAACAAGAAATGTCAAATCCTAACTTATTACACCAAAAAAAAGCTATCAACTTTCGTAACAACATCATTAATGTAAGCGGATTTCGTTTAAAACCTACTGTATACAATGTAAGTAAGCAGAAAACGAAGTCAGTGTCTTTAATATACAACTACCACACACAACTTGAAATTAGTATTCAAGTTTTAAATCGTAACAACATCACTTGTATTGAATTTTTTTAAAAAATAAAACAAGAGACGACTTGAAAGATGAAGTGTAGAAGCTACATTTATTCTTATATGAACTATTACGTAAACGATTTCACATATTTGATCTATGAACTATGGCTACGCGGAGACACAAAACCAGTTATAGGATCCAAAGCATCGAAACTAAACTATCAAACAGCTCTTTCATGTTGCTAAAATCAGTTACTGATTTGTTATACATTTGTTCTCGAACCATACAAATACGGAGGCTAGTTTTTGATCTCAAACAATCAAACAAGGTACAACCAAACTCAACGGTTCAATCTAAACGAAACAATCAAACAAGCTACAATGAAAACAATGGTTCAATCTATACGAAACAATCAAACGAGCTACAACGACTACAATAGTTCAATCTATACAAAACAATCAATCAAACTACATCGAAAATAATCACACAATCCAACAATTTAAATCTTTAAAAATCTATACGAAACTAGGAAACATTTGCGAACCCTAGAATCTGTACAATTGTTCTCCAACAACATAGAATCTATACCACTACTCAGCATGCACTATTCCTAAACCCTATAATTTTCAATTTCAGATGGGAGTTAAAGAAAATACCTCGGTAACGGCTAAGGATTGAGCTCGGGTAGAGTTTCAGACGATTTGGGGAAGATGAGACCCTTCGTACAAGACCGGAATCGAACGGAAGTCGATGGAGCTCGGGATCTCGATCTGCGGATCAAACGCAAACGGAAGCTGCGATCTCTCGTGTTGGTGAGTTGGGCTTTCGATTGAGGAGACACGCCGACAGAAACTCAGGTGAAAGAGAGATCGATCTGAAGAGATCAGCTTATCGCCTTCTTCATTTCGTATTTCGCATTTGTGTTTCAGAATGAGATTGACGCGAAGACACAGACAAACGCGACGATTTCATCTCCCAATCCCGACCCGACACGTAGCCTCACGGGACGAGCCCATCATCCCTTATTTTAGGCCCGTTCCACTCATTTTCTTTTCTTTTTGATTTATTTTCGACCCAAATTTTTTAAGGGCCCTGCCTTAAGGGACCCCGATGCTGATGCTCTAAGTTACTAGGGCCTGCTGAGTTAGGAGGCCCCCAAGACCTATGATATTAGAGGCTTAATTTTTTTAATTAGTTTTTTAGAAAAAGTTAAGTATGTAAATTTTGTATAATTAGTTTTATCATTGAAAATATCATAAAATAAATAAAAGCTCACTTTATACTAATCTTTTATCTTGAAAATATTGTTTTGCTATTGAAAATCTTTTTTAAAAAAATTGTCCGAGAGACCCCAAAAAACTTCGAACCGGCCCTTCGAGTTATTACAATATAATGACTTAGGTAGTATGTAATAACCTTGTGAGACATCAAAGCTATGTTGCCTTAGGAGGAAAAAGCCAAGTGCTGTCGCATGGAGATCTGGTGACTCCCTCCCAATTTCGTGGTGTTGCTCGTAAATTCTTTTCAAAATATCATGGATTTCGTGTTTATAATGATAAGATATTCCGAGTCTTTGCAAGGAATCGATCATCTCTAGCTGCTCAAGAGAACCTTGAGTCTTAACTAATGTCTCCCTCACCTCTTCCTTCAACAATTTAGCTTTCTCCGTTGATTCAACTTCTTTCTATATATTGAGATCTTCTTTAATGTTAGAAATCTCAACTTGTGAAATGAATTTGGACATAAAGTAACAAATCATATCTCTTATCAATCTATTTAATACTAATAGAATGAATTAGACCCTATCAATTCACAATGTTCACTATATAATATGTTGAATGAAACATGCATCTATAGAATGATATGTATGTACCGCATATATATTCTCCAGTGATAGAAGATACTGATGATCCCAGAGAGACGGACAATAGTTGGCGGAGCGGCGCCTGACGGTGACAGCCTGAGCCGACGTCACTTTGGAGACGGTGTTGCAAAGAAAATGCTCAGACTTTTGATGAAGAGCATTGCAGACAAAAGCTGAACTGAAGGAGATATCGTGAGTAGCCATTTGTAAGAAGCACTTTCGTGGCTTCTCTCCTTTTCCCCATGTTAAGTATCACACTTGATACGTTTATATATGGGGAGGCTGAGAAAATGTCCCATTAAATCGATAGTTTCTATTGAATATAGAGATAATTACTAAAATAATGCATAACTGTCAAAATTTATCAAAAAGAAAAACTGTCAAATTAATAAAATAACTAGATTTGGACCCGCACATCAATACATATATTTTTTTTTTTGTAAATGTATTTGCTATTAATACAAATGTTTTAAATATAATATTTTTATTTTAAAGTTATCTATTGTGTACCTCTATGATATTATTCTTTATATATTTTCGGCATTATTAATATATAATGATTTGTGTAATATATTTTACTTTGTTATTTTTATTACTTACAAATATATTTCAAGTTAGATACAATAAAATAACAAAATTAATAGTTATGTCTATTTCATATGACAGTAAATAATTAATAGTTATGTCTATTTCATATGACAGATGATTTTAATAATGCATGAAAATTTATTTAAATGAAACAATTCAAAAAAAACAAAATTTATTGATTTACCTATTTCATATAATTTTCCCATATTTAATTCACAAATCACATCTATTTTTATATAATACAGAATATATTTATAAAATTTATATAAAATTTGTATTTTCTTGTTTTAGAATAAAGTTTTAACTAACATCGATTTATAATAATATTATATTACTAATTACGAAATTAATTAATATTTATTTTATAAAAAATAATTTTTAGTTAGATTTTGTTAGATTTTTGTCAACGGATTTTGTTATAATTAAAAAATAAATTTATAGTTGGTCTATTATTAATGTAAATAACACTACAAGAAAACGTAAGTTTAACGAGGAGAATTAACGAGGAAAAATAATCCTCGTAAAAGTACGTTGATTTTGCGAGGAAAGTACGTGGAAAAAGAAAAGCATCGTTATTTCGTCGTAAGGTCACAACAAAAGATTTTTGTCGTAAAGACGATGTAAATTGACGTGGCTTTTACGAGGAAACACTATTTCCTCGTAAATACGACGTAAACTTCATGAGTTCTTTACGACGAAATATTTTACGTGTACTTAACAAGGAAATTTTGAATCCACCAACTTGGTAGGTGGCTCACGTTTTTTTTTTGGCCATCCAATTAATTTTCGTCGTAATTTCATAGGAAAATTACAACTACCAGATTCAAAATTTCCTATAAATATGGATGTTTGAACATCATTTTAAACACACCAACAACAAAAAACGTGAAAGAAAAAAAAATGGCTGGCTCTGGGACTATTTACGAGTTGCGGAATTGGATGTATATGCATAGAGATGCTAACGGGAGAGTGACGAAAGAATACCTTGCGGGGCTGGAGACATTTATGCATCAAGCAGATTCAACACCGCTCGCCCAAGAAAGTGGTAAGATGTTCTGTCCTTGTCGGAAATGCAACAATTCGAAATTGGCAAACCGTGAAAGTGTTTGGAAGCATTTAATAAATAGAGGTTTCACGCCAAATTACTATATCTGGTTTCAACATGGGGAAGATTTTAATTATGATCAGAATGAAGCTAGTAGTAGTAATAGCAATTTTCAGGAAGAACCGGTTAATCATCATTTGCATAATGAACATAGTTACCATCAGGAGGAGATGGTAGATTATGATAGGGTTCATGATATGGTAGCTGATGCATTCGTAGCTCATGATGAAGATGAAGAACCTAATATAGATGCAAAAAAGTTTTACGGAATGTTAAATGCGGCGAATCAACCACTTTACAGTGGTTGTAGAGAAGGTCTCTCTAAATTGTCGTTGACTGCTAGAATGATGAATATTAAAACTGATCACAATCTACCTGAAAGTTGCATGAACGAATGGGCGGACTTGTTTAAAGAGTATTTACCGGAAGACAATGTGTCTGCTGATTCTTATTATGAGATTCAGAAATTGGTTTATAGTCTTGGGTTGCCTTCGGAGATGATAGATGTTTGCATCGAGAACTGCATGATCTATTGGGGAGATGATGAGAAGCTAGAAGAATGTCGATTCTGCAAGAAGCCACGATTCAAGCCGCAAGGACGAAGACGTAATAGGGTACCGTACCAAAGGATGTGGTACCTACCAATTACAGACAGATTGAAAAGATTGTATCAATCAGAGCAGACTGCTGGAAAGATGAGATGGCATGCCGAGCATACTCAGACGGATGGTGAGATGACTCATCCATCAGATGCAAGAGCCTGGAAACATTTCAACAAAGTACATCCGGATTTCGCTAGCAATAGCCGGAATGTGTATCTCGGATTATGCACAAATGGATTTAGTCCATTCGGAATGTCAGGGAGACAATATTCATTGTGGCCAGTCTTTCTTACGCCATACAACCTGCCACCGGAGATGTGCATGCAACGGGAATTGCTATTCTTGACCATATTGATACCTGGTCCGAACCATCCAAAAAGGTCTCTGGCTGTTTTCCTACAACCACTGATAAAAGAGTTGAGGAATTTGTGGTCAACAGGGGTGAGGACGTACGACTGTTCAACGAAGACGAATTTTACGATGCGAGCTATGCTTTTGTGGACCATAAGTAACTTTCCTGCCTATGGGATGTTGTCTGGATGGACTACACATGGGGTTTGGAATGGAAATAAAGATGGAGTTTGGAATATAAGGAATATGGGGTTTTGGGTTTGGGGTTTCGGATTTTAGGGATTTAAACGTACTACTCGTTAATTCCTCGTAAGTTGACGTCGAACTTATGACGTAATCCTCGTTTATTCCACGTATGACCGAATCGTTGTAAAGGACTCGTTAGGTAACGTGGAAATAACGACGAAATTAAAAAAAATAAAGAAAGCAAAACCCGTTAATTCCACGTAGGACGGAATCGTCGTAAAAACCTCGTAAGGTAAATAGTCGTAAATACCCCGTAAAGTAAATGACGAACGAGGCACTCTTTAATTCCACGTATGACGGATTCGTCGTAAACACCTCGTAACATAAATCGTCGTAAACACCTCGTAGAGTAAAAACTAGAAAAAAAAGAAAAAGAAGAGAGATACCAGATTTACATGTGGCAAGACTTCCAGCAATTATAATACTTAAGTCTCGCCCACATAAATTCCAATATCTTCTTCTCTTCCTTTTTTTCTCAAATATTTATAATTTGAATTGGAATTTTGATTTGGGAGTATGATGTGAGATAAATAGATTGTGATTTGGGAGTTTGTGTGTGGGTTGAGAAGGAGAGTTACGGGTATATTTATAGGGAAGCTTTCCTCGGTAATTCCACGTAAGCTAAATCGTCGTAACTTCCTCGTATCTAATAACATGGGCCTTTGTCATTCCTCGTAAATTCCTCGTAGAACAAAACGCGGGCCTTTGTAGTCTGTCGCTATTTCGTCGTAAAAAAAACGCGGGCCTCTGTAATTCGTCGTAAACTTACGAGGAATTTGCGACGGTATGTAATCTTATATATACCACCGAGCGCTCACTCTTTCTTTCCTCTCTACTTTCTCTCCACTTCCTCTCTCCATTTCCTCCATGTTTCGTTGCAATGGTAAGCCTCTCTAATTACTCTCTAATTTAGTTAGTTTAGGATAGATTAGGTGGTTAGTATAGGGAATTTAGATAGGTTTACGGATATTATGTTATTTAGTGTTGATTAGGTGGATAATGTTGGGAAATATACTGTTGACGAAAATTTAAAAAATTAAATTTTTTTCTCAGGTTCGAAAAGGTAGACTTACTGCCCATTACAGAGAGATGTTTGGTGAGCCGGGTAGTCGTTTAGACCCGTCGTCTTCTTCAGCTCCCGGTTATTCGGGTCAGGAGACTGTCCCCGAGACTCAGTACACTCAGAGAGTCTCTGGGTCTCCTTCTTCTAGTGCACCATCGGTTCCTCATGTGCCTCCCCCGATGGCTCATCCGACGATGCCTCCTCCTTTGTCCTCCTCCGATGGCACCTCCGGCGATGCCCGCCGAAATTCATCCCGACTTGATGGTGCCTCCGAGTGCTCCTTACTCGCAGTACACTGTAGAGGACATTCTCCGTCTACCAGGCAGAGAAGGTTTACCAGTCATCGACCCCGACCGACCGGACGGAACTTTGTGGTATGTTACATTAATTTTTTTTATTCAATTCGTTTAAATTTTTTTTATAACATTAAAAAATAATTTATATTTTAAATTTGTTTTTTTCCAGGTTTGGGGTTGACAATTGTCTTGCATCGGACGTAACCGACACGATCAAAGGTTACTTGTCCATGCCACATCCGAACTGGAGTAAGACGCCTCACTACGTCAGAAAGACGTGGTTCAAAATTTACGCTGTAAGTTTCTATTAATTAAATATATATATATACTTTAATTTTTTCATGATTTTTATAAATTTCTTTTTAAAAATCTAATTATTAATTTATATATTTTTTCCAACAGCAAAAATATCATTGGGCTTTGGGGATCACTGAGACGGTGAAGAAGAAGTTTGTCGCGAAGGCGAAAGTTTGCTTATTGGACACGGTCTCCAACTGGAAGGGTGACTGGATCGTGAAGGGGTATGAGCGTGGCAAACCCGCTGAGCTCACCACGGATGTGTGGGATGGCCTCATCCGATATTGGCGTCTTCCTGATTCCATTAGAGTCGCCCAGTCTTGCTCTAACTCCCGTAACACGGTTGATGAGCACGGGAACGGGCCGATGCTTCACACTACGGACCAAAAACCCCACGCCGGTGTCCGTTTGGAAATGGTAATTAAATCTTTAATTAAATACAAATTTTTATATATATTTATAAATTTTAATATTCTAACTTTCTAAAATATTTTTTAGGCCAAAGAGACGGGACATTTCCCGTCTCTTGTGGAACTTTACGAGAAGACCCACAAGAACAAGGCGGGCGTATTTCTAGATGGCAAGTCCGAGCAAATCTACAACGACTTGGTTGCTCGGGTTGAAGACCGCCAGACCCAGCTGACCCAGCAGTCCACCGATGGATTACCCGTCACCTTATCCACACCTGAAGTGGATAAGATTTACGAGGAGGTAAATTTTCTAAAATTTTAAATTTTTTTATTATTTATTTAATTTTTAACTTTAAATTTTTACTAACAATATTTATTTTTTGTTTTTAAGGTTGTCCCTAAAAAAAGGGGACGGACGTTGGGGATTGGTTCCGTCAACGATGTTCCGAGAGCGACATCGTCTTATGGTCAGCGACGGGATAATGAAGTCTCTCAGCTGCGTAGAGAGTCCGAAGAGCTGCGTAGAGAGTCCACTGAGCTGCGTCACGAGTTGACCACGACGCGATCTGTGTTCACAGCTCGTGTGGGTGGACTCGAGGGCTTCTTGGACGTTGTAGAGGCCACAAATCCGGACTGGGAGAACTTTTTGAGGAACATGCGACAACAAAATCCTATTCCAGGCGAGTCAACATCCGACGACACACATGCCGAGGAGGATGTCGCGAGGAGGAGTGATGAATTCTACCGGGCGATTCACGACGACTAGCTCTTAGTTCTTTTTTATTTGATCGGCGGTTCTTGTATTATAAATTCAAAACTTATTTATATATAAAATATTTTGGTTTTGATTATTTTAGAATTTTAATTTTATTAATAATTTAAATAATTTTAATTAGTTTTTTAATTATAATTTTTTATATTTCTGTAAAATAACGAAACGAAGTAAATTCGTAGCTAATTTTGCGACTTTTTTACGTGGAAGCTTAACGAGGTTTTCACGAGGAAAAGTTTCCAAGGAATTAACGTGGAAACTTAACGTGTTTTTTACGAGGAAAACTTTCAAGGTATTTACGTTTACTTTACGAGTATTTACTTTCGAGTTATTTACGTGTGTTTTACGAGGAACTCCTTTCGAGGTATTTACGAGGAAATATAGCGACGTCCTTACGTGGAAGCTTTACGTAGTCTTTACGACGAAATCATTTCCTCGCTACCTTACGACGAATTAGCGAGGATATATGCGTTACGACAAAAACGTATAACGACGAAACGGGTTTCCTCGCTAATTCCTCGTAACACTGCTTTTACGACGAAGTCACGAGGAAAGCCGCCCTCGTAAAACTTGTGTTTTCTTGTAGTGTAATCAAATATGTCATATTAACTAATTTTTTAAGTGGTCATACTTTGACTTGTTAATAGTAGATAAATAATATGGTCCTAAATTAATAGATTAGATGTTTTAGGAGAATATACATAATTGTGATCAATCAAATATTTCAATGATATTCCTCCTATAGTAGACCATTAATTAAATGCATAAAAAGGAATAACAAATGTAGATTTTTAAAACCAAAATTATAATAGCGCAAATGCTATTAGAAATATAAATAAATAAATAATAGTAAAACATAAATTTCTTTGGATAGTCATTTTCAGTTTATTTTTATAAAATAGTTTTCAAAGAGAAAAATGAACAAAAAATAATGGATAAATATACACTTATACCCATAGAGCTAACTAATCTAGATTTGGAATTTAGAGTTAAGTGATGGAGTTCTCAGAATGAAATTCCAAATTTTTAAAAAAAAACTAATAACTAAATATTAAAATTTTCAAAATAAAAAATAAAAAATAGCTATTTTGGTCATTTTATTTTTTGAAAATTATTTTTTTGACAAAAAAATTAGAAAAGACTATTAGAATTGCCCTTAGTAAAAAGTTTAATGAGATCTGTTTTCTTGTAATTAGCATTTTTGACTAATGTTGAGACGGATAAGAACGTATCCGGAAGCAAAAAGTTTATGGAAATATAAAATAATTCAATATTTTAATTACAAATTATTAAAGATTAAAGTATTATTCCAAAACCACATTAACGATTCTATATGTTTTTTTTAACCACAAGAATTCTCTATGTTTTCTTATAAGTAAAATAAAAATATATTAAACAATAAATTATTTTCACTTAAATCTCCCATAATTCATAGATTTATTTTTGGCGTAAATATGTTTTTTTTTCAACCTATATGGTAAAAAGTAGTACTTAAACGTAAAAGTAACATTTTTAAAATACGTGATGTCAACACGAGAAACAAATAGTAACTATATTTATAATAATTATGAAAAATATGCAGCATTCTAGACAAAAAAAAACAAACTTTTCAAAACTGTTATAATTAAACATATTTAATATATATGACGTATTTTCTGTAATATTATATCAGGAAGATAGTTAATTAGCTAGTTTACAAAATGACATTATAAGAAAATAATATGTATATAACCAAATGGTAGTACACTAGTACACAGTACACACACCAAGTTTTAACCACTAGTATTATATCGTGGAGAAGTTTTTAGGAAAATTCATATATAAATGGATCAAAAGGCCTGATTATAGACACATGTAACAAGATTTTTGTTAAATTCATATTTGTTACTGAGTTTTAATTAAAACTTATTGGTGATAAGTAGGTTGACCTAAGAACATCTTCAACGGTCTTTTATCCTTTCAAAAAAGGGTTTTACATTCCAACAATGTTTTATCCCCTCTAACTTGAGAATACACTATTCATTATCTTAAAATACTATTTGTTTTTTACTTTAGTCACTACAATTATATGTGTTTGACAATAGCATGAATAATTTTTTATATCTCATATTTTAGTTCTTATCATTGATCACTGAAATGGTAGCAAATATTTTAGAGCTTAGTATCTTTTTTTATTTCCTTTTGACCCAGAAATTAAATCCCCTAATTATTTCCTAACTAAATCCCCTGTATATCATTCTTTGAATTTATATATCAAATATTTTTCCTTGCTACACAATTTTTTAAACTTAAATTAGAAATTTTCTATTGAAGATTAAAAAAACTTTGACACCAAGAAATGAATTGTCTAATTGTTTTTGTAGTTTAGGAAAACGCTAATAATGATCTTTCGTAGTAGTTAATATTATATATCACGTTCATGTAGCTTTCATTCTATTTAAAGTATCGGTTGCAAACAAAGAATACCATCATCAAGTATTTAAAGTAAAGTATCGGTTGCAAACAAAAAAAACTAATTTCATCTAATATGGGTTAACCCAATTTGTAGTTGTTTTTTAAAATATTTAATTTTTCTATCTATTGTTGTCAAAAAAATGTAAAAATATAATATTTTAAAAAATATTATAACTTTAAAATCAAAAAAATATATAAATCTTATTCACCAAGTTAGTAAAAGAAAATATTCGAATGTATCAGATCCATCATAAATTTGAAGTTTTAATCCAAAATTCCAATTAAAATGGTTTTCTGTCAAACGCATAGATGATTATATAAACAATCCAAAATTGTATACATATATAAAAAAATTGATCATATATAAATTTTAAATTTTCTCAATATCATATCTTTTATATTTTAACTATATAACTCACTCTGTGAAAGGCGTAGGTCTTATCTTCGTTTATAATAATTATGAAAAATATGCAGCATTCTAGACAAAAAAACAAACTTTCAAAACTGTTATAATAAATCATATTTAATATATATGACGTATTTTCTGTAATATTATATTTGGAAGATAGTTAATTAGTTAGGTTACAAAATGATATTATAAAAAATAATATGTATATAACCAAATGGTAGTACACTAGTACACAGTACACACACCAAGTTTTAACCACTAGTATTATATCGTTGAGAAGTTTTTAGGAAAATTCATATATAAATGGATCAAAAGGCCTGATTACACATGTACAATGAATATAACATTTGAACCAATTTTCTTGTTTTCATTTAACTACGGAAGACAAAAACCAATAATACTTCTTCAAGCTGTTCTTGGTTAGGTCAATTTTAAAAAGCAGATCATCGGGAAGGGCTAAAATTACCGGGTTCTGTTTCTCGGTTTAACTGTGGCTCAGCTTTTTGCGGCAAGCGGTAAGTGCGCATTGGTTGAGGTCTCTCGCAAGTGGTCCGGTTGGTTGTGTCTGTTCCTGCTCGCTTAGATTGAGCTGTTGTTTAGATTTTATTTTTATTTGATCTGCTTCTTGTTGCCATTGTACTTCTGTCAAAAACTTAAAATTGGTAATAATATCTTAACATTTTTACCAAAAAAAAAAAAAACCCAATAATATAAGGCCTACACAGTTTCATATGATCAACTAGAAAAGTCTTGTTTAAGGTCATAATGTTTATCTGCACATGCTATTTAAGGAAACCGATGTTGAGGCTTTATATTTTCAGCTTCGTATAACCATTAATCTGGACATCATCCCAATTTAGGATTCAATCTGATTAAACCGTCGAACTATTTGGGTCAAGATTGATTTAGGATTAATTAGATTTCTTTCGATGGATCGGATTAATTTCAGTTTGATTGGGCAGATTGTGTTCGGGTTCTGCTGCAATGTTTTTATGCATGGCTTTGAATGATTTTTTTTTTTTTTTGAAAAAAGGCATTCTAGAATAAATCTTTTGTTTAATCTCCAACGTTAATAATAGTTACGCAGCTCAAAAGCTTGTGTTACGCGGAAACTCGATCTCTCGATCTTTCAATCACTCAATCTCACAATCAATCACTCGTTTGAACCTTAACAAACAAAGAAAGCGAGTAAATCGACACAAGAGTTTGTTTACCCAGTGTTATCCTGCGATGTGCAGAGATTACTCACTGGGGCTAGAATCAATCCAGCAAATCCACTAGATCACTGACTCAAACTCTTTGAACAAGACGCTCTTGTGAAGATGACGACCCGAGCTCTCTCTCTCTCTCTATTCTGTTATAGACACTTACCAACTCTGACTTATCCTTTTATATTAAAGGATGTACAAACCGGAATTAACCAAGACTCTAACTAACTCGATTACTCCAAACCGGATAACATAACTGAGTCAGCTAAAACCTTTAGTTTCCCTCAGAGTGTTTACAAGACTTAAGTATAAAGCTATCAATACTCAACAATCTCCACCTTAGCTGAAATACTGCAACTCTGAGACTTCTAAACTCCACCTTAAACACAAGTCATGATCTCTTCCCGTGGATTCATCTTCTGGATTTACACCTCTAGCTAGTGCCTCGGCCTATTCAGGCTTTGAGGACTCTGAGCAAGTCTAATGCTGACTTGAACTTGCTTACATGTACATCCTTCGTCAATATTTCAGCCAGGTTCTGGCTTGTATGAATCTTATGGATATCTACTTCATCACTCTCAATAATATCTCTCACAAAGTAGAACTTCCTCACCACGTGCTTCGTTCTCTCATGAAAGACATTGTTCTTGGACAAACAGATCGCACTCTGAGAGTTACACCAAATCTTGACTGCTCCATGACTAAAACCAAAATCTTCTAGCAAACCTTTTAGCCAAATAGATTCCTTCACAGCTTCAGTAATCGCCATGAACTCAGCCTCGGTTGTAGACAACGCCACAGCTGACTGAAGGCTTGACTTCCAACTAATCACATTTCCTCCAATAATAAAGACATATCCAGATGTTGATCACTTCTTATCCAAGTCACCAGCAAAGTCTGAGTCGCAATAGCCATGTATCTCCAACTCCTTTGCTTTTGTATATACCAACTGAAGATCCTGAGAACCCTTAATATACTTCAGTAACCACTGAACAGCTTCCCAATGTAGCTTCCCTGGATTACTCACGTAGCGACTCACCAGGCCAATACCACGAGCTAAGTCTGGCTAGTTCCAGCCATAGCATACATAATGCTACCCACAGCTGAACAATACGGTGTAACCTCTGTATCAATACACTCACTTTCATCCTTAACCGCATATAGTTTGAAATGAGCGCCAATAGGAGTTTGAGTACTCTTTGCTTCTGACATTCTGAAGCTATCAATTACTTTCTTCAGATAAACAGTCTGAGACAACCTGAGACTCCCATTCTTCCTGTGTCTTATAATATCCATTTCCAAAATACGCCTCGCAGCTTCCAAATCTTTCATTTCAAAAGTGTTGCTGAGCTGTTCTTTCAGTATCTTAACATCAGCCATCTTCTTTGCTGCAATAAGCATATCGTCAACGTATAGTAGTAGGTATATGTGATCACCCTGAGACACCTCCTTCGTGTAAACACACATATCATGTTCACTTCTACTGAAGCCTTGATCCTTCATGAACTGATCAAATCTTTTGTTCCACTGGCGTGGAGACTGCTTCAGACCATATAAGGACTTCTTCAGTAGACACACTTGATGTTCCTTTCCTTTAACCTCATACCCTTCAGGCTAATACATGCAAAGATCCTCCTCCAAACTCCCATGAAGGAAAGTCGTTTTAACATCCATTTGTTCCAATTCAAGATTTAGATTCACCACTAATGACAAGAGCATCCTAATGGAAACATGCTTAACCACAGGAGCAAATACTTCTTGATAGTCAATCTCCTCCTTCTGTGTGAAGCCTCTAGCCACTAGTCTTTATGCCTTTCTGGATCAACACCTTCTATTCTCGGCTTTATCGTAAACAACCACCTACAGCTAATAATCTTTCTGTTAACTGGCTTGTCAACCAGAATCCACGTCTCATTACGTCTGAGAGAATCCATCTCATCATCAGTGGCTGCGTTCCACTTGATCCAATCTCGACTAGCCTTTGCTTCTGTAAGATCATGTGGTTCTTCTATATTCACCATTTCTGCGATATATAAGGCAAAAGCTACTTCTTCCTCTGAACAATCATAATCATTATATCTGATTGGAGGTACCACATGTCTTCTTGGTCTGTCTCTAGCCAGTTGATAGTTAGATAGGCTTGATCTAGCAGATGCATCAAGGTTTCCTTCTGGTTCACCTTCGCTAGCCTTCGCTGAGTCAACTGCAGTTACTCCACCTTGAACGGTGTGTTCAGGTTCCAATGTGCTCTCACTGTAGGCTTCCAAACTTTTAACATTTGTAGACAGTTTAGCATCACCATTGCTCTCTTTCACTACTTTACGCATTATCAACGCATCTTTATACATAAGGCCCTCCTGAAATTTCAAATTCCTGCTTACCACGCACTGATCATCTTCCATCATCCAGACCTTGTAGCCTTTGGTTCCTATAGGGTAACCAATAAAGATCCCTTTTAAAGCCCTAAGTTGAAGCTTCCCTTGGTTAACATACACAAAAGCCACGCACCCAAACTTCCTCATATGTTTATATATTGGTCTTTTGTTTAACCACACTTTTTCTGGAGTTTTAAAACCAATACTTGATGATGGAGACCTATTGACCATATATGCTGAGATTGCCGCAACTTCTGCCCAAAATTTCTCATCAAGTCCATACTCGTTTAATAGACATCTGACCTTCTCCATTAATGTCCAATTCATACGTTCTGCCACGCCGTTTTGTTGAGGCGTGTACGTGCAAGTGCGGTGCCTAATGATTCAATGTTTCTTACAGAATTCATTCACTACAAGAAAACAGCGGTATTCTGACGGACGTTCCGACGGAAATGAAATCCTCGGAAAATCCCAAGGAATTTTCGAGGATATTCTGAGGAAACACAAAATTTGGTTTTCTCGGAATTTCCTCGGAATATACCGACGGAATTCCGAGGAAATATCATTCCATCGGAATATTCTTATGGAATACCGAGGAAAATTGTATTCCTCGGAAAAAACCGATGAAGTCCGAGGAAATATTATAGACGTTAGAGAGCCGTTGGAGAGCCGTTGGGGGATTTTAAAAATTCCGAGGAAATTCTGACGAACTAGCCGTTGGCCTCGGAATTCCGTCGGAATTTCCTCGGTCTGTCGGCAGGATTTCAACTATAAATACAAGCACCCCTCTTCCTCTTCATTCACTCCATATCTTCATCCTACCTCTCACTCTCTTTACACACGAATTGTATTCATAAAAAAACATGTCTTCTTCAAATTATTTTCGTTCTTGGATCGATCGACCTCATTTGGATCCGAACACGAGATTGCTTACGGAAGAATACCAACGAGGTATAACCGAATTCATGAGGTTAGTTCACCGACAACCGGAAGCAAAAACAGGTATGTTAAGATGTCCTTGCTCTAATTGTAAAAATAAAAAGGTTATTAAAGAGTGGGATGTTTGGACTCATTTATATTTGAGTGGGTTTACACGAAGTTACAAAATTTGGTATCATCATGGGGAAACTGATTATGAACATGGTAGTACTAGCGAACCTCAGCCAACGGTTAGATTAGAAGAACCAATTAGAACGGATGTAGATTATGGTGTAGGTACTGAGCAGATGGTAAATGATCATTTTAGAGGGGAATATTTACCCAATGCAGAAGCTAGGAGATTTTATGATATGTTGGATGCTGGAAAGCAACCATTGTACGAAGGTTGCAGAGATGGTCATTCAGCTTTATCATCTGCTACAAGATTGATGGGCATTAAAATGGATTATAATTTGGCTGAAAACTGTGTGGATGCGATTGCTGATTATGTAAAAGGTATTCTACCCGAAGATAATGTAGCTTCTGGCTCATACTACGAGGTTTAGAAACTCGTAGCTGGTCTTGGTTTATCGTATCAGGTAATAGATGTATGCAGAGACAATTGCATGATTTATTGGAGGGCGGATGAACAGCGGGTTTCATGCAAATTTTGTGGGAAGCCTCGTTATAAAGATACGAGTGGAAGAGTTCCAGTGCCATATAAAAGGATGTGGTATTTGCCTTTGACGGAAAGGTTGCAGAGGTTGTATCTGTCTGAACGCACAGCGCAACCAATGATATGGCATGCGGAGCACTCAACAGATGGTGAGATCAGACATTCTTCAGATGCAAAAGCGTGGAAGCATTTCCAATCAAAGTATCCCGACTTTGCGTATGAGAGAAGAAATGTCTACCTTGGATTATGTACTGATGGTTTCAGCCCGTTTGGCAAGAGTGGAAGACAGTATTCTCTATGGCCAGTCATTCTTACACCATACAACCTATCCCCAAACTTGTGCTTGCAACGAGAGTTTTGTTTCTCTCGATTCTCGTTCCCGGACCAGAGCATCCTAAGAGATCACTTGATGTGTTTCTTCAGCCACTAATATATGAGTTGCAACAACTATGGGCTCAAGGTGCTGAAACATACGATGTTTCGTATAAAGAAAACTTTCAAATGCGGGCAGTACTAATGTGGACAATAAGTGATTTTCCAGCATATGGTATGTTATCTGGATGGACAACGCATGGAAGGCTATCATGTCCATATTGTCAAGATAACACTGATGCTTTCCAACTAAAACACGGAAGGAAAACGTGTTGGTTTGACTGTCACAGGAGATTCCTACCACCAGATCATCCATATCGTAGAAGTAGGAATTTGTTTACGAACAACAAGAGGGTGTTTGACAGTCCACCTCCGGAAATTCGTGGGAAAGATTTGAAGACACAACTTAGAGATTTTGGTGCAGAAAGGACGCCAGACGTCGGTGGACATGAGCGTTTTCCGGTAGATGGTGTTGGAGATCACATAACTGACATAAAAAAAAGTATTTTCTGGGATCTGCCATACTGGGAGGATCATCTACTAAGGCATAATTTAGATGTCATGCATATTGAGAAGAACCTTTTTGACAATCTCATGAACACGATCCTTAATGTTCAAGGTAAAACAAAGAATAATTTGAAGTCAAGACTGGATTTAGTCGATATATGTGCTCGTTCAGAACTTCATGTTGATGAGAATGGTAGGGCTCCTTTTCCCATATACCGACTTGATGCAGCGGGAAAGGATGCGTTCTTTGATTGGATTTCAAACGATGTAGAATTTCCAGACGGTTACACATCTAATTTGCGTAACTGTATCGACAGAAAGGAAGGAAAGTTTACTGGCTTGAAAAGCCACGATTGCCATGTAATGATGCAGCGCCTCCTTCCGTTTGTCTTCAAGGAACTATTGCCACGAAATGTTCATGAAGCAATTGCAGGGATAAGTGGTTTCTTCCGCGATTTATGCACGAGATCAGTGACTCTTGAAGGTATTGAAAATTTGAAGACTAACATAGCCGTGATTCAGTGCAACCTTGAGACGATATTTCCTCCCTCATTTTTTGATGTTATGGAGCATCTTGTTATTCATCTGGTAAGAGAATTGGAACTTGGTGGTCCTGTGCAGTATAGATGGATGTATCTGTATGAGCGGTATATGTTCCATTTGAAGAATATGGTGAAAAATTTAAGTAGGGTGAAAGGTT
This sequence comes from Brassica napus, assembly GCF_020379485.1. Classification (NCBI taxonomy): domain Eukaryota; kingdom Viridiplantae; phylum Streptophyta; class Magnoliopsida; order Brassicales; family Brassicaceae; genus Brassica; species Brassica napus. The sequence continues at coordinate 10,673,221 of NC_063434.1, forward strand.
CTATAGTCGCACAGATGATCAATGAAGAAACTTCAAACTTTGCCGAGTACTACTTTCCAGCAGAAGTTCAGACCAAAAACAGAAGACCTGCTCGGCATGATATAGAGGCGAACGGGCAACATATCATGTTACGGTTCCAGACATTTTCACAGACGTTGGACGACTTAGCGGAAAACCAAAGGACCGTCGACTTACTGAGCAGGAGCGCAGTCATTTGCAAACATATCTGAGCGAAGATGTTCTTCAATATGAGAGGATTTTCATGGCAGAAAAACGGTTCGAATATAGATACGCCACAGAGGACAAACTAGAAGTAATGAAGCAGAGAGAATTTGCTCGATGGATGTTTACTTATGTGAGTGCTGGTCTGGCCAGAGGTGAAACATTTGACGATTGGATACGCGAGATGGTCGTTGGACCAAACTTTGTTGTGAAGTCATATCCGAGATTTTGTACTCGAGGATATGCATTCACAACTCAGAAGAGGAGACGTTCGAGTACGACTTATGATGCTGGCGTTTGTTCTGCATCAGGAGATGATGTATACTACGGACACATACATGAGATTTTGGAAATCAAGTATTTGGGCATGGTTGGATTGCGCTGTACTGTTTTTTATTGTGATTGGCACGACAACACTCCAGATCGAGGTGTGAGAACAGATGCATTTGGTGTTACATCAGTAAATTCGAGACGGAAGCTGCAATATTATGATCCTTTCATTCTTGCTTCTCAGGCCGATCAGGTTTGTTATATCAAGTACCCCCGGGTAAGGAACAGAGATGATCCATTGGTTACTGTTACAAGACTCAACCCGAGAGGCCGAGTTCAGGGAAGTTCTAAGCTGGAAGACCCACTACAACCAAGCACATCCGGCAACTTAAGTGCAGCAGAAGATTTAGGTGGAGTTGGCCTTGTAGTCGATTTAACCGACTTCAGAGAGGAAGCCGCCGTTCACGTAGAGGATGAACCAGTGATTGGAGAGTTTCACCAAGATCCAGATTCAGATTCATCTGGTGATGATGACTCGGAAACAGACTAGCGACGACTTTTTTTTTTTAAAGATAAATACCGAGGAAATTCCGAGGGCAGATAGGTTTTCCTCGGAATTTCCTCGGAATAGACCTTGTCGATTTAGGGATTTGATTAAAGAGTCCTCTTCCTCGGAATTTCCTCGAAGTATTCCGAGGAAATTCCGAGGAAGATAGGGTTTTCCTCGGAATTCCCTCGGTATATTCCGAGGAAATTCCGAGGAACTAGGGGTTTTAAACCGAAAACAACGTTTTGCGGATTGAATAACACGTATATAACCTTCATTAAGTGTCTTAACCAGATTATGAAGTCAAACTTTGGTGTTTTACCCAATAACAAACACTTTTACGATTGCATGAACGAAAACCACACAACATAAGAGAAACACTTATACACTTTAATAAACGGTAAAGGGAATACTTACAATTATTTTTGAAATTTTGTTATTTCATGGTTTATGATCATCTATACAAAGAATCATCAATGGTATGCACTATAATTGTATAAGAAATGAAATACGGCGAAAAAAATCGATGTTTTGAAACCCCAAACCCTGGTTCCTCAGAATTTTCTCGGTAATTACCGAGGGTATTCCGAGGAAACCTGATTCCTCGGAATATTTTCATTTAACCGGGTAAACTAAGCCGCCAAATATTTCGCGAAAATTGAATTAATGATTTCCTAGGAAATTCCGAGGAAATTCCGACGGATAGTTTCCGTCGGACGCGTCATTTTATTAGGTCGAACCAGATCTTCTTCCCCATTTCTCTCTTCCTCTACGCGCCAAACTCTCTCTCCCTCTCGCGATTTCCGGCGACTCCATCCTTCTGTCTCGCGATTTCCGGCGAATTTGCCCTAATCCTCCCCCATAATCATGTATGAACCCTATCCCACTCTCTTAGGTTAGATTTGTATGGTTTTTAAGTAGATTTGATGATTTTGGAATGAGATTTATAGATTTTTGTTAGGTTGAATGGTAGGATTGTGTAAAATCGAGTTTGATTATGTATTTCACTTGATTTGGATTTTTTTTAGTTTTTATTAATTTTGTGGTTATAAAAATCGAATTTGTAATTATATATATATATATATATTGAAAACGTTTTTTGTATATAAAATCTATTTTTTGCATTTTAAAATCATTTATATATTTATTAAACATTTTTAAAATCTATAAAACTTTTTTTGTGATTAAAAGTCATATATATAATATTTAAAATCTTTTTTTTGTGGTTATAAAACGTTTTATGTATTTTATATATAAAATATAAATTTCTATATTTATTAAACATTTTTAATATTATTTAAACTATTTTTTATGTTTATTTAACATTTTAAATATTATTAAAACTATTTTTTTAATTATTAAACTGTTTTTGGGATTTATTAAAACTTTTTTTAAAATTTTTTAAATATTTTTTATTTATTAAAACTTTTTTTGTAATTATTAAACTATTTATATTTTTGTGATTAAAAACTATTTTTTAACTATTTTTTATTTAAACTGTTTTTTTTATTAAAATTATTAGAACTAATTTTTAAATATGTTTTTTTTTAATTTACAGGTCTAATGATGATCAGACCCGTCCTCGACCGCGTCGTAGTCGGGGTGGTATGGGGAGCCAGTCTCGGGGTTCGTCCAGCCATAATCAGGATTCCCTTTCGCCCCATAGCTCCTACCATACATCTCCCTCTCCATTACCCGCTCCTGCTGCTCCCGCTCCTGCTCCTCCGGGTCCTCCGGGAGTGATGAGTGTTGCGGAGTTGGTTTGACAGCCCGGTCGTGACCATCTTCCCTATCTCACTCTGTATCCACATGAACGGGGTCAAACATGGTAATTAAACTTTTATTTTTTTCCTTAAAATTTGATTCATTATTAATAATTTGTTCTTTTTATTAGGTTCAACCGATCCGGGAACGGGATCAGCGCATGGATCAACCGTATGATGTACTCAGCCCTCGACAAGGGACATTCGACTTTCACTGACTTTCCTACCGAGAAGCAGCATCTGTGGTTTCGTCAGTTTGCGATAAGTATTCTAATTTTTTACTTATATTTTTTATTTATTAAAACTATTTTTTTGTAATTATTAAACTATTTTCTATATTTATTAAACATTTTAAATATTATTAAAACTATTTTTTGTAATTATTAAACTATTTTTTATTTAATAAAACTTTTTTTTGTAATTATTAAACTATTTATATTTTTGTGATTAAAAACTATTTTTAAACTATTTCAGCAAGAATTCAACTGAAATTCCGATGATACGCTCTCTATCTATCACCACTTCGTCCATAAAGTTATGGACAACTATGGGAAGCAGATGTACGAGTAGAAGAAGAAGTGGGAAATAAACAAGGTAGTTTTTAATTTATTAAACAATTTTTAAATTAATTAAACTATTTTTTATTTATTTAACTAATTTTTTTTTTTTTAAATTAAAATGTCCCAAAGTCGATGAACGACACGGTCTGGAAGGAGTTGTGTGCGCATTGGGATAAGGAAGAGACGAAAGAAACTTCTTCCACCAACTCCAACAACTGCAGGAGCGACCGTAAAGGGAAGGGCATCTACAAGCATAACTTAGGTGCTCAATCTATTGCCACTCTGGGGGATCGCATGGTAAGTTCAACCGCTTTTTCTTCAATTATTTAAGTTTCAGAATTTTATTTTTTGTGCATTTCTTCAAATTTCTAATGTTTGTTTAATTTATGTTTTTTTCAAGGCGGAAGAAAATGAGGGCGAGCCGGTTGATGATCTCGCCCTAATGAAAAGGGCGTATACCAACAAGAAGACCGGTCAGATTGATGATGGTCTTGTGAGGGACGTGGTCGACCTGGTCCAAACTCAGGTATATGACGAAGTGTCTCAGCTTCAAACCGATGATGACGATTCGACGGCTTCGACCAACTTGTCCAGGGTTCGAATCAACGAAATCATTGAATCGGTAAGTTCTTTTTTTTTAAAGTTCAATTCATTTATTTCTTGATTTTTATTTTATACTCTTTTTATATTATTTAAATTTGGTTATTTAATATTTCAGTCGGTTCCAAAGAAGAAGGGACGTTTGGTCGGTTTGGGTCATCGCTCCCGGTCGGCTGCTCCTTCTTCTGCACCACCGCCATATGTTGATCCAGAAGTACTTACGGCTCAGCTGAAGGACAAGGATGATCGCATATCTGCGTTGGAGACTCATATGGCAGTTCAACAGGCGGGCTATGAGACACAGAAGAGGCTAAACGAGCAAATGATGAAGATGATGAAGAGGATGTACCCGAACGAGGTGTTCCCGAACATTCAAGACCCGTAGTTTTTTTTTTTTCAAAAACTCGGAATGTCTTATTTAACTTTGAATATTATCTAATATGTTTTCAATTTTAATTTTAATTTTATATTTTCGAATTTAAATTTCAAAAATTTTATTTTTTTTTTAAAAAATAATTTTTTTTAAAAAATTAATTTTTTCCGAAATTCCGAGGGAAAGAAGTTCCTCGGAATTTTCCGAGGGAAAGAAGTTCCTTGGAATTTTCCGAGGGAAAGAAGTTCCTCGGAATTTTCCGAGGGAAAGATGTTCTTCGGAATTTTCCGAGGATCGGGTTCCTCGGAAATTCCCGATGAACATTCCGAGGAATGTTTCGTCGAAACTTCCGAGGATTGGACCATCGGAATTTCATCGAAATATTCCGAGGAAGGCGTCCCTCGGTATATTCCGAGGAATCTTCCGACGAACTTAGTGTCCTTGGAGTTTCCTCGGAATTTAGTTTCCTCGGAATTCCGTCGGAAATTTCCGAGGAGATATTTCCGAGGACTTTTTTCGTCGATATGTCCTCGGAATAGCGTTATTCCGACGACATACCGACGATTTTTTCCCTCAGTATGCCGATGTTTTCTTGTAGTGATTGAAGGCATTGTTGCAGAACTCAAGGCCGTTATCTGTCTGCAAATACTTCACTTTCTTGTCAACCTGATTCTCAACTAGCTTCTTTCATTCACAGAAGTTCGAGAAAGTCTCATCTTTAGTCTTGAGGAAACAGAGCCATACCTTTCTCGAGTGATCATTAATTAGTGATAAGAAGTACTGGCTTCCAGACATAAATGGCTCAACATTCGAGAACCCCATAGGTCAGCATGAATGTACTCCAATACACTTCTAGTTTCATGTTTACCAGCTTCAAAACTTACACGCTTAGCCTTTCCAACAGCGCAGTGTTCACAAAAAGCTTCTTTACCAATGTTTTTTCTTCTTCAGAAACCCTTCCTTTATAAGAACTTGCATGTTCTTATAACTCATGTGTCCAAGTCTACTATGCCAGACAGAAATTTGAGACTTCGAGCCTTCTGCGTGACAGATCTGCTTTGTCACTGTCTCACCATCCAGTATGTATAGACCATTTCTCAATATACTTTGTAGCGCAAGTTTTCCATTCTTAAGGAACTTGATTTTACCTTCTGCGCCTGAGTGAGTAAAAACCAAGTTTATCCAAGTCCCGGTTGAGATGAGATTCCTTCTGAGTGTTGGTACATATCGAACATTATTCAAGATTTTGACTGAGCCTCCACGAGTGTTGACTCTGATTGATCCAATACCAAGCGTTTCAACAGTGTGATAATCACCCAAGAGAATCATACTGGAGCCTTCTTCTGAGAACTCCACAAACCAATCTCTTCTGCAAGTCATATGGTGAGTACACCATGAGTCAATAACCCATTCTTCTCTTGAGTTATCCACTGAGACATTCAGAACATCACCAGTCTCTAGCATCTCAATGATCACAGCTGCCTCTCCATCATTATCACTTTCCATGCTTTGCTTTCTAGCATAACAATCTTTCTTCAAATGTCCTTCATTCTTGCAGTACCAACACACGACCTTTTTCCCGTTTGACTTACTCCTTGGTCTATTTCTTCCACGCGAGTCTCTTCTAGAGCCTCTTCCTCTATCGTCTGTGTACAAAATAGTACTTGACTCTTTCTCAGTTTTGCTTATCTCCTTTACCTCACGCTGCCTAGACCTTGTTGCAGAGCAGACTTCTTCAAGTGTTAGAGAGTCCTTCCCATACTTACGAGTATGTTTGAGTTGATCATAATTCATGGGAAGAGAATTCAAGAACACGATCGCCTGAATCTCATCAGTCACACTGCTCATCTCGGCCACAATCTTGAGAAATTCATCAGAATTGACCTCAATAGTCTTTGAGCTGTCACACTTAAAAGTGTAGAACTGAGAGTGAACGAAGATCCGATTCGGCAATGACTTCGTCATGTATAACTTTTCAAACAATGACCACATCGATGCAGCAGTAGTACAATGCTTGATCTTTCGCAATACCTGATTGCTGATATTCAAGATTATCATATCTTTGGCTCGCTCATCTTTCTCCAGTTTGATCGGATCTGAGATCGTCTTTGTTTGTGAACCTCCAGATTCATCGTCATCATCATCCGCAACTTTCTTTCCTTCTTCCTTTGTTAAAGGAACCTCGATCTCGAAGTTATCACAGAGAACCACCTCCTTCAAACCAGAAACTCCGAAGTGAGCCATCATACGGATCGTCCAAAGCGAGAAGTCGCCTTCTCCGTTGAACAGCTCCACCTCTGCTCTAATCTTCTTCGTCGTCATCGGAACCTCTCCGGATCGTAACAGCCGCGGCTCTGATACCCCTTGTTACGTGGAAACTCGATCTCTCGATCTCTCAATCACTCAATCTCACAATCAATCACTCGTTTGAATCTTGACAAACAAAGAAAACGAGTAAATCGACACAAGAGTTTGTTTACCCAGTGTTATCCTGCAATATGCAGAGATTACTAACTGGGGCTAGAATCAATCCAGCAAATCCAGTAGATCACTGACTCAAACTCTCTGTACAAGACGCTCTCGTGAAGATGACGACCCGAACTCTCTCTCTATTCTGTTACAGAAATTTACCAACTCTGACTTATCCTTTTATATTAAAGGATGTACAAACCAGAATTAACCAAGATTCTAACTAATTCGATTACTCTAAACCGGATAACATAACCGAGTCAGCCAAAACCTTTAGTTTCTCTCAAAATATTTACAAGACTTAAGTATAAAGCTATCAATACTCTAATAGCTTGTCCATATATATGAAAAAAGTATCTGTAGAATTTATTCGTAAAAATAAAGTGTAATACTTGTCCACGCAGTATCCGAATCAGGCAGAACTATCATGCCGAAAAACAACAGTATGAACAAATGGTTACCTATTATTTATACAGAGACGTAGTTGACTCCTTGGTTCAACATATAGAGATTTAAATGAAATGTGAAGCCCATTATAAATGGGTCTTTTATTTAAAGAGCGAGCCCAGTTTCACTTAATATAGTAGCTCCGTTGGATTAAAAACCCTAGCCCTTTACTTTAAATTAGAGACAAACCCTTCCTTGCGCCGGTGCTGTGCCAAACTTCGAAAATGGGTAAAACGCTCACTCTCATCTCTCGTCTTAGATCCATTCTTCTCGTTTCTCAGATCGATCTAGCAGCCTCTCTCTCTTTGATATGTATCTGTTATTGCGAAATGATTAATGATCTTTGGTGAAACATGTAGGTGCGTACAAGTATGTATCTGAGCTATGGAGGAAGAAGCAGTCCGATGTCATGAGGTTCGTGCAGAGGGTGAGGTGCTGGGAGTACAGACAGCAACCTTCCATTGTCCGTCTCGTCAGGCCTACTCGTCCCGACAAGGCTCGTCGTTTGGGTTACAAGGCCAAACAGGTGTCTTATACTTGCCCTAATCATGATTAACCTAAGATCTTAGTTCTCCTGTGTCCTGTCATATATATTATTGGTAAAATGAGAGTGTAGATACTGAGAATTGGTTGTTATGGCTGTGTTATCTGCTTATAATCTAAGCTTAATTGCTTGATTTGGTGTGTGCTTTGCTTTGTTAGTAGAGAGATTTAGAAGCATTGCTAGTTATGTGGTTTCTTGAATCTTACATTTCTTCTTTTTAAAGAAATGTGTATGCTGATGTTACTAATTACTTGCTGAATTTATATTTATCTTAAAATTTAGCTCTTGTTCTGGTACGTAAAAGAGTCTTCTTGTTTAGACACAAAAGGGAAGTTACTTGACTAGTTGTGATGTGTATGTATGTCAGGGCTTTGTTGTGTACCGTGTCCGTGTGAGACGTGGTGGACGCAAGAGGCCAGTGCCAAAGGGTATTGTCTACGGTAAGCCCACAAACCAGGGAGTAACCCAACTCAAGTTCCAGAGGAGCAAGCGTTCTGTTGCTGAGGAGCGTGCTGGAAGGAAATTAGGTGGCCTCAGAGTCGTCAACTCTTACTGGCTCAACGAGGTACTACCACTTTCTTCATCTCTCACTCTATATAATGACTATGCCATTTCGTCTATAGATATTAACTTACCATGTTTCTTGAATTAGGATTCGACCTACAAGTACTACGAGATCATCTTGGTCGACCCAGCACACAACGCTGTGCGTAATGACCCGAGAATCAACTGGATCTGCAACCCGGTGCACAAACACCGTGAGCTCAGAGGACTTACATCGGAGGGAAAGAAGAACAGAGGACTGCGCGGAAAGGGTCACAACAACCACAAGAACCGCCCCTCTCGCAGAGCTACATGGAAGAAGAACAACTCTCTCTCCCTTCGCCGTTACCGTTAATTGCTCTTTGCTGCTTTCACTATTATCATCAACTTCTTCTAGTTTCTATGTTGCTGCTCTTTTATCTTTCGCATGATGACTCTTTGTTTTTGCAAAATTTTGGAGCCTATACAATTGCGTTCGTTTTATGGTTTTAAGAGACCTTTGCTTGACTTCATGTTCGTTCTATTTTTGCGATCAGACCAAAATACACATGAAAAAATTTTAAAATAATGTCAAAAATAATAATTATCTAAATATTCATTTTGGATATACAGTACAGATTTGCATTTTCAAATATGGTTTTCAAAGTTGTAGAAGTTTTTGTTCGACTTCGGATCAAGTTGGATAATACTCAAACTGGAAACAGCAAACTAAATGATCAGTTCGGATAAGGATTGACGTTTTTCAGTTTAGATGCGGTCAGGTTACTGATAACCAGACCAATATGATCTTTTTGATAAATCGAGTTACAGTGCAAAAGGGGAATATTGTAGAATATGAATATGAAACTATCCATAATCATCTCAAGCATCAGAAAAAGCTTTTGCTATTACAAAGATATGAATCTACGAAACAAAGTCCAATGTGAAGAGACCACCTGTTTAGTACATAATTAGTTAAAACTGTTCTCAGAACACTTGTTTCTAAATGCATCTGTTTAATCATCAGGGAACCCCAGGAACCTGTCGATAATGCGGGCAACAGGTGTTCCATCACCTGGAGCGTACCGAACCAGGGACTCCAACTCCATCTTCGTCAAGGTCTGATGAAGCGTGTGAGGGCGAGCGCAGTACAAATGCTTCCTCTCTTCAAGCTCTTCAGCTAATTCACACTGATGATTGTCCATGAGATCTTCGTTGACTACAACAATCAACGGTTTCCCTAGCTTTAGCGTCTCGAATATGCTTCCAGATCCTACATTATTTGAGAGATTCCATCACAATACTAAAAACGGGTCACTCTGTAAATGGTTGATGTAACTAACCAGCGTGACTAATAACAAGTGATGCTGATCGAATATAATCAGCGATACTCGAAGAGAAGGTGAAGTAATCAACGGCTAGCGATCCATCCGCTCCATCACACTGAATCAGAAGTTAAAACAAGAGAGTGAATCAGAAGTTAAAACAAGAGAGTAAAGACAAGTAGTCAAAAAGCAAAGACAAGTAACCAACCACCTTGGGTGGAGAGTAGATTCCTCGACCCATCTGAATGAGAAGATGAGTATATCCTCTCTTGTGCAACTCCTCTTTAACATTTTCACTGACCACTGCTTTCACGAGGGCATCGAAACTCGTTGTTCCCACAGTCACAAACACTAGTGTCTTCCCATCATTCTCTCCATCTTCCATTTAACACCAACGCTCGATTTTGAACCCTACGAATTAGAATTTTATAGAAACTATCAAAAATCAATATCGATTCAGATCTACCAAGATTGGGTGAAAATTGATACATACCAGAGGGAGCACCGATTGGTCTAGGAGGCAATCCTACAATTTATGAAGCAAATAAGTTTTCTACGGTTCTGAGCTGAGATTGTGCGGCGGAGAGCTCACGGGATAACACGACGGATTCGTTTTCTGCGGTGGGTTCCTAATCAACTTCGAAAATTCATAGCGGTAACGAGGACATTTTGGTAATTAGATTACAACACGATTGACGTTTTAAAAAATGGGATTAAGTAAGCCCATATAATTTTATATTAGGCCCAATTAAGATTAACTTGTTTCGCAAGCTCGGGAAAACGTCGTCGTTTCAACTGTCATCTAGAACAACGGTCTGTTTACCCTAAAACTAAAACCCAGAGCAGAGCTAGAGCGGTTTCTCTGCAACTTCAAGAAAACGCCATGAAACCTCGATTTCCTCAGAATGTTTTTTTGTTTGGTCGCTATTCATATGTCCGCCGCTTCCACCAGAGTTCTCGCCGAAACTTGAGCTCTTTCATCAACAATATCCGTTCTAATCGCCGAACCTTTAGCTCTACAGGCGGTGGAAGCGGAGGAGGTGGAACCGGTGATTCAAACGGTAATTCAGTTAATATTATGCGCTCTTGAGTTTAATTGAGAATCGTTTATTTTCAGAAAACAACACTTGTAAAGGTTCTGGCTTTGTCGGAACATAGAGAAAACTCAAAAATGTGTTATTGTAGGCAATGCGTTTCTCTTGCCCGGAGCAACGGTGGCTACTATCCTTATGCTTGGAGCTCTTCATGGTCGCCGTCTCTATGAAGACAAGAAGGTAATAAGACAAATTGGTTTGGTTCTCTCTTTAGATTTCTTCTTAGCATTGGTTTTGATGAATGGTTGATGAACAGATTGAAGAGAAACGGGAAAGGGGAATCGAACTTGAGTTCCACCAAGATGTTAAAGTAATAACCTTTTTTTGTTGTTGCTCTCTTCAGATTTGAATGATTATTAAGTTTCTAAGTTGCTGACCTTCTCCTTATTCTAGGCCTCCTTCCTTGGGATTCTGCCTCTGCGATCCATCTCAAGAGCGTGGGGTTCTTTGACGAGCGTGGTGAGTTTCTTATTTGTTGTAGCACTTCTGGTTATAAATGATCATGGTTTTAACTTGTTCTGTCCTTTTCCTCTCAGGAAATTCCGGTCTGGATGCGGCCCTTTGTTTATAAAGCCTGGTCTCGAGCTTTTCATTCAAGTATGATCACTTTTCTCTTTTGTACCTCTGATGCTGGTTTTGATGATTTATGCAGATGAAGTGATTCACAATGTGATTTTACAGATCTTGAAGAAGCAGCTTTGCCTCTTGAAGAATATGCTTCACTACGAGATTTCTTTGTTCGCAGCTTGAAACAAGGTTGCAGGCCTATCGACCCCGATCCTCGTTGTCTGGTAACTGGTAACAAGAACGTTGTTACTTTCTTTTATGCAGACTTTCTTTTTTAGCGTTGCTTTCTAAGACTTAAAGAAAAAACAGGTTAGTCCTGTGGATGGCACCGTTCTGAGGTTTGGGGAGTTAAAAGAAAGTAGAGGGATGATCGAGCAAGTCAAAGGACATTCTTACTCAGTGCCGGCTCTTCTCGGAACAAACTCTCTCCTTCCCATGGTACCTCAAGGTAAGGATGAGTCTGAGGAAGAAGCTGCTGGAGATAAAGGCGACAAGTCTTGGTTGAGAGTCTCTTTGGCATCTCCAAAGTTACGGGAGAGCATCTCAGCCAGTCCGATGAAGGGGCTCTATTATTGTGTGATATACCTAAAACCAGGGGACTATCATCGAATACACTCCCCGGCTGACTGGAATGCATTGGTTCGTCGTCACTTTGCAGGTTTGGTTACTCTCTAATCTCTCATTTAAGTATACAACATATGTGTGATTGGACTTTTGTAACTATTGATATCTCTCTGATAACAATCAAATTTTCAGGTAGGTTGTTTCCTGTAAACGAGCGTGCTACAAGAACGATAAAAAATCTCTACGTTGAAAATGAAAGGGTAATTATTTCTTTGTAAATGTATCAAATATGTGTAGGCTTTTCTTTTATCTACAGTCATTGATCATCAGCTGTTAATCTAATTGAGAACAGGTTGTGCTTGAGGGGGTATGGAAACAAGGTTTTATGGCACTTGCTGCTGTTGGTGCGACCAACATTGGATCCATTGAGGTAAGTTTGATGATAGTTACATATCCTAAATACCTAAGCCAAAGCCACTGCTGACATTTGCTGTCACAGCTATTCATCGAACCTGAACTAAGAACAAACAAGCCAAAGAAGAAGCTGTTTCCTACAGAGCCACCAGAGGAGCGGGTGTATGATCCACAAGGTCATGGCGTAAAGCTCGAAAAAGGAAAGGAGGTATGTGGTTTCAGAAGATAACAGATACCAATTCGAGTCAAAGGGATGTAACAAGATTCTTTAATTAATGTCTTTGGAAAATGTTCGTTGCAGGTAGGTGTATTCAACATGGGATCGACCGTGGTGCTTGTTTTCCAAGCACCAACCGCAAACTCACCAGACGGTTCAAGCAGTTCATCAGATTACAGATTCTGTGTCAAACAAGGAGAAAGAGTCCGCGTTGGACAAGCATTGGGAAGGTGGAAAGAGGGATGAGTACATGTCATTATGTACCTCATTACAGGTTTTGCATATTATGCTCAAACATGAGTACCAAATCACAAATCTATTCCTTATAAAGTGTTTGTGCTCGTCTTTACTTTAGCCTACTCATTAACATGTTTTGATGCCCAAATCCTTACCTATTGGACTCCATATCTACTACATTTTGTAGTTTTTTGAAACAGAAAACCAAACTAAAAATCAAAAAAAGAAAGATGCAATGAACGAAACTTATTATCTTACCACTAGATAGAAGAGGTTGTGTTACATAATAGACTTTGGAATAGCTAACCAAGAAACAAAACAAGAAGATTAACGAAGAAAGTAGTAACATTTCTTGGTTAATGAATCTCATATCTAAGGATCTCTTACAATCGATGTAATTTTACAATCGTCCATATCAAATCAATATGGCAGCATCTTTCACAATCCAGTTGAACTCAACCGCAGTCTCTGGATCTCTCTCTCTATATCAAAACTTTGTTTCTGAAATATAGACACAAGTATCAGATTATATGCGTACCAACCGTTGAGGATGATAAAAGTCCAGAGAGTGACTTGACTAGCAAAAAGATCACACCTTCCATTTATAGCCTAAACAAAGGTTTAACGAAGAGGAGCAACTATAATTATTTTGATCTCGTTCCGAACACAAAATACACTGAAGCTGAGATGAAACTCTTTAGATTTTCACAATAAGTGCAAACTAAAATGATGGTATGCTTTACAAAAATGAAACGTGTTACAAAGCTGCGATTTTGATCATTCTTGTTAAGATATCATCAACTGGTTCGAATTGCGACTATAAACTATCCCTAAAGCTGTGTGAGTGTTTCGCAGATCACAGAGAGTGAAAGAAAAAGCAGACCTACGTCTGTTTAGAGTAAGAGGAGGAGGAGGGGACTCGCTTGTTGCGGAACATCATGTAACCAACCGGCAATACCACGCCGATCATCATCACCGCCGATCCGATCAAGTACCGTATCAGACTCGGAGGCTCCACTTCCATCACCGTATTAAACTGCAGAACACAAGTCCGACCGAAACAGTAAAAAACGACGGCCGGGAAACGAAAGCAGAAATCAGATATTAGAGATCTAGAATTACACATCAATTGAGGAACTTACCGGCATTATAACGTCCGAGTAGAGGGTTTCACCTTCTCGATGAAGAGGAGAAGCCAGATCTAGGTTGATTGTTGGTGGTTTTTATTTAGTTTTTGGTTTTTGTTTTTGCAAATACCATTTTTCATTCAATCAAGTTTTAGTTTTTAGTTTTTTGTTTTTGTAGAAACCATTTGATTTGTCAATCAAGATTTCTAATAAATAGATTCCCTAAAATTTAGAGAAACTAATTTTTGAAAAGTTTAACCAATTTGTGAAGAAAAACCAAAAACCAACTTTTGTGAGCTTTTAAAAAGAAAAACGAATTTTGATTTTTTTGGTAGAAACTACAACATTAAATTAATTAATAATTAATAAATAATATTTCCATAAAGATAAATAATCATACAATTTTTGGTACATTAGCTATAATTTAAAAAATAATGTGATATAATTTATTTGTGTTTAATATCTGTAAAATAAATTTATATAGTTTATAAATAATATTAATTAATTTTGAAACTTAGTTATTAATTTCTCTATATAAATAATAGAATAATTTTAATAATTACTAGTCACATTATAAATAACTAAAATTATAAAAACATAAATATGTTTTAGTAATACAATATATTGTATTAGTCATGAAAAATAAAAATAGCCATTCAATTTTAAGAAAACATAAATAATTTATATGAGAAATTTTATAATTAGTTTCAAAATTTTAAGTATTTTTATTTTTATATAATTTATAATATTTAAGAAAAACTATTTCTATTTATATAATAAAAATTTCTAAGTAGTTTCAAACTTTTAAATATTTTTATTTTTTTGCAATTTATATAAATTTTATGATAAATATTTTATTATAATATATTTTTTTATAAAACTATAATAATTAAAATATGATATTGTATTTTATTTTAAAATAATTATCACAAGATTTTGATAATTTTAATTGTAAATATTAATATTTATTTCTATTTTGTTGTATTATTTCAAAGTAAAGTATTAATTAATTTTTAAAAGATAAAAAAATACTGCAAAACCAAAAACCAAAATCAAAATCTAAAAACCAAAAACGAAAAACCAAAAGCTGAAAACTAAAAACTAAAATCTAAAAACCAAAAACTAAAATCTAAAAACCAAAAACTAAAACTAAAAACTACTGAAACAATCATCACCTAGACTTCTCTCCGGTGAGAATGGTCAAGTGAACCAATTTTTGTTTTCCTATTTCTCATTGCTTATAATGGGCCTTTACATTACGGCCCAACATCATAAATAATAAATACTATATATATATATATATATATATATATATGTTTACTATTTAGTTAATTTTCTCTCTCTCCTTTCCTTAATTGGACTGTGTTTTTGTTTTTAATTAAAATATAGAGAAAAAAACTAGAATAACACCAAACCAAGTTTTTGCTCCCAAACTAACACTAAAGGTTCAAAGTTACAAAAATATGTTTTATTAAAGATATAAATATACACTTATATCCTTTGAATTAATTAATCCAAACCTAAGGTTTAGAGTTAAGGGGTAGGGTTTTGGAATTGAAGTTTAAAATTTTATAAAATAAAAAATAAATACTAAAAAATTAAAAAAAAAATTTTAAAAACAGTTTCAAAAAGTATTTTTGAATTATAAAAAGAAAATTTGAAAAAATAAATAAAAAAATTCGAAAAAAAATTCAAAAAAAGATTATAAAAAATTTCGAATCTGAAAACATATAATTTGAAACTATAAAAAAAATTTCTTTTTTCATTTTTTTATTTTTATTTTATTTATTTTTATTTATTTTTGTTTGTTTATTTAATTTTAAGCCAATATTATTAGGATATTTTACCCTTTAATAAATGTCATTTTGGTGACTTTCTTCCTCTAGTATCATTTTTGAGACAAAAACTCAAAAGGTGCTATTATTGACAATTGCCCTAAAATATATATACGTGTTATACAAAGATTGATAAATTTTTAAAATTAGTTATATTTATTTGAAAGACATGTTTGTAACTAAACAAAATAATTAGTCACAAAGAATAATATATTTATAATCAAAATTTAATATAATATATATTAATATTTGTGAAAAATTATAACGAGAGAGTAATCGTTTTTTATCAGTATAATCAATTATTTAAAAACTGCTTTGTAGGTAGGTCTTTTTCAAGAAATCCTAGAATAGACAGACATATTCTTTCTGAGACGTGACCAGAGGCAGTTACGTTCACGTCTTTCTTTTGTTTTTTGTTGTGTGTGTGTGTGTGGTGTATTGGTTGTTTCCATGTCTTTTCCATAGTCAGTAGTTTTTTCTTGGCATTATTTGGAATGCAAATTATAGTGTGAATAATATTAAGATGGTAGTTGAGTTGTAACCGTTATCTACAAAGTGTGGACAAACCGCATTCAGTTTTGTGTTAAAACCAGGTGGATATTAGAGTTAACTCTAGACGTATAGATCAGAAAGAGACACGAGTGCGATGGGAGGAGGAGACGGTGGTGAGGACTCCGTAGTTCACTTTGTATTTGTTCATGGCGCCAGCCACGGTGCTTGGTGTTGGTATAAACTGACCACTCTTCTTGCCGCCGCCGGTTTCAAAGCCACCTCTGTCGACCTCACCGGAGCTGGCATCAACCTCACCGACTCTAACACCGTCGTCGACTTCGACCAGTATAACCGTCCTCTCTTCTCTCTCCTGTCAGATCTCCCTCCTCACCACAAGATCATACTCGTGGGACATAGCATCGGCGGAGGAAGTGTCACTGAAGCTCTATGCAAGTTCACAGACAAAATCTCCATGGTCGTTTACCTCGCGGCTGACATGGTTCAACCCGGATCCACCTCTTCTCCTCATGACTCAGCCGTGAGTGACTTCTTTCTCGAACTTATATCTCTGTTATAATTTAAACTAATGTATTGAAAGACATTTACACTCACTGCTAAATTGTTTTAATGTGACATCTAATTAATATCTATTGACTATTGGTGATGAACTATTGTGAATATGTTAAAGATGACTGTTGGAGAAGAAGACATATGGGAGCTCATATACGGTGAAGGCGCTGATAAGCCACCCACTGGCATGTTGATGAAGGAGGAGTTTAGACGTCATTATTACTATAGCCAAAGCCCTCTTGAGGTTACTCTCTTAGTTACTTCACAATAATGTTTCAGTACAACTATTATTATAATTAATGGGATGATCTTAATGGGATGCCATTATATATATGCTTGTTGCCTTGTTGGTAGGACGTAACGTTGGCATGTAAGCTGTTGCGACCAGCTCCACTTAGGGCTTTGAACGGTGCTGATAAGCTGGCTCCAAACCCTGAAGCGGAGAAAGTTCCTCGCGTTTACATCAAGACTGCTAAGGATAATCTATTTGATCCTCTACGCCAAGACCGTGTGGTGGAGAAGTGGCCACCATCTCAGTTGTATATCTTGGAGGAGAGTGACCATTCTGCTTTCTTCTCTGTCCCAACTACCTTATTCGCTTATCTTGTCCGTGCTGTATCTTTTCTTCAACTATAACTCAAAACTTCATTCCTGGTTTGACCATATCTCATCCTCGGTACATTATATCAAACATTCTTAATTATTGTTGATTTGATGGTATGGATGATTTGAGGAATATTTACTGAAAGGTGACTGATACCCGATTATGAATTATATCTGTATATTGTTTGTTATTTCGATTACACTTTTGCTCTAAGTAAAATTTATCTTTAATTTTACTAATTACTGTTCATTTGGTTTTAAAATGAGCATATATATTACTCCCATTTTTCTAAAATATATGATGTTGCAGATAAAAGCACATATATTAAAAAAATTATTTTGACCTAAAATATCATTAAATATTCAACTAATTATGAAAAAAAAATATAAATGTAATAAGTTACACAGTTTTTACTAAAAAAACATATTCTATATTTTAAAACATCAAAAATCATATACAATACTAAAAGGGGATATAAGCCATGGAGAGGGTGTCCATGTAGGATAGAAAAATCAACCAATCAGAGAGTCCGAAACTGCCACGTCATCTCATTTTTTTTCGTAAAAAATGAAAAAAACATTGGGAAGGAAAGGATCGAACCCGGGTTAGTATGACATAAATATAGGACAATTACCACTAAGCTATTGAAACATTCTTGGACACATATACAAGAATCACTAAGTATGTAATCACAAACTCTTATATACAATTACAATAATATGAATTCAACTTTCAAAACTCCGATACTTTGTTTTGTAAAAACAAATTAGTAAGTGACTAAGCTAATATATTCTTTGAAAGTGTGAGAACATTGACAAATATGAAAAAAACATAGATATTTGTTTTCGTGACAAAGTTAAGAATTTTGTAAAAATAAGTTTAACATATAAATTTTCGTGATAAATATGAAAAAGCATAGATTTTTGAACAATTTTGACAAAACAACTCAAAACATATATAGTTCTCTAATGTTTTTATAAAATATTATTTAACGGTAAAATAATTAAATATATCAATTCAATTAATTTATTAATTTATAGACAAAACAATAACACAACAAATTTTGAAACATTTGTTTGACCTATCGATTTCTTTTCATGAGAATCCAACTAATCAAGATAAAAAAAAAACAATTAGATTTACAAATATTTAATTACCATTTTATTCAATTTTGATTAATTTCAAATTGTAATAATGTATCCTTTTGAAGTTACAAAAAAAATAATGTTCTTTCTTTATTACACTAGCATTATATATAAATTCTATATACACAAATAAATATAATATAACAACATAAGCTTGTTTTTCCTGATTCATATGAAAACTTTTTAAGTTATCCACCAAAGCAAATTAATTAAGGGGAAATTACATGTTTACCACTTTTATGCTACCACTTTTCATTTTTACCATCACTAATGAGACATTTTCAAAAATACCTTCTTCATTAAGTGACAAAAGACTCTTATGTCCTTGTTATTTATATATATAATAAAGTATTATTTAAATAAAAAATAAAAAATAAAAAATAAAAAATAAAAAATAAAAAATAAAAATAAAAATAAAAAATAAAAAATAAAAAATAAAAAATAAAAAATAAAAAATAAAAAATAAAAAATAAAAAAAAAAAAATAAAAAATAAAAAATAAAAAATAAAAAATAAAAAATAAAAAATAAAAAATAAAAAATAAAAAATAAAAATAGAAAAAAAAAAAAAAATAAAAAAATAAAAAATAAAAAATAAAAAATAAAAAATAAAAAAAAAAAAAAAATTAATTTTTTTTTATTTTTCGAAATATACTTTTTCAAATTCGAATTTTTTTATAAAACTTTTTTTCAAATTTTTTTTCGAATTTTTTTTTAATTTTTTTCAAATTTCTTTTGAAAAACGAAAATTATGTTTGAAACTATTTTTTTTATATTTTTTAAGTATTTATATATTTATTAGAATCATAAATTTCACATTCCAAAAACCCTACCCCACTCCTCAACTCTAAACCCTAAGTCTAGATTAGTTAACCCTAAGGGTATAATTGTATTTTACCCTTCATTAAAAGTGAGGGTAAAAGTGGTTAGTGTAAACATGAAAAGTGGTACTATGAATGTGGTATTTGTGGCAATTTCCCATAAATCAATCAAATTGTTAGAATACAAAAAATTAATATATAATTTATTTTAAATTAAATTATTTAAAAAATGTATTTTCATTAAAAACAAAATAATAAATACGTAAAACTGATTTGATGGTAATTTTTATGACATGTATATATATATATCAATTATGTGAAAGAAATAGAAGCTTAATATGGAAAAAAATCTTAAATACAAAAAACTCTAAAAATTAACAAAAAAAATAATAAAAATTAAACTATGATATCACTTGAAAGCTTCTTAGATACTATGAATAAAATATTTAAGCGATAATTAGACATATTTGATTTTTTTTTACCAGCCAAAAGTTTATTATTAATTAGCATCAGTTATTTCAAGATGTTTAAGAAATGATGAACAAAAAATAGGATGAACATAAATGATATATGAACTATGATTAGTACTTTGTAAAGCTCACTTAGATAACACATCTGCACATCTATTTTCAGTCCTTTTTGATGCCTTAATTCAATTTTTTCAAAGCAGTTATATCACAAAGAGATCGTATGAGATATTGTTTTGATATTCAAATTTGTTTCTTGACTGTTAAGAAGATTGATAACTGTAAAAATGTCTACTTCGAATATGATATGTCTATAATCGAATCTCCAACATGAGACAAGTTTGTTTAACAAGTAAATAATTTCATTTTCTTATATTATACAATAAATATATATTATGTACTGATAATAAAAATATAGTTATTTATCTATCACAAATATTTATGCAAATATGTGAATCAAGTACAACAATCAAACAACATAATGATTTTCACAAAGAAAATTTAAAAAATATATTTATGTTATGTAGTCTTATTTATATTCTTTAAATAATATAATACAATATTATACATTATTTTTTTAGAATTGAGAAATACATATATCAGTTAGACAAAATAAGCGATAATTAGACAAATTTAATTTTTTTTTTTGCCAGCCAAAAGTTTATTAATAATTAGCATCAGTTATTTCAAGATGTTTAAGACATGATGGACAAAAAAAGGATGTACATAAATGATATATGAACTATGAATAATACTTTGTAAAGCTGACTTAGATAACATATCTGCACATCCATTTTCAGTCCTTTTTAATGCATAAATTCATTTATTCATAGCAGTTATTCCACAAAGAGATCGTATGATATATTATTTTTATATTTAGATTTGTTTCTTGACTATTAAGAAGATTGATAACTGTAAAAATGTCTCATTCGAATATGATATATCTATAACCGAGTCCCCAATATGAGACAAGTTTATTTAAAAAGTAAATAATTTCATTTTTATTATATTATATAATAAATATATATTATTTACTGGTAATAAAAATATAGTTATTTATCTATTACAAATATCTATGCAAATATGTGAATCAAGTACAACAATCAAACAATATAATGATTTCCACAAAGAAAATTTAAAAAATATATTTATGTTATGTAGTTTTATTTTATATTTTTTAAATAATGCAATACAATATTACACATTATTTTTTTAGAATTGAAAAATACATATAATATCTTATCCGCGCGTAGCGCGGTTAAAAAATCTAGTTATTTTAAAAAATCTTGCATTTAGAAACTCGGAAAATGTTACAAATAAAATATACAATCTTGGGCTGCTCTTAAGAGCATTATCTCAATTTAAAAGCAACTAGATTTTGACCCGTGCAACCGCACGGGTGTTTGTTTTTACTTTTCTATACATAAATTATTGTTTTAGAACATAAGTGGTATATATTTTTAATGTTAATCATATACTTAAATATTTATGTAACTATTTCAAATACAATAATTTTATAATTTACATGTTATAATTAATTAATTGCTTAAACCTTATGTATTTGCCGCCACTTCTTATTATATATTTATCTTATTGTATTTGCATTTAATTATTAAGCAAATTAATATATTCATGAGAAAATATATTTAAAAAATATTTTGTATTTAATTTATGCTAAATTCTGACCCGTATTTCAAAACTGGATTTCTTTTTACCAATATTTTTATGCTTATTTATTTTAGATAATTTATTATTGTATATATAAAAGTGTAAGATATGTTAATTTTTAGACATGTATTATATAGTTTGTTAATTTTAAGCCGTTCTATCATCATATTATATTTTAAATAAATAGTTTATATTTATGAAAATAAAATTTATAAATTTATCAATTGAATATAATTTTATCATATTTATTTTAGTAATAATTATATTTTAACATGATCATGACTATAAAAGTAGACAAAATAGGATATGATTTATTTATTTTCATTTCTAAACGATAACTTAAAATACATTAAGTTATTGTTTAAACATTACACAGATTTATTAGAATTTTTAAAATATAATATATAAATATATATTATATTTAAAATGAAAATATATTATGATTAAAGTAGTTACAAAGATTTTATATTATTAACTTTAAAGAAATACATGTTAATTTTTATACATGTATTATATAGTTTGATAATGTTAACCCATCTTACCAACATATTAGATTTTATTTTTGAACATAAATATTTTATAATTGTGAAAATAAAATATTTAAATTTAATACAATTTTATTATATTTAGCTCAATATAATAATTTTAATTTAATATGATTGATTATGATTATATAATAACTAAAATATTATAGATTTTATTTATTTTTCATTTTATATAACTGAATATATTAATGTATAATAATATTTTAAACTAATTTTGAAATTAGTGAAAATATTTAAATATAATTTCAAAAATGAAGATCTTGTAAAAATATTTTTAAACAGATTTGTTAGAATTTTAAAATAAATATATTTATATTTAAAATGAAAAGATATCAAAAGAAACTACGATTAAAGTATTTTAAAAATTATATTTATTATTAATCTGAATTAAAATATAGTATGAATTTCTATGAATAGGTCCATTAGGTCTATTTTTTAAAAAATCACACATGAATCAAGATTGTGACTTCTATTTTAATATATAAGATAAAGAAGATAGGACACGTGTTTTTCTTGTTTATCACGTATAATACTTGACTTTTCTCATTTATAATAATCTATCTATCTATAATAATAAAGTAGACAATAGTCTCTCCACAATCATCCACCTCAGCACTCATATCCCTAAAATTGGACACGTGTCCTCTCAACGATACTCATCGTCTCATTACTTCTTTGTCGTGTATTGGGCTTTAATCTAATAAACTGGTCTGTCAGCTTCAAAGCTCATACACGGTTTGCCTTAGATCTCATCTTCTTCGTCTGATGACATACGAGACGTTTCACCTTCGTGAAACCACCCTGATAACGTCTCTCAATAGATTTCACCATAAAGGTTTTCCTTTAAACCTTTATGTCTTTCAATTCCAACTAAATCTACTACATGCTGATTTCTAAATGATTCTCTATCAGCGCATGGAACTAAGCCTAGAATGATTTCAATGGTTTCATGATGTGTCGTCCTCTTCTTTGATATTACTGTTTTGATTCTAGAAATTTCTCAGAGATTCGTCGTTTTAAGGTATACCGAAAGTTAGATTCTTTGATGTATGAATCTGTGGCTATGATGTATTAAAATGTTTCGGTTTACAGGGCAAAACTGTTATAATGGAAGTAAGATCGTACGGAGAATCAAACCTCCTCTACAGCTGAAGAAATCATAAGCATGTCAGTTCAAGTTTCTTACACACAGCTCTCATCAATGGGAACTTCGTAGAGACTGCTTTTGGTGAGTAAAGTTTTCATTTTTGAAAATGCTCTGTTCAGAAACAGAGGAATAACAAAGGAAAAGTTTGACTCTTGAGATTCAAGTTCCATGAGAACTAATGTTTGGTTTTTGAATTGGGGGTTTAGGTAAGATGTTCCCCGCCACGTACCGGGAAGTCAATGCGAACGTAGCTGAAGGCAATGCTGAAGATGTCATTTGGGCGGTGAAAACTACAAGGAAGACCATTGATGAAGGATTTTGACCTAAGATGACCGCTTATGTATAATATTATATATATATTGTTTTTGAATCTTGAAAGTTATGAAATTTAATTTGAGATATGGACTGATCTTGGTTTGGTTTTCAGGAAAGTTCAAGGATAATGGGAAGACTTATGAACAAGTCAAAAACCAGAGATTCCAATGCTTGCCAGATATTGTTTCGCTACTATACTGGCATACCACATCAAAATCGTTAGAATATTATCAAAGTTTCTTGCTTTTGTTGGTAAGCTTCCGCTTCTGATGTTTGCTTGGAAAGTTGATCCTGCTCTTGCCTATGGTAACACAACTGTCCTCAAAACCGCCGAACAAACTCCTCTCACTGCTTTTTATGTCAGCAACCTTTTCCTTGAAGTAATCAATGTTACTTTCACCTTCTACTTATTACCATTGTTTCTACTTAAATAAATGGCTTAAGTAACAATGTTTCTTGAAATGTATGATAGGCAGGTCTTCCTCTTGGTGTTCTGAACATAGTTTCTGGATTTGGTCCAATCGCAGGGGCTTCTCTCACGAGCCACATGGATTAGGCTGTTACGAAATTTGTTAAGTTCGTCGTCGCGTTTTGTTCTGACGCATATGTGTAAAACAAAGCTCGTACTTTTTGCAATTTTTTTCCAAGGTGGAACTCCATCCATGTCGTTCACCCACATGGCTGAGCCTTCTACTCACTCACAAAAAAAACATTGTACCACATGCTCTTGGTTCTTTTTGTTCATTATACTTAAGTCTTGAGTTAATATGAATATATAATTGTTTACAGGGACATCAGACGGTGGATCAAGAGCTTCAGAAGATACAATAGGATATGCACAGTATGAGTACTAGAAACAGGCGGTTATAGCGTAAGAGCCGCAACAGCAGGTCGCGATGGAGCTTGATATAACACGGAGTGTCATTGCAGAGCTAAAACTGGAACTAGCATTGGCCGAGAAAGAACAAGCGACACAAGACTCTCATCTTGCGAAGCTGAGAGTGCAGGAAATGGAGCAAGAGATAGCTGCTGTGTCAAGTGTTGCAGCCAAAGCACGGCTTGATGTGGCTAAGCGAGACATCTGTCAACAGTTTCTGAGCTAGGAAATGTAAGAGAAGAGAGAAATGGTCTCTAACTTATAGAAGTTAAGTCAAATTGAGAAAGCAATTTCTGAGGTGAAAACATTGAAGATCATCGTCGGATCATTGCATGACCGAGAGAAGAAATATCTCTTTGAAACCCAACATATAGAAGCTATATGAGTTCAGAGAAACAGCGAAGAAGCAAGAGAGGAGAGATGCACATAAATAGCCAAGAAGAAGCAAGAACTTAACACAGAAGCAGAGGAAGAAAAGTCACTTGCTTTAGCTGCTCGAGAGAAGCTCAAAAAGGTTAAAGAAGAGTCAGGGGAAGCGAAGACAGGAGTCTCTGCAATATAAAGTTAGTTAGTTGAGGTGGAAAGGGAAATAAGTGCCGTGATGGATTGATGGACCATAGTCAACTACAATGTGGTCACTGAAGCCTTCGGGAGAGGAAGAGTCATGAAACAAATAGAATATTTATTTAGGCTAATGCAATCAGATAGAATAAAACAAAGTTGTGTTCACTACTTTGTAATTTTATAAGGATTTATGACATATAAGTGATTTTTTTTTTTTTGTCATCGACATATAAATGATTTAGAAAGGTACTTTTCAAAACTTTACAAAATAGTATGAATCTCAGATTAGTTTGTAAATGAATTTTGAACTTTACAAATGATTTATCAACTTTTGTAAAATATTTATAGATCTTCATAAAAATGTTTATGGACTCTTATACATGCTTTATATCTTCAAATAATGCATCGATAAGTTAGCCCCTTCATGCTCTCAACCAAAAAAAAACATTATCTTACACTACATAGAGTAGAAAGTGAGCATTCGGGTATTTATTCGGGTTTGGTTTGGATATTTTCGAGTTTTATGTTTTAGGGTAATGAATTCAGCTCAATTCGGATATTTAGGGTTGGGAAAAAAAACCGAATCCGAAGAACCGAACCGAACCCGATCCGTAGAAATAGCAGCGAACCCAAACCAAAATTTGGTATCTAGAGAACCAAAACCAAACCCGACCATGAATTTTAAACTTTACAAATACCTTAAAAACATTTGAGTCGTGCTATGATATTATTTTTCTGACATTTTTGTAATGCTGTAAAATATTTTATAATAATGTAAATATAACGTTGTAAATAAAAATTTAAAAATTTAAAAATATTGATTAATTTTAAACCAGGTAAAAAAATTTGGTATCTGGAGAACCAAAACCAAACCCAATCCGAACCAAAGTATTCCGGGTACCCGAATGTATCCAAAATAGATTTATATACCTAAATATATTAGCTATTTTTAGATTTAATATATATTAAAAAAACCATCCAAAAATTATAAGATGTTTTTAAGTTGTCTAAAATACTTGAAATATATATTGATTCTCTATTAAAATATTCAAACGAAACTAATTTATATGTTAAGTTTAGGTATTTTGACATATTCAAATTTATATGCAATACATTATTTTACTTATAAATTTTGAGAAATTTAAAGTATATAATGAATTTTAAAATTTTAAAATTTTAAAAATCATTTAAATGGGTTATCCGAACCCGAACCGAAACCGCAAAGATCTGAAATGAACCCGAACCAAAATTTAGAAATACATGAATGAGGCTGAAATCTTTGACCCCAAAAAATCCAAAATCCTAATAGACATGAACCGAACCTGAATGGGTATCCGAATGCCCACCCTACGGATATCTATAAATTTTGTTCAGTGTAGATTCATATCTTTGCAGGTTCGGTTAGGGTTATGATACCCATTTGAATTAATTTAAAAAATTAAATTCATTTTAAAATTTAATTTTTTCAAAATCTAAAATAAAATATTATATTAAATAAAAATTTGAATATTAAAATGCCATGATACATAAATTTAACATATAAATTGGTTTGGCTTGAATATTTAGATAGAAAATCAATATATATTTTTAGTATTTTTGATGTTCTGAGTATTTTTTAGCTATTTCAGATATTTACTTTTGACTGTTTGTATATACTTTCAAATATTTTGAACAACTTCAAAACGTCTTATATATTTTTGATGTTTAATATATTAATTCATAAATTAATTAAGATATTAGGTATATAAATTTATTTCAGATACATTCAGGTTCGGATCAGTTTGGTTTTAGTTTTTTAGATACCAAGATTTTGAATCCGTTCGGATTTTCAATCAATTTTTGTTAGAGTTTGGTACTATTTTCTTGATCGAATTCTGTTTCGTTCTTCGAATTCAGATTTTCTACCCAGTCCTATCCACTACCATAGCTATTTGTATATGTTCACTTTGTCAAACACATAACTAACATTTTTTAATATGAAAAATACCACCTAACATTATTACATTATAGGCCAACTAGAAACCTGCACATATCCATCATAAGATAATTTCTATGATTCTCATGATGCAATAATATCTTTTTTTTAAGGCAACCGCCTTGAAACAAATACCAACTACAATAGTAGATTTCCAAATTAATCGAACTACTAATAAATGTTCATAGTTAAATTACACAAATAGAAAACAAGTTGACTAGGTGAGTCACGTAGAGATGAAAAGTCTACATGAGAAAATCCACCGTAAACACTACAAATTTACATCCACACTACAGATCCAACGCACAACAATTCATCATTGATTTTCAGCTACCATCTATCATAACCAATCAAAGTAATTTAAAAGACTCAACAACTGAGTACATGGAATTCATGCTAACAATACCATCATATTCACCACTCCGACTCAACCTTGCTTATTTAAGAGACTACTGAATATGTGATGAATAAACTACCAAACAACTACAATACCATAACTAATGATCTTCAAGTTATTCTTACCATCTCAGACTACAATTAAAATATGACTGCAAGACTTGACGTCAATCTTATCATCACAGATCTAGAAGAAACAAATAGGGCTCCAACTACATAAGAGGAGAACGATATATGCACTGTATGCTTCGGAAATTACAATTATAGAAACAAACTTTGCTCTCTTACTTGCGGCCATAATTTCTATTTTATATGCATTGATCAATGACTTCGTACAAAAAAAAAGCTGTCCAATATGTTGGAAAAGTAATCTATGATTCCATCCTCGATATGATTAATAACATGAAATATCATGTCTTAATTTCCAATTTCATTTGTGTAGTATTTTCTACTTTGGTTTTCCATTTCCAAACAAAATCATTAATAATTTATCATCATTAATAATTATTTTTCATTCACACTACTATTTGATTATATAAAAGCAAATAACATAAATAAAGTCAAATAATACATGTCACACGAAAAAATTAAGATTACTTTCTAAAATTAAACTACAAATGTCGGGACTATTTTATAGAATTCACAACTTTCTTACAATCTATCTACACTACTTAAACCATAAAACCATTTACAACACCATGGATCTAAATATTCCTTCATCATCTAACATATTAACAAAAACTTTCAAAATACCATCTATTAATCAAAATATGCTACATCAAGAAAATCCAAATTACAACAAAGGACAACCGCCCTGCGCCAGGCAAACCACTAGTAATTCTTATAAAGAAAAGGAAAAAACGGGGGAGAAAAAGGAAATTCCCATTGAGATAGCGTTCATACGAGACCTATACATATAGGAGGGACTCGCCTCTCTTTTTTGGTTAACAAACAATTCGGAGACAAAATCGAGAATTAGGGTTTGCGATCTCACAATCTCCCTTACAATTCCATTCTTCGATTCCGGGGCGATCAACGATATGGAGATGCATTCGAAAGTTCAGGTACGATCATCATCGGTTGTGGATATGGATCTAGACGTAATAGAAGAAACTGTAGATAGGTCTGTCTCGGAGGAGAAACCATCTCTCCGTTCCGTCTCTGTGAAATTCAAGTTGAGTATCGCTAAGAAAAGTTTTAGGAAGAGAAGCAGAGAAGTATCAGAGAAAGACGACGAAGATGAAGAAGAAGACGGTAGGGTTTTAGGGAACTACGAGATAGCGAGGCTAAGGGAAGAATCGAGACGAGAGTATCTGAAAAAGAGGGAGAACAAGAAGGTGGAGGAGTTTAAGGAACAGGTAGAGTTCGAGCTTTCGCGGTTCGAAGGCGTGAAGCTCACCGAGAAGGAAGAAATTGAGTTTAGGTACAAGAAGGAACTGTATAAGCTCTTGAACACAACGTGGGATGATGTTGGTTATTATAAGATTCCAGATGCTTATGATCAAGAAGGTGGTGTTGATCAGAGGAAGAGGTTTGCTGTGGCGAGGCAACGGTATGGTGAGGTGACGAGGGAGAAAGAAGCTTGGGAGGATCATCAGGCTCAGAAGGCGACGGTTAGGTTTGGTTCGAAGGATAAGAAGCAAGTTTGTGATGGGTATGAGTTTGTGTTTGACGAGGTTACAAGCTTCGTTGAGACATCTGTGGAAGCTGAGAAAGACAGAGGTTATGATGAGAGAAGAGTTGCTAAAGATGATAGGAAGATGCTTCCTATATATGCCTACAGAGATGAGTTGCTGAAACTCGTTGAAGAGAATCAGGTTCTTGTGATTGTTGGGGAGACAGGGTCGGGCAAGACAACGCAGATACCGCAGTATCTTCAAGAAGCTGGCTACACTAAGCGTGGAAAGATCGGTTGCACTCAGCCCCGGAGGGTTGCTGCAATGAGCGTTGCTTCCAGAGTGGCTCAAGAGTTAGGTGTAAAGCTCGGACGTGAGGTTGGATACTCAATTAGATTCGAAGACTGTACTTCGGAGAAGACAGTTATCAAGTACATGACTGATGGGATGCTGTTGCGAGAGCTTCTCATAGAACCGAAACTCGATAGCTACAGCGTCATCATAGTTGACGAGGCTCACGAAAGAACGTTGTCCACTGATATTCTCTTTGGATTAGTGAAGGATTTAGCAAAGGCTAGGCCTGACCTGAGGCTGATCATCTCCAGCGCAACGCTTGAAGCTAAAAAGTTCTCTGAGTATTTCGATTCGGCTAGGATCTACATGATCCCGGGGAGAAGGTATCCAGTTGAGAAGCTCTTCCAGAGATGTCCTGAACCTGACCGCTTGGAGACTGCGGTGCGCACTGTGTTCCAGATTCATCAGAGGGAGCCGCTTGGAGACGTTTTGGTTTTCCTCACAGGTCAAGAAGAGATTGAAACAGCTGAGACGAAGTTGAAGGAAATGATGAAAGATTTGGGCTCAAAGAGCTCTGAGATCATTATCTGCCCCATCTACTCAAATCTCCCGACCGAACTACAAGCAAAAGTGTTTGATCCGGCTCCTAAAGGGACACGGAAAGTTGTCCTAGCGACTAATATTGCAGAAACATCGTTAACCATTGAAGGGATTAGATACGTGGTTGATCCAGGGTACTGCAAGATCAACTCATACAACCCAAAAACCGGAATGGAATCACTTCTCGAAACACCCATCTCAAAAGCTTCCGCAGAGCAACGAGCTGGCCGGTCCGGAAGGACCGGTCCGGGTAAGTGTTTCAGGCTGTACAACGTCAAGGACTTGGAGCCCACAACGATACCCGAAGTGCAAAGAGCCAACCTTGCAAGCGTTGTACTTACTTTGAAGAGTCTTGGCATCGATGATGTCTTCAACTTCGACTTCATGGATCCTCCACCTGAGAAGTCTCTAATGAAGGCTCTAGAGCTGCTCTACGCTCTTGGCGCTTTGGATGGAAAAAGTGATATTACTAAGCTGGGAGAGAGGATGGTTGAGTTTCCCGTTGATCCAATGCTGTCAAAGATGATTGTTGGTTCGGAGAAGTACAAGTGCTCGGCTGAGATCATCACTATAGCCGCCATGTTGTCTACAGGGAGCTCCATCTTTTACAGACCTACCAGGAACCAACAGTATCTCGCAGACAATGCACGGATGAGTTTCTACACTGATAACGCCGGCGACCACATTGCCTTGTTGAGGGTGTACAACTCGTGGAAGGAGATGAACTACTCGAGCCAATGGTGCTACGAGAACTACATCCAGAGCAAGAGTATGAGGAGAGCTAGAGATATACGTGAACAGCTTGCTGAGCTTTTAAAGAGGATTGGACTGGAATTGACTTCGAA
This sequence comes from Brassica napus, assembly GCF_020379485.1. Classification (NCBI taxonomy): domain Eukaryota; kingdom Viridiplantae; phylum Streptophyta; class Magnoliopsida; order Brassicales; family Brassicaceae; genus Brassica; species Brassica napus. The sequence continues at coordinate 10,703,857 of NC_063434.1, forward strand.
CTCTGAGGATCTAGACGCGGTTAAGAAGGCGATACTGGCGGGTTTCTTTCCTCATTCCGCAAAGTTGCAGAAGGATGGATCGTACAGAAGAGTGAGGGAGCCTCAGACGGTTTATGTGCATCCTAGCTCAGGGTTGTTTGGGGCGTCGCCTAAGAAGTGGTTGGTGTATCATGAGCTAGTACTTACTACCAAGGAGTATATGAGGCATACAACTGAGATGAAACCTGAGTGGCTTGTTGAAATAGCTCCACATTACTACAAGCTTAAAGACATTGAAGGGACTCGGACAAAGAAGAGTCAGAGCAGAAACATAAGATCCCTCATGTTGATGGTTGATACTAACAAGAAAGCTAAGAGGAAGGTTGATACTAACAAGAAAGCTAAGAGGTAATATCTAAACTTAGTATTTTCGTTTCAAATAATTGCGATAGTGTATTCCTTTTTACATACATTAAGATTCTTAATTGTTTAGTCACACTATCAGTTTCTTATGTCTACTTACTACTGTTACATGTTTGTGAGTTTTTTTATGAGTATTAAGTGGAGAAAGGCAGGAGAAACTCACCTGGGAAAAAGCTGTGTCAATCCAACCTGGACATTCCTTTGGTGAGGTCTTATTATAATCATCTTCATTATTTCATAAGAAAAATGTTTACAGCTGAAATTAAAACAAAGTGAAGATGAAAAACAAAGTACACTACACATAATAACGTTAAACACAAGATATGACTTATGTACTATCCCCAATGTTTGTAGTTTCAAGGGAAGTGTTAATAGTCTCGACAGCAGTGACTCGATGGAGAAGATTCCGGATACTATCCACCCATGTCTGCTTATCAGCCTTGCTCTTGCACTTGAACTTCGTTAGACCTTTGCCTGTGCTTATTCCAAAATAGAGCTCTTTTTCTTCTGCGTTTTCTGTTTCTTTTACACTTTGCAGGCCTGAGACTGTCTCGCATACATCATTCACAATACCTGCGATCATTGGATTTAGATTGTAAAGCATTGAGCACCATGACCATGGAGAGAAAGAAGAGTTATCTGATGTGAACTACCTTTGCTTTTCATGGAGAAGGCTCCTCTAACGTGTTTGCTTTTGATTTCTACTACAACCTGTACAAAGAGAAAATTACCCAAAGTGTCAACTAATTTTGATAATTATATAAGTTTGTTTGTTTGTTTGCTGCGATTGAGTATAACCTGAGATTTCTTGTTGATGTACACTTTCATATGCTTCCACCGCAAAACTCCTGAAAGAAAGTCCATAAGTCAGTTAATCAAAGTAAGTTATTTGCATATAAAAATCGAAGAAGATCAACATAATCTCTTTACCATTTCGTGTGCACTGCATTAGCTCTCCATTACAGGTCAAATCGGATTCGTCTACACCCTGTGCAGACGTCTGTTCCTCAGTGGTTGTGCTGGAGGAATCCAGCTCAGAAGAGCAATCATGAGTCTCTGGTAAAGCTCTTTCGCAAGGGCTTATAGCTGCATTGTTCTTAGCTTCCTTTGGAAGTCTTGTCCTTAAAGCTGCTTCTCCTCTCAACGCTACATTCACCCCCAAAAAAACATAAACATAAAATCTTATTACCAAAAAACCAAACTGATGATCAACTCAATCTGCACTGGAAGTTGTCGCATACGAATCTCCGACAACATTTGAATTCGGTTATCAGTTTACCTGTTGCGGCTGCAGCAGTTAGAGTCAGCAAATCTCCCGGTCCTCGAACATCGACGGCGGATCGGACAGCAGAGACGACGCGATCGTGGCCGGCACCGGAGAGCTCTGCTAATTCGACGCAGTGAGAAGCTAACAGCTCAGATGCCGAGGCCAGCGCTGAGATCATCTTTGACTCCATCAAGGCGCCGTCTTGGTTTCCCGAAGCGGTTACGGCGGCTATGGCCGTCGCGAGAGACGCGATGGACACGGCGGTGTGAAGATGAGCGTTCTCATATCGAGATTTATCTCTCTTACTTATGCTGGAAACCTTCCCGCCGACAAAATCTCGGTGGTGGAACCATTTTCCGATGGCACTTGTTCGCCTCGCGTGAACCACGCTCGCCGGTTTTTCCGTCTGTTGAAAACACGGTTTAAATCTCGTGGGCTTTTTAAAAGATCGGAGAGTTTGGTGAGTTTGGGCCTAGTAATGTATCATGGCCCATAAAATAATAACACCTAAGGGGTGTATTTCGTTTGATTTCTGTTAAGTTTTTAGATGATTTGAGAATTTAAAATTATTTTAGTTAAACCACTTTAAAGACTCACCTAAAATTATAAGATTAGAAATTTTATTTAATAAGTTTTTTTAAAAAATATATGTTTGAATAATAGTGAATATACCCTTCTAGAGTATTCTTTTTTTAGTTTAAGTAGTTTTGTTACATGTTATATGAAATAAGTTTACATTTAAAAGGTAGAGTATAGATAGGGTTTCACTGGTGACCATCAGAGAAACGTTAAGAATGAATAGAAAAAAAATGCAAATGAATAAAATTATATGAATGGAAAGAAAAATTATTCCTCATCAATTTTTGAAAAAAATAAATTTGTTCTATATTCTTCTAAAATAAAAGGAATAGAAATAAAATAAATAAAGAAAATTATTCTTTATAAATGGTGAAATAAAAAAGGAATAACAAAAAATGCATTATTCTTTTTCATTTTTTTGTCACCAATTAGATCCATATTACTTTTTTACCGTTCTCGTATTTTATGATATCTTCTACTAAAAATGGTATTTTCTATGTCATTCATTTAATTAAAAGCTTACAAACGTGAAAATTAGTTACAACTTTTTAAGTTAAGATTTGTTGTCCTAATGAGGAAGTTTTTTTTAAAAGAACAATTAAAAGTGTGTTTGAAAGAAAAAAAGAGAAATTCCAAGAGTTTTAATTTTGAACAGTATCATAATTAGTTATTTACGGATTCGTACGTAGCCATACAAAAATAGAAGATTGGAGCAAGAGACGGCTTACGCGTAGAGGCGGTGGTAGTGGTGCCGGAGCCGGCGAAGTGACGCCGGCTAACTCAGAAAGTGTATGGGTTTTGTTGAGTTGTTTATTAGATTTCTGAGAGGATAAAGCTAGAGAGATCTCAGACGTAGAACTGCTCCATGATCTGCATAGAAACTCCATCGGCTCTCTCGGAGTTTTAGGCCGAGGAGGAATCGGTGGATACGTCTCCGGAGACGATGAACACTCCGACGTTTCATTTTCTGGCACCGACGACAAAGTCATGCTCTCGTTATCGTTGTCTTCCTCGATTTCTTCGACCTCTGCTACTTCTTGTAGTCCATATGGAAACAAGTTTAACGTGCGCTCCTGATCCATTTGGATTAGATCTCTGTTTTGTGAGATATTTGATCACTTGCACACTGTGTAGAATCTATTTTTTTTTATTGTGTTTTGTGTACGTGATGACAATATCTTGTATATATTATCATATGCACACACTGACACGTTCCATGGTTGATGTTTATATAGATGGGCTACACTTAGGAGGAGTCAAAGAGAACAATTCTGACAAGGCAAGTTTTATTTCAAGATGTGGATCTTGTGCTTATTTTATTTTCTTTTATTTTTTTCTTAAGAAAATAATAATAATTGTATTTCAAAATACAAATTGAAATAAGCGTTAGGGCAAATTTTAAATTGCCATAAGCCATTCACCCTCCAGTAAAAAAATATTTTATACATGGAAACTAAAGTTAGACGATTGGATATTGAATTTTACGTATTTTTTATAAAAAAAAATTTTAAGATAGTCTTTTTAGTTTACTTTCACAAAATCGTCTTCAAGAAAAAAAAATGATCAAAAGAATTTTTATTAAAAAGTAAATATAAATTTATAGTCTAAAATTGACTAATCTAAACTTAGAGTTTAGAGTAAATGGATAGAGTTTTTGACGGTGGGGCTTCAAAATTTTTTAAAAAAAAATATTAAAATTTTTAAAATAAAACAGACTATTTTGATCTTTTTGAAGGCTATTTTGGTGACAAACATGTATAAAATGTTTTTTTGAGAGAGTTTCCCCAAAAATATTATATTAGAATCAAAATTTATATTAGTTCTTTAGTATAGTTAATTGATATGATTTTAATTCAAGTTTGGTTTAATTTTGGACACAGATATTATTTACAAAAAAAAATTAATATAATATTATAGCTTTTCAATATAGCTTTATGTAGTTAACTAAGTGCTATTTTAGTAAAGTTTGGTTAATTTAAGTGTATATATATAGTATCAATCGGTTTTGATTCATCTCCGATTAGTTTATAGAAATATATATTTTGGATTTTTGTTTACGTTATATCATTTTTAATTAACTATCAAGGTGGGTTTTTTTTTGATTCACCTGTTAAGAAGTTGCCAATTACGGATTGTAGCGATTGATAATTTGATATTGATACTGAATCATAAATAATTATTTTATGATTAGTTAAACATCACATCGATATGTAAGACTTGCACATGGAAGTATATGGGATAATATTGCACAGATGTCAGATCTGCAGAAAAGATTGAGGTATCAAGTATAGACAACAATGTAGCTGAAGATATGGTTTAAAAAACCAATGTAGCTTAAGAAATTAGAATTTATGGACACATGCCGTTCAAAAAAACAAAAAGCCGTTAAAAAAAAAAGAATTTATGGACACATATAAATCATCTTATCGAAGAGTACTTATGATGATGAAAAGTTATTTTTGGATAATCAAATCAACAATTTTTACAAACTTAAATTAACATTTTAGTTTAAAATCAACGTTTGATACACTCGACAGTATCAATTCGTAAGTATCTCAGTCACTTCATTGATTGTATGCTTTGACGCTACGTACTCATGCACATCCACTCCTCTCTTTTTTTTTGCTCAAACTAACAGGACAATATCTAAAGGGTTTTCTGTACGTACCGATTTTCATGGCGCTCATGATCTTGCTTTCTGTTAAACGTCATAATTTTGTTGTTTGATTCTTAAGATTGTTGCTCAAAAAGATTCTTAAGATTTTGTTTTTTTTATCTTGATACTTAAAAAATCTACGTTTTAAAAGTTATATTGGCAATGATTACTTTGCTTTCGCATAGTACTATTCTCTTTTCTATCCTTCTAATAGAACAATAGATATGAACTTAGACTACTAAAATCAGTTGGTGGATATCCGTTTTCTTATACGTATCATACCATATTTTAGATTGTGGTCAGGGATTTTTGGTTGATACTTCGATAGTATAGTATTTTTCTCGACTTAAGTTTTCTTGGCAATGGTTATATCATCTTCATATAGTCCTTTTCTTTTATCTTTACTTTGTCCAATTTCCAAATGAGATAAGTCGTTTGTCGCTTTGGGATTGGTAGATAACCTGCAAAAAAAATTATTTAATGAGAGCTAACCAGACTCCAATAATGCATTGAGATGGTGTTATCTGGTCCCAGCATATGTTATATAGTTTCTCTTTTCTTAGTCAACTGAATTAAAAAGAATTCAATAATGATAGTATACTTCATGTAGCTTGTGTGATTAATCAACTTAACAATATTTTTTTTGCTTTTGTTACAGTGTTAATACAAAATAGCGAGCTCGTATATTAAGCATAAAAAAGGAAACTGTCTTTACTACTTTGAGATTACAGGTTGAATCAAAGCTACGTATGCATCTCAACGTTTTGGCATGATGATCTATACTACACTAAAAACTATTTTTCATATGATCACTTCAAATTTTTTGAAAACTTATTTGTAAATGAAAGTACGAAACGCAAACTTTAATGAAATACGCTTTTGTAAGGTAATTGAAGTCACTGTCCTAAAGAGAAAAAGAAGATGCACAAAAAGGCCGAAAGAATATCAAAAGCTTGCAAGTGTTTTTTTGTTAATATTAAAAGCTTGCAGGAAGGGGAATTAATCTTTTTTTTTGTTTGGTGCAAAGTCATTTTCACTCTCACATTATGGCGGTGCATTGATATAAACGGAACCTTATTGATTGAAACTTTTGCAAGTCCCACCACACTTTATATACCATACTATAATTACAATTTTGCTTTTGTTTTTCTTAGGATTACATTGATTTTGCAATTGACCAAAGCTCTGAGAAAAGGTATCATAACTCATAAGTTCATCCTTGAATAGCTAACAAGCCGAAATTTTCGGTAGATGCCAATCTAACTCAAATGAAATGAAATTTTGAATTGAGATTAGGTGTCTGATTTACCTACCGTAAGAGTATAACATACAGTTAATGCTTCAGCAGACCAAGTTCTAATACATGTATGTACGTGCATGCATGTGTCCCTAAATTAGTAAAGACATTTTCTCTGTGTTAGCATTGTGTTAGTTTGTTTAGTTTGAATGTTACAAATAAGCTAACAATGCAATTTATTAAACTAGAGAAGGTTAAATCAAATTAACTGGTATGTTAAATATCTTAGTTCCGTTGTTAAAATTTCTTTGAATTATACTCAATGTAGACTGACTAAAATACAATATATGTTTCTGTTTATATATATATATATATGTATCAAAAGTTCAGATACATTTTGAAATTGATTTTCTAGTTAAGAAAAATTATAAATATTAATTCTAAGGATATAGAAATAACATGCTGACCCAAAATATTGTTTCAAAATGTGTTGCATTGAATTTGTTTGGTTGAATTGAAAATAAATTGATTGGGTGTACGTGAGCTGTAGTGTCAAGTGTACCACACAGCTTGAACGACATCCTCCACCTGATTTCAATGTGTTTATTATGGTATGTGTCTTTTCTCTGCTTCTTCTGTTCTTCACGCGTTTTTAAGGGACATTTGCTAAAACCAACCCAAATATTCAAGTCAAATGTAAAAGTGTACTTCACTTTCAGTCAAATGCAAAACCAACCTAAAGGAGTTGTGAAAGTACTATTTAACCCTTATGACCAAACAAAAAACAGAAATGTATTTTACGTTTCTATCCTTTGGAAGTCTACACGTAATAAAAGAAGTCTACATATATATAGACTTCTTACGAAATCTACCTTATAGACTTGTTTTGTAGTTTACACTCTAATTTGATCTAATAATTTAATTTTGAAAATGTATAAAAATAATTATTGTGATATTTTTAACTAATCATCAATATAATGGATAATATGAAGTAAATAAATTAAAATTTCATATAATCGAACAATTTTGAAGAATATATACTAATTTGGTTATCATGTGTTAGACTATGTTCATAGTTTAGAAACAAAAAGGTTCTAACATGTTATGTCTTTTAGTAGTTGATTTCATAGGGTTAGATTTTAGATTTTTTTTTTTTTATTAACTTAAATCTGCATATTAATGTTTAGTAGTTTATATTTTGTATAAATGAGACTTTTTGATTATCAAGCAGAACATTTAGGGTTTGAGATTTGTGGTTTAGGGTTTCGTAGACCTACAATAAAGTCTATTTATTTGAAGACGTCTTTTTCAGTCTATATTTTTCAATTTGTTTTACAAAAAATCATTATATTTAAACTAAGTTAAGTTCCTTACGAATAAAAAAGTGAAATCATATACTATAACTATTAAAAAATAAAGAAATAAATTTAATAAATCATATATTAAATTATTAAAATAATAAAGAATAAACAATAATAATTAAATTATTATAATAGACTTCCAAAAAGTCTACTATGTTATAGTAAGATCTACTCCAAAATTTTAATTTTAGTAGACTTCAAACGAAGTCTACAGTATCGTAAATCTTAACCTAGTTACATTTTTGTCTCCCTATATAAACAAAATTTATACAGTCTCTCTCTAAAGTGGCTGCACAAGTTTTTAAAACTCTTTCCCTTCTCTCTAAAACTCTCTCTTTTCTCTCTAAAATTCTCTCAATTGTTTCTAAAACTCTCTCATTATCTTCTTTTTCTCTAAAATTTTCTCAAGTCTTTCTTACAATATTATCTTGTCATTTTAGATATTATGATTCATGGTTTTTATCTTCTCCTTTAAAAAATGTAAGTTTTAGATCTATAGATTTTAAATGTGTATTTTTATGTTATTTATTTCTCACAATATTATCTTTTTTTGGTAGGTATTATCACTCATGGATTTCATCTTCTCCTCTAAAAATGTAAGTTTTAGATTAATAGATTTTAAATATGTATTTACATGTTTATATTCAAATAAATTTATAGATCAAGCTCTCTACATTAATTTGCTACTAGTTTACCTTATAAATTCTATTATGTAAAGTATTTTTAGATTTAAAATTATTTTCACATTTCAAAATATATAGATTTTTTCAGATCTGAAAATTATCAGACAGTGTAGACTTCTAAAAAAGTTTATTAAAGCTTGCAGACTTCATATGAAGTTTACTAATCCACAAAGTTTAAGCAGACTTCATTGGAAGTCTACAAAAATATGACTTTAATTTTTTTTCTATGTTTTTTAATAGTTTTATCTTATTTTGCAGGTATTTTCTTCCATAGTTGTTCTCTTCTCCTCCTAGAAATGTAAGGTTTACATCTATAGATTTAAAATATGTGTTCTAGTATTTATATTCAAATAAAGTTACATATTAAAATTCATATTAATATGTCTTTAATTTATAACTATTTTGTCTATTAAATCATATTTTTAAAAGTTTTTTAGATTTAAACTTATTTCATATTTTTAATGTATTTATTTTTCAGATCTATTTTTTTTTGATAGAGTAGACTTCATTTGAAATCTACTTAAAACTTACGGCTGGTAGACTTAAAATGAAGTCTACTAGCCTTGACTTTTAAGCATATTTCATTAGAAGTTTACTCAACTATGATTTTAATTTTTATCTTATTTTTCATAATTTTATTTTATTTTACAGGTATTCTCTTCCAATGTTTTCAAATCATCTTCCCAAAAATGTAAGCTTTCCTTTTTTTTTTTGAACAACTTTCTATATATTCATTATAAGATATTTTGTGTTTATAATAAACTAAATTTATAGATTCATACATTATCTTTTTGCTGAGTTACAAGGATGACAAAAAATCATTTTTGAAATATTTTCCAGAACAAAGTATTTTCAAATTTTCTAAATGCACATTTTTAGATATGAAAATTTTCTATTAGTGTAGACTTCAACTAAAGTCTATTAAACAATAACTTTACGTAGACTTAATAAAAAGTCTACTAAAATATGATTTCATTTTTAATCTTATGTTTTTCTCATAACTCTATCTTATTTTGCAGGTACTTTTTCCAAGACTTTATTTGAGGCATCAAGATTATGAAAAATCAAGCATACTCAAGAACACTTTTTTAATATATTGCTCTGTAATAACTTTCATAATAAAATATTAAATTTTAAATAATTTTTTAATGCCTAATCTATAAACATTGTATTCATTTTTTGTTGTTTTCACTTGTATGACATTATTAATTTTTTGTTAGATATCAATTTTTTTACAAGATCTAACAAACCAAACAAGTAAAACCACCATAAGCTAAAATAATAACTAACACACATGTGAAAAGAAGAAAATCTATACCAAATTTTCCCAAAAATTTTCAAGAGTAACACTAATCAAAACAATGTGCAATAAGTATCAAGTGTATAATTATAACACATTAAATTGTGAAATTCATCCAAGACCATTAAAAATTTACTAACATACACTGTAAAATAATTAAATCATGAAAAATATGATGAATAATACACAAATACACTTTTAATAGAATTTACGACGTAGACTTCAACTGCAGTCTACATTTGTAGATTTACAAAAACGTCTACACTTATTATCTAACATATAGTCAATCCAAAACATTTTAGTGTATTTGGCGCAAACTTGATACACAAAGGCGTACAAAGTGTGTCTTAGATAACTCGATCAATTTCCGTACTTGTCGATTATTCGTGACTGACATAAGAGGAGTATTTGCCTATTCAGAGTCATTTGCTTTAAATGATGTTTGGTAAGGAATAGGTTAGCACCATCTTCTCAATTTTGTTGTCCAGATCATAATCTTCTTGTGTCATTTCAAGAAGTTTACCATGTGTACAGCCATCATGCACAAGGAACATTCTTCAACCTTTCCGATTCTTCATCCTTTTCGAATATTTTGTCACCCAAAATGTATTTGGCCCATGCTTCACACCCGCTCTAAGTTTCCAACCACATCCTTGAATACGACACTTAGCCACATACAGAATTTTCGTTGTCTTATATGCTGAGAATGTAAATTTATATTCCACATCCACCGACTTCAGCTTTGAAACAAGCTCAGCCTTACTAGCAAAACTATAAACGAAGACTTACAAATACGTCTACAATTATTAGCTAACAACATTGTCAAATCAAATGAATTATACCTTCATAATTATAAAAAAAATTCTTTTCAAAATCACTCATACCCATTAGGATTAACTAACACACACTGTCAAACAAAAAAACTAGAAAAAAATTAATGAATAATACACAAATTCACATTTTTATAGATTTTTCTATGCAGACTTAATATTCAGTCTCTGAAGATGTAGACGTTCTTTTCAGTTTACAGATGTAGACTGTCAAATAGGTCTACTCTTTGGGTTGGTTTTTGCAATTGACTATTTTACGGGTTGTTTTCTATAGTTGAATAAAAGTTGTGATTTTGTATATGTAGACTTTCATTTCAGTCTACAATTTAAAAATGTTACTTTTTGCAATTGACCAGAATTCATCCAAGATTTGACTTTCAGAACTAGGCTTCATATGGAGTCTACATGTTTGAATTTTTTTGAAAGAGGTTAGTTTTGCAATTGACCAAGTTTGACTTCCAATCAGTAGATTGAAATGAACGTCTACGGGTGTGTAGACTTCTTGTGAAGTCTACTCTCAAATCCGACGGGTTGGTTTTGCATTTGACCAAAATAAAAAAGTAGACTTTATACGCAGTCTACATTTTTTTTTAAGATACGAAGACTGCATATGAAGTCTACAATTTAATAAATTTTTGATTGCTTTTTAAATTTTTTGGTCAAACACAAAACTAACCTATTCCACGAAGTCAAAGTTTTGGTCAAATGCAAAACTGACCTTTTATAAACTTCGTTGGCAGTCTACATTTTGTAGACTTCCATTGAAGTCTATTTTGAAAAGTCAAAAGTTCGGTCAAATGAAAAACTAACCTCTTTTAGGTAGACGTATTAGTAAGTCTACCGAAAGTTTTATTTTTGTTGTCAAAGGTAAAGACGGAGACTACTGGAGAAGTCTGCGTTAGAAAAAAAATTTGTTTGGTCAATTGCAAAACTAACCCGTGCTTTGACAAATAGACTGCATCGTAAGTCTCCACGGAGGCGTAGACATACAAAACAGTCTACCGTCACGACATAGATCTGAAAAAGAACGAAAATCATGTAAATAGTTACCTTTTTCCTGTGTAAAGCTTGTTTCCAACCTTTTCAACCGTCCAAACTCCAAATATGAGCAAAAAGAAGCATCTTTATCGATTCACTAATGAAAAAACTCGAAAATATGAAGGTTGTGATTATGAAAATGATAGTTATGAGAGTTTTTTAGATGGAAATGTAGAGGAGATGAGAGGAAATGAAGTTTTTTGGGTTAGAATGAGAAAAAAAAATGGTTGAAAATTGAATTCTAGAGCTTTAGAGCTCAAAAATGGTGGTTCATGGTGGTTGAAAAAATTGATGATGATGGTATTTTTGTAAATAAGAAGAAATAGTTAGGGTGTATTTGGTTTTTTGTTAATTTCGAAATTAATAAAAAAATAAATAAAAATGGCAATTTTGTAAATAATTTAAAAACATAAGGATAGTATGGAAATTTTATTGATGAATAGTATGGACAAAAAAAAAGGGGTTGGTTTTGGATTTGACTTGAAAATATGGGTTGGTTTTGAAAAACACCCCGTTTTTAATTATCACATTCACACCGACGCTCTTCTTTAATTTCTATTGTTTGTATCTAACCTTTCCCCAACTATTCTCTCTGTTTTGTCTCCACAAACAAATGTTAACCATAAAAAAACTATATAATGGGGTTTGCATTAATCCATAAGTTGCTAGTTGCTACTTGCTACTTATTCATAAACTATTAGACTAGCATATTAGTTTTGGATAACTCAAAAGGTGATACCACCTGTGCAAACTTACGTTCGATAAGTGTTAACTTGCTATAAATTTCCATTTCAATGGCAAATTTCAATAAGTTGTTGAAAGCATAATTAGCATATTTGTTTTGTTCAGTCTCTTAAATAGACTTGTATTTGGCACATGTACTATTTTATTAAAGGGGACTTCATTTTTTAATGAAATATACGTGATACATACTCAGTCCTGTACATACTACTGAAACAGACCTGTTTTGACATACTTATAATTCACTATATTATAAGAAATGTATGTGTACCAAAAATAACAAGAAATTGTTTCAAAGATTAAAAATCTTAGCTGGTGACTATTTCAGAAGGTAAGTCATTCATACTATCGATTGAAACATAGTTTAAGGAGATATATTTTATCTAAGTGTTTAAATTTCTATATAAATAAAAGTTCATAATTTTTTTCTGTAATAGTATTATTGTAAGATTTTTAATATTGTTTATAGAATTTTTATTATAATATATTAATTAATTGTACTGTTAAATATAATTTATTTTAAATGTAAATTTTGTCTTAGTAAATAATTTTAATAAAATTATAATTGACTATAGTCAATTATTTATGATAATAATGACTAATACTATTATATAATTAATTTCATGAAGTTATCTTCAATATTAGTTTATAATATCTTAATGTATTGGAGTGCCGCTGCCGACGTTGAAGAGACTAGAGGAGACAGACGAAGGAGATCAGAAGCCGGGAAGAGTATTGTCCGTTTAGTACGATTGCGCACTGAACACGTGGATATATATGATTGGTTATTCAGAATGAAACTGTGATTACCTTTAGTGGTGAAATCATGTGCTTATGTGACCATGTGATTTTTTTGATGTAAAGAAAGTTAATGTGGATGGCATGACTGACGATACCACGACGAGAAAAGTGGTTATGGCAGTACAAGCTTATTCACCGGATTTTACCAAATGTGTAGCAGCCGACGCCGATGGGATCAAATATCGACGTTAGTCCCATCGTCTCAACCCGTAAGGAAACAACTAATGTAGATTGTAGAGAGCTCTAGTAGCTAAAGTTGCTCTCTTTTCTTTGTGACTGCTTGTTATTCAGTGTTTTAGCTTTGTGGATGATACTACTATTAACGTAACGGTCCTATTTGGATTTCAGCTGTGTCGTGTGAGTGGGCGAAGATAAATGATATGTGCATTCTTTTCTATGGTTTCTTACATTTTATGATGAAAACATAAAAATGTGAAATTCCACTATATTAAAGTTTAAATGAAAAAAAAGAGACCAAAACTTGATATTGATATTTCTTTTCTAGTGTGACGATGAGAAAGGAATAAAACCCTATTTGCTCATCCCAGCTTGGCTTTACTAACCTTTCCTATTTTTTGACACTTAAAACACACAAAATTAAACTCTGTTATTAGATGTAAAAATATGTTAATCAAAGCTCCTCGTGGCTCCCTTCTTCTTCATTGGCTGATTCAGATTCAGAAGAATTGGTGGAGTCTGGGGACTTTGATTGTTCCTCCTCCTTGGATGCGTTTTCCTTCTTGGTTGCTTTCTCTATCTTTGGCGTTGGCTTTGGTATCCTATTAACCTTCGTCACCTATATTTTATATACATTACCCAAATTAAATGAAAATTCCTTTTTACGACTTTAATTATCAATCAAATCTCTTTTCGTGTTACCTTGTCTTGCAGAGTAAATACTTTGGCGTACACTTCATCTGACGTGAACACTGGCTAGCTCCACAGAGCACTCCTGTGACGAGAGTTTTGTGATAATTAACTCTCTTTCTCTAATTTTAAAGACGTTGAAAAGAAAGAGAAAATGAAGCAACACTCACTTTTTCTGCTCAGCTTCATTCTTCTCCAACCAGCTTTTTACTTTCTCTGCTTCCTTTGACACCTGATTCAGAAGAAAAACACGCAATTTTAGCATTGCTCGCCAACAGGTTTCGATAGCTGCGTGTGTGTGTGTTTTTACTTAAGGATGAGCTAAACAACCTGGTCGATTTTTTCTTTCGGAAGCCATGTTTTGTTCGTCTCCCACTCTTTTATGATCTGCAAATGTGGTTGAAACTCAGCCGGATTGATACCTTCTTTATCATGAGAAACTGCAAAATGTACCTCTTTCACTTCGGTTAGGTATTTTTGAGCGTATTCAACTGCTACTGGTCGTGCTGTAAGCTCCTCTGACCTGTACAGATACATATATAGCATATGGTTTGTGGGAATTTTCAGGAAGCTTAGGTTCGATCTAAGTATGAGCAGAGAACAAACCGCAAAGATATGGGGCTGCCAATGGCTTTTAGTGAGTCAAGCCGATCCTGGAACTCTGTGGCATTAGCATCCTCACCATCCATGTAAAGCCAATCTTGCACCTGAAAGCTCTTCACTGTCAAACGCTTACATTCTAACTTCTAACCCAATGACATACATAGTTCAAAAGAAAATTGATGCTTGCCTCACCAAGCTTCTCAACAAACGCCTTGCGCTCTTCTTGGGTGGAAACCTTTTCAAATTCGGGTGTTTCTAGCTGTACAATGACCAAAATATAACCAATTCTTTGAGTTTTGAGAAGAATGCTAACTAAAAACAACATAATAGATAGGGAAAGCGACGATTTTAGCAACAAAAGAACAATGTAGCCGCCGAGATAGTGATTTGTACCTTCTCTTTGGTAGCATAAACATAGGATTCAAGATTGTTTTTCAACTCAGCCGTTCTTCTTCTTTCCCTATCTTTCTTGTCCAAGGCTTCTAATTTTATCTTAGCTTCAGCAAGAGACTCTTTCGTAAACGGCGCTCCAGGTCCAACAGTTTTCTCAACTACCTAAAAGTCAAATATTCACATAAAATTGGTCAGTGATATTGACACAAAAAAAAGCTTGGAAACAATAAGCCAGAATACAAACCTTCAGAGGAACCCTGAATGTTCGCTTCTTCAGCTTTTTTTCTGTGCCCAAGTCAACCACAGCTGGTTCTTCTGTGGTTGTATTTGAAGCACTGCTGTTTTCAGCATCAGCTTGTAGCTCTTCTTTGTTTTCTTGTAAATTCTCGTCAGAGGGAGCTCCAGTAGAGGCATTCCCTGTTGTTGAGGTTGTGTTATTATCAACAGTCACGTTCTTCTTAGGAACCTCTACCCATTCTGTGATTTCAATGACAGCGTCTCCCCGATCTAGACTGAGAATCCCACTTCTACTTAAAGAGAAATGCAAATTTGCCTTGATAGGTGCTGATAAATTGCGGGAAGAGTACCTGTCCAGATCAAAAACGTTACAATTACTGGAAAAAAAATTGTTTTCTTTAAACGAAAAGCAAGTCATAAGCTCTTACTTCTCAGTTGCATCCGCCAAGCCAGATACAGAATACTGTGCAAACACAGGGGACGTAATTCCTGGGGGTAGGATATCCTCGGATTCATAAGCAAGTGACACATCAAAATCTTTGTCAAGGACAAAGGATCTGAACATCTGTGAGAGAATCAGGTACACAGTATTATTGCAAGACAGACAAACATTTTCTAAGCTTCTAAAGATTTTGAATGTGATGAAGTACCTTGCTAGGTAGCTTTTTCATCCGTGGTACGAGTTGCTGCTTTGTGCTCTCATCTTTCTTGACATTTGGACCTTCCAACTCAACTAAGAAACCATAGGGGGAACCATCACTTATACCTAGCCTACGTTTCAATTTGATACCATCGCTCAAGTTAGCAGCATGTAGTGCTGAGCCCAGGACAATAGCCTCATCAGCATCCAGATGCTTGTCTAAATCTTGCTTCCCAATAAATTCCTGGATCGTGCTCTGTAATATATAGAAGAACAAGAAAAAAAGATCAGATAGAAGGACAATTTTGAATGAAGAAGTCGATTGATTAGCTTCAAGCAGAAGAAAATTTACCTGTAGTTTGGGGACTCTAGTAGCTCCTCCTATTAGCTCCACTGCATATATATCATCAATCTTCAAACCCGAATGCTTGAGCACATCTTTTAAAGGTGTAAGAGATCTCTCCCAAAGATCTTTGCATAGTTCCTCAAACTTCTCACGGGAAATCGTGCTCCTGCAAGAAGATGTAAATTAAAATACCACGCGCATTTACAAATAAATTTGAACAATAAGTTACAACTCGAGCATGTGAAACCTTTTAGCCAAGTTTATGGTGGCCTGGGAAAATGCAGAAACCTTGATAGACTTAGTTATACCTGAAGTCACGATCGTCATGGAGAGATTCAACAGATATTGGAGCTGCAGTGTTTGCACTCAGAATTTCCTTCGTACGTTTGACTTGTTTTTTTAGTTTAGCCATTGCTTTAGGGAACTTCCTGACATCAACTCCACTAGCGAGCTGTTTATTAAACTCATCTGCAAAGTACTCTACCAAGCGCATCTCCATACTCTGTCCTCCAAGTCCCGAGTCCCATCTAACATCCTTGACCTGCATTTACATGAATATATACAACAAATAAGCAACAAAAACCAAACTAAAAGAATTACCACAACTAGGCAGAGCTTATGGCACAAAACACAATGTAAAATAACAACATTAATAACCAACCTGAAACTGGTTGACAGAAACAGTCTTGCCAAATTCCTTCTCATTATAAGCCGAGTAATAGACAAGAGCAGCATAAGTACTACTCGAACCCATGTCATAAAATACAACATGTCTCGACCCATTAGAGAAATCCTTATCAATCCCATACTGCAAAGCCGCACCGGAATGCTCATGAACGAGTGAGAGAACATTAACCCCAGCCAACTGAGAAGCCTGGATCAAACCCCGTCTCTCAGCCTGCCCAAAGTAAGGCGGAACCGAAACAACCATATCCTTCACCGGAACCTTCGCATGAAACTCAGCCAAGTCTGATCCATACCCCAAGATCATAGCCAACAACTCCTCGACCGAGTAAACAGTTGCACCATCATCAATCTTAATCCCAACCGCACCTCTTGAATCCTCCACGATATCAAACGGTAAGTAAACAGAGTCAATAAAATCCTTGACGTGTTTGAAAGGCTTCCCAACCATGTCCCTAAGCTGTGAGTAAACTTTGTTCGGGTAACGAGCTGTGATCCCTGCAGCTTCCTCGCCTAGTAACCTGTCACCAGAGTGGAATGCTACTAACGCTGGGGATTTCCTCTTGGACATCTCGTTGATGGCTACAGAGATTGGGCTCTGTCCTCGTTTCAGGTTAACTACTGCGACTTTTACCCATTCCGAACCTAGATCTACACTCGAAACCGCTGATTCCGATGGAAGAGGGAGTAATGAGAGCAATGAGAATAACACTACTAACACTGTAAACATCTTCCTCATGCTCCGATCGTTAACTCTACAGGAAAAGAACAAGCCGCAGAATTAGAACTCGATTTCGATGAATCAGCTCTGTTAAAGCTTAGCACAGCCATAACTGAGTGAAAACTAGTCAACGCAGATAGAATCGGAGACGAAACGTTTAGATTGAGCAATGTTTATCAGTAAACAAACAGGAACATTCGTAGAAGTTTCTAATGCAGGAAGAGAGATAGTACATCGAGTTGAATCTGAGAAAGTTCGATGAAAGCGTTAGTGTGAAATGAATGAGAGATATGTACCAGTTTCCGAGCTCCGATCGCATTCTCCGGGGAAAAATCGATATGGAGATTCAAAGTTTCCCGTCTGGTTCTCGAGAAAACTTGAAGGAAAGAAAAGTTAACGAACGGAGACGAGAGTGCATATATATTAACGGAAAAGAGAGTTATTAAAGGTGGTTTATTAAGAAAATGCTGAGATGGAACTGTGATTAAGAGACACCACCAATGGAAATATTCCACGTGTTAAATTTAACACGTGTTGAGATGTGAGACGCTTAGAGTGTTGGTGATTACGCTTGAGGTAGAGTGGTAGCCGCCTACTAGAATTCTGGACTCTGGAGTGTTGTTTGGCCAGGTGAAAACCTCTGGCTCAACGAGAGGGTCTAACGTACTAGTTTCAAACCTGTTCGAATTATGAGCCTGATAATATATTGGTAAATTCCAATAATTGTTTAGTCAAATAGGGGGTCTTGAGATAGGACAAAAGAATAGTTCCAATTTTGTTTTTGTTTTTGTTTTGTTTTGGATTTCAAAATGAGATAAAAACGAAAAATGTAAAGAATCAGATGAAATAACTTGATTTTACACTTGAGAAATCTGGGGAACAGGACAAAACGAAAACAATCTGTTTACGACCAAAAAAAGGAAACTAGATTTAAGGTAATATAATATGATAAAATACAAGACTGGAGATAGTTTAGAGTCGGAAAGAAACAAAGAGAGAGGTTGGTGTTATGTATGCCTATTGGATAGAAGTAACTATAAACACTTGATGAAGCAACAAGTAGCTAAGTGGGAAGCTCCTATACCTCTCATCCTCTACATGTGTTGATCAGTCTCCTTATAGCGGCTGAAACAACATAACACTTGTTATAATAAAACCATGTAGATTCTTATGGTTGTAATGTTATTATTCTCTTTCAAAGTTTCACCTACCTGGTTACAGTAACCTGCACTTGATGCAGCAAAGCCAAATATACTAGTCTGGGAAAACTTCGTCGCGCTCATTGTCAGCTGAAGACAAATATCCATGTCTAGTGATATTGTTGTTGTGGACCTCTTCTGGTATGTTGTCTTCTTCTTCATCTTCCTTCGAGGTTTTGTCGTAAGAAAAGGGTCTCTGACAGATGCAAGCCTGTGGGTACTCATGGAACTCACCCCGTCCTGGCTTGAACTCATCAGGATCACCCATGAATCCTCGCTGACAAGATTTAACTTTCTTGGCGAAAGTGTGCCACTCCATCTTTTCTCGGTCCATGAACAAAGCACTGAGCTTCTTTGCATTCGGCCTGATGGTCCTCTTATGCCCCATGTACCTCCTGCAATCACAAAGTGATCAATCTCACGTCTGATGGGGTTAAGTGGACTAATAATGGGAACAAGTAGAAAGGCTTTGTTTACCTTCGGCCTGCAAGAATCTTGGCCATGTTTCCATTATTGTTAGTGATAAAGACATCACTTTCGTCGCTGACAATGTAGTCAATGGCGGCAAGGCGTGAGGAAAAGGGAAGCAAAGGCTTGAGCTCATCATTGGCAAGCATTTCCTTGGTGTAGAAGTTTGGAAACAGCTCTCTGAGTGGACTCAGTGTCTTCTCACCACCATATATCTCTCCAGACGCAACGTAGATGTACGTGTCATTGGCGAAACCGAGAGCGCGTAGCATTAAGCCCACTTCGTGAGGGGTAAGAGGGCATTTCCCACGCTTTCTTTCCTCCAGAGGGTCCAGATCCTGCAAGTGATTTGCTTAGTGAGATATAGAAACTTCAAAACAGCTTAAACACAAGTAAAAGAGATTAGTGAACTTACAGGCAATGTATCCCATCGCTTTCGTATCTCTGCAAGCTCAGCTCGCTCTTTTTCACCTCCGCCAAAGTCACAACCAGAGAAGGCTAGCATGTCAGGCTCAAACCTGCAGTTTACAGATGTATACTTATGTACATAACAAGATGAAAAAAATCAGAGAAGCAATCTAACGTGGACTAATTATACCTCAAGTGGACAGCAATAAAACGATTGGCCATCTTTCTCATCCTCTTGACCACTTTCATCCCAACTGATTGTATTCGCTTTGTGAATCTTAAGGCATGGTAGTTGACCCTGCAGCGCAGCTTCTGCATGTCTTCGTCTAGATCATTTGCTAGTCTGTAGTCGAACTTTGTCAGTTGTAACACCTGCAAGATTTAACAACAGACAAAAATATAATGGGGAATAATATGATTAAAGTAATACAATTTGATTCTTAGGTGAAGCAGGCTTACATGTCTCCTGGAGAGAATAGGCAATACTTGGTCGAGATAATACTCAGGAGTAGACTTTCGAGGCACACGCATGGTATAAGGAGGTTTCTCCATGGACCGCATGACTCTGTCAGGTACTCTCTTTACTATAGTCACATCTTTTGTGAGGGAAGCGATGAACCAGTTAACATCAAAAATATCATTAAAGTCACTGCACACAAAAAAAAGACATTTTCAGTAAAAGATTGTGTCACAAACAGATTCAGATGAAGTTACCAAAACATGCTGAAAGTTACCTGTCATCTTTCCAATAAGAATGGTGATCCAACTCAGGTACAACTAAAGTAGCATTAAGAATCCGTGCAACAACCACCGCATCTGTTATCTGCTCATAAAAATAACACTTAGTTTCCTAAAAAATTGTAATGAGCATGTATACTCAATTGGGTATATCCTGACACATTTATTCTTTATCACTTACTCCTGTTCTTTGCTGGTTCAAACCCCCACTAGCCGCAATCAGCAAATACCCATTAGAACGGTGCTCCTGGACCGCAGCTGCATGCCCAAACCAAGATGTAAAAACAAATGTGAGAAGAAACTTTAACTACACAGCAGATTTTCAAGAAGTATTAAGCCCAAATTAGCATTTGTAAGGAAGCAAATTGTGCTTTTAACCAATATAAAAAAGAGGGTAGGTAGAGCCAAACTTGCTAGTAGATCAATAAAGTCTCAGACTTTTCCTACTAGAATCCAAGAATCAATTTGGAAAAAGCACTAAAAAGTTTCACTTTTCTGACACTTACGTGGGAAGTTCCTTCCTCTTTCACTGCATCCATAGAAGAACTTCGAATATTTCGACTTCCATACATCAATTGGTTCCCTACGGCTCATATCCTGAAACAAAAAAATCCAAATTTTCAAGAATCAGTTAGGACAAAACAGTGACTACCTCAGTGTAAGTAAGAAACGCTTAAGGGTTACCAGTAAGCTCCGTTTGCTTAGTTGCTGAGAGTACCACTCGAGGTGGGAGACAACATGACCGGTGAAGAGTGAGATGACCCCTAAGGTGAATAGCATGAACCCACAAACCCATGTCCACATTACGGTTCTCTTGGGCTGGCCCGAGAAAGATCGCCACTTCCATAGCGCGCTCTTGTTTCCGCCGCCGTTGAGCTGAGGCGAGCTCGTCGTTACGAGCCTCCCGCTCGACCTCCACACCTCGGCTAGGCTCATTGATTCAAATGACTTCTCACCACCAATTTCATCACTGATTTTACCGAAATGCCATTCCCCCTCTCTCCCCGATGCGATGGAGATTCTCGGGGAACCACTGAATCTGGTTCAAATCGAGGGTTCAGGGGGTGCCCTAATCGGAGGTTAAACAGATCGGAGGGTTTTGAGAAAGTGTGCAAAGAAAATATAAGGGAAAGGATCTCTCTTTCTCTCTCTCTGAAAGTTTGAGAGTTTTCGAAATGGTGAAGACGGAGAACTAGAAGAGACAGAACAGAACAGGCGTAGCCTTTTTGTCCTAATTTTATTCACCTGGACTAATTACATTTGTTAACTACACAAATCACGATAACCAAATTACAGTGAAAACCGAAATTAACTCTGGTATTAAACCGGTTTCTACGCCACTTGACAGTTGTGATTTGCTTTAAAGGCTTGTTGGTTTATTTCAACTACAACAATTACTCTCAACTTTACTTCGACGTCACATTCTGTTAAAAATATAGTATGTCCGCGGATCCTTTTTTTTTAATATTAGTGGTTCCGGGAGCCTCCAATTTGGTTAATAATATTTCAAGTATATATATTACAACTCTTTATAAGATCTATTTTAGATTTAAAATTATTTAATAATAGTTCTAGTTCAGTTATTTTCAGTAAATCAAAATAAATAAAACTAAATATTTGTAGTAGTTATTTAAGTTTTAATTATTCATTTTAAATACTAATTTATATATTTTTTTGGATCAGAATTTTAAGATTTGTTTCTCATATTTTTAGGTTTTGGATATCCATTCAAATTCGGAAGGTTTGATACAAAATTTGAGCTCTTTCGTTTGGTCCGTTTGGATTCAGCTAGAGTCTCAGTTACTGAATATTAAGGTTTAAAATTTTGAAGTAAGATTCTTTTTATATATTTTAACCAAAAAAAGATTCTTTTATATACCTTTTTTTTTGTTCAAAAGATTCTTTTATATACCTATATGTAAATAGCTAAAGAAATTTAACGGTTAACAAAAAAATACTTATAAGAATATACAGTAATGTTTCTTCTTTCATGTCTTTTTGAACATAAGTGAAAAAAAGATCGAAGAAAGCACAGATGTACATGAGAATCTGTAAAATCAGTAGCGAATTGAAAGGTAGTTGTGATGGGGTCACGTGATATAATATCAACCACGTGTCCGCCGCAATTCCACCGGCAAGTTATGATCACACGATAATCAAACCAAACGAAAATATGACGAATTTAAACGAAGATATTAAACCGATTTATGCACACCAACTTGGCTTTTTTTAGCATATCAAGCTGGTTTTATTTAGTTCCATGATTGGACCACTGATCAACGTCCTGATATGCAGCTTAATTAATGTGATCACGTTATGTAGCGCATGCAATGATTAATTAAGCTATCAATTAATTAGCATGGTTTATAATTCGTTTTGTCAGAATTTTGGTGACACGCTGTCACTACCAAAGGAAAGTCAAATGTATTTTTATAACAAATAGTCAAATGTCTTAAGAAACAATAATGAAGAACAATTTATGAAGAAATTAAAGACGTCATAAATTAAATTGCCTCTAATTTCTTGGGTTCTGTAATCACAATAACACAACCAAAACTAGAAATCTCTAGAGGCCATAAGACCAACATTATCGGGCGTCCTTAGCCTGATTTCTAAGGAATATTGGACCAAAATTAAATCAAAAAGGCTTAAATTACAAAGAAACGGAAGTCCATTGTCCTTAATTAAGAAGTTTTGTCGATGGTCCTTAATGCCAGCTGGCTGAATGCGATTGGGTGTGGAAGTGGTGTAGGGCAATGTCGTTTTACCGTCTGAAAATCAATTGCATGTTCTCCTGACTCTCTCTCTCTCGGCGGAGAAAGAGATCGACAGAGATCGTCCCCCCTATTTCATCCCGATTTCAAAATCCTCTGGGGTATTTCGCTCCCTCCACACCGATCCGTTGTCTCACCGAAAGCTTCTCCACCGATTTCAATCGAAAAGATATGTCTTCCTCATCCGCTTTGAGATTATGTCGTTGTTATTGTCGCTCTACCTCTCGTTGGAACGGTGTGCTTGTAGCTTAAACAATCTCATACATGCTTCCTCGGGATTCCTTGAGAGTTCAACGGCTTCAGTCGTTGATAATGGCAAGGGGGTTGAACTGTGGAAGGAGAACGGACACCCTTCTCCTGTTTGGTTGAAGTTAATGAGGTTTGTTTAGCTTTTCTCAACACTTAAAAATCAAAAAGCGTTCTGATATTTTCTTGTATGTTTATGTTACAGGGATATAGTAGCTGGTCTAGTTCATTTGCATGATATAGGAATCATACATAGAGATCTAAAGCCTCAAAATGTGTTAATTGTTAAGAACAATTCATCTCTATGCGCTAAGCTATCAGATATGGGTATTAGAAAATGTTTGCCAGCTGAGACAAGTGCCCTGACTAGAAACTCAACTGGTAAGAATCTTGGATGATACAATATAGTAACTTAAACATAAAATGATACTATTTTCTTCTTTGTAATGATAGGTTCTGGAAGTTCTGGGTGGCAAGCACCTGAGCAACTCCGCAATGAGCGGCAAACAAGAGCAGTTGATCTCTTCGGTTTGAGGTAAAGAAATAAATCATCTTCTCTCTATGGTCTCTGTTCATCTATCTATATAGGGTTAGTGTATCAAGATTTACTTTTGGTTTGTGAAAATGCAGACCAAGAGCACAAGAATTTACTTTTGGTTTGTGAAAACGCTGACATGAGACTGTCTTTTCTCCGGGACGCAAGCGATAGGGTCGAACTGGAGAACCGAGAAGAAGGGTCACAGCTCTTGGCTGCGCTTGAAAGCACAGTGGCGGTGACTCTAAACGGGCGGTGGGATGAGAAGTTGGATGGTATATTCCTAGACAACATTGGGCGTTACAGGTGATACAAGTTTGATAGCATCAGAGACTTGTTGAGGGTGATAAGGAACAAGCTGAATCATTATAGAGAGCTTCCTGGTGAGTTACAGGAACTACTTGAGAGTGTTGTAATGTATATAGGGTGATAAGGAACAAGCTGAATCATAACACATTCGTGACTGATGTGTTATTGTATGTTGTTGTAATTGGACGACCTGTTGTTTTAGCAAGTTGGTTTTTTCATCTAGATGCATAAACCAATTTCAATCTAGATGCAAAGTTGACGAGGAAGGGAGAAGTTGCTTCTTGTCCAAGCAGCTTTTTTTTTAACCACACCCAAACGCCCAAATTAATTTACTAAGAGACAACAAAAAGTTCTACCAATAATCTACATTTTTTGGATTGTCTCTTACCTTTATCTCTTAACATAAAAATAATAATAAAATAAGCTAAGGACTTAAAATTAGTCCTACCAATAATGTTGCTCTAAGAAAGTTAGCGATTAAATGCGATCTTTAGGTTGACCTTTCATATATTCTCTTGCCTCTGATTTTTTCGGCCAACTTGGTCTTTAGTTTGTGGTAACTTGTATAAGTGTTTATCCTGTCGTGCTTTTTCCTTAGATTTTGAGACTTGGAATCTGAGTGGGATTGTGGGTGAGTGCGGTTTCCTATAGGCTTCAGGCGATTTTCAACTTTTGGTATATATCCTTTTTGTTCATGTAGTTTCTTCCTCCATTTTAGTTCTTTAGTGACCACTGCGTTCGGTTTTGGTTGCACAAAGTTGAATCCAAATTAGATACGGTCTCTTTTCGGGTCGTGTGGTCAGTTCGTGTGATGATTTCAGAAATTCCTTGCCTACCTCTTCTTATTCTTGCTGGTGATGATGATAGGTTTTGAAGAAATCTTTTACCTCTGGTCGTGGTCTTGGTGACCCAACAGCCGTTTTCATTTGTGACGGGGTGTACAAGTGGTGTTCGGTAAAGTTCCATGGTGATTAGGATGTTATGATACCGTTGAAGTTGTTGTAGGTAGCGCCGCGGTGTTATGTTAAATGGTGTTTGAAGTCTTCACCAATTTGGATTATGGTTTTATGTATAGGATGTTGGAGTTAGCTTGAAGAAAGCTTGAGGTGCAAGATAGTCTTTTCCTAGTTGATAAACACAAAACATATTATGATCATTATCCATTAAACTAATCCGGCCATGAAACACAGGATGTGTTTACTCCGGCCATGAAACACAGGATTTTTGGCTAGTTGTATCGCTGACTTGTTATCAACACGTAGAGTCACCCGTCGGCTTTCCTTGTTCACGACTTCACTCAGCAACTCCTGCTACCTGATATATGGTGTTTTATACATCTTGTATATATGCTTTTAAATTGGTTTTCAAGTCTTTATCGAGTCTTCCTAGTCCTTTTCGAGTCATTACAGGTCTGGAGTTGCATTGGATGGGAGATGAACCAGCTGGAACAAAAGAGGCAGAAAACAGTGCAATTTGGTGATTTTCACGCAGAACAGTCTTGATGACTGTTCTGGATAGCGGAGCAACCCGAGTGACTGTTCCGAGGGAGTGTTCCAGCGGCAGAGATTTTTAAGGAAACAACAACTTATTTCGGGATTTGCCCTAATCTCTCTATTTTCTCTCCCAGCCGCCTGTGGTTTTGATATATCTTCTTTTTCTGTTTTTCCTTATGATACTACGCTGTTTTTGGGAGAAGAAACCAGACCTTAGAGTTGGAGACTTGTGATTTGATACTTTGTAAAGGGAGAAGGCTCCTTCTCTCTCACCATAGAGAAGAACCCTCTGAACCCTTATTCTATTTTATCTACACATGTTTTATTCAGTCTTTGTCTCTGTGTTTTCTTGCTCCATGGCTGAGTAGTCAGCTTGCTTAGTCTAGGGTGTTAGGGTGTTAGATCTGTGAGCTTGACATAAATAAGTTATAAATCGATTGTCTTCATTCACTGTTGTTCTTAAGGCTTGCATCAAGTTAACCACTTAGTGCCTGATTCTAGGTTTAATCTATTCATCAAAAGTGTTATAGGTTGCTAGACATAACTTTGAATGAGCATTGCATCCCTAACCAGCGAAAGTAGATGTTAGGGTGTTTTGTGAACATATCGGACTTGACCTCTATTGCTTGTTGTCGCATCTTGATCCAAACGAGAGTTTAGGTATCAAGATCGATCAGCATAGGGAGCAGTACCACGACAGTGGACTGTTCTACTTGAGTGATCCGAGTTCTAGACTGGTCTTTAATCGAACTTGAATAATTGTTTGGCTCACACTTGTTTAACACCCGACCAAACCACCCTAGGCTAGCATTTTAATCATCTGAAATCTTTAATTAATCTTATTACTTGCTTGTTACGAAACCTTAATCTCAAAACCCCATCATTGTTTTAGCTAAGTATTGATCCCATAAGGATAAAGTGTAATTGTTGGTCTTTGTGGATTCGATCCTAAAGTGCTACATCGACATACCATTCGATTGTGGTAGTGTGCACATTAGGTTATTTGGTGTGCGTATACACGTAATATCAATTCCCCCAGACTTAGATCCTTGTTTGTCCTCAAACAATGTCAAGTATCAAGAACAGGGAGAAAGGTTTGAAAGTGTGGGAACTCTCCTATTCTCAGCAACCATACTTTAACCACGAATCTCTGAACCATACAAGCAGTAAAACTAGGACAACACACCCTTACCGGAACCCCACTGACTGCTGTTCAAAAATCGGCTCCATACTCTTCATCTCAAACCTGAAAAAGCAACACTATCGAGACAGAACTCCCTACATTCATTTAAGAGTAGCGTGAGCTTCTCATCACAGGCATCATTCAGGGTAGACGGTCTAGGTGTGGAACAGGCTATTTAATGGTGGAGTTAAGAGTGTTTAGGGGCTACCATTTCATTGAAGAGGATGCAGGATATCACACAAAATGGCAAGAGAGGATAGATCCATTGATGTCCACAGCCTCTACTCGTTTTTGCTCTATCTGGTGCGACTGTTCTGATGACGGAACAGGCAACTGATTGTTCTGCTTTCTACTTTCCTCTACACACTCTTCAATACTTGGTACCAACTTCTTGCTCGACCTTTCCAGTGGCTCCATGTTTCTTTTCTTTCTTCCCCTTCTCCATCACATTAATCTCGTTTTTTTTTTTTTTTTTTTTTTTTTGAAGACTGATATGGTGATGTGACGAAGAAGGAGGTAATACATGATCGTTCTGAGTGCCACTGGTGGTTCTGATTTTGCAACCATTCTGGTTCTCCACCCCTGCTCTTGCGCAGTTCATTGGTTATGGAGCAGTTGCTCCCTTAATCTGCTTGTTCTCCTTTCTGACTGGATTTCTGCAGCAGTAACGAGTAGCAGGCTGCGTTGATCCTTTCCTTTCCGACCTTTTTGCACATATCTGCACATATGACACTGAAAAACAAATGCATGAAGGTGGAATAAAGGCTAAGGTGCAGGGTGGGAACTAGCTAAAGATGAGCTAGCCACTCAGGATCAGCAAGATGGATAAAACGGATAAGAAGTCCTGAGTGTGTACTCGTTTCCCTGATCTAATGCCCATAACAAGAAGAATTTCAGTCAAGATTAGGTTCAAGCAAGGTGGAGTTAAGTCTACCCAATGTAACCTGATCGGCTGAGAACTTCTGGAGAATCAAGTGAGATATGTCAGGGTGTTCCAGGTCCACATGTGTGTCTTTCGCCACTGCTAAGGTCACTGAATAAGATAACTAAAGCACGAGGTGGTCAGTGATCAACACAGAAAAAGATCCTAATTCCCACAAAGTTTTGAATGACTCAATAAAAAATGGACTCAAATTGACCCAAAAGAAAAACAAAAAAAAGAAACGAGTTAGTAAACGACGAAAACCCTCCCCCAGACTTACTTCACAACGTCCCTGGTGTGAAAATAAATCAGAGAGAAGGTGAAATCAAGAATAAACATTTTTTTTTTGTTCGAGATACTTACTTGGCGCGGAGCAGCCTGACAGAGCAAGACGCGGTTGCTCCAGCAAAGGATGCTCTGGAATGAGAGCAGCCAGCTGCTTGCTCCAGTCAAGGGTCTCGGATTTTCTGATTTATGACCTGAGACTCAACAAACTAAAAACAAAAATAAGTGAAAAAGAAAATCCTAATGTTAATGACACTCACCAGTGGGTTGCCTCCCACGAAGCGCTTGGTTTAAGTCTCTAGCTTGACTTGGTGACTGGGATCAGTCGGATTGAGCAGGAGGGCCTGTTCCAAAACAAGCTCCACAATCAGACATGTTCAGCTTCAGAACTCTGCTCAGCAACCCTTTCACAGCAGCGTCTCCTTTCTCCTTCAGCTCATGTGTGAGAATGGCTCTGACTTTAGAGAACGGTTTGGAGGTACCCTTTCACTTTACCTCATACTCAATGGAGTTCTCATCACACTTGAGAGGTATCAAAGTCATTGTAGGATCTCCCTTGACCCTTTTCTTCTGGACTTTTTGTTTCACCCTTGAATTCCCTCTGAATTTAGTAGGATCAGTGCTAGGATCTTCATCAGAAAACAGCCTGCTCTCACCCTTATCACCATGCTCTTTCTCTGGAACAACCTTCAGCTTTTCTACATCAAACACTGAGATGCAAGAGGCGTGTGATGAGGAAGATCTGGTGGGTACAGCCTTGTAAAAAACTTTCTTGTTGATGTGGGAGAAGCAGACTCTCTTGTTGGGCATATCGATGGTAGCTCCAACAGTAGCCATGAATGTCCTTCCAAATATCAAAGGCATCTCATGATCCTTGTTCATCTCAACAACTTGAAACTCAGCAGGAACAACGCATTCCCCTACTTGAACATTAAGGCTGCGGATGGTTCCATATGGGACTGCTCTGGAAGAGTTTGCAAAAGTCAGGGTCAGCTGAGAACGCTCAACATTAGCAATACCCAAATCGTCTACAATAGCCTTTGAGACGAGATTCACACAAGAACCAGAGTCACAAAGAGCGTCCTTGAAGGTTGTTCCTGCGATGGAACATGGGAAAACAAACTTTCCAGGATCATCAACCTTAGGCAATACCTTCAGTGCTGGTGTAGACAGTGCTTTGGTATAGAGGACCTTGATCTCCTCTTGAGTCTCTCTACAGTTTTTAAAGAACTGGAGCAATGGACGAATCTGCAGTGCATCTTCAAATGCAAGTTCTTTAGGAAGCCTTCTCACCACCTTGTTAAAACCTATCAGCTGCTCTTCACTAATGGGATCCATCAGATGTCTAGGTGGAATTGGATAGGGAACCTTGGAAACATATACTCGAGATGGTGGAGTCTCGGCAAGTTCGCTAGAAGCAGTCACTCCAGAGCTAGAAGACTGCTCTGCTCTCTCTTCTGCGCCTGGAGCAGTCTCAGCGAACGGATGCTCTATTGCATTACAGTGCTCAGTCCTAGGATTTTTATCAGTTCTTCCAGGGAGCGTCTCTTGTTGCCTCTTGACACTCTCAGCTGTTTGAGCAAGCTGAACATCGATCTTTCTTATATGGATCGCAAGATTGTCATACTTGTTATTCAGCTCAGTGAACATGTTGCCCATCCTGGTGTCTATTTCCGTGGTTACCTGATTCAACGCCTTGGCCTGAACCTGCTGACCCTGCAACAGCTGTTGCATCATCATACCCAGACCCTTCAGCTCATCTGGTTGACTGTTCCCGGTAGCTAGAACAGCATGCGGATTGCTCTGCGGTTGTCGCTGGTTCTGGTTCTGAATATGTCCGGCCGTAGGTTGTTCCATGCTGAAGACGTGCCCTTGGTTGTTTTTCAGTAGCTGATCAACCTTGGCAGTCAGCTCATCTATTTTCTAGGCGTCAGAACTGTTCCCTTTCATGGAGCAATCACTCTCCTCTTTCTTATTAGCTGAGCTAGCAGCCATGTTCTCAATCAGCTTAAACGCTCCAGCAGTGGTTTGAGTCATGAAATCTCCATTGCTCGCGGAGTTTAGAGCACCTTGGTATTTCCAGTCCACTCCATCATAGAAAATGTCCAGGAGATAATCATCATCAAATCCATGGTGAGGACATTCTCTGCGATAGTCATTGAAGCGCTCCCATGCGTCGCAGAAAGGCTCATCAGTGAGCTGCTTGAAGGAGGTGATCTTGTTCCTCAATGCAGCTGTTCTCGCCTTAGAGTAGAAATAACTGAGGAACGCTGATCGGACCTGTTCCCATGAAGTGAGAGAGCCGGTAGGGAGAGAGTTCAACCACCGTGCAGCTTTTCCATCAAGAGAGAATGGGAATAACATGCACCTGATGTAATCTGGTGGAACACCATTAGCGCGAGTGAAACTACAGACTTTTTCGAAGCTCTCAATATGCTCCTTTGGAATTTCTGTAGAGAGACCAGAGAACACCTTTCTCTGTACTAGACCGATCAAATCAGGCTTGATCTCGAAGTCCTGTCTGGTGCAGAGTGGAGGAACAATGGCAGAGCGCGTAGTAGGGATGTTACGCGGAAGGTTTCTCTGCCCGATTGGAACAGTCTGCGCCTGTTGTTCCTGCCGCGCGAGAGCAGCCTGTTCAGCAGCATCCTGCTGAGCCTGGATGGTCTGCTGCATTTGTTGCATCTGCTGCTGCATGAGTGCCATAGCCGCAGCGAGATCATCCTGATTGGCGTGATCACCCATAGTGGTGTCAGTTTGCCTTGGCTGTTGACGATTTGTTCTTTCTAACCTTGCTAGCTCCTGGTTGGTAAATGTAACAAACTCTCCTTGTGCGTTTCTCCGAGTATGTCTACTGGTCATGCACCTGGAACATTAGATGCAACAAAAAGGATAAGGCAAGTTAGAGGTCTTAGACTAAATAAATAACCGAAAAATAAAGGTAAAAAGATGGTCCCTGGCAACAGCGCCAATTTGATATTACGTGTATACGCACACCAAATAACCTAATGTGCACACTACCACAATCGAATGGTATGTCGATGTAGCACTTTAGGATCGAATCCACAGAGACCAACAATTACACTTTATCCTTATGGGATCAATACTTAGCTAAAATAATGATGGAGTTTTGAGATTAAGGTTTCGTAACAAGCAAGTAATAAGATTAATTAAAGATTTCAGATGATTAAAGTGCTAGCCTAGGGTGGTTTGGTCGGGTGTTAAACAAGTGTGAGCCAAACAATTATTCAAGTTCGATTAAAGACCAGTCTAGAACTCGGATCACTCAAGTAGAACAGTCCACTGTCGTGGTACTGCTCCCTATGCTGATCGATCTTGATACCTAAACTCTCGTTTGGATCAAGATGCGACAACAAGCAATAGAGGTCAAGTCCGATATGTTCACAAAACACCCTAACATCTA
The DNA here is from genome assembly GCF_020379485.1 of Brassica napus. Taxonomy (NCBI): domain Eukaryota; kingdom Viridiplantae; phylum Streptophyta; class Magnoliopsida; order Brassicales; family Brassicaceae; genus Brassica; species Brassica napus. The sequence continues at coordinate 10,735,227 of NC_063434.1, forward strand.
CTTTCGCTGGTTAGGGATGCAATGCTCATTCAAGTTATGTCTAGCAACCTATAACACTTTTGATGAATAGATTAAACCTAGAATCAGGCACTAAGTGGTTAACTTGATGCAAGCCTTAAGAACAACAGTGAATGAAGACAATCGATTTATAACTTATTTATGTCAAGCTCACAGATCTAACACCCTAACACCCTAGACTAAGCAAGCTGACTACTCAGCCATGGAGCAAGAAAACACAGAGACAAAGACTGAATAAAACATGTGTAGATAAAATAGAATAAGGGTTCAGGGGGTTCTTCTCTATGGTGAGAGAGAAGGAGCCTTCTCCCTTTACAAAGTATCAAATCACAAGTCTCCAACTCTAAGGTCTGGTTTTTTCTCCCAAAAACAGCGTAGTATCATAAGGAAAAACAGAAAAAGAAGATATATCAAAACCACAGGCGGCTGGGAGAGAAAATAGAGAGATTAGGGCAAATCCCGAAATAAGTTGTTGTTTCCTTAAAAATCTCTGCCGCTGGAACACTCCCTCGGAACAGTCACTCGGGTTGCTCCGCTATCCAGAACAGTCATCAAGACTGTTCTGCGTGAAAATCACCAAATTGCACTGTTTTCTGCCTCTTTTGTTCCAGCTGGTTCATCTCCCATCCAATGCAACTCCAGACCTGTAATGACTCGAAAAGGACTAGGAAGACTCGATAAAGACTTGAAAACCAATTTAAAAGCATATATACAAGATGTATAAAACACCATATATCACTACCAAATGGCCTGCTTGGCGGCTTCGGTAGCAGCCATGAACTCCGCCTCGCAGCGTGATAACGCAACAATCTCTTGCTTGGTTGAGCACCAAGTTATCGGACTCTTTCCAAAGTAAAACATGTGCCCTGTTGTGCTTTTACCGTCATCCTCATCCACGTTATGTGAGCTATCACTATATCCCTCGAGCACAACATCACCTCCACGCTCAAAGTAAAGACCAAGACTGCACGTTCCTCGTAGGTACCTTAGTACTTGCTTCAAAGCTGCAGCATGTGACACTTTTGGCTCTTGCATATATCGGCTAAGCACCCCAACACTAAAGGAGAGGTCAGGGCGTGTGTGCAGCAAATATCGCAAGCAACCAATACTCCGTCGATACTCCTTTTCATCAACATTGGTCTCAGTCGAGGCTTTAGAAAATCTCGCATTCATCTCCATGGGCACATGTGTGGGATTACACGAAGCCATTTTTGTTTCATCAAGTATCTTTTGTGCGTAACGGTCCTGGCTAAGAACAATACCATCTTCTCGTTGATGAACTTCAATGCCCAGGTAGTAAGACAATCTCCCGAGATCACCCATCTCAAACTCAGTAGCCATATCTTTCTTGAAACCATCTATCATCCGCTTTGATGAACCAGTGATGAGTAGATCGTCTACATAGACAACTATGACAAGCAGATCTTTGTTCACCTCCTTACGATACAGAGAAGGTTCCTTCGAACATCGACTGAAGCCTAAACCACACAATATCTGATTCAATTTCACGTTCCACGCCCTCGGTGCTTGACGCAAACCATATAGAGCTTTGTGGAGCTTATAAACTTTATTCTATTGTCCCTTGACCACAAAACCCTCCGGCTGGCTTACATACACTTCTTCTTTCAGGTCACCATGAAGGGACGCGGTTTTAACATCCAAGTGATGAACTTCCCATCCTCTCGAGGCAGCTAGAGCAACGATCAAACGTATGGTTTCGATTCGAGCTACCGGTGCGAACACTTCATCGTAATCCACTCCATGTCTTTGAACGTACCCCTTTGCCACCAGTCTAGCTTTAAATTTGTTTATGCTCCCATCAGCATTGCGTTTTACTTTAAAGACCCATTTAAGACCAATCGGTTTCATCCCTGCAGGCAGATCAGTTAGTACCCATGTCTTGTTTTTCTCGATCGAGAATATCTTGTCTTTGCAGGCTTCTAACCATACTTTCAGCTTCCTAGCTTCGTCAAAGTTCCATGGCTCCTCATTTATAACCATCAAAAGTCGTTCACTCTCGATCTCAGCTATTAAGACGTAATCATTAAGGTAAGAAGGCGTTCTACCAACTCTTTGCGACCTTCTTGGAGCCTGCGAGTCGTCGTCTTCTTCAACAGTGTACTCTTCCGAGTTATCTTCATCAACGACAGGTTCTCCATGTGTTTCTTCTTCTTGCGGATCATCATCAATTCTATCATCCGTATCGTTGAGCAACCGTATGTTTACTTCAAACTCTCCTGCCTTGGAATGCTCTGTTTCATCATTGTTGCTCCAATTCCATTCTCTTTCTTCTGTGAAGTGTACATCACGACTTACTACTATACGCCTCGTGACTGGATCAAGTAGCCTGTATGCTTTTGATCCCGGTTCAGTTCCCAGATGGACGAGCATCCTCGTTCTGTCATCAAGTTTTTTTCTACCTGCTGTCTCTGTTCTTGCGAAGCATACGCAGCCGAACACCTTTAGATGACTAATGTTTGGTTTCTTTGATCTTAACATCTCGTATGGCGTCATCCCATCCAGTGATCTAGTTGCTAGTCGGTTAATCAGATAAGTTGAGTGTCTCACAGCCTCTCCCCAAAGCTCGTTTGGCACGTGCATATGTTTCAAGATACTCCTTGTCATCTCCATAAGAGTGCGGTTGCGTCGTTCAACCACTCCATTCTGTTGTGGTGAATATGGAGCTGTTTAGTGTCGTTTTATTCCACTCTTGTCACAGTAGGCACCGAACTCTTGTGATACAAACTCACCTCCTCTATCAGTTCGCAGCATCTTGATCTTGTTCTTTGGTATCAGAGCCATCAAAATCTTTGAGACCTTTACACAAGAACGATGAGCGACGGTAAAGAAATCAAAGACGAAACCGTGAGCAACAAAGATGCAGGACCAACCCTGCTTAAATTTCCAACGCTCACATCGACGAATTATACCGTCTGGGCTATGCGAATGAAAGTGGCTCTGAAAGTTGGTGAAGTTTGGGAGGCTATCGATCCAGGGTGCAAAGAAGAGAAGAAGAATAATATGGCTATCAACTATTTGTTTCAATCCATACCAGAAGCTCTAATCTTACAAGTTGGAGACATTGACACAGCAAAAGCGGTATGGGAAGCAATAAAGGCAAGGCACCTTGGAGCTGAAAGAGTGAAAGAAGCTAGGTTACAAACATTAATGGCAGAATTTGATAGACTTCAGATGAAAGATGATGAAATAATTGATGCGTTTGTTGGAAAACTGTCTGAGATTACTTCAAAAGCGGCATCATTGGGAGAAATAATAGAGGAATCAAAAGTTGTGAAGAAATTCCTTAAAAGTCTTCCATGGAATCGTTATATTCAGATTGTTGCTTCTCTTGAGCAAGTGTTGGACTTAAAAACAATTGGCTTTGAAGACATAGTCGGACGACTAAAAGCTTATGAGGAGAGGATCAATGTTGGAGGAAATAATATACCTAATGAGCAAGACAAGCTAATGTATGCCAATAGCGATGCGGGTCAAAGCAGATATGGTTCAAGTTATAATGAGGGTCGAGGCCGAGGTCGCGGTGGTCGCTCTAACTGGAGAGAACGAGGGCGAGGCCATACTGGATCTTTTTACAGTCAACGAGAAGCATACAAACAACGTCAGAGTGGAGATCTGTCGCATATTACATGTTTTAGCTGCGATAAACAAGGACATTACGCGTCTGAATGCCCTGATAAGAAGCTTAAGCTCCAAGAAGCAGTCGAAAAAAAGGAAGATGACACTCAAGAGGCTGATGAACTGATGGTACACGAGATTGTCTATCTCAACGAGAAGAAAGTAAACCCTGCAATCTTTGAGTCGGATCTTGACACTGAAAAAATCTGGTACTTAGATAATGGAGCTTCAAATCATATGTGTGGGGATCGAATGTTCTTCTTTCAACTTGATGAAGCAGTAATAGGCAAAGTAAGGTTTGGTGACGATTCACGGATAGACATAAAAGGAAAAGGTTCCATCCGTTTTATCTTTGATGAGGGAGAGAAGAAGATACTAAACAATGTCTACCTTATTCCCGGGTTAAGGAGTAATATTATCAGCTTGGGACAGGCAACTGAAGTAGGATGTGAGGTTCGAATGAAAGACAACAAGTTGATGCTATTTGACAAATACGGGGACCTTATGGTCCACACTACGCGGACTCAAAATCGGCTCTACAAAGTGACCTTGAATGTTGATCGGATACAATGTCTTCAACTGACTACAGCATCAGATTCTAGTATGTGGCACGCTCGTCTCGGGCATGTTAACACCGAGACGTTAAAACTAATGGCAAGGAAAGAACTCGTAGCTGGCCTACCTGAAGTCGTGATCAGAAAAGAAACCTGTGTTTCTTGTTTACTTGGAAAACAAGCGAGAAAACCATTCCCGCATGCGACGTCTTTCCGAGCAACAATCTCTTGCTTGGTTGAGCACCAAGTTATCGGACTCTTTCCAAAGTAAAACACGTGCCCTGTTGTGCTTTTACCGTCATCCTCATCCACGTTATGTGAGCTATCACTATATCCCTCGAGCGTGGAGGTGATGTTGTGCTCGAGGGATATAGTGATAGCTCACATAACGTGGATGAGGATGACGGTAAAATCACAACAGAGCACGTGTTTTACTTTGGAAAGAGTCCGATAACTTGGTGCTCAACCAAGCAAGAGATTGTTGCGTTATCAAGCTGCGAGGCGGAGTTCATGGCTGCTACCGAAGCCGCCAAGCAGGCCATTTGGTTGCAGGAGTTTCTGAGTGAAGTCGTGAACAAGGAAAGCCGACGGGTGACTCTACGTGTTGATAACAAGTCAGCGATACAACTAGCCAAAAATCCTGTGTTTCATGGCCGGAGTAAACACATCCATAGAAGGTTCCACTTCATTCGTGAGTGTGTCGAGAACGAACAGGTTGAAGTTGAGCATGTACCAGGAAACAAACAAAAAGCTGACATACTAACCAAACCACTTGGAAGGATCAAGTTTGTTGAAATGAGAAATCTGATTGGAGTTAAAGATGTGAATGAGTTCAAGATTAAGGGGGAGAATGTTGGAGTTAGCTTGAAGAAAGCTTGAGGTGCAAGATAGTATTTTCCTAGTTGGACTTGGATTAGTTTAATGGATAATGATCATAATATGTTTTGTGTTTATCAACTAGGATTAGGACTTTGTGTTGGCTATATATAAAGCCTATCGTGTGATGATGATGAGTTGTGACTTTGGTGATTGAACATTGTGATTGAATAAAATTTGGACTTGTTGATTGGAACCCAAGATTCTATATAGGAGGTACTTCAGGCATGCCTCAGAGTATTAGGTATGTTTCTATTAGTGTCTGAAGACCGTCCCGTTCCTTCCTTCAAGTTCTCTGATGACTGGTGTTGAGTTCAGCTTAGTTAGGCTCGTCCTTTTGTTCAAATTTGAGAATTTTCAATCATTATCTCTTTGCAGTTAGGATTAGTCCTTTGCCAAAATGTTTATTTGGTTGTTTAAGTTTTTTTCCCTTTGATCTAATTTCAGAAAGAGTTTGTTCCTTCTGATTTATGGTTCTGGAGGGATTTAGGTCATTGCTGGCTCTTGGCTCTTGACTCTGGAGGGACTGGTTTTTGTACTTCATTCTATTGTTAAACTAATCTAATAGATGACAAAAAAAAAATTTACACTAAGATTTATAAAAGTTGTAGGACATGTTTTCCAAATTATATTGTTTAACATATATTTTTGAAAAAATTGTTTAACATAGTTTTGTACTTCCTATGCTTGGACTTAAATTTTGTAATTGTGTATGTTAATTTTGAATCTTTGTAACATATGTTAATGCAACAATCTTTTCATTAGTAAGTGTTAGAAACAGTCTGCAATTCAAAGGTGCACGATTACTTGTATTGTACGTAACAAACAAACGATATACTAACCACAAAGGTAGTGGTTAAGTGGTAGACGGATTTTGGGGAACTAAGTAACCTGAATTCGAAAGCACTCCACTAGATTTTATTTTGTTGCTATGTGGATATAAGACCATGTTAGTCTCATTTGAATATCCGAAAAAAATGTCTATCAATAAACTGCACCTCTTTTTAAAAATAGTTTGAACTTTTCTATAAACCCGTGATATATCCAGATTAATAAAAAAATATGCTTACAAACACTTAGAAGTTATGCTAACCAAAATGTGCACGTTAATTTTGTAATCTCTGTAACCTGGGCCTGGACTTAAATTTTGTAATTGTGTATGTTAATTTTGAATCTTTGTAACCTATCTTAATGCAGCAATCTTTTCATTAGTAAGTGTTAGAAACAATCTGCTATTAAAATGTGCACGATTACTTGTAAGTTGTAAGTAACTAAAGATATGCTAACCATAAGTGCAAGACTTTGTGAAACTAGGCAACTCAGGTTTAAATGCATCCTACTAGATTTCATCTTGTGACCATGTCGATACGAGGCTATGTTTTATGTCTCATTTGGATATCCGGAAAGAAGCGTCCATTCATGGATTGCACTTCTTTTTATAGATAACTTTTGATCTTTTCATAAATCTAGAATACCTCTAGGTTAATAAAAACGTATATAGTAGAATCTCTATAAATTAATAATGTTGGGACTTTAAAATTTTATTAATTTATAGAGATATTAATTTACAAAAGTTTCATTTTTTAGATTATAATCTATTTTTAAATATTTTTATTAATAAAATAAGAAAATATTTGATTTTACCGTATATAAATTATTTAATTGTTAGAAAATTGACTTTCATATTATTCTATTATCTTATTTAGTGTATATCGTTATGTTTCATAGAATTGTTATGTGGTTTTCGATATAATTTTACTAAATATTATTAAAATATATTAAAATATTAAGAAAGATAAAATATAATGTTTAGTTTGTACTTATATAAAATATAATGTTTATTTTGTACTTATATAAAATATATATAGAGATATATTATTAATTTACAATTTTAATGGAACTATATATTTACATGAAAAATTTAAAAATATTATTATCTTATTATTTTATCGATTTGTGTCATATTTTACACCGACCTAAATTGGGACCGACGAAATTTATTAATTTATAGAGATTATTAATTTATAGAATATTAATTTATAGAGGTTTTACTGTATTTACAAACACTTTGAAACTAGGTGTTTTGCCCGCACACGCGGGCTTAATCATTTTACAAATATTTATTAGTTTATTTTTTATTAATTCAAAAACCAGCATAATAACTTAATTATTTATGTTTTCAAAAAAGTAAATCAAACATCAAATTATATATAAATATATATGACGAAAAATTTAATTAAAATATATATGTTTATTATTGTGTAGAAATTTTAAAAGAAGACATTCACATATTAGAAATATTGCAAAAAATATCTTTATACAAATTTAGTTGATTAATATTTAATTATGAATTGTTTATATGTTATTTTCTTAACTTTTATAATTGAAAAAAAATTAAGATAACAACACAATATATAAGAATTATCTTATTTAAAAAAATATAATATTATAAATAAAATTTTGTTTTTAATATGTAATTAATTATATATAAAGTTCATTAAGGGTTTTAAATTTTATAATTAAAAATATGTTTTAAGATAACAACAAAATATATAAGAATTATCTTTTTAAAAATTAATAATAATATTATTAATAGAAATTTGTTTTTGATTATATAGTTAATTATATATAAAATTCATTAAGGGTTTCAAATTTTATAATTAAAAATATGTTTTAAGATAACAACAAAATAGATAAGAGTTATCTTTTTAAAAATTAATAATAATATTATTTATAGAAATTCGTTTTTGATTATATAGTTAGTTATATATAAATTCATTAAGAGTAGTATAGATATTAACCGCTCTAACTTTTAATGTGAGAGCTCTATTGCTAAAATATCTTTTAGTTGATTAATATTTAATTATGAATTGTTTATATGTTATTTTCCTAACTTTTATAATTGAAAAAAAAAATTAAGATAACAACACAATATATAAGAATTATCTTATTTTAAAAAAATCTAATATTATAAATAAAATTTTGTTTTTAATTATGTAATTAATTATATATAAAATTCATTAAGGGTTTTAAATTTTATAATTAAAAATATGTTTTAAGATAACAACAAAATATATAATAATTATCTTTTTAAAAATTAATAATAATATTATTAATAGAAATTCGTTTTTGATTATATAGTTAATTATATATAAATTTATTAAGGGTAATATAGACATTAACCGCTCTAACTTTTAATGTGAGGGTTCTATTGCTAAAATTTAGTTCGCAAATAATAGTATAGATAGATTATGTCGAGGTAGTTATAGCCTACAACTTATTTGGTAACAAAAAAAAAGTATAAAACTCCTGACGTTTTGTGGATAGTGAGAGTTGAATACGATAGGACTAATCTCAAAATTCATTTAAATAAATTAGGCTAATTAATAAAGTAGTTTATCCTTATTGGTTCAACCTCCCTATCTTCTTCAAGAGGAGAGCTCTTCTGTTAGTTGTCTCATTTCACACGTTACCCTCTTACTGATCCCTGTGGATATCTTCTTCGTGTAAACTTTCCTAATAACCAAATATCTCAACTATAACAATCCTTAAGGCCTTGATTCTTCAATAATCGTTAAATAAGGATCGGATGGATATATACATATGAAATTAAAATTTACCTAATTCTGGTCAACAAACTCAATGGAACCTCAACTATACTCCAACGAACCCAATCCCAATCATCTACTGAAACTCATTGATTAATTAGCTCATTTTAATCACGAATGTTAATCCATTAATAGCGTGCGCATACTTTTCTTTTGTTGTTGATCAACTTTATGTAGACATGTCAATTCACTAATTTATACCTTTTGGGACTTCATCATTCAGTTAACACATACAAAATTATTATAATTTTCTGATCTTTTAAAGTCTTAACTCATAATCTATATTCTAATCGTTTTTTGCCATCCAGTTAGCGCGATGTTTAACATTGATCATATATCGTCTATGCGATTCGATGTTGAAACATTAATTTTGACTTCCCAACTTTAAAAGCTAACCAAAAGTTAGCTTAAAAGACTTTTAAAAGCTAATGTACATAACAATTATGACTTAAAAATAATTAAAAACGTAGTTAAGATCTATACTAAATTTTTTATATTTTAAAAAATCTAAGGGTTAATCCTGCATGTGGATGTGGTGGGTGACGAAAGAGGCGGAAAGTTCTTTAAAGACCCGGGTTGAAACCTCACACTCAAATTACCATATGTGTGGTCAGACGATATGAATATCTAATTTTTCTTACAAACAACCAGATTTGTATGGCGTGGCATCGGAAAACAAGTTCTCAGAGATTAGTCGGTTGGATCTTAATCTGCCGGATTCAAGGGTTGACTCTACATATGTATGAAAAATATTACGGGATATGAATATGATTCTCAAATACAATACATGTGTCACAAACATGGATGGTTTAACATTGTTAGGGGTCTTAGGACAATTTATTTTTTACCCTTCAAATTTATTTTTTCTTCAATATTTTAAATATATTTTTCTCTTAAATTTTTTAACAGTAATATTTTGTGATGTAAAGAGACCTATATAGATTTAAAATATTTTTGGCCCCCTTATTAATTTTATTTATTAATTTTTTAAAATATATCGTTTATGAAAAAAAATAGAACCCCTTAACTACTAATATACGAGGGCACACGGGTTTGAGTTCGGGACGGTCGCATGGATTGTCTCCGTAGTTACCCGACACTGGTCACAAATAGCATGGATGTATATCTAAAGTTAATTAATTTGTGGTACATATTAAATCAATGTAACGGGGTATTCATTGTCCTATTAGAACAAGGAATCAATGAACTTAAAATCTAGTTAATTCCTAAACCGGACAGGATTCAGTTGACCTGACCAACCAACTTCCAAGTAGTAAGACCAAATTGCACCCTTACGTCAGAATCTATATAACTCTTTCCCACTTTTATGTCTCTCTTTCACCTTTCTTCTAAATCGATCTTACCTCTACCTCCATATAACTTCTTATTTAAATCAACTTTTAAATAGATTCAGAATCTTTATATCTCACGCAGACAATACCTCTCCGTGGGTTTCGTTAGAACCCATGTCTCAGAATCCAATCCACAGAAACATAGCACTCTTTGTTGTGTTAATCACGTTCTGTTTCTTGTTCTGTTCTGCCAGAAACTTACCGGAGGTATCCACAGCTAAAGCAACTCAAACAATAAACGTCAGCAACGCCACGTGGCATAATTTCGCACGTCTTGTGGATGTCCAGGTAGGCAGCCACGTCAGCGGCGTATCAGAACTCAAAAGATACCTCCACCGTTTCGGCTACGTAACAGAAGACGCGACGGACTTCTCCGACGTGTTCGATGGTCATCTTGAATCCGCGATATCTCTGTACCAACAAAACCTCGGTTTACCGATAACCGGAAGACTCGACACGAGTACCGTCACTCTCATGTCGTCACCGCGTTGCGGCGTTAGCGATACACACATGATCGACACCGGCGTGTACACAACGGCGCGTTATACGTATTTCGGCGGTAAGCCTAAGTGGAACCGCGACACGCTAACATACGCCTTCTCGGAAATACACAAACTCGATTACTTGAACTCCGACGACGTTAAAAAAGCTTTCCGACGATCTTTTGGTCGGTGGGCGAGCGTGATTCCGGTGACTTTTGAGGAGACTGATGATTACTCCTCGGCGGATTTAAAGATCGGATTTTTCTCCGGCGATCACGGTGACGGGCAGCCGTTTGACGGTGTTCTCGGAACCTTAGCTCACGCCTTTGCGCCGGAGAACGGGAGGCTTCACCTTGACGCGGCGGAGACATGGGTCGTTGACGATGACTTCAAGGGTAAAGGATCGACGGTGGCGGTTGATTTGGAGTCGGTGGCGACTCACGAGATTGGTCACTTGCTGGGGTTAGGACATAGCTCGCAGGAGTCGGCGGTTATGTACCCGAGTGTCCGGCCGAGGACAAAGAAAGTTGACCTTACGGTTGATGACGTGGCGGGTATACTGAAGTTGTATGGGGCGAATCCAAGATTACGGTTGGATTCACTGACGCAGTCGGAAGATTCTCTGCAAAACGGCGCCGTATCAGGGAGATTCTTGTCGGGGAATTTTACCGGTTATGTTCTGCTGGTTGTGCTGATTCTGTTCCTATAGGTTTTCAGGAAAATATAGTTTGAAAAAGCAAATTGTATAAATATAAAAAGGTATAGGGGAAAGGGATGGATATAGTGGAAAATGACATTTTCCATGGTCTATGGGATTATTATTCTTTGGTTTATTAATTACTTTGGGTTAAATGTACATCATTATCTCAAAAATTGAAAGATGAAGATGTTTAACATCATTGGTCCCGTTGCTATTGACGCTGCATAGATGAGGTTGATCAGTTATATTTTTGTTCCAAGTAGATCTTTATTTTCAATCAGCTAAATACATATAATTTATCTCCATATTTCCTTGTTTTCTCTTAAATAAAAAATAATTAATTGCTGAAATAATGTAAGAGCAGAATATTGCTTAATATTTTTGGTAAAGTATGAACGAATCATACAAACTTATTTTAACAATTTATATATTACCAAAGTATTGGTGGTTTAGTAATGGTGTAAAAAATTTCAGTTTTTTTTTTTTTTTGTATTTCAGATATAAATTAAATTTGATAAGAAGTGTTGATTAATTTTATGAAAGATTATGAACCTAAAATCAATTCTTCCAATGGTGTGGGAATTTCTATAACTTTAACATAGTTAGAATAACATTTTTCTTCATATCCTTTAAAAAAAATATGATAATAAAAAGAAAAAGCTCTGTATAAATTTAACAAACTATCCTAAAAATTTTAAGTTAAAAATTATTAGTTTCGTGAAAGATTATGGATTTAAGATCCAAAAAAAATATGATAATAAAAAGAAAAAAAGTTTATATAAATTTAACGACCTATCAAAAATCTTTAAATTAAAAAAAATATAATGTCCGAAGTCTTGTTATGGAATATCATCAGCCTATACGAAGATAAATTACTCAAAATTTTAAATGGAACACAAGAAAAAGAAGTTATCCTGTTTTTGATGGTATAAAGTCGAACCAGACCGGTTTCTAAGATTTATAAATGGAACGGTTTATTACCCAAACCTATTTAAGTCTTTGTAATATTCAGGCGCTCGTCTCTTCGAAAACCTCATAAACCCTAGCAATGTCCGGGGCCTTCTTCTACGATGCAGACAGCGACGACGAGCTCGAGTTCCTCAACCACGAACTAAACAGTAGCGGGGAAGACAAAGCTGAAGAACGTAAAGGTCAAGCAGAAGCTGTAGAAGACGAAGATGAGAAGCCTAGAGGAGGTAAAAGAAGCACTAACGCACATTCTCCGTGGGACTTCACATCTTATTCAAGCTCCGTCGGGGAAGAACACGCCCGCCGTCACACAACCTCTATCGATGAGAAGATCTCCAAAGCTATCAAGCATCGTCCGCTTCCCATCTCCACAGAGGAAGAAGATGTCTCCGATGCCCAACACGGCAAACAAGTAAAGATTCAAACTTTTAATCTCAAATTTCGAACTTGGAAACTAAAAGTGTTAACTTTAACTTGTGAAGGAGGAGGAGGAGTATCTCTGGGAAGACGAAGACACAGCTGAGCTCAAAGCAGAAGCCAAGCCGTTTTTCTCAACTGTGGATGGAGTTTCGTTTCAAGCTGATTCGTTCATGAAGCTCAATCTCCCTCGTCCGTTGATTCAAGCTTGTAAAACTCTTGGATACGAGAAACCTACACCTATTCAGGTTCCGATTCTATTCACGCACTGAGTTTTTTAATCTCAGTTACTATCTCGAGTTTTCATCTGAACCGCTAAATGCAGGCAGCGTGTATCCCTTTAGCAATGCTGGGGCGTGATCTTTGTGCCAGTGCCATCACTGGATCAGGGAAGGTGAGCTGTAGTAGTAATTCGAGGGTTATGTTAAGAAGTGTGGTGTTTTGGTTATGGTGATTTTAGTTTCTCTTTGTAATAATAATAGACTGCTGCATTCGCTTTACCTACTCTTGAGAGGTTGATGTACCGTCCCAAGCGGGTATCTGCTACTAGAGCTCTTATTCTCACTCCAACCAGGGAGTTGGCTGTCCAGTAAGTCGGCAACGATACCAATCCTTTACCATCTTTTGATTCTTGTTTCCTTAAAAGCTGATCTGTATTTTTGGAATGTGTTAACAGGATTCACAGTATGATTCAGAAGCTTGCACAGTATACTGATATCAAATGTGGATTGATTGTGGGAGGGCTTTCTGTGAGGGTATATGGATCTTATCTGTCTCTAATGTTTAATTCCTCTCTTAGAAACGTCTCTTACAATGGAATGATAGCAAGCTTTGCTAAATCTTTTATGTTTCTTGTGTTAGGAGCAAGAGGTTGTTCTGAGGTCAATGCCAGATATTGTTGTGGCGACTCCTGGACGTATGATAGATCATTTGCGCAATTCTATGTCTGTGGATTTGGATGATCTTTCGGTTTTAATTCTCGATGAAGCAGATCGCCTCCTACAGACTGGGTTTGCCACTGAAATACAAGAGCTGGTATCTATCCTTTTTTCATTACATTCTGATGCTTGGTTCTTGTGTACATATAATGATACTGAGCTCTAGTGAATTCGTCTCGCCTTTGCTAGTTTCTAGTCCGCAGAATTGAGCATTAAATTAATTTATCTTTGCTGGAGAAGTTTATGTTAGGCTTTTCATTGCAGGTTCGCTTATCTCCCAAGAGGAGGCAAACAATGCTCTTCTCAGCGACAATGACTGACGAGGTTAAAGAGCTGGCCAAACTCTCATTGAACAAACCGTTGCGTCTCTCAGCGGATCCATCAGCTAGAAGGCCTCCAGGCCTGACTGAGGAGTATGTCAGCTTCTACTTTATCATTTCCAGCCTACTTATGATTCTGAGTATACATCATTGAGGCCTAACTCGTTATCTGGTAACTGTAGGGTGGTGAGAATACGCAGGACGCGTGAGGCAAATCAGGAAGCCGTTCTTCTTTCATTATGCACAAGAACTTTTAAATCAAAAGTCATCATCTTTAGGTTAGACTTCACTAAGAATGTGATGCCTTTCTAATCCAAGTATTTACCCTTATATTTCACTTAGAGATTTGCTTATTTTTTGTTCTTCTTGCTGCAGTGGAACAAAACAGGCTGCACATAGACTGAAAATTTTATTCGGACTCGCTGGCCTCAAAGCAGCTGAGCTTCACGGAAACCTAACTCAAGCACAACGTCTTGATGTAAGAAACCTGGACTCATCAGTTTTTTTTTGTTCATCACTACCTCTGTTTGGCTCTTTGCAAGAACACTTAATGGTATCGTTTTGCAGTCTTTGGAACATTTCAGAAAGCAAGAGGTTGATTTTCTCATTGCTACTGATGTGGCTGCTCGAGTAAGTATAAGAAACAGATGCCTTATTTTCCAGATTGCTCTATTATTTAACTTCCTGAACACTCTTGTTTGATCAATCCAGGGGCTTGACATTATTGGTGTCCAAACAGTTATAAATTATGCATGTCCTCGGGAAATAGACAGGTAAAATAAAATATGATATAATTGAATTAAAATTTAAAAGGTATATTAGCTCTATTCTTAACTGATGCGAGGATAATATTTTTGTTCCTTTTGACTTTGCAGTTATGTACACAGAGTTGGTAGAACAGCTAGGGCTGGGAGGAAAGGTTATGCAGTAACGTTTGTGACTGACAATGACCGATCACTTTTGAAAGTCATTGTAAGCGAATGTTACTATTGCACATTGTCATTATTGCTTTAGTTTTGTCAGTTAAATTGATTTTTTGTTATTTGGGTTACAAGGCAAAGAAGGTGGGTTCAAAGTTAAAGAGCAGAATCATTCCAGAGCAGTCAATAGTCAAGTGGTCTCAGATAATCGATGAAATGGAAGATCAATACTCGGCTGTTATTCGAGAAGAGAGGTTTCATTTCACATCCATCAAAGTATTGCGTTATTCATTGATCTGTTTAGTCCTGGTTTTGAGGTTTTTTACTCGGTTGCAGGGAAGAGAGAGCTCTAAGGAAAGCCGAAATGGAATTTGCAAAGGTATGCATCTTTGGGTTTTAGAATTTAATCAGTTGTCATTGGCTTGATTTCTCATTGGTGGTACAGGCGGAGAACATGATTGAGCATAGAGATGAAATATATGCACGGCCAAAAAGGACTTGGTTCATGACAGAGAAGGAGAAGAAGCTCGTGGCCAAAGCTGAGAAGGTGTCCTTTTTTTTATTACTGCCTTCTCTTTCATCTAAACCTTAAAATGAATATTTTCTGAGGTGATTGTTGTCTGAATCACTCTGTCTGAACAGGATTCTGCACGGAACCCTTCTGGAAAGGAACTAATTAGTGCTGATATAGCGGAGGACCTCAAGATGAAGGAGAAGAGAAAACTCGAACGCGAGGTCCGTTTATTATTTCTTGGTTAGTGTTGGTATTCTCATTGTCTTCTTCTTACTAGAGAACTTACAGTTCTCTTGATCATATCATGCAAGTACAGAAGAATCTCCCGAGGAAAAAACGTAGAAAGCTTGAAGCTGCCAGAGAGATGCTAGAGGATAACGAAGGAGAAGAAGATGGTGAAGACCAAAAACGAGGAAGAACAAGAGTAAGTATTTCAGTGACAACTGTAATATGATGAAACATTGTGTTGATTTTGAAACGTGTTTGTTTTCAGGGGATGGAAAAGAAGAAGAAGCAAGAACCGGATAAGAAAGGACTGACACTAGTGAATCTTGGCTACAGGCGAGCAAAGGCGGTAAAGGCAAAACAGAGAGCAATTGATTCCGGTAAGATGGAGAGACCAACTCCAAACAAGAAACAAAACCTAAACCGGAGTAAACCAAGAACAACACTGCCTCGAAATGAAGAGATGAAAGATCTGTTCAAGAGCGATATGAGCGAGAAGAAAGAAGGCAGAGGCGGCGCCGCAGCTGCAGCAAAACCTAAGGGGAAGTCGAAGAACTCTTTCAAGAGCAAAGGCCGGTTAGTAAACCTTACTCTTAATAGCCAAATCTTAGATTCATAATCATGAAAATTTTGAAGGTAAATATTAAGATGAGTTTTTTTTTTACATTTTTTCTCGCGTGCAGATATAAACGTAGGTAAGAAGAAAACTTCGTTTTGAAAGATGTCAAAGGATAAAAGAGTTAACACAATTTTATTATTTACTGTAATATCATAGAGAATGGGACGTTAAAGATTTTTAATATCATAGAGAATGGGACGTTAAAGATTTTGTTCTTACTATGGTTTTATAATCTTATGATACAACTTGCCAAAAGGTCACGGTAGTGGCGATCGTTATTCATTGTTGTTGCCCATGTCTAGCAAAATCCTACCAGCACTTCAACACCATTAAGGGTTTTAAATTGAACCATGTGTAGCATGCATGTGGTGATTTTTTGAACATGCATGTCTCTGTATGACACATTGACACGCTCCAAAGATTCCACAACCTCAATCTTACGGTTTAGCTTTAATGTATAAATAAACAATATTCAGGATACAGTACTTCACAATAGTGGACACGATATCCTAACGATGTGAAAAACCCGATCCAAAATTCGAAATGAATTAACAAAATATCCGAATAGATATTGAATTAGGAGAACACGAATATATATCCGAAGATAACCGAACATAGGTATACTTAATCGTATATTTCTAATTTACTTCTATCATTTTATTAAAAATATTTATATTGATGTTACATATAACTAAGAACAAAAATATATACTATTCAGTTAAAATATATTTCATTCGTTCCTTAAAAAAAATTATATCCAAAATTTCAAAACAACATCCAAATTAGTGTTTTTCTGTTTTTAAAATTTTATCTGTAAACCTATTAATTGTTCGCTCTATTAAAAATTAGAAGATCAGTTAAGTTAAAGGTATATTTTTAAATACAAGAAACTTGAGCAATGTAAAATTTAATTTTCTTCTTCAAAATCTAAACATCCAAACCGACTTGAAATAATCGAACCCCGACTAAAAATACCGGAACTCGATCCGAACTGTAAAAATATCTGAACAGGTTCTTTATCCATATATCAAAATCCCGAAAATCCGAAATAACCGATCCGAACGGTATCAAAACGTCCACCCATATTTTACAAGAAACCCAATGAGAGGAAAAAATAGCAAATGCAAGTACACACCAGTGTTGTCTTTGCTAAGGAGACATACTAGAATTTCTATAACTATCCCTGGATCTGAAATCTTGCAGGCGACATTAAACTTCAAGGTAAACCTGAAAAAGAAAAAGAGTAATTAACAATACCTATTCTTAACATTTATACCCAAAAAAGTAACAAGAGTCTATAGCATTTTATGTAAACACACCAGTGCTGCATTCGCTTTACCTACTCTTGAGAGGTTGCTGCTCCGTCCCAAGCGGGTCTTTGCTACTAGAGTTCTTATTCTCACTCCAACCAGGGAGTTGGCTGTCCAGTAAGCCGGCAACGATAGCAAACCTTTACCATCTTTTGATTCTTGTTTCCTGAAAAGCTGATTTGTATTTTTGGAATGTGTTAACAGGATTCACAGTATGATTCAGAAGCTTGCACAGTATACTGATATCAAATGTGGATTGATTGTAGGAGGGCTTTCTGTGAGGGTATGGATCTTATCTGTTTCTAATGTTTGAAATTCATAGATCTCAGTTTACATTATTTGATGTTTGAGAGCAAGTTTAATTCCTCTCTTAGAAACGTCTCTTACAATGGAATGGTAGCAAGCTTTGCTAAATCTTTCATGTTTCTTGTGTTAGGAGCAAGAGGTTATTCTGAGGTCAATGCCAGATATTGTTGTGGCCACTCCTGGACGTATGATAGATCATTTGCACAATTCTATGTCTGTTAGTTTGGATGATCTTTTGGTTTTAATTCTCGATGAAGCAGATCGCCTTCTACAGACTGGGTTTGCCACTGAAATACAAGAGCTGGTATCTATCCTTTTTTCATTACATTCTGATGCTTGTTGATATGTTTGGTTCCCGTGTACATATAATGATACTGAGCTCTAGTGAATTCGTCTCGCCTTTGCTAGTTTCTAGTCCACAGAATTGAGCATTAAATTAATTTATCTTTGCTGGAGAAGTTTATGTTAGGCTTTTCATTGCAGGTTCGCTTATGTCCCAAGAGGAGGCAAACAATGCTCTTCTCAGCGACAATGACTGAAGAGGTTAAAGAGCTTGTCAGACTCTCCTTGAACAAACCGTTGCGTCTCTCAGCAGATCCATCAGCTAGAAGGCCTCCAGGCCTGACTGAGGAGTATGTCAGCTTCTACTTTATCATTTCCAGCCACCTTAATAGCTAGATTATAGTTTTGAGTATATATCTGAGCTTCTAAGGTGAATAGAAAAAAAAAAGTTTTTAAAAAAGCATGAGTTATTTTTGTGTTTGACTTGAAATTTTAGGTCATATTTGAAAAAACCTTTTAATCTATTGGCCAGTATTTTTGTCTAATTATCTCGTTAGCTGTTTATACCTAAATACATATATTTTGAAAATGATAAGTATTACGTAATTTATAACTATATACCTATTAAGAAGTTTCTCAATAAACCAAAAAAGTATCAAGTCTAATTGACATATTGTGGGATTATTACTGTGAGTTAATTATTAATTGAGAAATTCCATATGATATCTATTTTTAAGTTTTTGTCACAAAAATAGCACTCAATGAAGAAAATGACCAAAATCAGTTTTATTAATGGGTAAAAATACATTTTTACTCTATGGTTAACTATTCTAGACTTAGGGTTTAGAGTGGAGTTTTGGGATAGAGTTTCAAATTTAAAAAAAAAAAAACAGAAAATAAATATAAAAAATTTCAAAATAAAAAAAAATTATTTTAGTCATTTTTAAGGCTATTTTTATGACAAAAACTTAAAAATGACTATTTTAGATAATTAATTTAGGGTGTTTGTTTTTTGTTGGACATTTTTCCTAGAAATAATTGATATATATATATATATTAATTGAATTTGTTAAAAATCCATCTTCATTATTTTGACATATAAAAGAGAAATCATTTATCTTTCTTTTCTTGTGTTAGCGTTGATGTTCGAAGGACTCTACTTTGTTTTCTGGTCCGAAGCCTTCGGCCTAGAAGATTGCGGAGAAGGAGATGAAGAAAAAGATACTATAACTAAACCTAACAATCTTGTTCAGATAGAAACATAATGATTAACGGTCTCATGCATATAGCGACCCTAATACACATTGTAGGGATATATAATTAGTGCGTATGTCAAGTTTAGCAAATAAGAACAATGATGTTTTTCCACACGAGTACAGACGCATACGGGCTACATTTGTACTACACATGTAATCATTTGTAGCTTCTATATTGGTGAATATACCTTATGGACAGTACTAAACGACTAAACGAGTATGCATCGAAGAAGCCTGCCTGATAATTATGAGCTCACACGTCGTGAGGTGAGCAATTGATACCTAGTGAACGAAATTCATTCCCAAACACATTTAGAAGATAATTATTTTGTATAACTTTCTCTAGGTCTAAAATGTATTATATAATTAATACTAGTGTTTTGTTTGAAAATATTGAAAAATGTTTGTATATGTTATCAAAATGTTGCAATGAATTTTCCTGTAAAAGTGATATTTTCATTTTTGGTTAAAGGGGAATTTATACAGGATGTAAGCATTCATCTTGGATAATACTGTCTTGTTTAAAGAAAAAGTGATGGGTTTTGTTGTTCACGTGGTTCCTTTTAAATATTAGTATACCGTTTTTCTTGTAGTCTGAGGAGTTATATATTAATTTGGATGCGATTATTTATATAATTAATATTTTTGGTAAAATGTTAAATTTTATATAATTATTAAACACATATAACTTTTGTTTTGTTTTTGTGTGATGGGAATATGGTGAAAATTGAGATCTAAGCAAAGATAAGCACTTAACACTATAGATTCCATTGTGTGTAAGCCTCTTCTTTACTCAACAATTTATTAAAGTTCCAACAACCCAAATTCAAATTTCTGCCTTTTATATTCTTTGGTAACGTGATGTATGTATATATTCGGCTTTTTAATAAAACCATAATTACCAAGCATATATTAGCAATGTAGTGTATGGCAATGCAAATTCGATTTTTAAATACATGATGTTAATATCTTAATGTTTTTACATGAACAAAAGACCAAGCTCACATTTGAATATCCATGATATTTTGGATGTTTTGAGTATTTACAAGTATACTAGTTGTTCCGACACACAGATGCTACACGTGACAAGAATAATATTTACATTATTAAAAAAAGACTAGCAGCCTAGCACACACTTGTGTAAACAAAAAAAAAACAGTTGAAATTAAAGTTTTTTTTAAAACACGTTAGTAAATCAAATGTCCAAGATCCAAAGATCATGCAAAAGAATCAACTCAAGAATTCTAAATATCATAAAGACATAACAAAGATCAAACAATATATTATTATCATCATCGATGACCCTGAAAACTGAAGAACAAATCTTGAAGTAGTACTTGTTGCTTGTTTTATCTCTTGTCTTACATTGTTTGATAGAGATATCCGAAGATTCCAAACCAATAAATGGTTTTATAGTTTTAAGAACAATGATCCTGAAGAAACCACAAATCAGCATGATGCTTTGATCTTTTTACTGTATCCAATAATCTTTGGAAACCTCAGCTGTTTTATATGGCCGAAACTACGGTGACAACATCGTTTTCTTGCGGCGGAGGAAGATTCAGATCTATCACGCAGCGGCGGAGCTCCGGGAATTGTCTCTTTTCCGGCTTCGTTTCTTCCGCTTCAAGAACTGGTTTCTTGACAAGTTCAATCTTTCTTGAATCTCTCGAGAGCATCATCAAACACATGGCTAAGTCATGTTCCTGAGAACCATCGGAGACAGAACTCGCCGGTTCGGGCGAGCTAATATATCTCGTCATCTTCTTACTCCTTTTCTTCTTCTTCTTGTTCTTGGAAACCGCTGTCCTGCTCCGTTTCCGAACCGGGTCTACGGATTCAGGTTCGGTCTCGGTGTCGCTGTTGTAAACGATGGATGACTCAGGATCTTGACTGAAGACCCGGAAACTTTTCCTCGGGTTCTCTCGCAACCCGTAGACCAGAGTTTTACCTTCTGAAGAAGACGAAGACGAATAGACCGAGTCGCTGAGTTTCTTCCGAGTCAGCGTGTGTGATGAGACCAAGTGGGACTTCATGTGACCTCCAAGTGCTCTGCCATTACAGAAACTCTTGGAACAGAGCTTGCATTTGTGCTTATGCATTTTTCCAAATAAACAAGAACAGAACTAAAGAAACCTTAAGCAGAGACTTTATGTTTCTCTGTCCTTTAGAGAGAGAGAGAGTAGGTAACAAGCATTCTTCTCTTTTGGTCCATACGATAACTACTACTAATGATACGTAAAGATAAACTTTATTTATTTAGTTTTAGTAGAACAATTTAGAGAAAACTATACTATTTTTAATTCGACTGACAACGATGACCACTACCGAGTATAGAATCTCGAATTAATCCTAAAGATTGGAATTTTTAATAATAAGTTTTGTGTATATTGTGATTGGAGTTATACATGTTCTTGCAAGAAAATCAGCTAAATTTTGTTTATTAAAAATGTAAAATCGTTTAAAAGAGAGACGAAAGAGCAAAAAGAAAGTTGTTGCTTTGCCTTTTATTGACTAGGCACTTCTCCAATGCATAGATGAGTTTAGAAGCTTAATAAAGGTAAATGATGTACAAAAATTCAATTTTTCAAAAAAAAAAACTTGACAAGAAAACGATTATTGATTGAAAAATCGTTTGCCAATATACCGAGAGATTGTTGATTGTACTCATTGCTCTTATTTCGAATGAGAGAAAGAAAAAACAAAGCAACTTTCAACTTTGTGATGTGTTCAAGTATATGATTAGGGTCTCAATATTTTGAAATTCGAACTTGGATTGGATTTTTTTTTTGGTAATCAGTAGGATTGGATTTTGTTTTATGACTGCAGGTTTTATTTGAACGGTCATATAATTGCAGTTTCATGTTTCTACAAATTTGACACATTCGGTTCGATCAAAATTTTGTTATCAATTACATTTTCTGTTTTATTCTTTAAATTTCCAAGCCAAACAAATGTTCATTCATGTGTTCATTTGAATGAACATCCAAAAATTGAAACAATCACATTTATATGGATCAGTTATACTCCTCTGTTCCGTAAAATTTAAGAAAATGATATAAATACATTTATGTTTTTATTAATTACATCTATTTAACTAATAATATTTAAGATAAATAAAGCTATTTTAAGATCAACGCATTTTGTAATTTATATTAAGGTTAAAGTAAATATAAATTATATTGAAACTCAATGATACTATTTATGTAATAAAAAGAAAAAAGTCAAAATAAATTGCTTTGTGAAACACATCGAATACTTCCTCTGTTTTTTTTACAGGATGTTCTAAGAGTTTCATACAAATTAAGGCATCTAATAAAATACTCCATCTGTTCCACAAAGATAGAATTTTTATTATTTTTACACTTATTAAGAAAACACATTAAACTACTATAATAAATATATCATTTTCTGTAATTTTCAATTTTTAATAATTTTTAACCAATAGTAATTCAATAAAGTCAATTAATTTTCTTAAAGTTTACAACTTTTTCATATAAAACACCAAAAATACATTTTTCTGAAATAAACTTTTTTTTCTAAAAAGTCTATTATTAAAGAACAGAAGGAGTATTTTTTATATCTTTCTCCATCAATATTCATTATCATCTCTGGTGACACACATTTCATTTTGAAAGAATAATAGTATAAGGGTAAATAAACTATATGTCATTATACTTCGTATTGTTTTCTGGGAACGTCAACTATACTGAAACAAAATAAATATTCTAAAACGTCATTTAAAAGAAAATGGAGAGAGTATTAAACATTTAGTAGAGGTTATTAGTTGTTGTATTTTAATGGATTTGAAAATCCAAACTAAATCTAGTGTTATTGGTTCTGTGATTTTCAAATCTGTATTAAAATCATGTGTTATTGGTTTAATGATTCATAAATTCTGTATCAAATCAAGTGTTATTCAATCGTACGGATTTACTAATATATTTGATTTTATAATGGATTTGAATGGATTTGTTTAGATTTTTTAGTTAAAAATACAAATACTCAAATCCGAGGCAAAAACCTCCGAATTTACATATTTTACTTAGATTTATAAATATTATATAGATTTCTAAATCAATCAAAATATATAAACCAATAACACCTCCTTATACACTAGTTGAATGAAATGGTAGATAAGTAAAGCTCGTGTTTGAAAAAAAGTATATAAGTAAAGGTACAATCCATGTCTAGATAATGAAATATCTAGTATTTATTTGTCAACAATGAGACATCTAAAGAAACCAAAGAAATTTTTTTTTTAAAATTGAGAAATTTGGCTTAAAATGGAGTAAATGGGAGACATACATTATCGCTGGCTGTATATAAATTTCTGGAATATCGGTCTACATTCACCTTATTCGTTGCTACTTTTCAAAAATTTAAAAACAATTTTTTTTTTGTTTTTTTTTGGTAAAAAAAGTATATTTTATTTATTCAGTTAGGTTCCTACTTTCTTTGTGGTTGCAGTTTGTGTCGCCAGCTGCATTCGTAGCTTTGTAGTGGTAGTTTTATAACACTAATACAGAACCATTCATGTTTCTGTCTTGACACTAAAGAAACATAACACCTTTTTTAATGGGCACCTAGTAACTTCCTTATTTATTACAGAAATATCCCTGATCCATCTTTTAAAATCACGTTTCTGCATGTTTACCCTTACCTGACTTTCAGAGTTAAATAATCATTTATCCACTGACGGTCGACACCATAATAAAGATGAAGAGTTTTGTTTAATGTTTTAGATTTTTAACTTAACTGGAGCAACTTTCTTTTAAAGAAAAGACAGAGGGAAAAGATTTCATTATGTTTTTTTTGGACAAATGATTTCATTATGTTATCCGAAAAAAAACATGAGATGAATGGTTTTTGGTAAATCGGGTCTCGTTGGCCATGTAAATGTGGGGCATGTGGCATACCCTTTGGCGCTTTAAGCCTTTAAGCTTCTGATGGAGAAATGTGGTCCTAGTGGGCCGATCATACATAAAATGAACTCAATTTAACAAAAGGTACTTACGTTTTCTTTTGAAATCTTTAGTTCCACTCATGCATTTCCTTTTAATCCCAGTTAAAAGCTAGACAAATGTGAGAGATATATCTTTGACAGGATATTTATTAAATGAAGAAAAAGCCAATCTCATATTTGTTAATATTCTCTAACCTTTATGTACAGAAGCAATCCACCGTATTAATCAATACAATTTGCTGAGACTAGAACTACTCCCGGACTCACCCAACCGCGGAAACAAAACCTCTTTGTCAATCAAAATTTGAAGATGGGATGTGATCTTCACAAAGGAGACCCATAGAAACGGTGCACAACAGAAGGCATATCCGAAAACCGACAATGCTCTAACAACACCATCAGGATAAGAGGGAAAAGCCATCACAAGGAGCGTCCCGAGAATGCCAAGCCACGGTGTCAAAACATGGAGCACTGGAAGCAAGAAAGCATTGATGGGAATGGAGGAGAGAGCAAAAGAACCGGTCAAGTAGAGTGACCAACCCATGAGCGGGTGGATGGTCTGTGGGATGATGAAGGAGGGTATAATGTATGCTGACAGGATCAAGAGGAGTGCAACCATCTTGAAAGCTGTTAGATTCTTGTCAGAACGTCGGTGACATAGCTTTGACATGCTGGAACGCGTTAGACGCGTGACTAGTATGATTCCTAGGTAGAACACTGCTTGGATTAGGACCCAAGGCATCTCCGCTGAGTAACTGCAATGGAAGAGGAGTGTTAGAATATAGCCTTTTTTGGATTAGAACACTGCTTGGATTAGAACACTTCTTAGACGTGGCTCCATAATATATTAAATATAGCCTTTTTTAATTTATAACAAAGCGATATGGAGATTATATGAAGTATGGGTTTCGGTATGTGCAATTAAATATACCTTATGGTGTAGCGGCGTTGGTGGTGCCATGATAGGCCTAAAGGAAGAACAGGCCATGACCACCAGTACCATGGCTTTAACCAGACTGCTCCAGGGAACGTGATCACACTGTTTGGTCCACACGGTACATTCCATCTGAGTTTAAGGTCTAATAATAATATTCAAAGATTAGCAAAATGTTCTGAACTTTGGGGTTATTGAAATGGAGGGAGAATAGAGATCACTTACAATAGTAAGAGGCGTCCATTTGATACCCCAAAGGAAGCCTAAAATGTCCGGTGAGCACGGTGCTGCGGTTATTAGGAGGACGAAACAGAGGCTGATTAAGTAAATCAGAGAAGTAACTAACAAGAAAGCCTTGATCAGCTCCATCAGGATTATCTCTTTTTACTTCAAGCTCACGAATCATGTCTCTGAAGACCTCCATTGATGGCTGCAGCACAAAGAGGCCAGTGTGGAAGATGCAAGGGTTGATGAAGACAGCACAAAATGAGCCGCATTGAAAGAGCTCGTCAGTGTTCTTGAGGAATAGATTGTCGGCATCGAGCATAACAACACGGTCGTAGTTTGAGAGAGACCAAGCGTAGAGCTTGTTCAGACTAAGTTTGAATCTATTGTCGAAGTTGGTTTGTTTCTTGTATGGATTCTCAAGATTCTCTACTCTCACTACTTTTGCTCCGTCCATTTCTTCCCTACATAAGAGCATATTCATTGTTCAATGGTAACTTGGTAAGATCTCAAGAAGGTATAAAAAGGAAGATAATAAGAAAACTTTTGGACTAAAATGAGAACTCATGACACGTTTTAAAAGATTGTTCTACCATTTGTCAAATTGTAATTAGTTTCATTTTCTTAAAAACAACTGAAATTTATTTAATTACAAAATGCTTTGAAATACAATATTTTATATTTTAGAAATCTCTTTGAGATACTAAGCATTGAGGGTGTTCTAACCCATTAGTGAACTGTATTAATTGAGAATCTATTGCTCAAGAACTGTATTTGTTTTTGTAAACCCTCAAGAACTGTATTAGTTTCTTGTAGTTGACTGTTTTTTTAATATTATGTATTAAGCAAGAAATGTATTTTTAATTAATTTGACACTTTTCCCTTTCCAGAAAAGGGAAACCAACAAAAATGTTTTTAAAGGATTGAAACTATGAGTTACTAGAATAAGGTATTTGACAGCCCCATTTACTTTTTTATAATATATTTTCTTATCTCTTAAAATTTAAATTATCAACAAATCCACTATTGTTTATGAGTATATCATATAGTTTCTTTCCACTATACCTAATAAGAAACATTAAACTTGCACCTAACCCGTGTAAGTTTTGCATAAGAAATCAAAAGGGTGATACGTATAGGATGCAGTATGGTAGACAAAAAGGGAATTGATCATTACTCCCTCTGTTTAAAAATTGTCATCCGAAAGATTTTGCAGCACATTAAAAATTACTTAAAATTTGTAATTTATCTTATGTTCACACATTAAATGTTTTTTCTTTCTAATTAATACACTAATACATTGAGTTTAAAAATAAACATTTATTTAAAATTTTGTATTGAAAACACAAAATGACAGTTCTTTTAAACAAAAATAAAATTCTAAAACGACATTTTTCAAGAAATGGAGGGAGTAAAAGTAAGCTTTCTATGTTTGAAGGAAATCATTTAATTATCGCTACGACAATTGTATATCAACAATAGGTAGAGCCTATAGATAAAACGAATAAAATAGACAAGCTTAAAAAAGGTCGTGGAAACACGTCTGCTATTAAGACTGTCTTGTTCAGATATTTTCAGTTTTATTTTATGTTTTCAAAAGAGCCAAGCCGTCCTAAGCATAATCTTAATTGTTATTATGCTGGCTTTGTTGCTTCTAAGCTAAAAATACTTATAATTACTAATTTTTGAAAATTTAAAAATTGTTTTCAGGCTGTTACCCACACTACTGCTCTCCAACTATTTAGATATTAAAATTTTGACTTTTCACATTTTTGTAATTTTTTTTTCCATCAACATTTTTGTAATTTATACAAGGTTGGGAATTTTATGATATTTTTTTTTTTGAATTATACAGAGGTATCCTGGCCCCACCAAAGTGATCCAGACTAGTCACGTGTTGCCACGTGTCGGTCCTCTGTCCCTGGCGATGCCGAAATGTTAATTCCCCAGTGGCCGGGATTCGAACCCTGGTGGCGGTACTCACAGCTGTAAGCCCTTTACCACTAGAGCTAGAAGCCCCGGTTTGAAATTTTATGATATTACTTGATTAAAAGTAAAAAAAAATGTTTTAAACCAATTAAAACGGAATTGTTTCGGGGGTGAAAAGAATAAGAAGATGAGAAGACACTTACAGGTTGTGAATCCAGTTGAGTGGAACGTCGAGGGAGGCGATTACGACGATATCAGCGTTAACATGGTGACCTTTGAGCGATCTGATCAAGACACGTGTCGCAACGTAGAACTCGTAGTCCCTTGGAGTTCCCATGTACATCATCGTCGCATATGCGTTCTTGTGCTCCGACCCCCGCGTCTGTAAACCTCGCTCCATCACCATGGTCATCGCGTTTGCGTTTTCAGCTTCAAGCGGCTGAAACAGCTGATCGTGATAACCTGACGTCTCGATGATCAAAAGAGACAGAACCCAACACGAGAACACCATAGCTCTCTGCAAATTCATGCTTAGTACTCTCTATACACCAGCCAAGAAGGAAGAAACTAACAACTTTGAGAACTGTGTGTTTGTGGGGATTTTCAACTTATAAGGTTTTGGGTTTTGTTTCTCTCTTTTTGAGAGAGACTACGTCACTCATATACATATAAAGGGTAAGCAATTATATACAAACACATGTACTAATTAGGCTTAGGCATATTTTCCGGATCTGAAGATCCGAACCGATATTCATCCAAAAAATCGGATTTCGCATCGGATTCGGATATAGAGAAATATCCGACTAGATATGATTTTTTATGTTCCGGGTACCGGTTCGGATCAGGTATTATTACCTAGTATCCGAACAAATATCCGATTGTATCTGATATACTTATGCAATTACGTAATTCCGGCCTCAACTGTTTTCTCCTTTTCATTGATGTATAAGATATTTTGATATTTCTTAATCATTTTTTACAACTCTTGTTTTAATGCATCTTTTTTAGCAACTTGCTTATGCATCCTTTTGTTAGTTTCATTATAAAACTTTCATCTCTATTTTATGTTTCTTTGCTTGTTTGGAATGCTGGATTATCCTATATTTAAAATGTTGGATTTCTTGTTTGTTTGAAGTTTGCTTAAACTTTTGTTTTATTTGGTTTTAAATCTTTTTGTATTTATCTTATTTTATAATGTGTTTGGGTTTATAGTAATTTAGGATTGGATGTTGATATTTTCGATTATGATAAGATAAAATATATGTCAATCCGAACCAAAACCAAAAAAATACCGATTCATTTGGATATATCCAAAAATATTTGGATCTGACAAGTACCGAACTGAACCTGATCCGATATTCTTAATTACCAGATCAGTTTCCATTTTTCATATCTAAAAGATATGCTACATGAAATTTTCGACCCAAACTCGGTATCTGAATGTCCATGTCTATGTCTAGTAGGCTAGTACAAATAAAAGAGGAGGAGGTTTAGAGTAGACTAGGAAGGCGTTAAAGTTATTATAGTTGTGAGCAAGATTTCTTATATAGAAAAGTTTCTTTTTCTTCCAGAATTGTAAAATTGCCTATTTAAGAATTAAATATTTGGAAAAAGTTTAACCAAAAGTGGTGGATTTTGGTTGTTGTAACCGAATAAATTACTGGTAGTTGAACCCAAAATTTTAATGGACACTGAGAATTTCTGATACATGCATTGGCTGTAAAATTTCATTTTCACATTTAGCTTAATAGTACGTGAAGTTTTTTTTCTAAATATACGTTGCATTTAATCAGAAATTTAGCAAAGGAACAATCAGTCCATCTTTAATAAAGAACCCATCTAATAGAACTTAAATATCGTAGTCCAATATAGTAAGTAGCCCAAGACACGAAATTGCATCGTAAATTTTTTCCCATCAAATTGCATCCTAATTTTAACAGTAGAGAAGAAAAAACATATTACTGATAATATATGGCAAATTCGTAGGAATTCCAACTCTTTGTGGACGAAGGAAAGAAATTTTGGCTACGAATGATTAGAAAAAATATAGTAGCAAACCAAATTTTAATAACTTTTAAAATATAAAAGCAATTAAAATAAAGGAAACCTAATTTTACTATTAATTCACGAAAACAAAACCATCACTAATAATTATATTCACTAATAGTTATATGGAGTATATTATTTGCATAATTAAACGACTAATCTAATTAATTTCCAGTTGCATCTGTATTCATTATGCAAACAAATTTTAACACCAACAGCTGTTAAGTTTAGAGGGTAATAGTTGAATTACAACATCGACTTTCAAATAAGGGATACTACAGTATATTATTTTAGAAAAAAATGCTATACATTTTTACACAAACATCTTATTTTTAACGGTGAATAACAAACAATATACATGTATAGAGTAATTTACATTAATAGACACTTTTTGTCTTTTTATTACATTTGAAGTCACATGTTACTACCGAGATAGTTTTTGTAACTAGAAACCAAACCAGTGTAATTAGAGTGGTCCCACAAACTTTTTAAATTGGTCACTTTCTTTCTTTTTTTTTTCTCGGGACCCAACAAATAATTGTAAACCAAAAACGTATTTAAAATAGAGAATTTGTACTCACTACACACAAAATCTATCCTATTTGCACTCCATACTTTAATTTTCCCCCAATTTTTTTCCCTCATCATTAACATTTCCCCCCCCCATTGTATGGTATCCCACTTTTTTTGTATATTGAGCTAATTTGCTCTTTAAAATAAATCAAAGCTTCTTCTTCCATTGTCTGCTTCTTCTCCACCGAAGCTCGTGCATGCCGCCACGGCCTTTAACCGTCGTGTCGAGACAGACTTCGTCGTTCAAGCTTCCTCGTCTTCATCGGCTTCTCCGATTTGTGGCTGAGCTTGTGCTATGATCTTCGTCGGCGGTTCCACCTGATTTAACTCGGCGTCTCTCCGTCGCGGCTCTGCTCCGATCACGGTCATGTCTCCACGTCGACAATTGTCTCCACCATAGGTAGCCTCCTTTTTCGATTCAGCTCTCATATCCAAGTCGTCTCCTCCTCGCCGTGCATGGCTCCTCTCCCGGCGTCGTGACCTCCGGTGTACTGTAGATAGATGCCTTCCGAGTTCGAGATCGCCATTGTTAAATCTTGAGATCAAGTTTTGTTAATTTTCAGTTTTCGTCCTTGTAGTTTCAATTGTTTTCACTTTCACCTCAAAACTTGTATAATTGAATTTAAGTCCTTTTGATTTAACCCCAAACTATTTAATTTTACAGAATAAAACATTTCCATATTGGCACAAACAATCCTTGAACTAATGGTTTTTATCAATCTCACCCTTAACTTTGAAATTTGCAGAGATAACCTGTTAATAAAGCCCCAAATTTTAGACTGTGCACTTCAATTCTATTAAGATGTAAATAGTTTGTAGACTTGTAGTGTACATCTTTGTTGATGTCCATATGTACAACAATTTCATTGTGTACAAGCAATTGATCTTGTCTATCATGGAACATGTGTATATATTGTTATCGTTTATAAACTCAAGTTTCTTGTAGTAAATTTTAAATGATATTATTTTAAGATGTAAATAGTTTGTAGACTTGTAGTGTACATTTTTGTTGATGTCCATATGTACAACAATTTCATTGTGTACAAGCACTTGATCTTGTCTATCACAGAACATGTGTACATATTGTTATCGTTTATAAACTCAAGTTTCTTGTAGTAAGTTTTAAATGATACTATTTCAAGATGTAAATAGTTTGTAGACTTGTAGTGTACATTTTTGTTGATGTCCATATGTACAACAATTTCATTGTGTACAAGCACTTGATCTTGTCTATCATGGAACATGTATACATATTGTTATCGTTTATGAACTCAAGTTTCTTATGTAAAAGCGAACATTGGATTTAAACATGTATATCTGCATGTTTGACCAGTATGGATAACAAATTTAATATCTACATGTACACATATTTTTCGTACATCTTTTTGATGATATCCATATATACATGTTCTATCTAAAAGAAAAAAAAACATAAGAAAAAACTGGATAAGGAGTGTTGCACGTTAAACAAAAAAATTAAACATAGTCAGTACTCATTGTATCAACCAATCACCGGTTAACAAAACCGGACCAAACGAAAATTAGTTTGGATGTACTGAGACATTGTAATTTTGAAGCTATCATTGATCAGATGTGAGACATCACCAAACGTGTATATTGTGATACTTCTCGACCTATATGTTTAAAACTTATCTGTGAGTAGTACTCTTTCACATGTCCAGACAATATGTTTACAAACAACCACTATAAAAATAAAAACGCCAAATAATTTGATACAAATATTACCATTGTACTATAAACTTATATATTTTTGAGAGTTTGTACCAAAAGCAGTCTCTCTCTCTAAAATTAAAATCTCTCTCCCATCTCTCTACCTCGCCTAGGTTACCGCCGCTACTCCACCGCCCTCCGGCGGTCGCCGCCGTGTCTCTCAGGCGGCCGCCGGGCCTTGTTTGTTTCTTCTTCTTCTGCTCTGTGTCTTCTTCGTTGTTCCCCCCTGTTTTCCCTCTGCGGCTCTTGGCGTTCGGCGAAGGTCCAACCCGTTTTAGATCCAGAGTTTTCACTTGGTCCATGGTCAGATCTGGAGAGTTTATCACTCGAGGACGGTGTCTTGCTTCTCCTTAGCTCTGTTCTGGTCTCTTGTAGTGCCTCTGTCCGATTTGGATTTTTATTTCCCTTCGTTGCGTGTTGAGTGAGAGTGGTGTTGCGTGGGGGTTGCAGAGAACCTTGTCCCTGCTTGGTGAGCTTCTGTCCTCTGGCGTGCGGTGGGGCTCTGCGGTATGGGTTTGGTAAGGCTTCAGATAGCGCGGATCTGGAGCTCGGTCTCTCTTCTTTTACAGGTGGTCTCCTGTAAGCGCGCGTGGGCTCTTCTGGTGATGGTCTCTGTCTCCGATGAGCTCTTGTGGTAACGTGCGGTGGTCACGTCGGCGCGTGGTGGTGGAAGCTTGCGTGTTGTTCAGTTGGGGTCTATATTTTCTGTCCTTTATGACAGTTTCCCGGTGGTTCCGGTTTGGTCTGAGCCGTGACCTAAGTCCTCCTCGCTCCCTCTCTTCAAATAAGGTAGTTGCGGCTCTTGGATGAGCTCGTGTGGTGGTTTGGACTCTGTTCTTGTTCTTGTTCTTGTGAAGTTGTTGGTCTCTCGGACGGCTCGTTCTACTGCGGTTGATCTTTCGGAGAGTTAGCCGCCTTTCGGTCCGCTATTTCTATATGGGGTTTCGGTTCAATGGGTGTAACGGTCATGTCGAGTTGGAATGGAGGCGGCAATCTTCAAGACGGCTTGACAAACGACGACATCATCGCTTGGTGGTTCTCTCTCGTGCCGTCGGAAGTTCAGCTGTCGGGTGAATTGAGTTTTGTTTGTGTTCGGATTCTTCTTCTGGGTCTTGGTTTCGGCGGAGCGGTCAGAAGCTGTAGGAACCGTAGCATCAAGGTTTGAGGGCGCCTTTCTCTCGGTAGCTCGCGGTGCCCGACTCTCGATCTCGAGCGGTCTCGGTTTGCAAGGTTCGAGCTTGACTCGTAACAAATCGGGTTCTTAGACTTTGTCCGGCTATCATCTAGTTTGTCTCATTCCGCTTAGGTCTCTTTGTTTAGTTTCGTTTCCGCATTCTGCTACCTGTTTACTGTGTAACGTCTGTCTCAAATTCGAAAATTGGTATAATAATTTAACATTTTACCAAAAAAAAAAAACTTATATATTTTTGAGATTGACTTGTTATAAAGTTAGTTCAAGCCTATTTGATTGTTAGAATTATTCTCTATAAGCAGCCGTCTTAATTCATGTTTTATAGCTTTGAGCACTTGTTTTTGATTCATTTGCATTTGAAAATGTATGGAATACACAAATGGAAGTTTGAGGTCAAAATCAATGGATATTTCTGTACAATCGAACATTTAGGGTCTAAAGTAAAATATAACTTTAATTCGGAGGATCAGATTTGCAAAAAGGCCAAAACTGGCCATTGTTATCAGGAGCTTCTAGATCTGGAGAAAGTCGCCGTCGATTCCGACGACGGAGGAGCTGGGGAGGGCGTTGAAGCTTCCCACAGGACAGGAGACACCGCGGAAGTGTAAACACGTGGAGAAGGAAGAACGCGGCGGTGGATGGAGCTCGCCATGACTGAAAATTCTGGCGGATAGCTCGTCGACTTGGAACAGTCCCGGCGTCCATAGTACGTGACGGTGAATCACCCACCGTAAGCTGTGATCGTGGCTCAAGTGAACCTTAGCAGACCAGAGATCGATCTAGATCGAGAAGTTCAATTCAATTTAAAAATATTAATTGATAAAGAATAAAAGAGAATGTGGACCACAAATTATAATATGGTTCTGTTTTGGTTAGAAAACCTAACCAAAAGTGAACAAATAGTTAGGAAAAGTGTTATTAAAAGTGTAAATGTGACTCTAGATGTAATACTTTCTAATAACAGGGAAAGGAGGCATCTCTTCTGGAGCCCCCAAATGTAAAAAGGCAATCTCAGAAAGACACCCATATTAACAGAAAGATAAATATTTATTTTTAAAATCAAAAAATGCGGAAATGACAAAAAACCCTGGAATAAATGAAGGATTTACAAGTTGTACCAGGGTATAACCCATCCGCAAGGACCCGACCCGAATGTATAGTCAATTCAATTGAACAAAATCGTTGAACCGTTTAACCAATCCCTGGAAACCAAACCAATCCCTCAAAACCAAACTCATCCTTCGAAACCAAACTAAATATGTCGGTTTTATCAAACCCTTTACAATTTCCCTAAATCCTCCAATTGATTAATTCATTCGACTCCCATTTCTCCCCCCTCTTTTCACTCCACTTTAAACGAGAAGAAACCCTAGTTTTGAAAATCAATCGGTGAGTTCAGAAGAGCCAACAACGATTACGATATGGTGGTCGAAACGAGAGGAGGGGGTAAGAGGATAATCCAACGAAGGAAGAGGTTCGGAAAATGAAATTTGTAAAAACGACCTCCGATAATATTGAGAAGACGACGACAGAGAATGTTGAATCGACGGGAACGGCAAAGACGACGGAGATTGTTGACTCGAGGGAGAAGACGACGGATGTCTCGACGGAGGTGACGACGGATGTCTCGACGGAGAATACGACGGATGTCTCGACGGAGAAGACGACGGATGTCTCGGCGGAGAAGACGAGTGAGGACGCGAGGGAGAGTACGGCAGAGATAACGGAGGCGAGTGATGTGGCTTTAGAAACTGCTCCGGCGACAATGAACAAAGGTCCTGCTGGCCCATCTCCTCCAACTCCTCCAGCAACTCCGGCGATAGGGACTGAATCTGAAGAAGAAGAGAATGAGGAAACCCCTTCTTCTGGAGATGTAGAGAATCAGAAAGCCGGTTCTGGAGAGGAAGAGAATGATCATGACGACCGTTCCGATGATTCTAGCCAGGAGAATGAAGATGCTGAAGAAGAACAAGAAGAAGCAGATGAGAAGGAAGATACTGAAGGTTCTGGAGAAGGAAATGGTGACAGAGAAAGAAATGGAGACGGAGATACTGAAGGTTCTGGAGAAGGAAATGGTGACAGAGAAGGAAATGGAGACGGAGAAGGAAAGGATAATGAGAATGAAGGTTCTGAAGAAGAAAATGACCGAGAAGAGTTAGCAAATGTAGACGACAATGAGAATCCACCTGAACCCGGGAATCCAACTGAACCAGAGGTAACAAATGTAACAAATTTTCAATTGAGTGTGTTAATGCTAGTAATACTAGGGGAAGTATAGGAATAACATGTTAGTTTTGGTAGAGGTAAACTGAAATTGTGTAAACGGATATAACTTGGATATAACTTGGATATAACTTGGATATAGCTAACTTGGATATAACTTTAGTATGACTTGGATATAACTTTGGTATAACGTGGTGAATACTTTGGTATAACATGGTGAATACTTTGGTATAACTTGCAGGGTTTGAATGAAAATGTGGCAATCGAGGCAATCAAACCAACCAGCATGTTCTTCAAGCCAACCGAGTACAGAAAAAAAATAAAGCTAGGGACAAGGTGTATGATAGCTAGCGCGATTAAGACGCTAAAAAATCTGAAACCCAAGCTGTCTAACGCCGAGATGAGCTGGTTCACAGGGCATCCTCAATTCAGACACATTTTCCACATGAAGATAGAGACTAACCACAGGGTTCAGGGAATGTGGATGTTGTTGTTGCGTACTGCTGGTATCGAGAAGCTGAGAGAAGTGTGGTTTATTGTGAATGGGGTTCCAATCCGTTACGGGCTGAGGGAACATGGTTTGATATCTGGGCTATTCTGCCAGAACTATCCTCTCGGCTATAAAGAGCTTGGTGGGACGAGGTTCGTTGATCGTCATTTCAAGGAAGGAGAACCGAGAAGGTTAGAGGATGTTAAGAAGAAGCTGGTGAACATGGGACCCCACAAAGACAGACTGAAGATGGCGGTTCTATTCTTCTTAGCTTCGGTTGTTTGTGCACAAACGAAGGTTTGACACAAGGCTAATGATGTATTGGAGGTGTTCCAGAGAGCAGTGGATGATCTTGAGTACTGCAAGTCCTTTCCGTGGGGGAGATTTTCCTATGATTACATGCTGAAGGAGATCTCTCACACAATGAAGCATTTTGGAGGGTTGGTGAAAGAGAAAACATTATGGCCGCTACCAGGTTTCTGTGTTCCATTAGAGGTATGCAAAATCCCATTAAACCAGTCTGACAGCATTGTTGTTTACTAATGCAAAAATGTTGTGTGTAACAGCTTCTTGCATTCGAGGCAATTCCGAAGCTAGGAATAGCGTTCAGAGAGACTGTGGTTGGAGCTGGGTGCGACTGTCCGAGGATGTGCAAGTCCTACTTTAAACGAAATGGAATGACAGGGGTGTCACTTTATGTGATAAACAAGGAACTGGGTAACACAACTGTAAGTCTTCCTGTGAACTGTGGTGGAACTAGGGTAGGAATAAAGTGAAACTGTGGTAGAAGTATTGTAGTACTAGAAAGGGAACTAGGGTAGGAATAAAGTGAAACTGTGGTAGAAGTAAGGTAGTACTAGAAAGGGAACTAGGGTAGGAATAAAGTGAAACTGTGGTAGAAGTAAGGTAGTACTTATTTTCTTTTTAGACATTAGAAATTGCTAAGTTTTAAAATTATTTATGTGTGTGACAGGATATTGACAGCATCATCCCAACCAAAACTTCACGAGAAGATAGCCTTTTGGATGAGATTATGGAAGATGAAGACGATGTTGATCAATCTGATATAGCTGTGGACAGTTGGGAGAAGTGTCTGGATGCAGGGCAGAAGGTTTTTTTTAAAGACATGTTCGACGAAGATGTAGCTGGGCGTGAAAAACAGCCAGAACCAATTGAAGATGCAACAGGGGATGGAGTACAGGTAGGTGAGCAGTCGATTCAGCTGGGAGATGTTATGAATATGCTGAAAAAAACAATGAAACTGATGAGGAAAATTGACAAGAAAGTTGACCAGCTGGATGGGAGATTGGCCCCGCTTGAGGAGTTTGTCAAGGAAGCACAAGGCAAAGTAGTAGAGGTTGAAGAACCAGAATCACAAGGGAAAGGCAAAAGAAAGAAAACCCAGAAGTCTGTGGGGAAAGGCAAAAAACAGAAAACCAAGTGAAGTCGAGTGGAGTTGAGTGAAACAAAGTCTGTGGATGTTTTATGTTAAATCGTTTTTTTTTTTTGTTAAAGACAAACGAAGTCTGAATGTTTATCTTGATTGTGATGTGGATTTACAACTTTAACTATGTTATGACTAAGTTGTTATGTTATATTAGTGTTGTAATATTGTTATTAGATTTGTCTCGTTTTAGGTGAATGATAATTATATGACATAATACCAATTGAAATGAAATCCACTAAGCCAACACTCAAGACAAACAAAGTTCTTAACATAACCACATAATAAGTCTAACATTAGATAAGATTCAAAGACTTAACAGAACAAACCTAGTAGTACTTATACAAGTCTTAACAGAACAAAAAAAAGACTTGTAACCGAAACTGGAAATAGATAGGGAATACAAAGCAAAGTTCTTATTTTTAGCACATCCATAGTAAGAACTTGAGATTTGAGAATCTCATGGACGAGAGGTAGAGGTTATAATCCTCTTAAGCTTAGCAATCTCTTCAGCCATATCATTCACCTCCATCCTTAGGCGCATCACTTCATCCTCAACACCAAAAGCCCATGGCTGACGAAAGTGCATCCCATCGTCCTACACAGTTTCACGCATAGTATAACTCAGTTTTACCCAGAGTATAACTAGGTTTCACTTAGTAGGATTAAAACAGTTTTACCCAGAGTATAACTAGGTTTCACTCAGTATAACTAAGTCTCACTAAGTTTAATTAAATTTGTTTTACCCAGAGTATAACTAAGTTTAACTTAGTTCTACAAAGAAGGAAATTACCTCATAATTCTTGCAGGTGAAGTACCTACTCCCAGGCAAGGTATCGAAATCGTGGCGATACTTAGGATTTGGAGAAACATCTGTCTTGATTTCAGCGCCACATGGACAACGGGTAGGAATTCCATACTGGGCATCGCAAATGTAGCCTAACATGTCGTAGTGTTTCTTGTGTTTCTTCATGTCCTTCATCTCTTGGTACGGGTGAGTCATCGTCAGTAGAGGGAATTTTGAAATAGATAAGATGAGGGAGGGAAGAGTGTGAGGAGTGTGAGGAGGAGGAGGAGTGGAGTAGATAAGATGAGGAAGGGAGGTCGATAGATATCAACGAGATGAGAAGAGAGTAAAGAGAGAGAGGAGAGGATTTGTCTCAGAGGAGAGAGAGAGAGAGAAATAATTGACTAAAGTGAGACAGAGCACAGTAGACGAGACGAGACAGAGAGCAGATAGGGAGTCTACTTTTTGACCGAAATAATTGAGATTTTTGGAATATTATCGATTAGGCGCGAATTTTTTTTTAGTTTTCCCCCCCAAAATATTTGCTCATAGTTATACTGAAGTTTCAGGTGTTACCAAATTTCTTCATAGTTCTATTTTTCATGATTTCAACATTTTTTAGTTTTACGTATAATTTAAATTGGTTAAGAAGGTTTTACTTGTTATTTTCCCTTATTACCATTCAAGTTTAACTGATAATTGCAAGAATATTTTCGAAAGCAGGAGAATTGTAGAATAGTCCTTTGTAAGCTGCTCTTATTAAGAAAATGAACTTGGAAAGACTATACAATGCATAATAGAAAATGTGATGATGATGAATTAGTTTAGTTTTTTTCACTAATATAATTTCAGGAGGAGTTTCTGTTGATGAATTAGGGGAGTAGTGAAGTGAATGTGTTTGTGCATTAACAATTTTGTGTTGGATTAGAGGGGATGATGTCAAGTAAATATCTGTTATTTACGATCATAGTAACACCTTGTTTTACTAGTTTTCTGTGGTTTTCCATAGTTGCAACATTAGTTCGACAGTGCACAAACTTAGAAAATACATAGGTTCCAATACAGGGAAACATAAGTAAGTAAACTTAGAATAAAACTTTCTCACACCATTAAACATAGAGATTTTGAAAGTCTCTAACAATTTCCTCTTCTTGTTGGATCCTCTCCAAATTAATTGTGAGTTCTGCAATGGTTTGGTTTAATTGCTCGATCACCCTACTCTTCTCTTGGATCTCATCTCGGGCTTCAATCAAAGCCATTTTTTGCCATTCTGTACCATCCTCTACATCAAACCATTTGAAGTAGTTGCATCCATTTTTCTCCTGCCAAAAATTCCATTGTAAATAATTTCTTTATTTTTCAATCTTGGATCACAATTTCTATCATCAGCTGGGATACCTTATAACGCGGACAGGCATAAAATCGTCGCCCCGGGTTCTTGTCTGTCCAAGCTTGTCTTATTTCGGCATCTAAGCGACAGAAACACAATTTTCTTGCAGAATTTTCCCTTCTCCTCGACGAACCCAAACCATCTCCTTGCATCTTCGATATTTTGTCCTCAGAAAGTAAGCAGAAGAGTCTCGAGAGAGAAAAGTGAGAGAAGAGAGAGAGAGAAGATGGAGAATTTATATCATTTATTGGATATATAAAAAACCAAATTCGGGTATATTCAGGAACAATTATACTTAGTTATACCAAGGTTCTCAGTAGTTGTCCAAACCTGATTAAAATTAACAACAACAACATTCCAAGTTCAACATAGCAAAAGCAACATAACAAAAGCAACATAGCAAAAGCAACATTCCACGATTTAGTTTGTTTCACTTGGAGGATTAGAACGCATTCCAAACAACAGCCAATTAAAACCAAAATTTGTCCTCGCTCGCCTTACGTTTTGTGTCCTTTTACGCCGTTCTCCAACTGATGGATTCCTATTAACCTTTTTCCTTCCCTTCCTTGTCAGCTTTTTCGGAGGTATGATCTGGAGCTCTTTGATGTGATCTGGTACAATCCATTCAGACTTGTCCGGCACAGAATAAATGGTCCTGTAATAAGCCATTGCCCAAAGTTCTGTCCAGTAATACTTTGAGCACAACTGATGATACTCTATGTTGACCTCACGTCGACGACCATTAGCAGCAGGAACCTCAAGGAAATATAAGTAAGCAGCAAGTCCGTGAAGACAAGGATACTTTTCATAATCAAATACCTTGCAGCTACACGACTTCGCTATCAAATTCACCAAATAAACCTTCCCATTGTCAGTGTCGGTAACCTCGTACTCAAGATCATAACTATTCAGCTCACGCACTGGCGTTTTCTCAGCTTTGCCCCATAAGTTGTGCAAATGGATCTCAACCAGAGGAACCAGTTTGGTATCAAGTGATCCAGACACGGCGTCCTTCCGATGTTCATTAAACCAGTCAGATATTTTTTTGATGATTGTATCCAACAATGGTATCAAGGCATACCTCCTTGCGTCCCTAAACGCGCTATTCATCGACTCCACACTGTTGCTAGTGTCCAAGTTGTATCTACAACCTGGAAAGTAGACCCTAGCCCATGTTGCTCTGTTAGTGTTCTCCTCCAAATACTTGCAGGCTGAAGGATATCTCACCTTAAAAGATGCATAAGCAGCCTCGAACTCAGGCACTGTGTAATACCTAGCCAACTCCATAAATCTCCATGGCACTACGGCTTTGATGGTGTTACAAGCATGGTTTCTCACATTCTGAGCTAGATGCCATATACAATGGCCATGGTGAGATTGTGGATACACATTAGCTACAGCAGTGATGAGGCTCTGATTTCTATCGCTCATAAAAACTATTTCAGAAGAGTCCGGTATAACAGTTTTGAGCATCTCGAAAAACCAAGTCCAACTAGCATTATTCTCACCGTCAAGTACCGCAAACGCGAGGGGATAATGGTGACGATTAGGATCTTGAGCTTTAGCAAATACTAGTACCCCACCATATCCGTTCTTCAAAAATGTAGCATCCACAAGAATCACTTTCCTCATGGCCTTAAACCCTTCAATGCAAGCTCCTAAAGCTATGAAAAGGTACTTGAACTTACCTGCCTCATCCAACTTCACCTCTGTTGTTGTTCCGGAATTAACCTGCTCTAACATGTACAAGTAGCTAGGCAACATCTTGTAGCTGTCTTCTGAATTACCACGCAACTCACGCATAGCTAGATTTTTCCCTCTCAAGGCTGTGGAGTAAGATACCGATACACCCAGCCTTAACTTAA
This sequence comes from Brassica napus, assembly GCF_020379485.1. Classification (NCBI taxonomy): domain Eukaryota; kingdom Viridiplantae; phylum Streptophyta; class Magnoliopsida; order Brassicales; family Brassicaceae; genus Brassica; species Brassica napus. Next base: position 10,776,324 of record NC_063434.1, read on the forward strand.
TTAAGTCTATGATATCTCTCGGAACAGGAGTCATCAGTTTTCCAGGATATTCCTCATTCAAAAAAGTTGCAACTAATTCTGCAGATCCTTTCCTCTTGCTGTTGCAGCTATTACTTTGATTAGTCCGAGAGCATGTATGCACACCCCAGTACCTCCTAATAGAAAAAATTTCCGTCTCTCGAATCCTCGCAGCTCGCAATCCCCATTTACAGTTTGCTTCACAACATTTTAACACCAACCGTTTTCGATCAGATTTTTTAATAACATAACGAAAGCTGCAACCAAATGCAGCTCTATCCACCACCTCTTGAAGTGATCTCTTGTTTGGAAATTCCTGCATAAGGTACAGACCCATAGCATCTCCCCATTCCTCTATAACTTGACTACATTTTACTAAAGGTAGCTGCTCAACATACATATTACCACTGCCATCCATATTAGCTGTGGTGTCCTTCTCAGGAGCGGTTTCTGTCTCAGCTGCAGTTTCAGTCTCAGCTGCAGTTTCCGTCTCAGCTGCAGTTTCCGTCTCAGCTGCGGTTTCTGTCTCAGCTGCAGTTTCCGTCTCAGCTGCGGTTTCTGTCTCACCGTCTGTTTCCATAAAATCATCATGTCTTCTTTCGTCATCATTCTCTACCTCTATCTGCTTCTTCTGTTGATCTGCCTCCCCGTTTTCTACGTACAGAATCAGGGTTTTAGGTCCGACTTCATCATCATTTCCCTGCAATGCTTGGTAATTCATACCAACAGAACTTTTGCACACTCTTGACACCACCTCTAACTGATCTGATACACTCGTCTCCTCCACTAACAAAAGACTTCTACGGTTGTCTTTATCAATTGTTATTAGGTAAACAAACAAATCCTCATCATCACAAATAGTTAGCTCTGCCTCACATCCAACCACCATCGGCATGTACCTCAGCACCAGTTTTACATTCCTTTCATTCAACGACAACTTTTTATACAACCTTTCTTCAAGCATTGCCAAAGTTATATCATCCACTGTTGTCTTCATGGTTACACTATAGACTCGATCTTTGAATTTGAAATGTATGCTCACGTGTTTCGACATTGTATCCTGCAAAAACAACAAATTCAAGTCACGGTTATACTAGTTTTATCTAGTTATCTACAGTTATACGTATTATACTTCAATTATCAGTTCTACTAGTTTTACCTAGTTATGCTTCAACTACATATCAAATTGAGGTTTCAGGTACTATAAGCTCAAGAACCTCAACTCAACTCAACTCAACTCAACTCAACTCAATTCCATAGAGGCAACTCAAATCAATCAACCAACCATATGCTTTAATTAATTCACATTTCCAATTACACACCCTAAAAACAATTTTTATCCAATGCAGCTTGGGGAGGAGAACAACTAACCTGCATTCGCCGGAGAATCCAACGATCGAGCTTTCTGGGGAGCTGAGAGATTTCTCGGGAGCTGCGAATTGAATTCAACGAGCTGGAATCGATCGAGCTTGGGGCGGACTCACGATGGGGATTTCTCGCTTTAATTTCATATTTTTTGTTTTATTTTATTTTTTATCTATTTAATTGACATTGAATCAGAATCATATAACCAAACCGTCCAATCTATAAACCCGCCATAACCAAAACCGAAATTTGTGCCGAACCAGAACCAGAACCCCTCCTCTCAACCCGACATCTCTGATTCCCTCAATTTTCAATTTTCCATGTTTTTTATTTCACCCACGGAAGGGTATAAACGACATTTCGCGACTCATTAATGAATGAGGGGCATAGGTGGTTGATAGAGCCCATAGGAGATTTTCGAACTCACGTTTAGGGGCTCCAGAGGAGATGCCTCCAGGGAAAGTTCTTAGGTTCTATTTTCAAAAAAATTCTTAGGTTCGGATATAACCAAAACAGGAGACAAAAAAAGCAGTGGCCGATTACCAAAAAAAAGAAAGCAGTGGCCTGAAAAAATGGTAGAATTGTAACCACGTGTGACCATTAATATATAACACCATATAATGCACATCCTAGTATGTATACTCCCACTTTTGACCCAAAAAAAAGTATGTATACTCCCACCATCACTTTCTTTGAATTCACTCTGCAACAAAAACAGTCACACGTTGTTTTTTTAGAATGTACTAGTATTAAGGGCTAATTGGCGAAATAGCTAAGTCTGGAAGAGAAATTAAGTATATGAACATGATTTTTACATAATTAAATGGGTAACAATTGTCTCTCACCTCATCCGGTTCTACCCTCCACGCTTACAAGTCTTCGGTGAGAGAGAGATAAATGACGTTTAGGAAATTAAATAGATGACGATGTGATAGAGAAAGAGATGACGTTGCGGGAAGGAGGAATGGATGATATTCACCATGCACTGTGCATATCATAAGGAGAGTGTAGAAGCCACGTTCTCATGAAAATAACCGCATGCTATTTACTGAGTTCAGTAAATATGTGGATGAGAATAGACCACCCTCAGAAAATATCTAGCATTCCATATATTTTGACAGTCTGTCCATCTCTTGTTAAGTAAGAAAAAGACATTGACGAAGGTGAAAGTAGAGAACGAGTTAATGCTCAGCAGATTCGAACAGGTAATCATCAGTAACAACCAACTAATTCTTGTATTTATCTGTATTTGTAGTTGATGATCTGTATAGTCTTTAATATGTATGATTGTCTCAATATGGAATGGACCATTTGATGTAGATCTGAGATAGTAATTTTTTTTCCTCCAACCTACAGATGACAGGGCAGGATAAAGTCTTACTTGTCCATGGGACGTGGGTCCGTGATAGCGATCAACGGTGGATATTTGAACCTGACATAACGGCCAAAGTAGAACATTTCATTCGGATTTTCTCCGGGATGACGATGACAGAGTTATTGACTTCGGTGAGAGAACGCTATCAACTATCATCGACAGATGCTACGCTCAAGCTTTCATATCAATATCCCGAATGGGTGAGCTTTGGAGATGCGGAGCTCGAAATGCCTCAGTACATAACCGAGGACACAAAAGTCGGTGTGTTTCTAAACATGAGGAGATCTATTGAAGAAGTTCCTCTATATGTCTCTATCTACCGCCAATCACATGGAGGGAAGCTACTTACTAAGGAGCGCGAGACAGAACAGAGGGTGCCTATGGCCGAGGATGGTGGAGATGGAATCGATGAAGAAAACTGGCATACCTTTGCACTATCCGAAACCCCACTGACCATTCCACTCACTCAACCGAAAACAAAGGTGATTCCACATGAAGTTCCGGACTATTCTGTTTCAAAGGCGGTGCGATCTAAAGAACGACTCCCTACTATTCCACCTTCTCCAGGTGGAATAGTAATAACAGAAAGAGGTGATCCTACCCGCGCTATCAGGCGTCAGACAGGCCCGAGTGATAGGGGAAAAAACAAACGTCTTGTGGAAGAGGAAACAGAATCAGAGTCTGACTCAGATGATGACATGGTCGTTCCTGTTGTTCCCCCGGTTGTTGGTGAAACCGGAGAAGGGTCTAGGCCGGTCCGGAGACGTCTATTATTTGGAAATGCTGGCATTCCAGACACTGACGGTGGAGTTGGAGATTCAAACTCTGGTTCAGATGATTCTGAAGAATTACCAGTAGACGATGGTCTACACTGGGGTAAATTCGATGAAGCACTCCACGAGATGCTAAACAACCCGTATACGCCAGCTTTTTTTGGAAGGGATGCTCCACCTGTATTCAACAATCGGGAGGGAACATGTAAAAATTAACTTCTAAGTAAATACAAATGTAAAGCTACATCATAAGGAATGAAATTTGATAGAATGGATTTCTAATGCCCGCTTTCTATACTATATTTGGAATGTAGTAACTAATTCCATACTATATAAAACAATTGACATGCAGCTGAATGTTTCATTGACTTTGTAGGGGTTGACACGGCTCTGGCCGACATCCAATACGAGGGAGATGACTTTTATGTGGGTCGTGTTTTCAAATCCAAAGCCGACTGCAAAATCAAACTTGCAATACATGCTATAAACCGGAAGTTTCATTTCAATACAACTCGTTCAAGCCCTTCCATACTACTTGCACAATGCGTTGGTGATGCATGCCCATGGCGCGTGTATGCGGTCTTGTTAGATGCCAGTGGGAACTTCCAAGTCAGACAAGCTAACCTAGTTCACTCTTGCACCGTTGACGACCGTAGAAACTACCACAAACTTGCAACGACTATCGTGATTGGCCAGATATTGCAATCTCGTTTTGTTGGTATTAAGAAGGGCCCCACTGCCGCCGCAATAAGGAAAATATTGCTAGATGAATTTCATGTCAACGTCTCATACTGGAAAGCTTGGAGAGCTAGAGAGATGGCGATGGAGCAGGCAATGGAGACCATGGTTGGGAGTTATGCACTGATACCTCCATATTTGGCACTCCTTCAGTCTTCTAATGTAGGAACCGTATGCTACGTGGAAAGTATGGATGAAGAAGAAGGTGGAACACGGTTTCAATACTGTTTTGTTGCTTATGGAGCATCGGTGGCAGGGTATTCGTGTATGCGGAAAGTTATTGTTGTTGATGGGACGTCGCTTAAAGGGAAGTATGGTGGGTGTCTACTTTCAGCCTCAGCACAAGATGGGAATTTCCAAATATTTCCCCTTGCGTTTGCTGTTGTTAATAGCGAAAACGACGATGCTTGGGAATGGTTTTTCCAGAGGCTACAAACTTTTGTTGTCGATACCCCGGGCTTGGTTTTCATCTCTGATCGCCATCCAAGTATCGCCACTGGACTGAGGAAGGTAAATATCCGGACAATCTTCAGTGAACTTTAAAGTTAGCACATTCCATTTTTCAACTATACTATATGTAACATTAACTGACTATATAATATATTTGTACTTGTACAGGTATACAACCATGCTCAGCATGTCATATGTGTTGTCCATCTGTGGAGAAATGTGATGGCAAAATACAAGAGTAGCAGACTCGCCAACCTTATGTCCGCTGCTGCAAGAGCTTTCACCATGACTGAATTTAATAATAGGTTTATTGAAATTCAGAAAATCAGCCCAAATTGCGCGGCTTACTTGGTTGATATAGGTGACGGTTAAATCTGATATTATATAATATTGGACGATACTATACTATATTACTTTATTTCCATTCTATCCAATACAATAAAGTACTAAATATAAAACTGGCCACTACTTATTATTGTTGTTAACATGGTTCGACCAGTGGACTAGGGTTCATTTCAGGGGGAATAGGTTCAACATCATGGATTCAAACATAGCTGAATCCTGGAATGGGGTGCTTAAGGAAGCACGTGAATATCCCCTCATTACGATGTTTGAGTACATACGTACAACAGTTATGCCTTGGTTCGCATTGCGTCGAGCGAAATCAACCCGTGAGCAAGGAACTATAACTCCAAATGTCAGGAAACTCGTGGAGGAAAACTTTGATCTCTCCACCGCTATGGCTGTACGTGATATAGCCGATCTTGAATACCAAGTGCAGGACCCCGCCGGGGAGTGCTTCACAGTTTTATTGGGTCCTGGTACTTGCACATGTGGTGAGTATCAACTAATAGGGTTACCCTGTATGCATGCGCTAGCTTGTTCCACCAGGGTTGGATTTCCATCAGATGCGCTGGTGGCACCGGCTTACCGTGTACCAACATGGCGCGAAGGCTTCATCGGAAAAATCTATCCGGTCCCATCTGTTGGTGGATTAGAACTCGGATCTGGAACTAGAGCTCCATTACTTCCACCAGCAGTACGCCGTCCACCTGGGCGTCCTAGGAAAGTCCGCATCCTATCACGTGGGGAGTACAAGGTAATCTACTCTACCATTGATGAAATTTGTAATCAAAGAACGGAATAGTTAGCTAAACTTATGGAATAGTCAGCATGAATAGGAAATTGTTCAAATGAACCAAATATAAAGTACAATATGTAAATATTGTCGTAATACCTATTAATATGGAACGTTATATATTCTACATTTAGGCAAGAATGATATCTGTTTAACTTTGGTATGTAGAAAGGAGGAAGCTCGTCAAACAGGAAATGCAAACGTTGTGGCCGTTCGGGACACAACAGGGCATCCTGCCGCAACTCAATATGATAAGCTATAACTAAGGAGAAGGCAGCAGAAGGCAGTTCGATGAAATATTTTGGAAACTAGGTGATTATGCAGTAGCCAGTGTCGTCTAAAGACCGGGCATGTACAGGAAGTGGAAACGGGGGAAAACAGTGTTTTAACCAAATAGAATGGTATATGCTTCACGGTTATATATCTATCTATTTGGTATGTACATATTATGTTATGTAGACCCCTTTAAATCCTAACTCTTGTGGTTGTTGTACGGAACACCCCAGACCTTCTCTTTTGTCTAATATTAATAATGCCGTTCTCCTCTATTTGCTCACACCTTATAAGCCTTAAGCGTTTAGGTTGTTTTTTCTATACCATTTGCGATTAGTACTATACTATTACTAGTACATTCGAACCGTTAACAATAGAAATCCTAAACACAACATCTCCACTCATACTAAATTCTAAATTCAATACAATAACACCTTTTAATAATACAAAACCTAAACATCAACACCCCCACCCTTATTGAAAACTAAACCCAAACCTCCCCCCCTCACACCCGTAACCCTATACACATTACGATTACCCAATGTAACGTGATATTATAAATCGTCATACATGAAATAGACCCATAAATCCAACATCCAACCCCAACACCCCAAACAACCCTTCATCAACACTAAACCCAATACCTTTCCACACGTTAACATTTTCACCTCAGCACAACAAACCAACCCGTAGGGAAAACTAAACCCAAACCCCCACCCCACCTCCATAAACCCTAAACCCAATACAATGCCCCTGTTAGACATGTTGTGGTTGTTGTACGGAACACCGGTAGACCTTTTCTTTTGTGTTATATTAATAATGCAGTTATGTAGTATGTCCACATATCTTAGAAGCATTTCGTGTGTAGATTGTTCATACTATACCAGTTATTACCAGTACTATACTATAATTAGTCCTCTATGTCGTTACCAATCGAAATACTAAACATAACATCCACACGCTTACAGAAAACGAAACCCAACCCTCCCCCCCCCCCAATAACCATAAACAACATAACTATCTAAGAAGTAATGCTTCAGCGTACTATACCATTTCTTATAAGACTATACTATATTAAAGTTAATATGGTGAAGTTGAAATAAGCACACAAACCAATAACCATTACAAAAGGAACTCTATACAGTTAAACCCAATACTTGTACACACGTTAACATTTCCACCTTAGCACAACAAACCAACCCGTATGGAAAACTAAACCCAAACCCCCACCCCACCCCCATAAACCCTAAACCCAATAGAATGCCCCCTTTTAGACATGTTGTGGTTGTTGTACGGAACACCGGTAGACCTTTTTTTGGTGTAATATTAATAGTGCAGTTATGTACTATGTCCACATATCTGACAAGCATTTAGTGTTTACATTGTTTATTCTATACTGTTTTTGCCAGTACTATACTATAATTAGTCCTCTAAGTCGTTACCAATCGAAATACTAAACATAACATCCACACGCTTACAGAAAACGAAACCCAAACCTCCCCCCCCCCCCCAATAACCATAAACAACATAAATATCTTAGAATGAACCCATAAGCTTCAACGTACTATACCATTCTTTAGAAGACTATACTATACGACAGTTAATATGGTTAAGCTGAAATTCGCAAACAAACCAATAACCATTACAAAAGGAACTCTACAGAGTTAAAAAAAATTGGAAAACACCCCCTACAAAGACACATAAACCCAACAATCCAACCCCAGGAAACCAAAAAAACACATCCTCAACACTATACCCAATACATTTCCACTCACTAACACTTAAAAGAAAACCTAAACACAACAAACCAACCCGTACGGAAAACTAAACCCAAACCCCCCACCCCACCCCCCTTAAACCCTAAACCCAATACAATACCCACTTGTATGATACAAACGTAATCACCAACAACCCCACCATTTTTGAAAACTAAACCCAAACCCTCCCCGACCCCTTAATCATATAGACAGTACCATTACTCCTTCCAATGTGAATTTATCAACCGTCATATATGGAATAGTTAGTACCGGAAGATTGGCCAAACAGTATGGAATATAGATGGAATGTGTTTAATTTACATAGGATTTTGTAGATGAACATAAACTTGGGTATGACTCAAGAGAGACTGACTTAGCATATCCTTCGTTCCACATGTTGTACTATTAGTACTCTAAACGGTAAACACTAACTCCCGAAAAATATACTATTTTAATTGCATGGAATAAAGAAACCTGGGACTGAGGACATCATAAGTTAAACATAAGAAATCATCGTTTGTTATTCTGAAGAAACAAAGGATTACAGAGTAAAACATAAAGAGGTAGGAGAAAGGGAATACATCAACACAATGTGGATTACATCAAACACGAATAAACATAAAGTAGTACAGTTCTGAAAACGACTAAACTGCAGGATTAGGGGGGACCACCTTAAACATACCCAGGGTAGAGATCGCTTAGTTCTCCGCTGCAACACGGACCTCCTCTTCAGTGAGAGCCAGATCAATCAAAGGCTTCCCCACGGCAGCAATCTCTAACAGAATCAGTGCCACAACCGCGGCGTACCCTAACAACAGGAAAATGATTATTATAAATACTTCGGGGAATGCTATACTAGTTACCTCATATAATATAGTAGGATATGCGTATGGTATAGTGCGGCGTGTTAAATAAAAATTTAAATGAGAGGCGATTAATACCTGGATGTTCAAGTAGAACTGGTATGTCTAAGCGAGATATGGGGAACGGAAGGTAATTCAACTCACGAGGTCGTGAAGTTAGACAGAACCTCGATACCATGTGCGGCATCATAATCGATATCGGGTTGATGACATCTTTCAACACTGAAATTGGAGGACATGTCTGGTTCGCGTCCACCACATAGATGGCCCACATAGGCAAATCTACTATCATACCAATCCAGTGTCTGTCTTTAACCAGAATCAGAGTGTAGAGAAAGTCTACTTGCGTAAACCACTGTGACCGGTGCATGAACTGACTGCGCAGAGACATCGGAAAAGTGAAGGCGGACTTATCTTGCATGGCTTCAAAAGCAGGATAACTTCGGATCAGATCGATAAAGAAAGTTGGAGGGATGAAGTCAAATTTTGAAGATGGATTGCTGTCACGCCTCTTTCTAATCCAACCTACAACACGATCCACAGCCTACAAAGTAGATATAAATAAGAAGGAAAACAAAGAAACAAAATTTATGCAAAGGAGTGAGGATTATAACTTACCTCATACGAACAAACACCGGTGCAATTGAACAGATCATCCAAAGAAGCAATGGAACTGATTGACCCGAGGGATGGCGCATTTGATCTGAAGGAAAGTGGTAATACCGTTAGTTGATTATTGCCTGACTATACCATATTATATCATATGGAATATATAGTTTTCAAATGGAATAGTAACCATGCTATTCTTTCAACTTACTTTGCCTCCGCCATTGTCTTCAGGAAGGCCTCTCTTGCAGCTGGGGTTGGCGGAGAAAATGGGGAGAAGCAACCTATAAAGGTGTGTTTTTCTTGAGGACGAGGCTTTGGGTTACTTGGCTCAGCCGCCACCTTTTTAACCCGTTTAGGAGGTGCAGGATTATCATCAGTTTGACGCGCCACTTTCTTGTTTCCATCTTTCTTACGAACGGCGGGTGCAGGAGGAGTGTAGCGTTTCGTACTTGTATGCGTACGTCTACTAAAACGTCTGCCACCATCGGCTTGACCACCGGCTACATCAGTGTTCACTCGTCCAGCCTATTAACATAAACTTATCACATCTACAAACACACTTTACATTTGAGCTGGGAAGAAGGTAAAGCATTATACCTGAACTTTAGTAATTGTAACATCATCTTCATCCACATCCTCACCCTTATTCCCAACAGCAGCCTCACCACGATCGTCATGCACACCATCAAGACCCACTTTCTCCGGATTGACATCTGATGATGTCTGAGGTACATCAGTTCCAGAACCAGCGGAGGGTCGGACCGGGTTCTGCCAATGTAAAGCACATAGAATGGAATCTATTAACAAATGGAGTAGTTATATAGATTTATATATGGATATATAGTCTAGAGAACTTACTTTATCAATGCCCGCTTCTGATAGAATTTTATTAACGACGCAAGACACTGGGTCATCAACGCGGCGTTCCGATGATACATTCACTTCGTCCTAGATAGATTAACCACATTTTTCAATTAACTGAGCCAATATACATTATTATATTATTAAGACAAATCCGACAATTTGACTGCTTATCAGGTTTCTACTCATTCTTACCACATCAACTCGAGAAGGAGGATTGGCGGCATCAAAATTGTCATGGGATGCGACGTTTACCGAAGGCGAGGGATTCTAAATTAAAATAGTATGGTAATGTCAGTGACAAATCTCAATATAGAAAGAGTCTACTGCCATCAACTGCATAGAATGGTATAAAACACAACAGAATTTAAAGGACAAACCTCCACGTTTATGGGGTCATGTCCAATGTCAGCATCTCCCCCATGCTCGCACACCTCCACGTTTATGGGGTCATGTCCAATGTCAGCATCTCCCCCATGCTGGACCCCTGTCTCAGCTCTAAATTCGGCTCGATGAGTTGAGTCGGTCTGTTTACCCGGAGATAGTCCTCCACCCCTTTCTCCTTCATCCAGATTCTGTCCCAAACCAACCGAGGCGGTCTCTGTTGCCGCAACATCCTCTCCATCTTGCGGTGTTGACTGGAGAATAATACAAACAATTAATATGATATGAAATAGTCTGGTGAGATAATGAAATGACATACTATAAAATAATAATTTCATTGTATTGAGATTTACCTCGGGAACACCAGTATGTGTAGTGTGTCGATCGGGATTAACCTCTGTATAGTTGAAATCATCATTCTGACCTGGGAATGGTGACGAATGTCTCCGAGGACTAAACCCATACGTTGCTCCCATATCCGCACCTCTAAGCCCGGACTTAAGTAACTGATTGATCTTATCAAACTCCCATGTGACCGTAGTTTCCAAATGGGCAATCGCGGTGGTAGTTGCTTGTAAGTCGGTTCGAAGGCCTCCCACTTCAGAATTAAAATGTCCCTTCAAACTCAGAATATAGCTCTCAAACATTGCAATTACCTTATCCTCGTATACCTCAGCTGCACGCCTAAGTAATGTTTCGACATCAACATGGAAACTCTCACCACCATGCGGGGCACCCGAGGGGTTAGCTGATGATTGCCCTCTCGGATCTCCAGGGTAACCACCACTTTCTACGCCACCACGATGAGCATTATCCTTTTCAACCGGGTCAGGAACATTTTCATCACTTGACTCCGAAGTTTGTGCATGACCCTTCTTCAGTTTAACATCATCCGCTTTCACACCACCTGACCAAGTGTTATGCTCAAATGGGTAATCATCGTCAATCAAAGCAACCATGGTATCAACACTCGTATCTTCCTTATCTCCCAACCCACGATAAAGATCCTCCCCCACTTCATCTGTGCTAATCAAAGAACGTACATATGCCTGCAACACAAATACAGGATAGTGAAAGGCAGGAAATAGTAAGTAAGTAGTGTGGTCAAATAAAAACAGGTGTAGGTCTTTGAAATGGAAATAGTATGGTATGAATTGACATATGGAATGATATATATATGAAATAGATAAATACGCTGACTAACCTGTCCCAGTTGATCAACCGACTTAGCCGAGACAATGTTGACTACCACCTTTCTATCAACAACTCTCCTGATAATCTCTTCGCTGGACAAGTTGGAATCTGCTAGAGGATCCGCACCGCCAGTCTTAATAATGATAGAAGGACATGCAGTCACAGTAACCAATACCATAGCATGGGTAAATCCTTGTAGGGCCATTGTATCCTTCACATAATTAACTGCAGATCTTGCTTTTGTACTTCTAACCGTCAGTAAAAATGACTCCCTGCCCCATGGATACTTCAGGAAAGCGTCAAGATCACCAAGCATGCTCACTATTTCGGGTCTGATATTTGTTGTCCCACATGTTGGACATAGAATTCCTTCCACCAAAACCAACAACGAAAGCCGCAAACGGATTAACCGATCCTTGTATTTTTTACCCCTCACAAGCCGCTCCATGATCCATCCAGGTGTGGGCTTCTCCTCCCCACGAAATAAATCATCCCATATTGACATAGATGATTTCCCTTTACCGGACGCCTTCCCTGGCCCGATACCTTTCTCGGGGGGGTTCTCCAGTTAACTCAACCCCGTCGCCACAGTTCAGTCCGGTGACCATAGCAAATCTTGTATAGCATAGCGTATCGGCTTACCAACGAAGATCCACCAAAGTTCATACTCTTTTGCAGTGACCAACTGGCGTGAGAGGCAGTAATGGAGGAACATTACTGAAAAAGTATGCGACCCCATCTGCAAAACTCTCCGGAACTGCGACTGATTCAACATTTCCAAGTCTTCTTCCTCTAGTGCATTCTTTATGATGTTAATCCACCGTAGGTTGAAGTAGTTATTAACCCGTTTCCGCCCTGATGGTTCCGAACCCGCCTCAAACATTCTCAGAGGAAGACCTAATTCGTCCATTTTGGCACTGCCAACCATCAAAACAATGCAACCAGTTAGATTGACAGAGACAGGAAATAGAGTAGCTACTTGCAATACTATTCCATATACATATTGAATGCGATTCCAGTGACGGAGATGGTCTAGTAACTGCACAAATATGAAGTAGAAGATTCTGCAAACCTAACAAAAAAACGAAATTCCCACTAAATGGAATAGCACACGTTATCACTATGTTATTCACATACTATATTATAATTGCAAAACAGAAATGGTCTAGTATGATTATATTTATGAAATATCCTAAATCCCGAATTGAACAATGAAACCACTTTAATATTCAAAATCTATTTTTCGTGTTCAGATAATGACGGTTGAAAACGAAATAAAAAGATAACCGAAAGCGACGACGCAGAAATCACAGTTACAACATTCCAAACGAAGGCACGAACTCGATTTTTGTTTCTTTCTTCGAATGAACTACCACGTGGAGAGACCAGTAAATCGATACAGTACAGAAAAGAAATAGACAATTAAATCTCTCTTAAAGTTGAAAAGAACAAAGAAACGGACAACAAGACTCAAATCCGGTCGGAGTAACTGAAAATTTCAAGAAAATAGAAAAGTTAATTCGAACTTACAAGAGTACCGGAGTCTTCCTTGCCGGAAGAAGAACTGTAGAATGCTTTCCGTGTTCCGATTCGTCGGTCCGTGAAGTAGTATCGCGGTGACGAGCAGTTTAAAGTCAGGGAAAACACGATGTCAATTTGCGGTGGTGATGAAAGAGAAGAATAGTGCTTAGTTTACAAAGAGAGGAATGGTAAAGTAAAAAAGAAAAATGTAGGTTAACGATGCGCCACGACAGTTGGATGAACAGTTTAAATTTTTACTTAATCTTTATTTTTTTGCCCGTTACTCCCGGTAAATAAAGAAGGCAAAATGGCAATATTTTATAAAAGGTGAGTCATATATCGGTGAGTTAGGGAAAGTAGCCATCGAATGAATTATGCGGTTATTGGACGTCATACAGTGCAATTCCCCTAGTATTAACCCCATGCTTCGCATGAGAATATTTTTCTTTTCAAACAAACAAAATTTCAGTATCATATGAGAAAAATGCCTAAAACCATTAGATAATTTTGAATAATTTTCTCATGTTGCCAAAAAAAAAAAAAAAAAAATTCCATATTTAACGCATAGAACTCAACAGATGCTTAGAGGTCTTAATTGTTAGTGCACCGCACCATGAATCTACTTTCGACATGGAACTCGTTTGTTTTATATACTCATCTTTTTACCTCAAAGTCAAAGGTCTTAATTCTTAGTGCACCATTAGAAAATTTTCAGTTTCATATGACTAAACTTACATGTACAAAATAACTCTGATTAACCACGACATATAAGATTATATTATATTAGATTAGTTTAAAAAAATAAATTGATTTTTAATTAGTCCACTGGATACAAATACTATTTTGAAGCTTTCCTTTTTTTCTGTCTTGTTTAACTTGTGGTCTTCCTAATTATTAACCTACAATTTATGGCTTCTTTGTCTTATTACATTTAGTATCAAAGTATTCACTATTTTCAAAAGTGTTTCCAGTCGACATTTTTCTGTAAAACCTTTTGTACAATACAAAAACCATTAAACAATTAAGCTAATACGTTTTTACCTGAATAAATTTCTGAATTTGGAGCCCAAAAATGGTAAAGAGGCGATTGTGGTCAAGGAAATTTCACGTCTTAGAAAAAATCTAGAAATATATAAGAACAGGAGAGCAAAAGTTTGTGGAGGAAGGAAAAGGATGGTGGTTCGTGGGTTATGGTGGAAAAGAAACTGTTTCTAAAGTTTGTTTTCAAAACATTATTTTGTTTTAGTTGTTTTTTCTTAATTTTGTTAATATGAATTATGTGGCAAATTTTAATTGTATGTGTATTCTTTTGAAAATATCACGAATGTCTACGGATCTACTAGTACATTTTCTTTTAAATTTTGTTTTTCTAGAGTTTTTTTACTTCACTTCTAAGGTCAAAGTGAACCTATACGTTCACCAATCAATAATAGTTTGTCATCTTGTGTTCGAAAAAAAAAGAAACAAAATAATAAGAATTTGCTAAGTTATACTCCCTCCGTTCCTATAAGATGTATATTTTGGAAAAAAAATTTGTTTCAAAAAGATATATTTTTTACCTTTTCAATGTATGATTTTATGAAAAATTATAAGTTTCAAAAAAAATTAATAGTGTTTATCAAATTTCTATTGGTTAAAAATTATAAAAATTTGTTATTCACAAAAAAACAATGCATATTTAATGAGTTTTCTTAATATATGTGAAAAATCTAGAATATGTATTATTTTTTAAAATAAAAAAGATAAAAATAAATAAAAAATAGTAGTAACTGCCAGTTTTTTTGTAAACATTGTTAATGCTATCAACAAAACACTAATCATAAATCTTAAATCTTAAACACTAAATCCTAAACTCTCGGGTAAAACCCTAAACTCGTAACAAATAACTGTTCCCCTGTATTTTTGAAATAGAATTTTAATGGAAACAACAATTTGTAACTAACCTATTTGTAATACTTTGATGAATGGCTGTTACAGATGATAGTCACAATAGTTTTGAAGAAAAAAACATATATATGTAAAGATATTTTTTGTGTAATGATTTATTATACTTGTCTTGTGGTTGTATTAGGCTGTTCATCTTCATTTGTTCGACAAGTCAGACCATGTAAAATGGTTTCAACACCCTCTCCATATTTAACATTCCACATCATCTTCTCTCTCTTCCACCTCATTTATTCAACACTCACTTCAATCTACACATCTACAATGGTTTGTTTTAAAAAATTCAACACTATACCTACAACTCTTAATTCATATTTTTGTTTTTTACAATTAACTTAAAACTAAAATAAAATAACTATTATAATATTTATTTTGAATTATTATACTTAGATTAATTTTAAATAATACCAAAATCTGTATTAATAAAACAATCAAAATTAAGAACATATTTTTTATTTTCAAAAATACAAAACTTATTATTATTAAAACAACTAAAATTAGGAAACTTTAAATACACACGATACAAACACATATTATTAAGAAATTTTAAACACAGACGATAAAATCACACAAAATAAAACACTAAAATACTTTATTATAGTGAAAATGATTTTTTTTGTATCCAAACGAAATGAGAGTAGTCTCTATTTATAAATTAAAAAAAAAAATCTTGAATTTTGATATAATTTTTATTTTTGTAAAATAGTATTATTACAAAATAAATAGGTTTGAATCATTGGGTGAAGATAAAAGCAAAGGAAATCTGCACATCCAATCAGAAGACATCATTTAAATATTATCCTGAATTAAAAAAAATAATTGTGCCAGTCTGCCTGCGTGCACTCACGCGCCCAACATTTTATCTACTCACGTCGCGACACGTGGCTGTCTTGTCCCACAATTTTTTTTTCAACACCGTTGAAACTTTCCAATGCATATTTAACACACGTAAATTAACACATAAATTCAACACCCTCACTGCATTGTCTTCAACTGCTTGTTGAAAGTGGGTTTCAACACCCTCATTCTAAATGTCTCACCTGTGTGAAATTTTATGTGTGGGGTTAAATGGTCCAGTGTCCAAGGGTCCATACGCTCAAAAGGCCAAAACACCCAAAATATTGACGGATGGGTGGCTTATTTAGGAGGTGTTATTGGTTTAGATATTTTGATTGATTTAGAAGTTCATATAGTATTTATATGTAAAATAAGTAAACCTGGAGGTTTTCCTTCAGATTTGAGTCTTTGTATTTTTAACAAAAAAATCTATTCAAATCCATTATAAAATCAAATATATTAGTAAATCCGTACGATTGAATAACACTTAATTTGATATAGAATTTATGAATCATTAAACCAATAACACATGATTGTAATACAGATTTTAAAATCATAGAATCAATAACACTAGATTTAGTTCGGATTTTCAAATCCATTAAAATATAACAACCAATAACCCCTACTTAGGCTATCTAAACTGACTTTAATTTAATTCTTATCTACAAGTTTTAAAATTATCAGTTATGTTTTATATCAGTTTTCAAAGCAATAGCTAAAAGATTAGAAAAATGTAACAATAAAAATTTATTATCTAAAACAATATTTTAGCTGTAACAAAAAGTAGTGATGTAAAAATATTTTCATTTTTCATTTTTTTTAAACTTTATACGTACAACATATAAAATGTTATTACAATTACAGCATAACCAATCATCTTCTGCATCTGTTTATTACACTTTTTGACGAATATTTTAACAAGTTATAATTCCTTGTAAATAAAAGTACACATTTATTTCTATTTTTGAGAGGTTTGAGGTCTTAGGGGTCTTAGACCATCTCTATTTTTAACAAGTTGTCATCAAATTTTCTCTCAAAATGATGTAAATTCAAAATGAATTTGAATTTTGCTCCAATGGTTGCATTCATTTTTCCCTTCAAAATATAATATTCTAAGTATATTCTATTATTAATAATTATTATTATTTATAATAATAATATATATTTAAAAAACTTACACGTTTACCCTGCTATAATTTTTATTTTAACTAAATCTTTATTTTATACAAAAGTTTAGTTTCTAAAAGAATGAACAATTATTTATATGAAATTATAATTGTATTAGTGAAAGTATTATTAATTTCAATGAAGTATAAAACACAAATATTTAATCTTTTAAATATAAAATTAAAAATATATAAAAATTTAAGAATCAATTTGTAAATAAAAGTTCAATAGTAAAAATGAGGTTGTGAATAGTATTATTTCCCTGGAAGCCAAGAGACAAACCATGTAAGATATCATATATTCCTATATGTGTGCAGCTTATCTGAGTGGTAGGTTTTGAACCTAAGATGTTTAGCACCTTTCCAAGTCCGCGGCACCATCTGGTCACGCCCGTGTGGGCTAAAATAATTGTGTTTCTAGAAATCGTACACATATTGTAAAAAATATAATATTTGTTTTTGTTTTTTGGGTTCACATTGGTATGTATATAGATGATTTTAACAACTTCTTCTTCAATTCCAAATCAGAAAACAGTTGTATCAAAATATCAAAATTATGTTTTTTGTTATGGTATAAGAGCACTTTTTTTTCCTCTTTGAATCTTGTTTGCTTTTTATTTTGGGTTTTGTTCCTAGCTCAAATTTATCGAATAATCAATTTTCTTAATTTTGATATGTGTTCCTAAAACTCATTTTGCTCAAAATGGTGAAGTGAGGTAGAAAGACGTAGATACAAAGCTCAACACATGAGATTCTATGTTCTGAAGCTTGGACTAGGTTTTAAAGCTGATTCTTGATGAACACGAAGATTCTCATGCATATGTATTCAATAATAAAGTATTTTTTTCAAGAATCCTAAAAGTCTATATATACTAAGAACTAAAAGATAAACAAGATATATGATCATAAGAGCATCCTTAGTAGTGTAGTACTTCCCCAAATTATTTAGTCAATTACCTCTCTAGCCTTTCTCTACCTCTTCTAGGATTTCAGCCGCAAATTCCTCTTTTCCGACGGTTGCCACTGTGCTCTCAAGCGACCGTTGGGACTCACCTTTTTTTGTCTATGTTCTCCTCTGTTCTCCCTGTCTTCTGCGGCTGAGGGAGTGGTGGTCCAACACATCAGATCTGGTTTCACCAAAATCCGATCTAGGATTGTGGCATTTGGAGATGCTTGAGGACGGTGCCTCTTTATTTCGTGTTCATCATGCATCTGGCTAGTTCTCTCCAGTGCTTTTTTCATGTGCTTGGTCTTCTCCTCCGAGTGTAGAGGTGTGTGTTGTGCCGTCAAACTCTTCGTCGGCCTTGTGTTCTTCCTCCGGTGTGGTGTTTGGTGGTGTACGAGACTGCTTGTTGAGTTGGAGCTCTGGGGTTTGTCGTCTCCGGTAAGGTTTGTGTCTTTGTTTTGTTTCTGGTGCCTCGGTGTGTTCCCGTTGGTAGCAGCACGTGTGGGTTCGTGGATGGTAGAGGCGTCGGTCTGCTTCTCCGAGGCATGCTTCGTCTCTCGCTCTTCTCAAATAATCCTTTCAACATCGTGTTCATGTCTCGTGAGCGAGTGACAGCTCGGGTGTGTTCTTTGCTGCGATAGTTAGTCACTCGGATCAGAGTGTGGCTTCGGATTGTTTCTTCTGGCGGGTTGTGTGTTTCCTGATCCGTTTTCTCTATATGAGTAGGGATTAGATGGGTGTGTACGGTCCCGGTGGAATGCAAAGGAGGTGGTAATCTCTAGCGTAAACTACTGAATGACAACATCGTCGGGTCTCGGCTTCTCCTCGTACTGATGGTGGTCTCATTTTTCTGGCCTGCTTTGGTTTCATGTTCGGATTCTTTGCTCGGGTACGTTCTGGGTTCTCGTTTTAAGCTGTAGAAGCCGTAGCATTCAGGGTTTGAGGGCGCTCTTCTCTCGGTAGCTCGCGGT
The DNA here is from genome assembly GCF_020379485.1 of Brassica napus. Lineage (NCBI taxonomy): Eukaryota > Viridiplantae > Streptophyta > Magnoliopsida > Brassicales > Brassicaceae > Brassica > Brassica napus. Next base: position 10,795,507 of record NC_063434.1, read on the forward strand.
AACTAACTGGTTTTCTCATCTAGAACTTGTGGTTGGTTGGTCTGAGCCTGTCTCTCTCTTAACTGTTTAATCGCTTGCGTTTGTATTGCTTTTGGTCCGTTCCTTTGTTGTTGTGTAGTTGTTCTGGTGTTGTTGTTCATTGTTTTTTTTTACTTGTTTCCTATGTAATGTTTGCCAAAAATCGAAAATCTTGCTGTTCTTTGTTTTTGTTACTTGTTTCCTATGTAATATCTGTCAAAAATCAAAAATCGGTAATGATATTTAAAATTTTACCTGAAAAAAAGAAAAAATTTAGTCAATTTAATATTAATATTATTTTTCTGTGTAATTTAAAAAATTAAAGAGAAAAGAAAAAGACCATATATCATTTGAACCGAACAGTTAGGCTACGTAACTTTACGTTGACTCCTCTTCCCCTTCACCTAAGATTTTGAGTCTCTCACAGTTCTTTCCAAGTTTCTTTAAGAACAATCACTTCACCGTTTCAAAATAAATAAAAAAAATTAAAAATAAAATTTTTTATAAATTAATAACTCTATAAATTAATAAAATATTATAGTCCCAACATTATTAATTTATATAGAGTTTTTACTTAATTGCTGAGAATCATGGGAAGAAACACACTGCTCTAATTATAGTAATCATAATCTAAGAAGAATTTTTTTAATAATTATCCTAATGTAACTATTATTAGACGTATGGACCATCCAAAGTGTATAGTCTAAAGTAGTGAAAGATATGCTGAAACGAAATCAACAAAGAGAACACAATTAAGCCGATTAGGACTTCAAGCCCTTGCTTTTGCTCCAAATGAGTTTCTCAATTTCTCATTGAAGAAATATTATTCAGTTCTTCATTTTTTTAAGATGAATTTTTTTATTTACAAACTAATTCTTAACTTTAACTTATTGTTATTTTATACTTAAATCAATTATAAGTGTTGATGTCACCCAATTAATTTCATAGAACATGAAAATATTAATTTTTAAGAATTCTAAGTTTGTTTTAGAAGAATTTAGAATAAAATAAGTTCCTTTTTCGTTCTTATATATAATAATCTAATATTCTTTATTTATTTATTTATGTCATGTGTAATAATTATATCATATAATAATTTTTAAATTATAATAAACAGTGATTGTTTCAAATTATTGTTAAAATAAAATAGTTGGGTAAAATTAGTGAATTTGAAAAACAATTAAGGTAGTATTTATAATTGATTATAAAGTGATAATATAATAGATTTAGAATATTTATTTTTAAAGAAAAAACTGAATTAAATAGTTGGAAAACATGTGGTTCATTTTTTTAAGAACTTCAAAAAAAAAAAATTAACCATTAGAGATGCTATTTACCATAGAACACATACCATCAGGATGGTTGAAGTGTAACTTTGATTGTAGTTTTCATCGAGAAACGAGATCAGATGGGCTTGGTTTGATAGTTCGTGATGAAAGAGAAAGATTCTTGGTTGCTGGTATGGCTAAAATAAATAATGTATCTTCTCCTCTTCAAGGTGAAGCTCTTGGGTTCCTATATGCAGTACAACAGACTTGGATCAGAGGTTGGCGTCATGTTTGGTTTGAAGGAGATAGTGTGGAATTGCAAAGAATCATAAACCAAATGGTTGATCAACATGTCCAATTAGGTAACATTCTACATGATATCAGATCATGGATCTCACGTTTACCCTTCTGCTCTTTGGGATCAGTTAATCGTAAGAAGAATACGGCTGCTGATGCTCTCTCTAAAGAAGCAGTAGAGATGGATAATGATTATACTATGTTACTGATTCTGCCTCCTTGGCTAATAGGCTTCCTGTATGTGAACCTTTCACAATTTGATTTTTTAATAAAATGTTGTTCAAAAAAAAAAAAAACACATACTCGTTGACTTGCTCGGCTTCTTGTGAGTCAATCGTTTTGGTTTTATCTTTTTGTGAATTCGGGTTGATTGGTACTATAATGGGCTTTACTAGGCCCAGTAATCAATATGGATCTCCACATCTCGGTTCTAGGGTATTAGACTCCATGTAAACACAAAATATATACGGCTGAGATATCACTAAACAAAAGATCCAACGGCTAAGAACAATTTACATCCAATAAGATGTGAGACGAACAATCTATCCACAGAAAAATTTAGACAATCCCTAATTTGACAAATTTGTTATTTGCCTCTGACCTCCTCCTCCACCAGCTCTTTGTGTCTTCTTTCCTTTCCCTGAAGATCAGATTGGCTAGGGTTTTATCCCTTTCCCAAAATCAAAACTCTCGATTCTAGCCAATTTGTGCGAGTAATTGACCTCATCGTTTCGTCCTTTTGGTGAGTAACGAATCCGTCTACGTTTCTGGGGTTTTTGTTTGTTTGCAGTGATGCTTGGGGTGAGATATGATCCTCTCCATCTCTGGTGATTACTACTGGTTTCTATATAATCCTTAAACAAGAATGTTACCCGTGAGAGAAGGTCTTCAGAAACAGGTTAAGATTCTGATTGGATTAGGGTTTGGGGGTTACCGGGGTTTCCACTCTAGATTCGCTCACCCTAACGGCTTTCTCGAGCCCGCGAGCTCCGATTTGCTTCTGAGCAACGAAAGGAGGAACCTTTCTGTCCTCGGCGCTCTCTCTCGAACTTTCTCTGTTCCTTCTGTCTCCGGTCCGGCGTTTCAGGTCTGTGGCTATCACATTGATCTTTTGCTCTCGGACGCGAGTTTGAGGTCGGTGGGTGAATCAATGGCGAGTCTTGGTGGTTCAAAGTCCTTGTTTTTAGATCCCTTGGTTTCTGGTGTGACGGTGTGTGGAGATGGTCATAGCCGTGGAAGAGTCAGTATGAGACTCAGAGGAAGAGACCACGGGGATAATAACAACTCTACGGTCTACGGCTACTTTGCTTACCGAGCTGCTAAGAAGTGGATTGCTTTCAATCCTAAAACTGGAGGGTTAGGGTTTAGAGGCTTGCACAGCTCACTGTTGAGCCGCTTTTCAGCTGGGAATGCGCCTGATGTCTCGTTTGATAGCTCTCCCGCCGAGGAGCAGGTTAAAGGTTCTTCTTCGGATTCTGTAGCGGATAAGCTTTGTGTTAAGCCGTTGAAGCTCGTCTCCGGGTCTTGCTACCTACCGCATCCTGATAAAGAGGCGACGGGAGGAGAGGATGCTCACTTTATCTGCGCAGAGGAGCAAGCGTTGGGTGTTGCAGATGGTGTGGGAGGTTGGGCGGAGCTTGGTATCGATGCGGGTTACTACTCTCGTGAGCTTATGTCTAACTCTGTGAACGCAATCCAAGACGAGCCTAAAGGATCGATTGATCCTGCCAGAGTATTGGAGAAGGCTCATACTAGTACAAAGTCGCAAGGGTCTTCAACGGCTTGCATCATAGCGTTGACGGACCAGGGACTTAACGCGATCAACCTAGGGGACAGCGGGTTCATGGTGGTCCGTGAAGGGCATACCGTTTTCCGCTCTCCCGTTCAACAGCATGACTTCAACTTCACGTATCAGCTGGAGAGTGGGAGCAACGGCGATTTGCCAAGCTCCGGTCAGGTGTTCACGGTTGCTGTAGCTCCTGGAGACGTGATAATAGCTGGAACAGACGGATTATTCGACAATTTGTACAACAACGAGATCACAGCCATAGTGGTTCAAGCGGTGAGAGCTGGAACAGATCCTCAGGTGACAGCACAGAAGATTGCAGCTTTGGCGAGGCAAAGAGCACAGGACAAGAACAGACAGACTCCATTCTCTACGGCAGCGCAAGATGCTGGATTCAGATACTATGGAGGTAAGCTTGATGACATTACAGTTGTAGTCTCTTATGTGGCGGCTTCGAAAGAAGTAGGGAAAACATTGAAATGAAGATACAAATACAGATGTTGTGTGATGTGTTGAGTTTCTTAAGGTTTGTGTTTTGCAGAGAGACCTCTCTTGTTTTTGTTTGGTGGCTTGTGAGCAAGCCGGATCAACTGATTATATTTGATTTTTTTGATATATGTGTTGTATATGTAAATAAAAGGAGAAAGAGAACTTGTGTTGGATTATGAATAGCGCGTTAGCCGTAATTGATTCGCACACCCACTGGACTTGCAAAATCTACTAACACGCCCACAATATAAGTCTCTGGTGGAGTTTCTCTGTCACATAATTCACTTTCTTTTATCTTTTTACTTTGACTACATATCTTAACTACATAGTCACTCAAAGTTTCACTTTCTTTGTTGATCAAGATTCTCATTCTACTCTACATTTAGCATTGAAGTGCATCATTTTTAGCTGTCAAAGCAATGAGTGCATGACTTAGTCATTTGAGGAACCATTACTGTACATCACCAGCATCAAGTTTACTTAAGTTTCTACTTTCTAATAAGGCTTAGGCCTCGTTGACCAGTAAAAAAAAACAATTAGGTCCCAACTCTCAAGTCATTTGGCTGTGAGAAAAACTGACTCGTACACAGATTTAGATATAAAGTGAAAATGGTTTGACGAAAACAGTCAACAGAGAGTATGTGTGATGATAAGCTCCCCGTTAGAAGAAGGATCTAAAGAAGCTTTGATCCCTATGGATGATAGACCTTCCACTCCCACTGTGACTGGCTTTCCTAGTAGCTTCACTCCTTGCTTCCAATATCTTTCATCTGCACGATAGATAATGTGATAAAAAAGGATTGCAACAAAACCTATAAATATATTCGCCTCCTGAAACTAACATGTTAGATAACCCTATTCTACCCCTCCTGAAAGTACAATCCATCCATCAACAACAGCCTTAAGTCGTCAAATTAAATCCAAATTACATGTTAGTAACCACAGGCATTATTTCGAACCGCTTTATGAGTACAGTGAGAGTTATGAGTTTCATACCCGGTCCTGTTGAGATCACGATTGAGTTTTCTTTGTCCATCACCCAATCCATCCACAATGCAATTCCATGGCATACACCGGGTTTGGTAAACTCAATCTGTTTGCAGAGAAAATGCATTCATCAGAGTTGTTTGTACTAATGATGCATGCCTCTGCAAACTGTCTGCATGTACGTAATATATACGTTCTGAATTCTCCAACGAACATACCTGGACTTCCCCAGAACATGGACCTGCGATGGGCTTGGAGAAATCAAACTCCATAACTGTGAATTCCTTGCTAAGTTTCTGCAGATTTTCCAAGAACAGGAACAATCTTAACGTTAACCCAACGCTTGTTTAGTACACAATTTTAAGAACTTATGTTCAAAAAAAAAGAACTTTTGTTTACCTTTGTCTCTCCACATTGCCAGACAAAAAAGGGCAAACAAGGACTGTCTTTACCAGAAGGTAGATCACCACATCCCCCTAAAGTTGTATTCACCAGTGCATGGTCAAACCCTTCTACACTCCCAAGGCAACAACGGCTCTTCCAAAGATCCTGCACCATAAGCCAGTTAATGAATAATATATAAGCAAACGCGTCTCTGTTTTAGAATTGGTAAGAAATGATAAAGACTACTTACAGGAAGATACATTGCGCAACCTCTCAAAACTCCTTTATACGGCATCACCACTGCATCTTTTGACAGGACAGAATCCAGTAGAGTTCTGTCTTTCCTTCACGCATACCAGAAAGCAAATCAGCCAACCGTTAGCAAAACTTTATAGCGTCTTTTTCAAAGCTAAGCGATCAATCCAATAGCAACAATTACCAGAATCTGAGATTCTGCCAGGGAAGCCCGCTTTCAAGTCCGTAGTAGTATGGCTCTCCAATCAGTAGATCAATCTGTTGATAAAACATAGGGACACACAACCAAATGGAACCAAAAAATCACTCCGTTTATTGACTAAGCACAATGAATAAACTAAGGGACATCACTTTTCAAGAAGCCATAATTTAACTATGAGTTGTGATTCTTTACCTTGCTTGGATACGCTTCCATCAACTTTGCCTTCCCTTCTCTGAAATATTTAAAACGATCTTTTGAAAACCCATTCGAATCAGCAATGGCTTCCAGATATCTGGCAGCATTCTCTTGCAGCCCCGGTGACAATGATATTACCCGTGATCCGTTGGAGATATGTAGAGCCATAAGTGGTAAGAGAATACTATCATCAATGACGAGACATTGTGCATCAGATAATCCCTGAAACTGCAAAATAGGTGAAGAAACATTAAAGTGTGAACCAGAATATATGAGAAAAAAATAGCATAACTATACGAATAATGTTCCTTATGCAATTTTTCAGAGCACACTTTTTGTTGTTAACGTAAGACAGATATAGAAGTTTAGAGCATACAGCATTTCGTGTGGCCTCAAATATGGATTGCCTATATACGCTGTCGCCATATATTGCAACTCTTTCGGGTGGAAATGTGAGTTGCAGTTCTCCAGTGCTAAAAGAAGAGTGTGTAATCTCATGTGCCTTCTTCAGATTGTACAAGATGTTAGTACAAGTATGAGCAGCATGCAAATGAACCTTTTCGCCTTTGGATATGGATACGCCTGCTCCTGGAGTAAACCAAACACACTGTTTCCAATGATCACACCAGTCCCTAGCACCTGTATTATTATGGATAAAAGAAACGAAAACTCGTCAAATGAGATCAGTGGGCAAATACGGCATGGATCCCAACGGAGCTAAATGTGGTGCGAGGGTCTGTAGAGAAAAGGGATTCCACTACAACCACATAAGTGCGTGAGAATTGAGGTGAATCAAATGATTTCCACACGAAGGTGTGACTCACCTATCTCAGAATTTGACTCTATCCATCTGGGAGCGGTAGAGTAGAAGATTGTTCCTTCACTGTCAAGCTGAAGCACCCACCTGAATGGAGAAAATAAAAGATTCCTCATATCATATTGGGGGAAACAGACCAGATCTTGAGCCGTTTACCTAGGCCTTTAGGTGGACGGTAATGAACATATATTACCATGAAATAATGGCATGAACACTACCCTCGGTTATAGCTTCTATGTGCACATCAAGCTCTCCATTACTTTCAGGCCGTTTCCAAAAGTCAAATTCAAATACTTTGATGGGCTCTGACAACTGGATGAATATATATAAACTGAGTCTATGTGTATAAACACCAAATCTTATAGCAAAACTGTAGAGGAAGGTTAGCGATATCAATACCAGTTTGATCTCTTTCTCAATAGCATCGACATGCATGCTATATTGCTGTGATTTGATGCCAAAGAGACTCTCTAAGACAGGAGGAACTAAACGAACACCATCAGACATTCTAGCCTCATTACTTTGTAGATCGTGCATGTTACATAAGAATGTGCTTTCTACAAGCTTGACATTTCAAAGAAATAGCAAAGGAAAACAACGTGAGAAGGTATTCAATCAAAATCAAGATAAACTAGTGTTCTTAAAAATCGGTCTAGTCTGAGCAAAACGATTTTTTCAAACGGACTTATTAAAAAAATCGTTCTAGGCATTCAAAAATTAGGTATAGGCGGCACCTAACCACCTAGCTATTTCTTGAACATTGAGATAAAAAAAATAAAGACAAACCACGCAAGCAACGAACCTGACAATAGGTAGTAGCTCGGTACGGCACAGTTTTGGAATTATCAACAAGCAACATGTCATGAGCATGTTGTAAACTTGGGATTAGACCTTCACCAAGTAACTCAGAGTCCAATATTTCGCTTACCTAAGCAACAAGTAGCCATTTATAATCAACATTTCCTCTAAAATTCCCTAAAAATTATGTACATTTGTATCTATACTCACAAGAACATCAGCGCGTGAAGCAATGTCAGACCCAACTTCCAGTTCATCTGAACGTTTATTGATGAGGTTAATGTTCTTGGTCATCCCGTTCTTATGCATAACCTTTCTCATAAGCTTCACCATAGGGAGGTACGACTCACACGCCGTCACACAAGACTCTTCTTTATCTCCCATTGCTCTCGCAGCCATCATCGATAGCAATCCAGTTCCAGCACTATAACACACACGCACATTCTCCGTGTCAGTTAATTACTCATTAGGGACCAAAATCGAATTCAAATTGAGTTGTGGTAATGAGGAGAAACCAACCCAATGTCGAGGACGTGGCATGGTTCGGTGATGGTTTTCTCGATTGCAAGACGGTAAGCTCGGTTGCGGCGAGTGTCATTGAGCATGTCTAGATACGACGTCGTGGCGAGGAGGCCGTCAGTGGAAGTTACTGGAGCTCCGGCTTCGTCATTTTCGTCGATGACAATCCACTCCGAAGTGCCGGTGAGAGGGTCTTGTCTGAGCTGGAAGACGCGTTGATTTGACTGAGAGGTCATGGTGCGAGCAGCGACGACGGAGCTTAGGCGAGTGAGTGGGGGACAACGGAAGGGGAGTAAGGGAATAAAGGTTTTGGGAAGAAGAGACAGTTGCGGCGACATAGACGGAGTTTAAAGGTTTAAGCCGCCGTGATGACTAGTGAGAAGAGATTCCGCACTCTATTTTATGTTTTTGTTTCATTTAGACCCCCATAATATTCATTTTATTGCACGTTAGCTCCAGAGGTTTTAAAAGGAGAGTTTTACCACCAGATCAACATGTAACGAAATTTAGATGTCAAAGTCAAACTGATAGTAGACTAGTAGTAATATGTTGTAAATGTTACATGATGGTAGTAACTCAAACCATGCCGTCATGTTTGAGGATGAAATTTTGGAACATTTTATTGAAAACCAAACCGAAATCTTATGTTTTTTTTAATAATCATGAGTGATTTAATTTATAAGATATTTGGATTGGACAAGAGGAAAAATGCAGAAATGTATGGTTTGTACTAATAAATATGAATAGTATAGATAAGAGTGAAAGTAATGGTTGAATCAGTTGAGATAGTATGGTTAGTGTTATAGTTAGACAAGTTAAAGAAAATTTATGGTTTATCACATGAACAAAGTGTGACATATGGAGAAAGTGTGTAGAATTATAATTAATGTTCTTAAAAGTATGTACAGGCCTGAGTATGTATGAGGGTAAATAATTATATTTTGAATCGCTTATGGAGACTGGTTACATACTTGCATAGTAGTAATATGTTTTTTAACTTAGATAGTAGTAAAGTTACTATTATATTTTTTTAAACTTTCATGCTAAACGTACAACAAAAATGTTGTAGCTAATTTAGTCAAAAATTCACTATTCTCTCATAAGATGTATCTATTTTTAAAAGGTTACAATATCTCATATGCGTTATCAAAGGAAAAACATATACAAAATGCGTATGTTTTTCCAAATTTGGCACAGAAATATAAAGACTAGTACACCAAATTGTAAAAAAAAAAAAAAAAAAAAAAAAAAATTGTAATAAACAGGAATAAGGGGGTTAACTCAGAAATTTAAAAATACTTGTGGGTACTTAACAAATGTTTCTCAGTTACGACAGACTTCTTGCACGGACAGCTTTATCCTAAGTCCGAAGCCACCATAAAACATTGAAATCGAAATCCAGATTGCCGAATTTGATCGGGAGAAGAAATGGCGGGAGCGAATCAAACGTGTATATTCTGTCAGATCTTGCACGATCCCAACTCAACTACTCGTCTCCTTCACACCGTTCGTTCTTCTTCTCCCCTTACATCGTTTCCATTTTCTTTTTGATGAGAGGCTAATTGAACAACTTTGATTTTTTTTGTCTCTCTCAGGATGAGAAGGTCGTCGCGTTTCAGGACATCAAGCCTGCCGCCCGGAGGTTTGTTTTGTTCACTCGCTTTGGTTCATGTTTTTTTTTTTTTTTTTTTTTTTTTTTTGCTTTGGTTCATGTTGATTCATATAAACTATTTTTTTGTAGCCTAGAATCTTGAAATTTCAATGGATGTTCATTATAACAGCTAGTAATAACACCATTAACCTGTGTAATCTGGTTTATGGAAATGACGATAAAACGAAATTACTGGAAATGGTGGTTATTAGCTATCTAATCACTGTTGCAACTTCTTGCTTAATTAGCTGACGTCCACTATTATTAAGAACCAAAAAACACTATGTAGGCACTACTTGGTCATTCCAAAAGAACACATCTCAACTGTGAGAGACCTCCAGAGAAGGGATGAAGACTACTCTTTGGGTTTGTCCTCCAAATATTTATTCTCTTAAACACAATCATTCTGTTATATTTAATGAAAAAAAAATCGGATAAGGATGTTATTTTTGTGTGTGTGATTTGAGCAGTGAGTCACATGCTAAGTGTGGGACAAGAACTGCTGCAGAAAGACGCACCTCAAACCATTCATAGGTGAGGGGCTCTCTCTATTATTATTATTATTTCTTTGGATCAAACCCTCTACTATAATCGTAAATGATGCTTGATGTTTTCATTGTCTTTCTGCTAACTAACTTATGTAGAATTGACCTGATCTGTACTCCCTCACAGATTTGGTTTTCACCAGCCTCCTTTTAACAGTGTCGATCATCTCCATCTCCATTGTTTTGCATTGCCTTTTATGCCCAGGTACACCAATATCCTTCATATCTTACCTTCCCATCGCTTGAAACTGCAAAAATACGATTTTCTTTTCTTATCACACATTGTCACAAAACAGATGGAAAGTCGTCAAGTACATGTCTTTGGGATCTTTCGGTGGTTTTATTGAAGCACAGAAACTTCTGGAGAAGATAAGGCCTCTTTCTTCAAAAGTCTAACTGAAACCAACTTATCTAACTTCATTGCGGTGCTAAAATTGGCGCTAAAACTCTTTTTTTTTTGCTGGCATGTCTGTTATAAAATGCCACATATCATTGTTGATTTTGTATGTAAGAAGGATGTGTTGTGTTATCTTATGTAATTTATGTCGCTTGCCAATAGTTGTAGGCAGTGACTCCATTCTTATTTTTGTGTCATACTTAATGGGTATGAAATATAGACATTATTAATGATTCTTCTAATATAATCTCTGGTGACTGACATAAGAAGTAGACTTAAACAGATATTTCATATAGGATCTCTTATATAATTTGTTTGTAGGCTTCTTCTGGTGTTTTGATGCTCTAACTACAAGTGTAGGGGGAGGTACTGGTTGCTGTGCATAAGATTATCATTTTCATACTCCAGCTTAACTGAGTGATAAGATGTGTTCTTGCAACATCATAGCAATCTCCGCAGAACAGGTAACGCTTTAGTAAATTTGTACGTTAGCATCTTTCATGCTAACAAAATTTATGAGTTGTTAAACAGTGTAATAAACTTGTACGTTAGGAGTGACCTTACATCAATTCATGCTAACAAAACTTGAGTTACTAAACAGTGAGATAACCTTGTACGATGCAGTAACCATTTATGCTAATAAAACTGACGAGTTATTAAACAGTGTGACACGAGAATGAAATCCTTCTAGAACTCAAGTTTCAGACAAGCGCCTATACTTATCAATAGCGAGAATTATATTTTGATGTTAAACTAAAAATATGTGCTCATCTTAAGAACTAGATGCGATTGATACCAAATCTTCTCTGCTCACGTGCAACTTGTTCAACTAGGCAGAAGTACAGCTTGCAGTTGCAGTGCCTTACGCTTCTTTGGTTGATATTGCGTCTACGGGACTAGTGTTTCTAAATAAAAGAGTGGTTATGGGTTAACATTCTGGTGACGTTTGATAAGATTCACTAGAAGAACATGAGCTAACAAACAACATAGCTTCTTAATGGTGTTATGTCTTCAATAATTGAAACTCTTGATTTGCCATTTGTCTTCAAAGGATGTAGGCCCACAAATTATAAGTTATTTTGGATGGATTTACTGGTAATCCTCAACCACTATTGCCAAATACCAACTCTTTGTTTGGACTTGTTTCTCTGTTCTTTAGTTAATAAGTTCTGCATACAGACATATTCACATTAATCATGCGTTTTATTTTGCTTAAATTTTAAAATGGATTGGTCCTGGCCTTGTATGTTTTTTTTTTTGTTTTGTATTTGAGTATTTCTAATGCCTTTAAAGCAGATAGATAGCTTTTACAATAAAATATCGATTTGTTGTGTTGATTGGCAATGATTATAGATGAAGAGTTTGGTGAGTTCTTAGGTTTCTCAATGATTATAGATGAAGAGTTTGGTGAGTTATTATTCTCCATGTTTTGTTGTGTCACCTTATGATACTACATGTCTAAAGGGCTGTTCGTTTGGTTGTCGCAGGTACCGGCGGCAGCGTCAGCGTCAATATTCTGCGTCAACTCTTGTTCGTTTCGTTGACGCAGGAACCGACGGCAGCGGCAGCATCCGAACGCTGCGTCCTGCGGCTGACGCCGATAAAATATGCGGTCGCAATATGATATGCGGCAGCGTCAGCGGCAGCGTCTGCGAAACGAACAACAACTGTCCTCATTGACGCTGCCGCCGCCGCTGACGTTGCTGCTGCTGCTGACGCCGAAATCTGCGGCAACCAAACGAACAGGGCTTAAGTAGTTTATTGGATCATATCCTCAAATAAACCACATGAAATGTATATAGTTTATGGAAATAAGTGGTAATCTCATGCATGGACTAGCTTTTTTATTACATCAAATGTCTAATAACTTTTTTGTTTGTGGTGACACAAGAAAGCTAGAAAGCTTGAGCTGGCTCCTGTGACTTGTGAGGAGAACAGCTCTTGCGAAGAAGACATCAATGAACCTTTTCTTCTCGAAATGACGACCAGAGTTTATTGATTTGTTTTTGGTGCAGAAAACAAAACTGCAATAACGTCACTGTCAAGTCTCAACATACTCAGGTATGCCTTTGCTTCATTGGTGCCTTCTTCTCGTTTTCCGATTTTCCAAATACAGCTAATATATTTTTTCTTGCATAATTCTTCGAATATGCCTCTCTGTTAACAGCTGTATCCAAAAGCTGAATTTTATATAAATAAAATTCTTGTATGATTTTTTAAGAAGAAAAAAAAAGAATCCATTCTTTAATTTAAGAGAATAAGAATCCATATTCTATACATTGACACGGTTTCCTTCGTTTTTCAAAATTTCAATTACTTTTAGTAAAATATAATGCAAGTATTTTATACTTCCAACTTCCAAATTTTCAATGCGAGCGTTCCTTTTGCGAAACTTATCCTTAAAGTTATTTATTTTATTTGTTTATAGAAAAATAACTAAAAAGTATCGGCTTGTACCGGAGGAGGTTGGTGAATTTTTATCCGTCTCTTGGTACCCTTTTGTCGTTTAGCAATTCTCCACCTAATCCAGAGCTTCCAATAAAACATAGCCATAGCAATTATATTTAGCTCTCATATATATTAATTCTTTAAATTCTTATCTAATAACTATATTTGTAATTGTAAGTACTTATCTTCCTTTGTGATTGATTAGTTCGTAAAAGTTATTCAAATTCATTTTCTCAAAAAAAAAAGTTATTCAAATTCAGTATAGGTTTATATAACAAGATATACTTGTTTGGAATAAACAATGCATCGCATTTGGTCATATATATTTCTACAAATTAATAAAATCTTTGATATCATAACGAGCAAATGTGATGTGTGGAAGTGTGGAATTATAAGGTTTGGCTGCATGGCATAAATACCGAAGGAGAATTGAAGTTGTGTGTGGAGAAGAGTAAGGTACACGTACCTTTCACTCTCTAACCCTGTCCATGGCAATAGTCCACCTGGCTTGTCTATGTGGCCTGTACACAATTATTATTTTGTAATTTTATCGTGTTATGGTATTTTAGGGTTTCAATGCATTGATTTTCATTTTGAGGTTTATGTATATCCGAGGGGATGGATTGGATATGTTTTAGCCAATTAAAATGGTTGATATTGAAACATTAATTGGAACCTAACCTAAATAAGAGAAGAAACATACTACTCAAAAAGTAATAAATGTATGGTTGCATTGCATGCAAAACTCCCCCACAATGGAGTTGACTTCCAGTGATCAGTTTTCACTATTAGATTGCGTATTTGTTTTGTATTGGTTAGTTCCGTGTCAAACTCCAATGCTATATTTGGGACTCTGCATGACACTATTTAAATCGCTCATCAAGTCTTTTTCTTTCAACCATAAGTGAAATGATAGTCCAAAACAATGTATTTTGTTACTAGTCTTCATAATTGCTTTTTTAATGTTAAATAGTTATACTTCATGCCATCATTTAATAATAATTTTATCTACCGATCATGTCTTCTTGCTCTGTACTATAAAAAAGAGTCGACCTCTTCTTCAAATTCAAAAGCAGAGTCATACAGATATATCCGCCATGAAAACGTGTTGCATCTTCTTCATCTACTTGGCGATTATTCTCCAACACTGTTTCTACTTCTCTGTTTCGTCATCATCACCTCTTCTTCTCCCCCTCTCTCACTCTCTCTCGACCTCAAAACACTCTTCATCTCCTCTCCACCTCCTCAAGTCATCTTCCTCCCGCTCCTCCGAGCGTTTCCGCCGCCACCACCAAAAACGCCAACAACATCAACTTCCCCTCCCACTATCTTCCGGCAGCGATTACCTTCTCTCCCTCTCCGTCGGCTCCTCCTCCTCCGTCTCTCTTTACTTAGACACCGGAAGCGACCTCGTCTGGTTCCCTTGCCGCCCTTTCACCTGCATCCTCTGCGAATCCAAACCTCCTCCTTCTCTGACCTCCCTCTCCTCCTCCGCCACCACAGTCCCCTGCTCCTCCCCTTCTTGCTCCGCCGCACACTCCTCCCTCCCATCCTCCGACCTCTGCGCCATCTCGAACTGTCCTCTCGACCTCATCGAAACCGGCGAATGCAACAACTCTTCCTACCCTTGTCCTCCTTTCTACTACGCCTACGGTGACGGCTCCCTCGTCGCACGTCTCTTCTCCGACTCGCTCTCACTCCCTCCCCTCTCCGTCGCTAACTTCACCTTCGGCTGCGCTCACACCACTCTCGCCGAACCCATCGGCGTCGCTGGCTTCGGACGCGGACGCCTCTCTGTCCCCGCTCAGCTCGCCTCTTTCGCCCCTCACCTCGGTAACAGCTTCTCTTACTGCCTCGTCTCCCACTCGTTCGACTCGGAGCGAGTCCGCCGCCCGAGTCCACTCATCCTCGGACGCTTCGTCGAGGAGAAAGAGAAACGTGTCGGAGCCGATGATGATCATAAGGAGAAGGTCGAGTTCGTCTACACAGAGCTGCTTGATAACCCCAAGCATCCTTACTTCTACTCTGTTTCCCTCCAAGGAATCTCCGTCGGAAAACGGAATATTCCTGCTCCGGCGATGCTCAGACGAGTGGATAGGAACGGAGGCGGAGGAGTGGTCGTTGACTCGGGGACGACTTTCACGATGCTTCCCGCGAAATTCTACAATTCGGTGGTGGAGGAGTTCGACAGTCGGGTCGGGCGGGTACACGAACGGGCTGATCGGGTCGAACCGAGTTCGGGAATGAGTCCTTGCTACTATCTTAACCAGACGGTTAGAGTTCCGGCTCTGGTTTTGCATTTTGCCGGGAATGGTTCCAGTGTTACGCTCCCCAGGAGAAATTACTTTTACGAATTTATGGACGGTGAGGATGGGAAGGAAGAAAAGAGGAAGGTTGGATGTTTGATGCTGATGAACGGTGGAGATGAATCGGAGCTTCGAGGTGGGACCGGGGCGATACTGGGGAATTACCAGCAACAAGGTTTCGAAGTCGTGTATGATTTGTTGAATAGAAGGGTCGGGTTCGCTAAGAGGAAGTGCGCATCTTATTGGGATACGCTCAATCAAAGCTAACGAGCGCGCGTTATCCAATCCCAGCTTCAATCTTTTAAATAAGTCAATGTGCGCCTTACCGGTTCGACCGAAAACCGGATGATGGGTCTTATCGAACAGTAATTATGATATCGAGCTGTAGCCTGTACGTAAAAATAGCTGTAGGTTTAATAATTCGATGGACCTGTCATCTAAAAGTATATAGAAGGGTGTATCATGTACATGTATGACCGGTTTTGAAACGTTGTAGATATATATTTTTTTAATTTAAGGCCATTTGTAGTATTATGTTTCGTTTAAAGATTTTATTCATTATAAAAAAAAAGTTAAAAGTTTGGGTGTTATTCATTATTGGTACGCGTCGCATTAACAACTAACTGAGAACCAGACGGATCAAATAAAATCTTAAACGATGTCGGCAATTTAGTCAAAGTTTTGCTTGTAAACCAATTAGACCACACCTACAAGTGACTACTATAATTTGTGATATTTCATAAGATATCACTGTCTTCATAGATATTTAACGAACAAAAACAAACGAGTAACTCAATTATTTGGCTTAGTGTCACTATTTAGTTGGAGGAAAAGAAGATGGCTTTGAATCTTTTTGATAATTATGAATCAGATGACTAGACAAAAGGATTGACAGGCGAGCATACGTGGCGGCGGATTACGACCAGCAAGACTAGCAAGCACTAGTCGTTCGTTAATCTTAATTATTGATTTGCTTTTCAACTTACGAAGATAAAATTTTGTTATCCAAGTTTAAAACTTCAAGAGGGATTGGCTCGGAGTCCAGAGACAGCTAGCTGTGATCCACACGTGTGCTTATAGATTCTTTCCGCATTTTTATGTAGGAGTGTAGGACCATTCATTACAAAATAACGAAGAACAAACCATCTCAAAAGTTTTTTTTTACACTAAATGTATCCATTGTTTTATTGGTTTTCAGACATGTTTTGTTGTAGCCAACTTAGCATATAATTAGAGTTTCTGGCGAATTTAGTTGTAGCCTGTTAACCAGGTGATCTATCCGTCTTCATAGCACGTGTCCACTGATCAGATGGAGAAACTTTTTTTACTATTTTGTCGAGTTATTTGATCAGCTGTCCAAGCGTGTATTGGGATTCTTCAGCGCTTTGGCAGTTTGGCGATTCCTCTCTCCAAATATGATTAAAAAGTTTTTTATTTTTATAAAAAAAACATGTATCAAAATATATGTCAAATTTTCTAATGTTAGGTTGTCGATATAAACGATAGTATATAGTCCCAATCAGACATGTAATGCTGCTGCTGCCTGCAGGAGGCCACCCGCCAAAAAATACAAACCAGACCTGTTTTGAATAGTGACATGTAAAGAACATATGGCTTTGTATTTTTTTTGCGGATATCCACAAAAAACACATTCCAATAGCCGGCATGCAGTCCATTGTAACATTCAGCCTCCAGTTGTTAGACGATTGTATATGGCTAGCCATATTTCAAAGGATAATTTTGGTGTTAAATGCTTGAACCAAACTTCTTAATATTACTTCTTAACTGCTTGAACCAAAGGAGTAATATAATTGCTAGCTATTTGTACACTCTCGATCATAGATTTTTTTTGAAACCATTAAAACTGTTACATTAAACACATCGACTAAAAGCTACTCTCTCCGTTCCACAAAGATAGACTTTTTAGTGTTTTCACACATACTAATAAAACACATTAAATTGCCATAATAAATATATCGTTTTCTGTAATTTTCAATTTTCAATAAATTTTAATTCATAGTAATTCAATAAAATTAATTAATTTTTTGAAATTTATAATTTTTTCATAAAAACACACAAAAATACATTTTTCGAAACCAAACTTTTTTTCTAAAAAGTTTATCATCGAGAAACAAACGGAGGGAGTATTCTATATGTTATAGGTTTATGTTATCATGTGATTCATGTCCATATATAAAAGCATCACCCCGAACCCAAGAGAAAACCATCACCCAAATTAGTTTGTGAAGTGGGCTTACATCCGATTAATATAAGGCCATTTAAAACTTAAAGATAGTATTATGCATCATGATTCATGCATAGTCCTGAGAGCATAGCTCTGCGAGCCTATGCTAGATCATTAGTAGATGCCTTGTTCTAAAAAGCGGCCGAGTTGCCGAGTAATCGTCCGCAAAATTGTGAAGCGTTGGGTCACCGTAGCGAGTTTGGCCAGTTCGGATGCATTCCACGCTCACCCGCGTTTTGACCGCCCAGAACGTGATTTAAGGTTACACGGCCGCGTAATGTTTTTTTCTTTTAACTACCGCCGCGTAATTTTGTTTCCGGAAACCTCAAAAATCTCTGAAGATGTTTCTATTTGTAGATCTGATGTAATTATAGTGTACAAATCAAGAAAATCAAGTGAAAACAAAAAAAAAGAACAAAGAAAGAACCATGGATGGCCATAGTTTAATCGCAGAACCAAAGAAAAAAGAAGAAGATGAAGACGTACGTGTATCTTTTTATATTTATTAAAACAAAGTAAATAATAAAAAACTATAAAACACCATAATTCACGGGTTGAACCACATTTTAGTAGGTCCAAAAGGTTTAACCAAAACAATTGACCTAAGTTTTAATAATATTTGGAATCCACAAATGAAGATATGTACTAGTGAGTACTATAACCATAAAAAAAAATCCCCGATTACTCCCCGATTTATTTCCGATTTTTCGATAAATCGCTAGGCGCTGGTCATCCGCACGCGTTGCGCCTAGCGAGTTTCCGAACAAGGAGTAGATGTATAGACACTGTTAACAAAAAAATATATGTATAAATAAATAAAAGAAGAATAACGAAAATCGTATATGTTATTAACCAGATGCATTATACGTGGGAATGAATTTGGGGACTGCGCAATAAAGTTTCAGTCTTGCTAGTATTTCCAAAGACCAACTTTTTTTTTTTGATCAATTCCAAAGACCAACTTAAATGTAAAAACACAGACCTTTTTCAAGTCTACAGATTTTTTTAACAAATTAGAGGAGGACGCGTATCCTTTTTGTCGTTTTCATCTGAGAATATCTTCTTTCCCTCTCTCGTTGTTGCCTTGCCCTCCCACAAAGATCCAAAAAAGAACTATAAAGCTAAAATCTCAGAGAGCCAGATAGAGTATTATAAAGTAGAAGAAACCCTAACATTAAGTAGCTTTGAAACTCCCTTTGCTGAATCATGGCAGCCGTCCCTGAAGGATATTACGAATCCACAAACCCGTTTCTAGTTCACGGGCCAAGAGGTTTTGAGGAGTTCAAGTTGCTTGAGAGTTTTGGCATGTACGTGAGGATGGACTTTCCAGGCGTTCCGGAGGAGTGCGTGAGGATTTCTCTAGACCCGGCGAAGAAATCTTTGGCTGTCTACGCAGATGCTCCCAAGGTCCATAGATACGACCTCGCTCAACGGAAGTACCTCTCCGTCATCGAAACCGTCTGCAGTTGCTGCGCGTTCGACCGCTTCACTTACCAAATGTCAGACGGTGTTTTAAGGCTTCATCTCTCCAAGTCTAACATCGATCAACGTCGCTCTTCCTGCATCGGTACGTACCAGACTTGTCTTTTTCTATTTTCTTGTTCTTCATACATTTATATTTATTAATTAGAGTATAGGTGAATGATTAAATTATTTTTCTGATTCTTTTTGTTTTTTCACAGAGTTTAAATATTCTGCTTTCGGAGAAGGTATGTTTACATTTATTCCATTTCAATCGATATTTTGAAAAAAAGTGTTTACTCATTTGTCTGTGTTTGTGCTCGTAGATATCTCTGGCAATGACATGGACGAGTCGTATGAGTCGAAGCAGCTCGAAGACGGCAATGTATACGTGCGTTTAGACATGCCAGGCGTTCCCAAGGACAACTTCACTGTCTCAGTGGCTAACGGCAAAGTAAACGTGACTGGTCAAGCTCCTGCTCTTAGCCACGACTCAGGTTCTCGGTTGTACTCTGCTGACGTGGTTATGCTCTCCGGTCCTGTCGACTTTCCTAGCCATCGGGTCAAAACCATCATCAAGAACGGTGTCATCCGACTCCTCGTCCCTCCCGTTTGATATCATTAATTATGATGATGACGTGGCTAAATATATGTTTCTTTCTGTTTGTTAAATTTGTCTTCATGAGTGGACCTATTTTGTTGGGATTGATTAATATTCCAAAAAGTAACATTACTTCAATTTGTGTAGGCATGCACTCTATCTTTTTTTTTTATATGAATATATGTCTAACCAAATAAAAACAGTATGATAATAATTATGAACAAATGTAAAGTGTATTTTATGTGTGAAGGCATGCATTTAATTACGCAGTGTACGATAAAGCTGAAAACTTACCAAATTAAGGCAAAGACCAACTTTGTTGTCTATCTTGATACAAGACAAAAACCTCAGAGCTTTCACCAGAGTAGAAACGAAAAGATGAAATTAATAAAACTTATACGTTTGTATATTAGCGGGTAATTAATAAGAAATATGATATTTTGCGTGTCACTGGAAATTGTTGGTAAATAAAAGGCGAACACGCATCCTAGTATATACAGATCGCATTCACAAATGTAAAGTCGACACGTGTCGTCAGAGGGATTAGTTGTCATTTTCACCTGACAACCTCCCATACTATGCTTGTTTTAGAGCTTAGTCTCAAAAATTCAAAAACCCTAGAGAGAGAGAGATCTCAAAAAGAAAAAGCACTAAAACCCTAATTAGTCTCAAAAATTCAAAAACCCTAGAGAGAGAGAGGTCTCAAAAAGAAAAAGCACTAAAACCCTAATTAAAATCACGACTATACTCAATGTCAAGGAGGTTATAATCAACCCTAGCCTTATTTTATTATTCTTAAAATCTGTAATGTCAATTGACTGACATATACTATTAGTTTGTTACTATAATAAACCAGCATTACAAAGACGTCCATAATTGCTACTGGGTTAATAAGCGCAAGAAATTGCTTCACAAATAAGAAGTGGACGCGTGCCCCCTCTCTAGCAGTGTAATTGTTTTTGTCGTTTTCACCTGACAATATCTTCTTACCCTTCTCGTTGCCTTGCCTCTTTTTCTCTCCCATAAAGATCAGCACGTGAGAGAGAGAGAGAGAGAAGCAACCCTAATATCCAGTAGCTAAAAACCTCGCCCCATCTGTTGAATCATGGCCGCCGTTCCTCTTCCTGCCGTCCCTCAGTCTCCCGGTAAACTTCTTCTCTGAACCAATAAGAAGCTCAAATCTCATTCAGTTTTCTCGTTTACTGAGATGATTGATTTTCACTGATATTTATATCTTCTCTGTGTTTGTTTGGTAGCAGAAGGGTTTTACGCAATCAACAACGAGTTTCTCATGAATGGGCCAAAAGGGTTTCAGGAGTTCAAGATTCTTGAGAACGACATCATGTTCGTGAGAATGGATTTTCCCGGCGTTCCAGAAGATGGCGTTAGTGTTACTCTTGAACCCTCCAAGACCCTTGTGAGTGTCCGCGCCCACGCACCCAAAGTCCATGCACACGACTTCTCTCACCGGAACTACCTCATCATCACCGGACTCGTATGCGGATGCTGCGAGATCTCCGGCTTCACCTACCACATGACCGACGGTGTTCTCAGGCTTCATCTCTCCAAGACTAACATCCTCCATCCTCAACGCCCTTCCTGCAACTGTGACCCATTAATTATCTATTTTAGTTTATTATATATACGAATCATTCTAAATTTTACTTGTTTTTTTGGTCAGCGTTTCTCGGTGGCATACGTTTCAGAGGAGATGGTAATTTTATTTTATTTTCTTTTGAATTTTTTCTTACACTTTGTAAATGTTTCTATCTTACTCTCCTCTATGTGTGGTCGCAGATTTCAGTGGATGTCCTCATAGGCTTCCCTATAACAGGGATCCCTATCGTATGTGTTAATTTTTAATTAACACTACTGTATAAAATTAATCATTATGATTCAGTAATATGTTTGGTTTATTAATTTGTCATTGTGGTAATTGCTATATGTGTGGAAGAGCAGACCCGGCTTTAACGGGTCCGGTGTTGATGCGTCACCCGAATGTGGCTGAAGGAACGGCTATGGCTTATGAGTCAAAGCAGCTGGAGAACGGCAGCCTATACGTGCGTTTAGACATGCCAGGTGTTCCCAAAGACAACTTCAACGTCTCCATTTCGAGCGGGAGAGTGAAGGTGACTGGTCAAGCTCCTGCCGTTAGCCATGACTCCGATGGTCGCTTCTACTCTGGTGACGTGGCTATGCTTTCTGCTCCTGTAGACGTTCCTAGCCGTCCGATCAAAACTATCATCAAGGATGGTGTCATTCGCCTCCTCATCCCTTCCGTTTGATGTGAAAAAACGCGTTTGCGTTTGAAATAATTTGAGTGGACCCCAGTTATTGTCGTTATTTTGAGGATTATGTTATGTCACTTTATTTTTTGGACTTTTGGATATGTTCACAAATGGTTTTCTCTAAAGCCCATTCTCTTTATGAACAAGTAATGTTTTAACAAGACTCATCAGTTTCATTCCTCAAGAGTGCATGGGTGCACTATACAAGTTCAACAAAGCTAGAGCTAAAACCGTAACAATAAATCGAAAAAATGAGAGACTAAACAAATCAGAGCACCATTAATGCAGTTTCTAACGTGGGTTTTTAAAGAAAATGGGGTATTTAATTAAATCAAAACAAAAAGAAATTAGAGTAGTCGATCCTTAATTGGGTGTTTTTGTAACCGATCGTATATGGGTTTCTGTAAACACGTGTCGGCATATGTGATTTTTCCTTTTTTTTTTCTTTTTCTCTTCCTTTTCTTTTTTTTTCCTTTCTCATCTCTTCTCTTTGGTTTTCTCGTGATCTCCGTCGGGAAGCTGATTGAATTTCTCAACGAAAGTGTCACCTCCGTTCAATCGGCGTATCCTCCGGTCAATCGCCGTCAGGTCCATCTGATGCTGAAGCGTAAGTCTCTGATCCCCAATTTCTCTTCTCCAATCCTCGATTTATTTTTCTTAATAATTATATATAAATTCTTCTTTTTTTTTCTTGCAGCAAGAAGATTCGTCTCAGCCATAAGGTAAATTAGAAACCCCATATTCACTTTTGCTTAAAGCTTCGAACTTTAGGGTTCTTGATGGGGTTTATGCAAACTAATTGACATGTTTGATTTTAGTAAAGTCTCTATATTTTGTTGTTTGTTCACGTATAGTGATCCCTGCCTTGCTCATGATTGGTTGATATGAAACAGTTTGATCGTTTTGATCTGTGTTTAAAAAGGCGAGCGCCTTTTGCGCCAAGGCGCAAGGCGCACTCAGGCGACAGCCCCATCGCCATGCACCTCCCAGGTGAGGGTATGGTCACTAAGGCGCGCGCCATGGAGCGCCTTGACCTTAAATCTAATGCGCCAAAAGCGCTTGAAAGGCGCGCCTTATAGATTCTAATCTAAAGCATTATGTTTTGACTCTCCCTGTGTTCTAATCATGAGCTTCGTGGCATAGCCGCCGCTCTGTAACTTTTGTGACATACTCAGGTGAAGAAGACGATATAAACTAACCTAATTAACCCTAAATAATAAACCAACCCGGTTTATAATATTAACCCATGTGCCTTTCAATTTAATTTTAATGAACCAACTTAACAATAAACTAAGTAATCCAAGATGAAAGTTTAATGAACCAATTTTGAACCAACATGAAACCAAATAAACCAACTTTAACCAACTTTCTAGAAGGACACGCTTAAGAATTGAGAACTAAAATAATGTCCGCAAGGCGAGCGCTTTTGTGCGCCATGGCGCATGGCGCAAGGCTAGGAGCATCTCGCCTTGGTTCGCCTAGCGCTTTTTAAAACACAGGTTTTGATGCATTTTGATGATATGAGCTAGTTAGTTGTTTCTTCTAGTATCACTGATGTTCTGTTTTATCTAGCTTGATCGACTCATTTGCATGGGTTTAATTTTTAAATGTGAACTGTTCTGTTCCATAAAAAACTCAAGTCTTTAATTATGATGTGTTGTGTTGGCTTTGTAAGCTTGGTTTTGTTGTTGTTAGCATACACATTCTGCTTTGGGTTGTGTGTGTTGCGATTGACACATAGCTTTTCTTTGGGAGCAGCATTCAGTTCTCCGACGTCTAGCAAGTATAGCTTTGAGTTCTCAGGTGGTGGTGGAGGAGGGAAAGGAAGAAGATTCGTGGAGGTTTTGGTTGGGTTCGTAGTCGAGAGGTACTTTACTGTCTCTTCTTTTCTGATGCACTTTTGGTTCTTTGGCATTGGATCATCTTGAGTGGCTTGGTGCTATGTTTTGTAGAAACTAGTGTTTGGATTAGTCGTCAGGAAATTTCAGTTCTGATATTGAGGCAGTTTGTGTGTAGTCTTTTACTAATCATGAGATTGATCAATGGATAGAGCTTTGAAACTTGTAACTTTTTTTTTTGTTTCCACCACTCATGTGTTTTTGTGGGGTTTTTTTTATAAGAATTCTTAATTAAGAGACTAGCATTGGAGCACTAAACTAATTGTTTCAAAATGTTATATTTTAATATGTTTTATTTTATAAATAATTTTATGTAACAAAAAAAGTTTATAATTTTTTTTAAGAATCTTTAATTAAGAAACTACCATTGGAGGCACAAAATCGAACAGTTTCTTAACTAGATTTCTTAACTCCACCAAAGTACACTTATATATTTAAATATTCATTAAGAAATACTATAGAGTTTCTATGGATAAAGATGCTCTCAGCAACACTCAATTTCATTACTCAAACTTCATCAAAACAAAAACCTCAATCGAGGCATTTCTCCAAAAGGTTACCATTTATAAAAAAAACATCAAAACAAAAACACCAATCTTAACAAATTCAGTTTTTTTTTTTCTAACAGAGAGTGAGTTGAATTATTTGCAACTATTTTTTTTTTTTCAAATGATAACCTTTTGGTGAAATGTCAATTTTATCCAATTATTCTTTTAACTGTGTAACCATTTGCATCTCAGACAAAGAGATTTGTCTGCTATATAGTTCTAGCTCTAGTGAAACGAAGGGACAATGACGGCTGATGTGGTGGTTGTGGATGTGCAGAGAGAAACTTGGTTGGGTTTTATGTAGCTCTAGCGATGGATAAGTTGGTGACATGCAGAAAAATTGGTTGCTTGGGAAAAGGGAGAGAGGTGTAGGCGCGTGTAGCTCGAGAGCGTAGACAATAAATAGATGAAGACAAGGAAGAAGAGAGGAGAAAAATTAAGAAACCGTTGATAATGTAAATTTTACTTTTCCCATGTCTCTTCCTCCTGATCATGCATTTGTTATTTCTTGTGGATAATGAGGAGCTAATTAACACGTTGAGTTCATGTAAAATGCTCTTCCAATAGTTGAAAACAAGCTAGAACTAGTTGCAAATTTGTGGTCGTCAATAATATTGCGACACACACCCCGATGCCTATGGGGGAAAATAAAAGCAACTTAAAATCTATATGTGATTGATAGAGGAGGACACTCATAGAGCAGTTTGAACGGTGTTTAGCTTGCCGTTAAAAGCCCATGTACGAGCAGTGCCGGTCCGGACTTACGTGGTGCCTAAAGCAATTTAAATTTTTTTTTTTTTGTAAACTGGCCTTCTTAATTTAAATGCAAAAGAAATAAAATACATCAAGCCCAAGGCTTAAGTTTGTTATGAGTAAACCCAGTGTTATACTCTTAATGAAAACACATATTTTAGGAACTGAAGCCCAAGTAACAGTCGTAGCCCAGAGTTGAGAATCAAAGTTGAAACCGTGGAAAGTGGAGAAGAATTGTCGAGAAAGTCTGCACATTGTCTTGGCCATGAGAGATTATGAACGGAGGAACCAAAGCTGTGTCATCGCGGAAGACGCCCTAGGGTTTGCATGTCAGAAGCTTTGGAGACGGTTACGGATTTGCTTGTCTATGAGTGATATTAACGCACCCGGAGGTCTGAAGATTTGGTGGTGGAGACGTGTGTTACGCTCATTCCAGAGCCAGTAAATCGTGGCTTGAGTTGCTAGTAGTCGAAGACGAAGAGAATCGCGATTCCCTCGGAGAGCCAGGAGTTGATTGAGATTGTCGTCCCATGAGGCATGAGCTTGCAAATCGCATCGATATGCTATCTGATTCCAGACCGTGACACTGTAACGACACTCAAAGAAAAGGTGATTTCTACTCTCATGATCAGTGTTGCAAAATAAGCATAACGGATCTACATTAAGACCCCATCTTGTTAACCTGTCTCTTGTAGGACATCGATCCAGTAGGACTAACCAAGTGAGGAAGCAGTGTCGGGGGATTCCGTATGAGAACCAGACAATCTTAGCCCAAGGAACTAGTGGCTGCGGACCCTTGAGGTAAGTATATGTTTCACCAGTTCTGTAACTGTGTCTAACTCTTCCATCAATCTCCCATTCGAAATAATCCTCCTCATCTAGTAATTCTACGGTAGTAAGGTGTACCTGAAGCGCTAATTGATTGTCAGTTCTTGCTGCAGGGATATTCCACCGGCCTTCAGTATAGAGAGACGCCACCGTTGCTGTCCTCGAGATTCCAAGTCTGGTTGAATTACCATTCAAGAATGTGTGAAGATTTCCCAGAGGTGACCAGTTATCAAACCAAAACCGTGTGGTTTGTCAATTCCCAATACGTCGTTTAAGCAGCGGGTAGACAATAGCTCTAGCCTTGATCATCTTGTTGACTAGCCAAGAATGGTTGGTGCTTGTTCCTATCGTCCAGTAGTTTGATACGTCGCCTTTTAGGATTACCTCCTTAAACCAGCAGACCCACACAGAATTCGGGCGAAAGAAGAGCATCCAGATAAGCTTCAGTATGCACGCAAGGTTCCAAGTATGAAGGTCTTTAACTCCCAGTCCTCCCTGATCTTTGGTAAGTGTTACTGTCTCCCAACTTACTCTAGCAGTATGGTGACCTTCGCTCTTGCCTTTCCAAAGGAATATGCCACACAGTGAATTGATTTTATTGATGCATGACTTTGGTAGGATGAAGCTGGAACACCAAAAGGTCGTAACACCCGAGATCACCGTTTTTATCAAGAGTAACCGCCCCGCAAATGACAGAGCCTGAGCTGACCAGGAGGATAGACGCTTCTTAATCTGCTGAAGTAGAGGCTCGCAGTTCTGCAAGTTGAGCTTTTTCGTACACAGAGGGACTCCGAGATATCGCATTGGTAATGAACCACACGGCATCCCCGTCGAAACTTGGATAGTTGCAATATCTTGCTCTGTAAGTCCCGAAGCAAAAAAACTAGATTTTTGCAAACTCACAGCCAGACCTGATCTCTTTTCAAATTCGTGCAGTAGCTGGAGCACCCTCTGAACGGACTCAAGTGACCCATCAATGAAGATCAGTAGATCGTCGGCAAAGGAGAGATGAGTTAGCTTCGTTTTATGGCACTGATGATGGTAAGATATATATCCTGCCCTCGCTTCTTTATCCAACATCATTGACAAGTAGTTCATAGCAATGACAAACAGGTAGGGAGAGAGTGGGTCTCCTTGCCTTAGTCCCCTTTTTCCTTTGAAGAAACCATTCACCGTGCCATTGTAACCCACCATAAATGTTGTCGTGCAGATGCAAGCTTTCAGCAATCGGATGAAAGGAGCAGGGAGATCTATACTATCCAACGCTGTGAACAGAAACTCCCAAGAGAGAGTGTCGAAAGCTTTTTCTATATCGACCTTAATGGTAATCTTCTTAGTTCCTTTGTTCCTGTGGTAGCCATTCACTAGTTCGCTAGCCAATACAGTATTTTCCACTAGGAGTCTACCCTCAACAAACGCTGTTTGATTGGGCAAGATTAGCTGACTAAGAATAGGCTTTAGACGTCTCACCAGCAACCGTGAAATGACTTTATAGAGGGTATTCAGACAGGAGATAGGACGGTAGTCTGATATTGTAGATGCTCCAGTGAACTTAGGAACCAAAGACAAGATCGTTGAATTTGTGGTTTTTGGCAGGAACCCTGAGTCGAAAAAATCTTGAATCGAGTTGACACATTCCGCACCTAGAAGAGACCAAGAAGCTTTGAAGAATCCAGAGGTGAGTCCATCAGGCCCCGGAGCTTTATTTGGGTTAAGGGAAAACATTAGCTTAGTGATCTCTTCATTTGTAGGCATCAGGAGGATTGAGTTTATCTGCTGCTGGCTGCATCTGACATGCGTGAGGCTACGAAACCAATCAGCCGGAGTGTACCAGAGCGATGGGAGGGAATCAGGTCCAAGAACACCTTTAAAGTGAGCTATAGCGTGAGCACTCATCTCCAGTGGGTCTGTGATGAGAACACCTGACAAAAGGAGGAACGAGCGGATTGCATTGAAGCTAGCTCTCATTTGGCAGACACGGTGGAAGAAGGTAGTATTCAGATCTCCTTCACGAAGCCATGTTATTCTAGACTTTTGCTGAAAGAAGCATTCTTCAATTTGCCAGAGAAATTGCCATTTCAGATTAAGATCATGTTCTTCAGCAAAATTTTCAGGAGTTGGATCTGACAAGGCTTGTACCTGCACAAGTTGTAACAAACGGTAAGCTTCATTAACTCTCTGTTGGATATTTGAGAAATTTTCTTTATTAAGAATTTTAAGACTCCTTTTAATGCTTTTCAGCTTCCAACACAGAGACGCAAAGTTGGCAGACACACTTCCGGCGAGCAACCATGCATCAGTAACAACCTCCAGGAAGCTCGGGTGTTTGGTAAGGTAGTTTAGGAAGCGGAAGGGTTGAGTTCCTGCTTTAGGGAGTTGGAAGGCTAGGTCAATAAGGCACGGGGAGTGATCTGAAGGGGCAGGAGGGAGGAAAGTTGCAGTGGCATTAGGATAACTGGTAAGACACTCACTGTTGATCAAACATCTGTCTAGTTTCTTTGCAATTGGGGAGCCGTCACATTTGTTTGTCCATGTGTGAACAGGGCCATAGAATCGAAGATCAAACACTCCCATCTGTAGTAAACTATCACGGAATTGGAACATTTGCGAAGAATGTGTACTGTGACAGAAGGATGAATGCTCGTAAGGGTGAAGAATCTGGTTAAAGTCCCCTCCTACCATCCAAGGCCTTGAATCCAGATCATGAGCAGAATGCAAGTTCAAAAGCTCCACCCAAAGGTCAGTTCTCTCTTCAATGGTATTTGAAGCGTAGATGGCAGAGTAGATGATAGGAGTACAATTAGGCAGCTCAATCTCACAAGTAATCATTTGCCTTGACTGTGTTATCACTCGAACTTTTGCTGGATCCTTCCAAATAAGCACGATTCTCCCATCTTCATCAGATGAATGGTTAGATAGATAGTGCCAGTCTCGACATAGGGTAGACATCAAACGGGATAGAGATAGTTCCTTAATATGTGTTTCCAATAGAGCACCAAAAATGGGTCTGTGACTATAAAGCCAATCCGAAAATGTCCGATGTTTTACCGGGTCATTTAGACCACGGAGGTTCCAAAAAAAGAGTTTTACACTCATTATGTAGAAAAAGAGGGTTCCCCAGTAGACTGGAGAGGGTCAGAAACAGTTAGAAGAGGCAAAAAAGGGTTATTTGTGGAGGTATTTATGAAAGGGGAATTTTCAAGGTACCTAAGGGTACCAATCACGGGGAATGAAAGGTCAGGGGACGGTTTAGAAGACTGATAGATGATTTTGGGAGGTGCAGTAGGGGAAATGGTTGGGGAGGAACGGGTTCTTTTTAATGATGGTTTTTGAGGTTTGTCCGAAGAAATGTGAGCGGTGGAAGGGAAAATCTTCTGATTTGGCATAGGGACAAAAGAGGGAGTATTGAAAGCAGAGGGGCTAGTGGGAAGTGAAACAGTGTGGGTGGAAAGTAAGGGTTCAACGGTGATGGGAGGGAATGGTTTCTTGACAACATACTGTTTGGTTTTTACAGATTTTGTTGGAGTTTTTATCGCCGAGTCTGAGATCTTTTGCTTTGACTTATCCACAGGAACTTTTGCTATAGGAGGTGGATCCTTTGGCGGTATGTAGAGCAAACAATTTTTCATGATATGACCCAACTCATGACAATGAGCGCATGTGGGAGGCAGCCATGGATAGTCCACTTGCACTTCAACAACTTCTCCACTCTGCCTTTGAAACTCCACTACAATCGGAAGAGGCTTGGTGAGATCTACTTCCACCTTGACATGAGATAAGGTAAGACTCACTAGGTTTAGAGTAAAGTCATCCGTTTCTTTAGGCTCTCCAATCAACCCCGCAACTAGGCTAAGGCCTTGTTTATAACGTAGGTCGAGAGGAACTCCAGTGAGGTGAGCCCAAATCTGGATAGAGCTAAGAAGAGGTGTTGTGGAGGAATGCACAGAAGACCATTGAGCGGTATGAAACATCGAATCCCCCACATACCATATATTTTTTTCCAAGATCTTCTGTCGAAGGAAGTCACTAGGGATCCTAACCAGAACTGAGCGTTGTAGAGGGTTGTTATGCATCTCAAGCCTTCTACCTTTACCCCACATATGACAGAGAACACTTTGGATCTGCTTGAAAGGTGGGGGGGGGGGGGGGCGACCGTTAAAATAACAGATAATGAAATCTTTATGAAGCTCTGCGCCTTTGTGAAAGACAGAGTTCGGGATTAGCACACGAGGTCGACCAGTTTCAAAGATAGTTACTGGAGCGAGTCTCTGGAGAGACTTGTCTCCTCTCACACGAAGAGTTTCCGCTAGAGTAGGAGCAGCATTATGGGTTTGGGGTTGGGGTTGGAAAATAGGAGGTGGATTTAGTTGTGGGGGGGCAGTGTGTGGCTGAGAGTTGGGAATGGTGGATCTTACAGGAGGGGAAGGAAGAGCGGGATCAGAAGGAGTTAGGGAGGTAGAGGCACTGTTAGAGAGCAGGGGAGAGTTGTGGTTTGGTTGAAGGATTTTGAAATTGGTGGGATTTGGTTCTGAATAAGGTAAGTTAAGCTTTTCCAGAGAGGGGGAAGGGTTAGTGGTTGAGGATGAGGAAAGAGTTTTAGGGTTTCCTGTAGCAGGAACAGTGAGTATAGATTCAATCTCAGCTAGCGAACCAAACTGAGTAGTGGCTTGAGAGATGGCTGAAGCTGTAGTTGGGTGTTGAGCTTGAGTCATAACAGTATCAACATGGGTGGTAGTGAGGTGGGATCTACGAGTTTGAGAACGGGTAAGAGGAGGAGTGGAGTCTAATGGTGGGAAAAGATGGGGAGAAAGAGGGGACTGAGGGTCAGGGGGGTCAGGTGGTGGTAGGAGAGCTTCTCCGGAGGTTGAAGACGCTGGTTGCACGGCGGAAGCACGGCCAGGAAGGGCCCAACGAGTCTGCATTGGTAAGCGCGTCAGAGAGAAACTGACTTTTTTTTTCTATTTTTGTTTTTTGACAGCAATTTAAAAATTTGATGCCCTAGTTATAAGTTATAACTAAACTTTTTGTACTGCATTTTAAGTATATAAACAAAATAATGCAATATATTATTAAATATTAACTTGCTATCAAATAAAACAAAATACATACAGAAAAGTTATTATTCTTGAGAAATAATGTTGGTACTGATTGATTACTAATCTTTGTTCTTGTGGCATTTTCTATAAATAAATAAATAAACATAAACAGTATAATATGATACATATGATAAAGTTATGTTAACATCAACATCATTTCCCTTTATAAAATGTCTCACGGGATATTAGAACCTAATTTATGATAATTTGTATGTTCAGATTTCATAAATTCGTAGAAATGATAAAAACTTACAAAAAAAATATAAGTAGAGCAAAAGAGAGACATAGAAATGATAAGAACCTACTGATAATTTAATTCCATTGTTATAGTATCTCTCTTGTTTACACATCTATTTTCTTCAAAAAGAAAAAATAAAAATAAAAAATAAAGATGGCAAGAAGAACGTCTATTTAAAATAAATAACTAAAGTTTGCTATCCGAAAAAACTATCGTTTGCTTTATTCAATTGTTTATTTAATATGCCATTTAATTTAATATTTAAGATAAAAGAGACCAAATTTATCAGAAATGGTAAGTAAACCGTCCTATCTTTAAATTGGGCAAATTAATTGCTATTAAAATCCAAAAACAAAAATTAGTAAAAAACTCAGATTTGAACCCACTACCTGAAGCACTAGAGAACGAGTACGCAAACCCTACAATGATCAAGTTGTAAATATTTGTCACCCCAAAATTATATATAAATTCTGGTGCCTAAAGCGTTTGCTTTGCGGGCTTTAGCCCATGGCCCGGCCTGTGTACGAGTTAAGATGATTGATCAAGTAAATTAAACATTAAGAGCCTCTCTTTTATTATGGAGTAGTGCTAATTTTACATTAGCCTCAAACATCCTAGATAAAACCTTACATATTATTATGAAACACGCGATGAGGTGTGGTGTTGACATATATCGACAACCACATTCATACACTCGAGGGTTTCGTTTGGAATCTAGTAGGAGGGCCCAGGCATGGTCTTCTGGAAGGGACATACGCTAACTTGCGGGATTTTGCAAACTTTAGGTAAGTGAGTAGCTGTCTGGTAGATACGGCTCACCATTTGCTGCTTTCCTTGCTGTTGTCCCTGTTGCTGAATTTGTTGTTTAACCGCTTTGGATGCTCCTTTCAAGGTTGGGCAAACGCAAAGGGGCTCTTCCTGGTGGAGCTCGTTACAGCACTGCTGGAGTAGAGGCGGTCTCTGCTGTGGACCCTGGGGGTTCTCCATGTCGTCTTCAAAGTCAAACTCACCGTCGAGGGTCCAGCTAGGACCACTGCCAGACTGCATTGCTTGCTTGTGGAGCCACTGCTGGCAAGCTTTTAGGTGTTGTGCTTGCTGAAACTCCTTCCTACATTTTGGAATCCTAAATGGGCCGGCTGGGTTTGTTGCATCATCTTCGTCGAACTCGACCACCGTCCGGTAGATGGAGGCATTGGTGAGAAGGAAGAAGAAGGCGAGAGTTGCCGAGACGAGGAAGAGCTTGTTCGCCATTAGTGTATGTTTTTAATCTTGTTTGTATTGATGAGTTTTGGTTTGAGTAAAGAGTTAAGCGGATGAGTTAATTTATAGGTGATAAAGGAGATTTGCATGGCGATCACGTGTAATAATGCATGCACGCATGTGATTGTATGTGTGTGCTGTGAGAGAGAAGCTCTTAGGTGTTTGAAGGGAGTGACAAGTGACGAACAAAAACAATCCTCCGCGTCTGCATGCTTTGTGTAACGTGTAGCTAATGTTCTGGCATGGCATCTTATGAGCGATTCTTTTTAAAAACAAGGTAAAAACTTAACTTCATAAATTAAAAAAAAAACGTTTAGTAAGTTGGTTTAAAAGGGGACGAGAGTCTAAAAATTTTGGAGGTAGTGCCGTTGGGAATATAAATTGGGAGAGCTTAATCAGAATTATAGAAGTTAAAGTTGATTTAGTCACGGTCAATATAAATTGGGAATTTGAGTCAAAATCTTCCAAATTCGGAATCCGTCTTGTTACACCCGGTGGTAGGAGCCGAACGGTTTGAAAATACTTGAAATGTGGATGTACAGGCTGGTTTAATTTTATGTTGAATGGATACATGTCAATCGAATTATAGGTACACATTTTACTCTAATACTAAAATGTAACATTTGTCTCATCCTTACTCAAGAATGGTAGCTCATCCTTACTCGAGAACGGTATGCCAGTCACTTTAACGTATATCTCATGAAACTCAACTCTAACACTTATTTCATACCCATATCTAAAATAAAGAAAACTGAAGAAAAACGGTCAATAGCATCAATCCTTACAAATATAATGCACTTGGAAACCTCACATGAAAATAACAATAAAGAGGAGGTGAATAATATAAGTAGTCCGAAATGAAGTCTATGGACTTAGAAATAACATTCCAAATATATATAATTTAATCATAACATGAAACAAACACAACACCTGAAATGACATAGAACAAATTAGGGACCTAGTTATAAGATAAAGACTGGCACACCTCTTTTTTTTTTTGTTCAACTACTGGCACACCTCTAATAGAAGCTTTCCCTATGGAGGATTCATGTATGTGACTAGAACCCACACACCGCCCGAAAACGCTTTCTTTATTGACCTCATTTACTACAGCTCAACCTGTCGACTTAGCGAAGAGGAAGAGCAAAGATCAAGCTAACTAAATTAGGGCTCTTGTTTGATGAAACTGAATGAATGAATCGAGAGATGAATGAGATCTTCATAAGCGAATTAAGAATCGACAAGGAAAGTTGCCCAATAAATATTTGACATTTCTTAATTTTAAGGCCAATTGGGCCAGTAACATATGGTATTTTGACAGATATATAGATCCCAGAATAAATACTGAATCAGCAAAAATGAAATCAGAGAGCTAAACGCTGAAGAATCCACATCTGCGTTCAAACAGTTCATCCTTTACCTCAAATAAACAAACTGCCAAATCTTTTAAATATCTCAAACGTAAACAAAATATGAAAAAGAGTCTTTGGGACAAACAAATCAAAATGGTCTTGACAGCATATTGACCCTTGTATGATTGAAAGCCACTGAGACCCTCCTGCCATTAACACATCAAATCTTATAGACACACTTTGAGAAAATAAAAATCGTGAGGCCATCTCAGTGTTAGTGACTCGCCATGAAGTAAAGGCATACCAGGAGAGTTTTGTCAAAAAGACATAAGCTTATTAGATAATTGGAGGGTTTAACTCTTATATATCATGTGCAGAATTTAATTGGTCAACAAAGCAAATGGAACCATCCGATAGATGTTTTAAAGAACAAGAGGTACATTTGTATATATGCATTGGTTGATACGTTTCTGCCATCTGAATTGCTTCTTCCTCAAAGAAGAAGCAATCACCGATGAATGCTAAAGGATTCAGGTCTATATTTGGCTTCTACTAGGCTTGTCTCTACAGTAGACTTTATTCACAAATGCAAACAACTTCAAGCAAGGCAAGTGACAGGACAGATAATGCTTAGAGAAAGAGAAACCGTTGAAAAGAAGCAGAAAGCACAACTCCCTTCGACTAATTAATCTAGGATTTGCACTGACCATATTACTTCAAAGATAGTTCCATTTCAAGAAACATAAACAGAACTTGAATGAGAAAAATCTATGATCAAATTCAAAGGGAAATTTGCAAGAGTACAAAGACAGATTCAGCAGCACCTAGAAAACCCCAATTGATCTGCGTAAAATCCCAATTCTCTCTTCTGTTTACAAAAAAAAATCACGATCCACACTCTTTTTTGATTTTCAAATCAAAACAAATAATCAGCCCTGAATTATACAGTAAAATCCCGATCAAAACGGGTTAATAATTTTATGAAATAATACAAAAAAAAAG
This sequence comes from Brassica napus, assembly GCF_020379485.1. NCBI lineage: Eukaryota > Viridiplantae > Streptophyta > Magnoliopsida > Brassicales > Brassicaceae > Brassica > Brassica napus. The sequence continues at coordinate 10,830,439 of NC_063434.1, forward strand.
AAACAGATTGAGATCGGCAAAACCTCGATCAATCAATCAATCAATCAAACAACATCGTCCTTCTTGGGTTTCCGATAATTCTCTTCGATGTGCTCGAGGATGACGCGAACAGTGTTCGTCAGCTTCTTTACATCGGGAACGTTGTAATTCTGTGCAACGTATACACCATAAGCCGTTCCCATCGTGAACACCAAGCAGCTCTTCATTATCCCCATCCCCCTCTCTACGCTCCGTACTAGTGTTCTATTTGCACTTGTACTATGATACTTTAATGGGCCTTCAATATTTATTTCTAAGGCCCATAGTGGGCCCAAATCAAATGAAACCGGCATGCTCATTTCCGTTGGTAGACAGATTAAGATTAAGGGCCAGATTGGTTCAAATGCAGCGGTTGCGGTTGCGGAAGTTTGTGGATGCGGACGGTTGCAGTTTCTAGCGGTTTTAAGAGATTTGTACGACTGGTAGTGCGGTTAAATATTGGTGCGTTTGCGGGTGACTTATGACTGGTTAACTACCAAATGCGGTAACAGTCAAATAATAAATTAACAATATTTATATTTAATATAATTATAAAAATATCAAAAAGTCATAAAATTATAATAAATATAAAATTTATATTTAGAAAGTTATAATTTTAATTATTAAAAATTTATTAAAATTGTTTTTATTATAAAATTTTATAATATTAATTAAAATATAATAGATATATTTTAATATTTTCATAATTTCAATTTTAATTTTTTTATTAAATATTTTTACTTTTGTATATATATTGTTTAAAAAAAAAGAGAAAAAATTATCCTCCCGCAACCGCAAACGCTAGCTGGAGCCAACTTTTGAATTTATGAGATTCAGAGCGGTTTGAAGTGGTTTAGAGCGATTTGAGTGATTGTTGCAAACCGCCGACAACCGCTACCAACCGCAAAAGCTGCGTTTGCGGGTGGTAGCGGGAAAACCAGTCACCCCATCTTCTCGGTTCCTGAAATCTTGTCTCTTTACTTGGGATTTAAGACATGATCGACTGATAGACAGATTAAATCTTCTCGGTTTGATGCGTATGTGAGACATCTGTTTTTGATGGTTGTCTGGTTGGGGTTGTTATTGTACATGTAGGCTTATAAGGAATGGCAAAGAGCACATTCAAGGAAGAGCATGACCTAGGTTTGGATCCTACCTTTTTGTTCTCTTAGTTTTGTGTTTGATTCTCAAGTAAACTTATAACTTTTGGATCTAATGATGATTCTATTTTCTGCCTTCAGAGAAAAGAAGTGTAGAGGCTGCTCGGATTAGAGAGAAATATCCAGATAGGATTCCGGCGAGTGCTCAGTGTTTTACATTACCTAAACACATATGTGATTAGCATATTGTCTTCCTTTTCCATGTTTGGACGATCCCTTTGTGTTGCACTCAGCTTAAGCTCTTGTTATGTTTCATGGCCCAACATCTATATCCTTTTTTTCTGTCTTGGGTGATTATGAACTTATCATATCTTTGGCTATAGTTTTGTAGATAACAATCTGGATTTATATGTACTCCCATTTAACAGTTGGTTATTAACCTCTGATTAGCCTCATGCTTGTGATATTTTTATATTTGGGCACTGTATCAACTCAACTACTGAACTTGTTTGAATTCTAGTGTCATATTGGGAAGTGATTAATGATTTTACATGGTTACTTAAAAAGTAGTGACACTTGAGTGATGATCTTCACCCTTTTTTGTATTTGTGTGGGATCCGGGTGATTGTTGAGAAGGGTGAGAAGAGTGATATACCAACCATCGACAAGAAAAATTAAGCATATTGATTACTGTAATCAATATACATCTCCCTCGGACCTGACTTGTGATTGACACAACTAAGCTTTTTATCCTGGATGCAGATACCTAGTCCCAGCTGATCTGACAGTGGGGCAGTTCGTGTATGTCATTCGCAAAATAATCAAACTGAGTGCAGAAAAGGCTATCTTTATCTTTGTCGACAATGTTCTTCCTCCAACAGGTAGCACTGATAAGCTCTTACTTACTGTGTATTCATGACTTCTTTAATATCATCCTAAGACATCTACTTTGATAACTCTGGCAGGTGCGTTAATGTCTGCTGTGTATGAAGAGAAAAAGGATGATGATGGTTTCCTCTATGTCACTTACAGTGGAGAGAACACATGTGGATCTCCATAGAGATCTCTTGCTGGATACTTCGTTTCTATTTTACCTATTTCGCCTGAGTATTTCATTTCTTATTATTAGTTATCTAAGCAAAGCAGCCTATGTACTACTTCTCTAAGAACTTTAAGATGGCCGTTCATGTGTACAGAGAACATAAAAATAATGTATATATAATCTCAAAACCTACTTGATTATGTTTTCGATTGACTTTCACTCAGTAAGCCGACATAACATGTTGCCGTGAGTGCCACTGTAGTTACAGAGGCAAAAAAGTCTTTAACTAAATAGAACAGCAGTGGCCGGTTATGGTACAAAAGGTCCCACATTGTCGTTGACGGAGGGGGGGAAGAGACGGTCGCACCATGTTGCCTTGTTCTACTAACTAGATCTTACTATGTCCATGTTGATTTTTGCTTCTTTATGTTTATTTGTCAATCGTTAAAGCTTGCTCGGTTTTGTTAGATTCGGGTTTATTATGGGCTTCCAACTCAAAACCAATTGGCAATTAGTGGATTGGCCCTAACCCTTTATATATTACTCAATGTCCCATTGATTTTCCAATGTGGGATACATATCCCTTAATATTAGGAGGCCTTCTCGCCTTGAATGAGATAATATTTTTGAGGATCATTCATAAATACATAAACCTATTAAGGGATATGTATCCCACATTGGAAAATCAATGGGACATTAAGTAATATATAAAAGGTTAGGGCCAATCCACTAATTGCCAATTGGTTTTGAGTTGGAAGCCCATAATAAACCTGAATCTAACATGGTATCAGAGCCAGGTTCCTAATAAGTTAAACCCCTAATTAATATTAACCCTACCCGACCGGGTATATAGGTCGTAATTGACTCGCTCGACCGAGTATAACTGTCTTAAAAAGTTTCCAAGATTTCTGGCCGATAAGAGCCATCATCTCGAGGAGGGGTATTAAGAGATATGTATCCCACATTGGCTCTGATACCATGTTAGATTCGGGTTTATTATGGGCTTCCAACTCAAAACCAATTGGCAATTAGTGGATTGGCCCTAACCTTTTATATATTACTTAATGTCCCATTGATTTTCCAATGTGGAATACATATCCCTTAATACCTAACCAGTCACGTGAAACGTGAGACACGCGGTTGTGTCCTTGGGAAAAGATAGGTACTTCGAATATTTAAGTGAAAGTTGAACGCAAGGGTTCATAGCCAAAGAGTCTGTTAACTGAATAGATGGGGATGCTATCATGTTAACGTATGTGACATGTCTAGTAGTGTCTTGATAAGAAGATGAATGTCATCTGAGTATGACTTACGAATGTTACGTCAAACTATTGTGTTATATGCTCTACATATATCTGGATAAACTGCCGTTGAAATTGTACAGTAATGATGGGTGACAAGGGTAACTGGGTAAGTATAATGTTTGTTAATGGAAGAAGGAAAATGAGAGATTGACCCCACACGAAGACTCTTAAGTAGACAAAAAGTTTGGCCGATCAAGACACACCACTATACATCAATAGATACGTATATGTAATGCAGAAATGAATGTGAATATGTTTGAAAAAATGGACAAGAGAGAAGGTAAAAGAACAAGAGAGGAACAAGAGCATGTTATGGCAATGAAGGACCCCCCACCTGCATTCAATGCTTGTTTTACTCTCTTTACTCACTCCATTAACTTTCTTCTCACTACAAATACTCCTTCCCTCTCTTCTCTTCTCTTACACTCCATAAACATTTCATACCATCTTGATCTCATCTCTCAATATAGCCACAGTATAAATATAGGTATCTGAAAAGAAGAAATAGAGAAGTTATGCCTTGCTCTGTGAGGAGTGGATTCAAGATAGTGTTCTGTTTCATTCTTCTGCTTTTGTCATCCAATATTGGATGTGCTAATGCTCGTTGTTTAGGGCTTCACAAGCATCATCACAAGATTCATCACAAGGTTGCTTCCTTGGTACAAGATGTTGTCAATGGTGGAGGAAGGAAGAGGGTATTGGGTGGAGTGGAGACAGGGGGAGAAGTAGTGGTCATGGATTATCCTCAGCCTCATCGTAAGCCTCCCATCCACAACGAGAAGGCTTAAATTACTCTCTATACATCATATGAATCACCACACTGTTATATGCATTCACCATGCTGGTGGTTTTAATGACACTCTTGAACTATATTCATTACCAACTCCTTTTGTTCTCTCTTTCTTCGTTCTCTAAAACAAACAAGCTGCACCTCTTCCTTATAATATATTGTATTTCATGTGGAATGTGCTTACTTTGAACGAACTCTTCAGACCGCCCAACCAGAAGAAATCCGGTCTAAGTTTGGTTATTGCCTCATCCAGTATCACCTAAAAGTTTCCCAAAACCCACCCAACTCATTAGTGCTGCTCAAATGTCAACATAGTAAACCATATTTAATTTTCACATCAAAATCAATCCAAAATGCCTAGAAAAAAGCCTAAACATGAAGCATTTCATACATATCTCCACGAAAGGAACTTCCAACTCTATGTTTACTTTCCAATTAACATTTTGTTCTGCACAGATCGAACTGGAATCCAATGGTCTTTTTTATTATGAGAACACAAGCAGCAGAACTGAATACTCAAAAGGGAAAACTCACTAATACTTAAAAGATGATTTTGAAAGAATGATGTGTCACAGACACAGTAGGATGAATAGTGTTTTTGTCTGAAGTGGGCCACTTCTGCATAAGAGAAGGAGGAATACACATCAATGCAGTAGGGTATGAGCCTACTAAGATTATTTCTGCACACTCAACAAAAATAACGCCATTTAAGTCTCTAACTGCTAGTATTAGCAGTTCAAAGAAAGGGCTGTTTGCGATATAATACGTGGCAGCGTCAGCGTCAGCATCTGCGAAACGAACAACAACTGTCTTTAGTGACGCTGCCGCCGCCACGCCGAAACCTGCGGCAACCAAACTAACAGGCATCGGACCGTAAAAAAAGAGGTTCTAGTTTTTCACAAGTAACGGCAAAAATACTAGAGAAAATGAGTGGTACAAACAGAAGCTGGCTCACAAGAAAAAACTTTAAGTAATTTTGGGCCCGTATCAAATGCAAACTGTGTTAAAATGTACTACACCTCCATTACAGACTTAAAAGAAACAACCCAAAAAAAACTAGCTGTCAGACCTTCGGGGCCTCTGTGACAATTAGGACATGCATGTCTGGGAAACGCTTGGTAAGCACATGTGTGGTAAAGGGAAAACTCTCTGTAACTATTTATGAACACAGAAGACAACATAAAACTGTTTGTCTAGGAGAAGAAAACACAAGTGGGCAGAGGTTATTATCATGCTAATCCTCATATCTTACACATGTCTAATATATAATTAATAGTGTAGCAGCAACGAGCAAGTACCAAGAGATAATCACCAGAGCATGGCAAAGTCGGTCAGCTTCAGACAGATTTGATTCTACAACGGAAATAAAAGTTTAATTGACGTCTCCTCAGGAGCAAGTCTCTACACAAAGATTAGAGAAAGCCTGTCAACAGAGGGAAGCAAGGTATAACCTTCAATATCACCATTATATAAAAAAGAGGCACTGACGATTAAATCGTTTCTTTGGGATCTTGCCCTCGTTTAGAGAATAAAGAAAGTTCTTCACTGCATCATCAGCGTTAAATCTAGCAGAGTACTGCCATAGAAAAAAAAATAGTAGGTGGTCAGATGAATACAGTTAAAAACGAATTAAATGTGAGAATATATGCTAGGAACCATTAGGAGCACCTAAACAACAACCACATAGTATTTAGAGTTGTTGCGATCACTGCAATCCAAAATGTTTGATGAAACTTGAATATTAACCTGCATTAGTAAACATTTGGTGATACGAAAAGAAACCACCTTCAATGGCATAGATACACTTTGCCTTTGCAACATGATTCAACAAGTGTAACATGAAACTCTATCCGAGGGAAAAAAATAAATAAATGAATCCAAGGATGAAAATGCTCTTGCAGAGATGTGGACAGAGGAAGAGCCGAGAACGTTGCGGCGAGATTCAAGAGTCCAGTCGTAGTAATTGGGCTTTCAAATATTAAACCAGGAGTCAATATCATATATTTGAGCGTCAATCAATTCCATTAGAGTCTTCTGTGATTGTAGATTTTCTTCAAGTAAGTTGGCTCGAGCTCAACACCAAGTCACCAACTATCAACATACTTTAACCTTGGTCCAAAAATCTTCTGTGACTGTAGAAGGGCCTGATGTAACAGCAGCGGTTACGATTGCGGTTATGGGAGTTTGCGGATGCGGGTGGTTGTGATTCTAATCGGTTTTAAGAAATTCGTACGATTGGTACTGCGTTAGAAACTGGTACGTTTGCGGGATACTTATGACTGGTTAGCCACCAAATACGACAACAGTTAAATAATAAATTAATAATATTTACATTTTATATAATTATAAAAATATTAAACATTATAATATTATAAAAAATATAAATTATATATTTATAAAATTATATTTTCAATTTTTTAAAATTATAGAAAATATTTTTATTTTGAAAATTTATAATATAAATTAAAATATGATAGATATATTTTAGTATTTCTATTATTTCAATTTAATATTTTATTTTTATTTTTATTTTTGTATTTATATTTATATTGTTTTAAAAAAACGAAAAAAAATTTTACCCTCCGGCAACTGCAAACGCTAGATGAAACCAACTTTTGAATTTAAGAGGTTTAGTTTAGAGCAATTTGAAGCGGTTTAGTGTAGTTTGAGTGATTGTTGTAAAACGCTAACAACCGCTACAAACCGCACATGCTGCATTTGTGGGTGGTAGCAAGGAAACCAGTCATGCCCTAAGTCTGGCTACTCCCGATGCAGTAGGATCTCATATCTGTTTAGCCGGTGCGATTCCACGTTGGCCCAAATCAACAAATATGGGCCCATTTGGTGCCCACTGCATTACTTTACAATGATGACTCTTTGGACATTACATGTGTAGTACATCCACCGTATTCTACAACGTTATAAAAATATTAAACATTATAATATTATAATAAATATAAATTTATATTTATAAAATTATATTTTCATTTTTAAAAATTATAGAAAATATTTTTATTTTAAAAATTTATATTGTAAATTAAAATATGATAGATATATTTAATATTTCTATTATTTCAATTTAAAATTTTTATTTTTGTATTTATATTGTTTTTAAAAACGAATTTTTTTTACCCATCCATAACTGCAAACGCTAGATAAAACCAATTTTGAATTTAAGAGGTTTAGAGCGGGTTGAAGCGGTTTAGAGGCCCTGTTCGTTTGCTCACCCACGTGATCCATCTAGGTGAAGATGCAAACTGATGTTCGTTTTGTGCATTATAATGTTATATCCAGATGGATCACCCATCTGAATATTTAAAAACTCATCTCAAATTCTCACTCAAATGAAGGTGAGTGTTGATGGTGTATCTGGATGCAGATGCATCTAGCTCATTCCAAAATGATAAATGACAAAAATGATCTTTTAAAATAAAAATATTATTTTCAAACCATAAATTCTATTTTTTTGCATATACATTTTTTCGCTATAAGCAAAAAATGCATTTTCTCGCAAAAACTGAAAAACACACTTTCCAGCCAAAATCACAAGATGCGTTTTTCCGTAAAAAACATAAAACACACATTTTTCGGCTAAACCAGTAAAACCACACTTTTCGACCAAAACCGAAAAATGCATTTTCCCATCAAAGCAAAAAAAAACGCATTTTCCCGCCAAAACCCAAAAAACGCATATTCCCGCCAAAACTCCAAAAAGCATTTTCCGGCCAAAACCGCAAAAAGCATTTTCTCTCTAAAACCGGAAAAACGCAATTTCCCGCCAAAACTGGAAAAAACGCATTTTCTCGCAAAAACCGGAAAACACAAATTTCCCGCCAAAACCGGAAAATGGAATTCTCCCGCCAAAACCGAAAATGCATTTTCCCGCTAAAACCGGAAAACACATTTTCCCGTCAAAACCGAAAAACACATTTCCCGCTAAAATTGTAAAAACGCAGTTTTCCGCCAAAACCGGAAAAAACACATTTTCTCGCTAAAACCGGAAAACGCATTTTTTCTGCTAAACCGGAAAAACGCATTTTCCCGCTAAAACCGAAAAAACACATTTTCCCGCCAAAACCGCAAACAAAACTTTAGAACAAATTTTTTCCGTCCAAACCGCAAAAACGTATTTTTCCGCCAAACCCGAATGTATTTTTCCGCCAAAACCATAAAAATGCTTTTTTCGCGAAAAACACATTTTCTCGAAAACCGCAAAAATATTTTCGGCCAAAATCGTAAAAATGCTTTTTTTTCGCCGAAACGTAAAAAATTATATTTTAGTCATTTTATTAACAAGTCCATCTGGTTGCAGATGGAAGTTGAAAAATGAAAAGCAAACGAACAAAGTTTCATTCAGATGATTCATCTGGATGCATGGACGAAATGAAGAAACGAACAACTCTCAGATGGACCATCTGGATAAGACATCTACATGGACCATCTGGATGCATCTTCTAAATGTACAAACGAACAGGGCAAGAGTGGTCTGAGTGATTGTTGCAAAACGCTAACGACCGCTATAAACCGCAAAAGCTGCGTATGTGGATGGTAGCGAGGAAACCAGTCATGCCCTAACTCTGGCTACTCCCTATGCAGTAGGATCTCATATCTGTTTAGCCGACACGATTCCACGTTGGCCCAAATCAACAAATCTGGACTCGTTTGGTGCCCACTGTATTACTTTACAATAATGATTCTTTGGACAGTACATGTGTAGTACAGCCACCGTAAGTAAGTTATGTACCTTACACCACGTGGATGAAATCCATTTGTTGGTGTTAAAAGACAATAGACCATTGGACTCTTCTTAAATTTCTATAAATAAATCCCAGCCCGACGACAACGTTAAGACTAGCGAAAAAAAAAGATAAAAACAAAAACAAAAACAAAAAATGATGAAGTGTTTGATATGTCTCTCTCTTATTCTCCTCCCTCTCATCTCCGTCATGAAGGTAATCTCGGTGGCTGAAAGCAGATTGATTTATCTGATCTGAACATCCAATCGCTCGCCAACTATGCAATTAATGAGCATAACATGAAATCTAAGGTGAACCCTGTGTTTGTGAAGATCGTCGAGGAGAAGGAGCAAATGGTTTCCACGAAGAAGTACAATCTGACCATTACGGCGAAGGATGGCGGTGGCACCACAACGAACTACGAGGCCATCTTGGTGGAAAGGGCGTGGGATAATTACAGGAGCCTTGAGTCATTCAAGGCCTTATAGATCTAAGTTTTTTTATTTTTGTAAATAAAAGCTCGATATGGATCAGATATTACAATATATGTAGGTTTCGATGATTTGAGATTTTCATACTGTGTGTCCGTTGTTTGTTTTCTTTTGAATAAAAACTAAATTATAGATATGTTTCTTTCTATGATTCATATAAAATTAATAATGATAAAAAAAGAAAAGATCAAGTGGATTTGCTCTTAGCCTGTAAACTATATGTTACTTTAATTCAAATATAATGCATGGCAAGTTGTCAAATCATTAACCCCAAATTGACGATGTACAGGCCTAATATTTGCATGCAAAATGTTCTATGGTTTTTTTTTTAGAAATCAGTAACACAATTTGAGATTAAAACATTATTCGTATCTCTTTTTTGGGCGTTGGATTTTAAAATCTACTTGTCAATTAAGTTTTTTTTTTGTCATCATATACTTGTGAATTAAGTATGACAGAATCTACTCCCTTATCTAACTTATTCTACTTATTTTACATTCGATATAAGAAATTATTAATTAAATTAAAAAAATAAAATATTTTGGAAAAGGTTTTGGGCTTACAAATATTATCAGGAGGTAATAACATACATTTAAGCCTCAGTCATGGGTGTTGGGTTCAAACAAGAGATCTGAATTTTAGCTGTCAAAAAAAAAAGAAGAGCCTCAGTCAATTCCAATATGAAACTTTTGATTCGAGCTCATGACCAACTATCAAATACTATACCTTGGTCTAAAAATCTTATGCGACTATATAAGTATGCTCTTGAGATTTATAAAGTAAACTATGCGTTTTCCAGTACTATGTGCAGTAATAAAATTATTACATTTAAATTATATCTAAAATAAAATTTATTATTTTAGATTTTATTATTTTCTTATCAATATTTTAATATAATTTTTTATCTGATTGACCATAAGACTTAAATAAAATAAACTGTTTTTATTTATTTTAAATTATATTTAAGAATAGATATGTATATATTTAAAATTATGATTTTAGATAGATTTTTATCTATTTTTTAGATAAAATATATTAAATCAACTTGTATAATATTAATAAAAAATTAATACAAAAATGTATAATTACCAAAAAGTACAAATAAACAATATTTTTAAAATGTATAGATATATAAAGGAAATTAATAATATTATGATTTAAATTTTATATTTTTAGAATAAAATTGGAAAGAATTTGAAAATATTTTTAGCAGTAAAATTGTGTAGTGATAACAAATAAAAATAAATAATATTTCAAAAATTGAAAAACATTATTTAATGTCATATTTGAATACATTAATGATGATGTATACTTTACTATCATATTCTAAAAAGTTTAACAAAAATATAAATAAATATTAAATGTAATAATCCATATCATATTTAACCATAACCATGTCATTATTTCTGTTATGCTATGAAACTGATTGTAAAAAGAATAACTGATTGTAAAGAGAATATGTATCAAAATCACTTTGTAAATAATGTCTGGAGACAACGTCGTAAGATCTTTTACCTTGTTTAGACGATGTGAGTCAACGTTGGACCAAATCAACAAATCATAGGATCTCATACCTTTTTAGCCGATGCGAGTCAACGTTGGACCAAATCAACGAATCTGGCCCATTTAGTGCTCATCACTGCATTACTTAACAATGATGACTCTTAGATAGTACATGTGTAGTACAGCCACCGTGAAGCCACGTGGATGAATCCATTTGTGAGTGTTAAAAAACAATAGACCATTGGGCTCTCTTTAAATTTCTGGAATCTCTATAAAGAGAGATCCCAACCCGACAACACCAATACAACAACACCAATAAGACTAGCCAAAGAAAACAATAAGAACAAAAAAAAAGATGAAGTGTTTGATCTGTCTCTCTCTTATCCTCCTCCCTCTCATCTCCGTCGTGGAAGGTAATCTTGGTGGCTGGACGCCGATCAAGGATTTATCTGATCCCAACATCCAAGCAGTAGCCAAGTACGCGGTCGATGAGCATAACAAGCAAATTACGGGGAATCTTGTGTTCGTGAAGATCCTCAAGGGAAAGGAGCAAGTGGTTGCCGGGAAGACGTACAGTCTGACCATCGCGGCAAAGAATGGAGGTGCTGGGACAAAGAACTACGAGGCTGTCGTGGTTGAAACGATGAGGAGTCATCACTTCGGCCTGCAGTCATTCAAGGCCTTATAGATCTAAGTTTAATTTTTGTAAAAAAAAATCGACATGGATCAGATATATTATAATATTAATATTTATAGGTTTTGATGATTTGAGATTTTGAAATTGTGTGTCCTTGTTTGTTTTCTTTTGAATAAAAACTAAATTATAGATATGTTTCTTTCTAAGATTCAGTTAGAGACTCAAGAGACCTGTTGTGTTACTTTGGACTACTATCTAATTTCGAAAATTTGGATTTGAATCGGTCGATACGACAATGTGTCAATGTGATGAACGGCACGTGCGTCGTTCCTGACTTTTGGCTTAACTGTATCTGTCTGTCCTTAACTCGATCGTTATTAGCTGTACCGGAGAGATCAACACGTTCGTATTTTTGAGGAATGACCGGTAAACATTCACATTTAAAACGCAACTGGTTATTAATTTGACATGTTTGATTTAGATTTAGGTGATGTTGATATTGATACAGTTTTTGAAGGTTTCGCCAAACTTGATGATGAGTCTGTGGCTTCTTTTCTCGTGTGATGATGATGAATCAATGATTACTATATAGTACTGACTAGTTCGTTTGTAATTTGAGGAGAGTCCGGTTTTATCACGGATCAGTTAAGCTTCTTCGGTAATGATAAGAGTTTGAGTTGTATTATTCTAGTATTCTGTTTTGTATTTTGTAGTTCGTATATAATTTGAATTTTGAGGAGAGTACAGTTTGGATCAGTTTATTTCTCTGATGAGACAAACCTGGTCCAACTCAATCGGTAATGATATAGTTTGAGTTGTATTATTCTTAGTTCAATTTTTTTAGTATCGGTTCCAAAATCGTGAAATCTTTTTTTAATCATTACTAGGTGATGATCCGCTCCCTGCGCGGAGTGAATAGACTAAAAAAGTTTGTAATTTTGAGTCTATAGATATTTAGAAAGCAAAAGTTATGGTATCATATATTACATGTTATACAATGATGGATTGGAGTAAATTGCTTATGTTTATATAAGGTTAATTACTTAAACTGTTAAAAACTTGTGTTATTGGTTAGATGTAATCGAAGTTTTTCTGTGGAAGTAAATACTTATGTAAACTTAGTTATGGTATTAAGATAAAAAAGTTTAATTATTGCTTTCATAAGATTAAACGAAACACATATAATATAATAATAAAATGTGAAAATCATAACTTATGAGGAAAAGTTTTTAAGGAAAATGAAAAAACAACAACTGCTGTGGAAAGTATTTTCAGAACTCTCAGTTTGCAATCATATAAAGAGTAATATCATATAATATAAATTATCAAAATAAAAAGAATTATAAATTGGAACTCATTAAACGAAATGTATTACCTTTAAAAAAAATGTATTACCTTTTTCTGAAAGCATCGATTTCTACATCATAGGGCTCAAACACAACTTTGGAAAACCCATCAATGTTAAGTTCTTGAATCGACCTTATCATCATAATGTAAATAATTTGAGAAAAATATGGAAATAAGATCAGCTCGACCGCTTTTAAAATATATATATATATATATATTAAAGTACATTATCTTTTCCCCAATTAATTTGCCAAAACTGTAAAACACAGAGTACAATGTCTGCATTTGTCGAATCCCATAAATCTTGGAAAGCGTGAGCAAATGTTCCATAAGCAACACACTTAATGAGGACGTTCCCGTAAGTTGTGAAAAAAAAAGTTCAACACATATGCTATCAACCAAATTTGTCAATTATGTTTGTGAATGTCGACTACTTACTCCATATCTACTACAAAGAAACAAATTTTATGATCAAGAAAACCATTGTTCTCGTCTTCGTTCATATATTCTTCAAGAAATCCTACTCCTACCACAGCCCCGTAAATATTGGTTTCATATGAGAAAATCATGTACTCATTATTAGACAGTCCTCACTAAAATGTTCATAGATTCATTGTAACTTGGTAACTTTCAAATTATAATAAATTTGACAGAATAGAAAACATACCAATAGAAAAATTAGGATGGGCTAGGCCATGATAGACGTCAATGAAGTTTGAAAAACAATAACAGTTGGACTTCAGGATTGGATCGATCTTCAAAACTATAGAGGAGTTATTGAGGTTAAGATGAAATCGGTTCTTTTACAACCGAACACGCTCTGTTGTAGGATTCAAACTGATTTTTTTTTTTTATTTTAAAGCAGTTACCTTCCTCCAGAGGCATTTCGGTTGAAGAATCCAAATCTTCGAGAAAATTGGCTTGCATGGTATTTCCCTGTTTGAGAGACGTAAAAATGAGTTAGTAAAAACTAAAAACATTAACATAACGGATACATGTAAGTTATAACAATAAAAAAAAAGAATCATGACAATTACTCGTATCCCTTATTAGATAAGGAAATTACCTAACGGGGTTATACGCTCCTTTGTAAATGTTATGAGAAGGAGACGGTGATGAAACAATGAAGGTATGCGACCTTATTTTTATATGGATAGTTGAACGTATTAGGGTGGATTTGCGTAGATAATCGTCTTCTTAATTATCGGAATTCAAATTAATCCTTGAATATCAAGTACTTGCCTTAAAACACATCCATGCGAATCACTTTCCCTATTATAGGAAACAAACTGTAAATCTGGTCAACTTAATAAAAAAATTAATCAATCAGCATCTATTTAAAATACATCTAAATAAAGTTTCGACAATGACTTTCCTTAACAAATTTGAATTATATTAATAACTATATATATTACCGAAATATTGATATATTTAGCTTTATACATTCCAATTTTGTAATATTAGGAAGATCGTGGATTATGGCAAGTATCACGTGATTGACAATACCCAGCTCCATCTTTGTAGGGTAAGTGTCGTCGTATTCACGTACTTTTTATATGGAAAGTCGCACGTATTAAGGTTGTACTAGATTTTGACCCGCGCAGGCGCGCGGGTGTATATTTTGAAAAATATGTTGATATTTGTTTTTCATGTAATTATTAGGATTTGGAAAAATGAATCCGAGGAACATAACCGATACCGATCCAAAGATATAGTACCAAACCCAAACATAAATTGATTAAATATTCTAATTATTCAAAATTTTGTTATTTAGAGAACCGAATCTGATCCGAACCGAAGTATTTGGGTATCCGAATTTATCTAAAAATAGATTTATATACTTATATATATTAATTATTTTTAGATTTAACGTATATAAAACATCAAAAATGATACTTTTAAATTGGTTTAAATACTTGAAAATATATATAGATAGTCAAAAGTAAATATCTGAAATAGTTAAAGTATACTCAAATCACCAAAAATACTTAAAATAATTATTGATTTCGTATCCAAAATTTTAAATCAAGCCAATTGATATGTTAAGCTTAAGTATTATGACATATGTTATTCAAATTTATACGTAATATATTATTTTATTTATATATTTTGAGAAATTTAAAATATATAATGATTTAAGACTTTAAAAATAATTTAAATTAGTTATCCAAACCCAAACCAAACCCGCAAAGATCCAAATCGAACTCAAACCAAAATTTAGAAACATTCTAATAAGGCTGAAATTTTTGACCCCGAAAACTCAAAATACAAACCGATCAGAACTAAACCCGTATGGGTATCCAAAAGCCTATCCCTAGTCATTATTATATATCGTATTTTATCATCATATAATTAATCGTATTTTATATGTACCATCATATAAGTAATCATATAATTAATAGTATTTTATACATACCATCATATAAATAATTACATATATTATATTTTTAAAACTTAATATGAAATATGAAAACCATAATTTGAGTTGGTATTTCAAATTGGGCTTTGTATTATATTTTTCTTATATATATTGACAATATTTTTTTATAATGGTTATTGAAAAATAGTTTAGTAAAAATCTATTTTTGAATATATGTATATTTTTGAATCAATTTTTGATATAAATCAAATTTGAATTATTATTTTGATTTGAAATATGTATATAAAGTTTAAATTTTGTTTTATGGTTAGTTTAGAAAAAAAAATTTTAGGGAATTAGATTGACCCATTTTGGTATATTTTAAAAGTGGCCTAGATAACTTTCAATTTTTTAAAAAAACATAAGCCCATTACTTTTTTTTCTTAATACTACTATCCTTGTTTTCAAACAAAATTTTTTTTTTTAAAAGACTGCAATCCATGTTTCCAAACACTCCAAATTTTTAAAAATCCTATTCAAGTCTCCAAACACTCCAATTTTGTACTTGAGTTTTAATAAGATAGATATTCGAAAACGTATGTGCCAAAAGCCTGCAATCATGAAATATAATTATATTTACAATAAAGATCCATAAAATGAAACTTATACTATATGTTTGTGCCAATGACATGACATGTAAATATGTAATTACCCTAAGCTAAAGATGACTATTAAAAAAATGATATGAGGTGAAATGTGGTGTTGAAACATAAGTAATGGCAAAGTTGTTAATCACACATGAAGCCAATGTTTATTTTAAAAAGTTATCCTCGAATAATAAGAAGGGGATATGTCTTTTACACTTTTTGCTATCGTGTTTGTCTATTTCTATTGGTTATTGTGTTTGGACAAGTCCTATCTTCATCTTCAGTTGCTAAGCAGTGAACTTCCCCTTGTAATACTAAGTCTTTACAGACCTGATGCCCTATGAACAAAACAGTCTTTACAGACACTGAGCTTAATGCCTATTCCCTTTTGTCTCTCTGTCTAGGTGATTATGAACTTATCATATCTTTGCCTATAGTTTTGTAGATAGCATCTGGCTTTAAATGTACACTCGACTAAACAGTTGGTTATCAAGATATTAACATCTGATTAGCTTCATGCTTGTGATTATATATATATATACTAGTGTCACATAACGACAGTAAGACTTACGAACGTGTTTGTTCTTTTTTGAAATGTAGCTTTCGAAAACTATAGCTTACTCACTCCATTAACTTTTTATTCTTACTGCAAATACTCCTTCCCTCTTCTCTTCTCTTCTCTTACACTTCAGAAACATTTCAAACTATATTCATCTTGCCCTCATCTCTCCACATATAGACACAGTCTAAATAGAAGTATGTTGAGAAATATAGAGGTCATGTCTTGCTAATGTGAGGAGAGGATTTGCGTTAGTGTTCTGTTTCATTCTTCTGCTTTTGTCATCCAATATTGGTTGTTCCAATGCTCGTCGTCTAGGGTTTCACAAGCAACATCACAAGGTTGCTTCTTCAGCACAAGATGTTGTAAATGGTGGAGGAAGGAAGAGGGTATTGGGTGGAGTGGAGACAGGGGGAGAAGTAGTGGTCATGGATTATCAAGCCTCATCATAAGCCTCCCATCCACAACGAGAAGGCTTAAAATTACTCCATCTCTCTATACATCATATGATCACCACACTGTTATATGCATTCACCATGCTGGTGGTTCTAATGACACTTGTGCTATAGTCACTACCAACTTCTTTTGTTCTCTCTTTCTTCGTTCCATAAAACAAACAAGCTGCTGCACCTCTTCCTTAATAGTATACTGTATTTCATGTGGAAATGTTGCTTACTTTTAGAACGAACTCTTCACCATCATTTTAGCTCTAAGTAGCTTCAGAAAAAACTTTACACACTTCTGCATAAGGAAAGGAGGATAACATGATCAATGCACTTGGGTAAGAGCCTAAGATTATATATGCACACTCAACGCCATTTAAGTCTCTCTCTGCCTAGTATTAGCAGTTCAAAGAAGTATCATCAAACGCTTGGCAAGCACATGTGTGTGAAAGGGAAAACTCTCTGTAACTATTTTATGAACACAGAAGACAACACAAAACTGTTTGTCTAGGAGAAGAAAACACAAGTGGGTAGATGTTACTCTTATGCTACTCTCCATGTCTTAATATGTAAATAATTGTGTAGAGACTATAGGAGTAGCAATGAGCAAGCATCAAGAGATGATCACTAGAGCATGGCAAAGTCGGTCACCTTCAGAAATATGTGATTCTACAACGGAAATAACGGTTCGAAAACAAAAACGTACCGGTATGCTTGTCTTAATACACTTATACAAGTAACAGCACTGTGCTTAAACCCAGTCAGTTTTAGTTGACGTTTCCTCAGAAGCAAGTCTCGCTACAACAAAAAGATTAGAGAAAGCCTCAGCAGAGAGAAACAACATTTATAGACTTTCATATGAAGATCATATAAATAAGGAGGAGCACTGACAATTAAATCGTTTCTTTGGGATCTTGCCCTCGTTTAGTGAATAAAGAAAGTTCTTCACAGCGTCGGCAATGAATCTGGCAGAGTACTGCCATAGAAAAAAATATTGTACGTATGGATACAGTAAAAAAGACAATATAAATATGCTAGGAGCCATTAGGAGCACCTGAACCATAACCACATTGTATTTTCAGTTGGTGCAATCACTGCAATCCAAAATATCTGATGAAGCTTGAGTATTTACCTGTGTTGTTAACTTCGTAATTTGGAGTCTCTCCATGCCTCCGCAGCTGCAGTCTCCTCCATGCGGTCGTGTCTACTGTAAATAAGAAAAGGCCAGGGTAATCTGAGCCGTTGATTTGAGTTTTGATTAGGATATTAAATCTAGAACCTTGGATCAGGCTTTGGGCATACAAATATTTTCAGGAGGCAATAACATACATTTGAGCCTCAATCAATTCCATTAGAGTCTTTCTGTGATTGTAGATTTTCTCGAGTAAGTTGGCTGAGCTCAAGACCAACGATCAACATATACTTCACCTCGGTCTAAGAAATCTTCTGTGACTCTGTGTTTAATTTGAACTAGGATTTTGAACCGTTCATAAGTTTGCTCCCGAGATTATGAAGCAAACGACGGCGTAGGATCTCATAGGACTACTCCGATCTGGACCCATTTAGTGCTGACTCCATTACTTAACAATGACGCTTCTACACTACACGTGTGGGGACAGCCACAGTTGACTCTATCACGTGTACTTGTCGTACGCCACGTGGATGGATCCATTTGTCTGTGTCAAAGACAATAGACTTGTCACCACGTAAGACCTATTGGGCTCTCCGTAAATTTCTTGACTCATCTATAAAAGGGACGACACCATTAAGACTCGAGAAAGAAAAAAAAAGACAAGAACAAAAAACAAAAACAAAAAATGATGAAGTGTTTGATCTGTCTCTCTCTTATCCTCCTCCCTCTCATCTCCGTCGTGGAAGGTAATCTTGGTGGCTTAGGTAATCTCGGTGGCTGGAAGCCGATTGATTTATCTGATCTGAACATCCAATCGCTCGCCAACTATGCGATTAATGAGCATAACGTGCAATCTAAGGCGAACCTTGTGTTCGTGAAGATCGTCGAGGGGAAGGAGCAAGTGGTTACCGGAAAGAGGTACGATCTGACAATCGCGGCGAAGGATGGCAGTGGCGCCACAAAGAACTACGAGGCCATCGTGGTGGAAAGGCCGTGGGATCATTACAAGAGCCTTGAGTCATTCAAGGCCTTATAGATTAGAATCGATATATTATAATAATTTGAAGGTTTGATAACTTGATAATTTGAGATTTTGATATTATGTTTATTGTTTTTTGGAATAAAATCTAAAGCATAGATATGTCTCTTATTTGAGAAGATCTTTGCGCGTTACTTTGAGCTTCTATCTAATTTAATTATTTTGGGTTGAATCAATCGAGATGACAAGTTGATGAACGGGTGCATTGATTCGTGACTTTTGGCTAGACTGAACCCGAAAATTCGACCAATAAAAATAAATTGGTTATCCGAACCGATTTAAAGATCCACAGATTATGGGTTTTATGACCAACCCAAATGGGCATCGGAAAAACTTTTTTTTTTAAATGACAAAAAGGTAATTTATCTGAACCGAATTCAATATCCGAAAAAATTTAAAAATTTTGAAATGGCAAAAAAATAAATCCAAATGGATATACAAAAAACTTTAAAAAATTAAAATGACAAAAATCTGATTTCATTCTTAATATGTATCTAAAATATACTAAGATATTATTAAATATCTGAAATAATTTATCTATTGCATAAATAATTTAATACATAGTTTTGGTATTTGGTCAATATTGATATTTGTATGTTTTAACAATCGCATCTGAAATTTAAATAAATTTGTTTATAAAGTTTATCCAATATTCTTTAGTTAAATAGTGTTTCTTAGATTTATAAAATCTAACAGTTAATTTTAATTTATTTACGTTTATTATGCATGATTTTCATCTTTATACAAGACTTTAGTTATTATGATGTTTGATATTGTCACATCATAAGAAAGAGTCTCGTAAGATTGATAGTCGAGTCTCCCAATTTCACAATAATATAGTTAAATGAACATTGTAATTAAAAACTATATAATTACAATATTGTAAATGAACATTGTACACAAATTTATTGAAAATATTAAAAATATATTCAGTTTAAAATTAACAACAAGAAATGGACGGGCTTTCCAGTTTCCATGCAACTTAGTAATTAGTTTTCATCTTTTGAGCCATTTTTACCACAAAAAAGAAAAAAAAAACTTTTGAGCCATTAACTTCATATTTTCAACACTGCAATTTGCATATTTTCTCAACAGTAGATTTATTTTCCACACTTTTATAAAGTAAATTTTGGCAAATTGATAATCTCATCATACCTGAAAGTAGGTGACAAGTCTCAAATCTTTCCCTGGCAATCTCCACAGGAGGATTTGAACAGTACGTTTACTTCCGAGTTTATGATCCATGGAAACGATGTCGTATGAGCTCTTCGTCACTGTTTAGTAATCAACAAATTTAAGCCAATAAATAATTACTCCATTAGTCGACAATGAGTCTTCAGCAGCACGTTAAGGGGTCAGCCATCGTTGACTCTATAACATGTACGTTTGTACGCCACGTGAGTGGATGAATCCCGTTGTCAAATCTGACGGTGGAAAATGTAAATATTTGGAAGTATCTGACCAAATCAGTCTATAAAAATCTCCAAAACCAACCGTACGGTGTAAGACTCAAGAAAGGAAAAGAGAAAAAGAACCCCAAAAAAATATGATGAAGTCCTTGATTTGTTTCTCGCTCATCCTCCTCCCTCTCATCTTCGTTGTGGAAGCGTTTCCCGGTGACGGTGAGCTTGTGTCAATCAAAGATGTCTCGGCTCGAAACATTAGAGAGGTCGCCAAGTATGCGATAGATGAGCATAACTCGGAATCGGATGATAATCTTGTGTTCGTTAAGATCATCGAGGGAAAGTGGAAAGTGCGCTCCGCGATATTAATATACGATCTGACCATCGCGGCTAAGAATGAGGGTGGTGCGACCAAGAACTACAAGACTGTCGTGATGGAATCTGGGAGGGACAAGATCCTTTACTCATTCAATGAGGTGTAAGTCGAGATATGAGATATCATAATTTGAGGCTTTGACGACATTGTATGTTTCTTTGATGTTTTTGTTGTTTTGGAATAAAAACTGAATTGGAGATATTTTTTTTCCTGAAAGATTCCATAAAAAGTTCTGTTGTTTTCTTTTCCTTAAAGATTCCATAAAAGTTCTGTGTTACTTGGAGCTCTAGTTTGAGACTGACTTTATTTTATATATAAGACCAATGTACAAGCATTAAAACTATATACAAAGAGACTATATACCTCAGTATGATCCTTCTTTGTTGGCTGTGGAGAGCAATGAAAGGCTGAATCACTTTATGATAAAAATCATCGCATAACTAACTGATGCGAGTCGAGAAGCTTTGGTCACTGATGTGCTTAACTTTTAAATAATATATAATTGTCATATACATTGATATTGGGTCCAAATGCACATGCTATTGTTGTGTGTTTTGGCAAACCGAACAGACTATTTATATCTTGCTCACGTTCTAAGATCCGTAATTTATGCTATAAACAAATTGTTTGGATAATAGAGAAAAGAAGTGATGATTTATTTTTTTCAGAAAACAAAACGAGGTGTTTAAGCCCATTCAAGAATTCATTCTTTGTTGGAAAGCCCATTGGATCAATATATCAAACATAATTAAGCTTTAAACTGAACGAGTCTTCTCCTTCCCCAGTACATGATTTTTGTTTAGTTTGGGCTGTTGTATGACATGTTCGAAAATGCTGCCGCCTACCGTCTAGGTGTTGTTTGGAGCTTAACCGCGTGAATCTCCTAGATTATATTTGATTGCGAAGTGATTTTATCGCATGTTCTTTTTACAATCAATTTTACAAAACAAATACGATGTAATTAGTGAAATTGATGACATATCTTATAGCTTAATATAACATGGACAATTGCATTTAATGCCAATTTATATTTTTGGTAAACATTTTTTTTTTTGTCGTCAATTATACAGACTCATATTGACTCTGTAAACCAAACCGGGTGATCTGCATCCATGTGAACGACAAAAGATGGTTGCTTCCTATAACTGCGTGCTAGACTATCCGCCTTTGAGTTTTGCGTCCGTAGTACATAGATAAGCACTGATCGGGTGAAAAACTCTTTCAGAGTCTTGATGTCTTCCAAATAACTTGCAAAAACTGGTCACTCCTCTGGTTCCAAAACCATTTTCACCAATTGAGAACAATCCGTTGCAAACGTAACCTGAAATTGACATAAATTCCTCATACATTCCATTGCCCATAATAATGCCTCCATCTCCGCATGAAGAGGCGAGAGGCTAGTCCGAACATTTCTTGCCCCCATCAATCCATCAAACCCTACCAAAGTACTGAACCAACTTTGTCCTAAGAAATTAGAACCTTCTTTCCACGAACCATCCGTAAAACACCATCTTCCAGGAATTGATTGTAAACTTTTTAAAATATTGTAATAACTCATATATTACATTTAATGTCAATTTATATTTTTGGAATTTTTTTTAGAATATGGGAATAACTCATAAATCATCATTAAAATAAATATATTCAAATATGGCATTATAAATTTTGAAATATAATTTAATTATATATTTTTAAATTATAAAATTTTATTACTAAAATTTTCAAAAATGTATACCATTTTTTTAGAAAATTATATAAATTTAATCGTAAAATCATTATTACCTTATATATCTACAAATTTTATAAATATTTTTTAATTTTATTTGTTGGTAATTATGCAACTTTTACAAATGTATTTAATATATTTAATTAAAATAAATAGATAGATTTTAGACAATTGCATTTAATGTTAATTTATATTTTTGGTTACCTTCTTAAAATATCGCAATAACTCATATATTACATTTAATGTCAATTTATGTTTTCGGAATTTTTTTAAGAATATGGGAATAACTCATAAATCATCATTAAAATAAATATATTCAAATATGGCATTATAAATTTCGAAATATAATTTAATTATATATTTTTAAATTATACAATTTTATTACTAAAATTTTCAAAAATATATACAATTTTTCTAGAAAATTATAAAAATTTAATCGTAAAATCATTATTTTCTTATATATCTATAAATTTTATAAATATTGTTTAATTTTATTTTTTGGTAATTATGCAACATTTACAAATGTATTTAATATATTTAATTAAAATAAATAGATAGAAAAATTTATCTAAGATTATAATTTCAAATATATACATGCATATTCTTAAATATAATTTTTATGTTTAATTAATCAAATTTATATTAAAATATTGATACAAAGAAAAAAATCTACAATATTAATAAAATTTTATTTTAAAATATAATTTATATTTATCTGTTAAAAAATATTTTAAACTTTTTTTACTGCACATGAAGACACCTAGTATTACCAAATAGGTGAAGTAAAGCGTTGACTGCGCTGAACCATATTGATACACGTAATTTCTGCGTTGACCCATGTAATTCCCGCGTACTTTTTTTATTTAGTTTATTATCTTTTAGTCACAATTTTGTGTAATTATCTATTACCAAATAATTATAATCTCCTATATATTAGTTGAGAAACATTATAACTTCTTTTTGTAGCCACATGTCATTACTACGATGATTCTTAAAATCCTTAGAGAAATAGGTTGGTCCATCTAATTATATAATAAACTTATTATTAAACTAACCATAATTTCATCATTTATGTTTTTTTTATTATTTCCTCAAATAAAAGTTACATAATTGTCTAATGTGACTAAGGTATATATGACAACTAATGATTTTGAATAAGAATGATTCGATAAAAATTAGTGTATCTTATATCATATTTTTTTTTAAATTTTAAACTATTAAAATAAATTAAATAACCACATTAACCATATAATAAAAATTTAGATTTTTCTATATATGTTATATTTTAAATTTTTAAAAATGATTATAAATTACTAAAATTGTTAAAATTCTCACATTCAAATTTTATGATCCATTGTTTAAAAAAATTTTATGTAAAAATACAAATGATTACAAAAACATATAAGTAAACTATATACCAAATAAAATACATAATTATTTTAATTTCGAAATTTACTTTGAATAAATATTTTTTGATAAAGTCTTTGAACAAATATTGACAACTTAATTTTTAAAAATTATAAATTAATAAAACTATTAATCTCACAATGACCATTTTGTTATCAGTAATTTAACGTTTTTGCTATAAAAGATACAAATGATCAAAAAAAAATATCAGTAGAAATTTAATTATATATCCTACGAAATAGAAAAAAATTGTTTCGATTAATGAAATTTATGTTCGCACCAATTTAATTATAGATATAATACCTATAATAATTTGTTTTTATAATGTTCTCTTGTGTGGATCTTAACCTAGTTAGTTATTAAGTCCAAAACCATTGTTCAAACCCCAAAAAACACATACATACTGTATTTTGGAGGTTTTTTCGTATTAAAACCCTAATCTAAATGTTGGACAAATCAAATAGAGAATTTTTAAAATTATTTATAAAAAATTATATAATTATCTTTAAGAATTTGTGTCATCACGTTTAAAATTAGATAGACATATTATAAATATATTAACTTGTATTTAAAACTAGGTCCGCGTATTTTTCGAATACTCTCTGATTTTTTGATAATTTGCTAGGCACGATCTTACTAACCGACTAGCACCTCGCGCGATTCCGAACTGGGTTGTATGTGATTTTTTTTTAGTGTTTGGAAACAAATCCAAGTTCTGAAGCTGTTTAAATTTGTATTTAACTAATAAAAATATAATATGAAGAAAAGATCGTTTTTAGAAAGTAAAAAAACTTCAATAGCTAATTAAATTAGCTTGTAACTACGAATAAATAACGATAACACTGTATATATTTTCGATGGTTGGAAATCTAAAATGTTTACTTTACTGAAAAAAGTTTACAATAAATTTGATTTTATCAATTTTTCTGAAGTAGAGTGGTTTATTTGGTACAAAATCGTAGTTTTTTTTTTTGAAGTGAAAGGCTAATCATGATACATGGAAAAAGATTTGTGCGTGGACCCTTTCATTACTACAATCTTTATTTTGCATTACATTATTTGGTCAATCTTCCATCCCATATCCACTTAATTTTTTTCTACATAATTTAAAGGAGTATTATTCTAAAGTTTAAACCCACTTAAGTGTTTTTGTTTGATTATATTCCACGATATTTTATGCAGGAGACACGTGCGAAGTTTCAACTTCAACGCAAATTTGTTAAGAAAACACAAAAGTAAAAACTGATAATGTTTGAAATGGAAAACACTTTTGTTTGTGCATCTAACTATCATTCGTATTCCTTAATCCTTATACCCGCCGCATATTTTCTAGGCTGTTCGAATGAATACACGCATGTAGTTTTAAGCAAACTTTGTAATCATTATTATGCATTCAAAATGAGATTGGATCTACACCTTTTCTTGTTCCTTTGGCGGCATGTTTACTTTTTCTAAGTCATTAGTGACTTAGTGATGGTTATGACTTTTGTATGGTGCTATATTTAGTTGGATTAATTTTGAGTTTTGATTTCCATTATTGGGACACTAGTAAACGAGTAATTATATGAACATATAATGGTCAAAAAAACATTATTTACACGTGTGGGTAATAAGAGGGTATGACCACAAAAAAAGTTGACTAATAACATGAATAGCATGGCGTCATACGAATGTACTCCCATCCTTTCTAATAAGTTGAGATGTCCTTTTATTTCTTCTACGCCACATTTTATCCAAAACTCTATAAACAATATTTCTTCTCCATAATTGAACTATAACATTTTAGGATATCTTTCTATTTAAACAATTTGTGGAATAGCGACGGCCCGTTGAATTTTCTTCTCTTGAAACATGTTAATTTGTTTTATTGACCATTAATTAACGGCTCATGCTAAGAAATACCATATATATTTTTTTAATTATATATGAATATTATGATACCGCTAAAATGATTTAGATTAGTCACGTGTTGACATGTGTTGATCTTCTGTCATTTTAACCTAGAATTTTTGTTCTCAAGTAGTCGAGTTAATCACCACCATACTATAAGTTTTGGTTAAATATATATATTATATTGAAAATTGTTTTACTATAATTTCTTATTAAGTAAAATATTGAATCGTGGATACGATGACCACCTTGTATGAACTGAATCCTCTCAATTAGCAAAAAGCATTGACAGAAGCTTCAAGCTGAGCCTCTCGAAGATATATTAAATAAATAGATTAAAAAGAAAAGCGCTAATTAAAAAGTATTGGTAATTATTTCTTTTAAAAATACTAAATGGCTGCTTTTGAATTATCTTTTGGTCCGGAGAAAATGAGTAACACGGTTCGAACAAAGTGAGTAACGCGTAGAAGCTGGTGAATCAGGACCGCTAGACTTTTTATGAGATCCCTTGAATTATGAGAAAAAGACCAAAGTAGCACTAAATCAAGTTTTTGTTTCAAAGAAGCTGGTAAGTCACTTTTTCTCTCTCGACACAAAACAAAAAAAAAATCATCTCCTCCCCTCCGGCACGGTGGCCTCGGCGCCGTCGCCGGTGGCTCTCTCTTAACCCTTCCTCTTTTCTTCTTTGCTTTCCCCTCGCTCTACGTCCTGCAGCTGATATGTCGAAGCCCTAGGGAGCTCTGCCGGAAGCTGGCTCTCTGGATCTGGAGCTCGGTGACAGATCTAGTCTATGGTGGCCTTCCCCGGTGTCAAGATGAGGCAGCAAGGCGTTTTGGTAAGGGGAGAGTCGGATTTTGGGTGGTGAGTACCGATGAGCGTTTTTCCCAGATCTGTCTTGCTTCATCGGTTACTTCCGCGAGTTGGTGGCGCGTGGGCTTTGGAAGAGTCTCACTCGACTCGGATCTGTCCTTTCGTCGGTGTGGAGAGGCGGTTGTCTCCATTAGTTTGTCGCCTTGGTGTCTCGGCTTTGGACTCGGTCTCAACCCCTTTCAAGATGTGCCTCGGAGGTCCTCGACTTCTAGACGTGCAGCGGTGGTCTCTTCTCTGGCGGTGTCAGATGCAAGTTTCCTCAATGGCGCGTGAAGACCTTTGGCTCTCTTGACGCGTGGAGTTGTCTATGCTCAGGCGTCGGAGATCCGGTGGTGTTCCTCGGTCTTTGTCTCCTCCAGCCTTCGGTTTAAACAGCAGAGAGCCCTTCTCGGAACTGTGCACCTTCTGTTTTGGGTTTCTCGAGCCGGTTCTTCTTTGTATCTGCAACTCCGTCCTGTCACCGGTTGTTGCTTCAGCCTAGCCTTTTGATTCATCCTCTAGTTTTTAGAGGTGATGCGTGTGAGATGGTTGGACCTTCAGGTGGTCTCTGCAGGTTCATTTTCCTCTCCGTGACGGCACGTTTGGTCTCCGGCTATCCCAGTGCCTTGTGGGTCTTTGATCTTCTCGGCAAGTTGGAGTCCATCAATGGCTTGCAGGTGCTCGTCTCAGCGTGTTTTTAGCCAGCCACATCTCAGCCTGTTTTACGGCTTCTTTTGGCCGAAGCGTCTCTGTTTCGGTTCTAGAAAGCCTTCAGTTTATCTCTTCACTCCCCCTATCTATAAATCAAGTTCAAGTCTCGGGTTAGTGTGTCGAATACGACCTCTCCGTATCTCCGTACTGGTCAGGGTCTGCCAAGAGAGACGGACTTGTTGAGGATGGCGGTTCCCCTTAACTAGTTGGTCTGTTTCGATTTCCATTTTTTGATAGTCGGTAAGAGAAAGAGAGTGTCGTGTGGATCGAGCAGCTGTGTGTTGGCGCTGGTTTGAGAGAAAGTATCTTTGCAGTGGTCGTCTAAATTTCGATTTGGTCGGCGTCGTTGGCCGCGGACTTCTGGTGATGACGGGAACCGGTAACGGATCCCTGAACCTTAGGTTTTTTCCCTCCCGCTGTTTTTATGCTGTTCTCTCTTTGTGTAATAGTGATAAGCCTAATTTATTTGTGAGATTTACTGTTTATTCGACGACTAGCCGGAGGTCTTGTTCCGGTTCCCTTTTTTCGGGTTGATATTTTAATCTAATATATATATTAAAAAAAAAAAAAAAAAAAAAGATCAAAAGTCATAAAAATAGCACTCAAGAGCTGGGGTTTAGGGTTTAGAGTTTAGGGTTTATAGTTTAGAGTTTAGGTTTTAGGATTTAGAGTTGAGAATTGAGGTTTTGGGGATAAGATTTCAAATTTTGAAAAATAAAAAGATTTAAATTATTCAAAAGATAAAATGTTATTTTGGTCATTTTAGTTTTTGAGTGCTATTTTTGTGATATAAACTTAGAAATGTGTTATTTTAGAGATTTGACCATGAATTATTGTATGACATTTTAACAATGGTGGTTTAGTCATCCTTTTTAGATGGTTTTGTGATTGATAATTCGGGATTCTGCTAGTATAAGCGTGGACAATTCAAGTACGTACATAATACATAGGACTGGAACCGGATCTAAGGTTTATTGTCACTTGCTGAAAAATCATGATAACATTGCGTGAATGACTTTGTCCAAAAAATAAACATTGAGTGAATGACTTTGAACCTAAAGTTAAACTATTTAAACTAAAACTATCCAATATTAAATTAAGTTGGATAATTATAATTATTTAATAGTTTTAAATTAAAATTTATTGAATAATTTAATCAAATTTGTATTAAACCAAAATAATATAACTCTAATATATATACAATGTATTAATTTAAAAATAATCATAACTTCAAAATACTAGTTTAAGTAAAATACTAAGAACCAGAATTTTTTTGATTATTAATAGTTATGTTTTTAACACTAATAATATTCGAACTGATACATATTTATACCTATAATGTTCTTTCCCATAGAAATGAACAGTTAGGAACGTAGAGTTTCTCTCTCCTTTTGTTCTGTTTTCTCTCTAAAATCCGACACAGAGGAAGGATCGAGATGAAACTTCTTCCGGAGTTCTATCAATTTCATCTCCTGTTAGCTAGTTTAATTTTGGGAAGCGGTGATACTTTTTACACCGTTGTCGCCAGCTTTCGTTTCTGGGAAATGGTGGCTCTAACAACATCGGTTTCGCCGGCTATCGTCTCCGGGAAAGAGGTGGCTCTGATAACACTGTCCTTTCTCCGGCTTCTTCTCCGGTTTGATCTGGAATCAGTTCTCGATCTACGTTTTTGCTCTCTCTTTACCCAATCAACTCTCGATCTGAATATCCTTGTTGACTTTTGGATTGATCGTAGACGATTGATGTATCTTAAAGCGTAAATCGGTGTTTCAAGATCAATAGTTTCAACGGTTTTGGGCTCCAGGGTGGAGATTTGGTCGCGCTTTGTTTTTGATCCTGCGGAAGAGGTTGTCGACTTATGGTGGATTTCCGAGGACTGCGGCGACGGAGGTTGCATACCGGTGAAGTGTTGGGGCTTCGAATCTTTCGACACGTGCCCCTCTGATGGTGTTTCGATCAACACGTGGCGGCCGGGTGATGTATGTCCCTCGCAGTGAGGATCTTGACATGTGTCCCGTTCACGAACCTCGAGTGAATGAAGCGGCGCCGTTGGGTTTAGGATAATGGGCTTAGGGTCCAAAAATGGTTTGCGGTTTGGTTCGTCCATGTGTTTTCTAGACTTTATCTTTGTAACTTTCGTGGTTTACTTTTATGGGTTTTGTCCCTTTAATAAAATTTAGATGGCAAAAAAAAAAAAAAGTTCTTTCCCATTTATATCATGTAATCTTTTAATTAAATGATATATACGCGTAGACATACAATTATGTGCAGATTGATGTACATACATACACCCAACTTTGCAGAAAACGACAATTCGTGATGGACATCAATTAGAAAATTTAAGTTACTAAAAATGACAGAATTGGTCTATTTAGAGTTTTAATTAATCCACAATTGGGAATATTAATAATTTAAGGATTTCGCAGTCTAGATACAATATTGTATTTGTCTATTTTGGTCGCCGTAATAAGGATATACCTACTCTATCTCTACGGCTGTCTACACGATTGTTAGAGTGGGGACAAACACAATCTTTACAATCGCATTAATTTAATTACAATATTAAATCTTTTAGATTCCAGTTGGGGTGTTGAACAACTCACCATGCTGTATAATTACACAGCACGTTACTTTTAAAATGATCACAAAGATAGAGATACTTTGCCTCCGGAGCAATTCATATTGATTAGTTAAAACTTAAAACACTTAAAATAAAACCTTTGAGAGACAAAATAACATGTTTAAATTGTTGATACGTCGCTTTGGCGACTAACTATCCATATTTAATTAATCGTACGTGCACTTGTTTGATCTTGACTATGAAAAATATATTACTCGCGTTGGATCAAGTTGATACATGTTTTTGATCTATGAACATATGAACGGTATCGGTTAAGAATAACAAAGTATAAGTACACATGCTTCGTTACAGATATTCAATAGAGAAACCAAATATCAGAATACATTCATTAGTCTCATTCGTTATGTGAAAACTATATCGGTTTAATTTTTTTAGTCAAAAAAACTATATCTGTTATGCTACACCATAGTTGCTCAACAGATATGGAAATATGTGGCCGATAAATATCTTCTTTTTGTAAATGGAAATACGACAAACGTTTATACAAAACGATGATGACAGCAAAGAGCATTCAAAAGTTACGCTACAAAAAATAGGGAGTTAAGACTGCACAATTAGTCGTTAATTTCCTATTACGAAGATTTAACGTTGATTCTCCAATCGTCGTTTTTAGCTCATCGTAATGCGTCAATCATCATAAAATCATCGTAAATATTACGACGAACAGGACTAGTATTTAAATTGTCATAAACTGGTTCGTCGTAAATTAGACGTACTATTACGTCCACATATCTCGTCGTAAGTTAGTCGTTGTTATGTTGTCGTAAAAGTGGTTGTAAAAATTAGGTTAGATGGGCATAAATTTATGACGAATTCACGTTAAAATTCGACGTTAATTAGTCAAAACTTTTACTACTAGTTTACGACAAATTAACATTAGTATTTATTCATTTAAAACAATTGTTTTAAATTATAAATATAAAAAAAAAAAAAAAATTTGCAAAATTATTTAACTTTGAAAATTAAAATAAAAATCTAATATATTAAAACTTTATAATATCCAAAATATATTACAAACCAAAAAAATTAAACCTAAAGGCCAAGTCGTCACGTAGCTCTGAACTACGGCGCTCGGTATGTCGCTCTAGCTCTGCCTGCTCTTCCGGTGTGCGGTTGGGATTTATGTTTGGACGTACCACCCACCACATCTCCGCAAATTCTGGGTTCGCATCCGCCATGAGATCAAACATCGACGCCATGGCAATCATCTGGGTCATGTTCTCCGCCATGACGGTGTTGGCAACCAACAAAGCTTCCCAGAGCTGAGAAATTTCCTCCCTTGCAGCAACGTGACATGCTCTCGTCCTCGGAATATCGTTCACTGAACCGATTCCGACCATCCATTCCTTTCTTCGAGACAACCTGTAATTAATTAATGAATTTGATTATTAGTAAATATATATTAATTATTATAAAATTATTAAAACATATTAAAATGTATATAAAAATATATTAATTACTTTTTCGAAAATTTTGTCATGTTCGACGGTCGATAACTGAACCGGGGCAAATCTGGATTTTGTTGGGTCTAGACCTCTTGGATCTGAGCTTCCACACCGTTGTGGATCCGTTCTACCCGAGCATCCACGAACGTTCCATCCGCATGTTGGTGCGTCTTCTTGTAAAGTCGGGAAAGAGAAAGTGCTTCTCCTCCCTCAACAGCCTATACAAAAATTTTATAATAATACGAGCATTAATAAACAATTTATTAATTATTACAAAAAAAAAATAATTAACACTTACGATCTTTAGGGCAACTCCGGTATGTGGGATATGTCCAGAAGTATGGGGCAATGGTAAATTTTCTTCTGCACCAGGCATCAACTGGTCTGTTAAGCAATTGTTGGATGTGCGAATCGAGAGAGGCAATAGCCAAAAGGCCTCCAAGTCTCTCCAAGTCTTATCGCTGACGTCGGTGGGTTTTGCAGCATCACATTGATACCTCCTTTTCTCTTTCCAGTCGCCAACAATGTTCTTAAGGTTGTCCATCGCCTTAGTGTTGAACGCCTTCTTCACTTGCTCGTTGACGGTAATAGACCAATTCTAATTTCACTGGAAAAAAATTAATTCATTAATAAATGTAATAAATAAATTGGAAAACAAAATATATAAAATAAAATTTAAAATAAAACTTACTGCAAAACACTTGAACCAAGTCCTTCGAATGTGTTCCGGTGTAAGAGTCTAGTTCGGATGCGCTTCAGAGAAGTATGACTTGATGGTCTCTGAAACGGATCGTCCAAGGCAACTGTCTGTCTTAAACCTGTAAAATTGATAGAAAACTAAATAAGGTATATAATTATAATAAATGAATATAAATCTAAAAAAAATTACAAATCTAACAAAAATTACCAATAAGTGTTTGGTGGTCGATCATGGTCGATGATGGGTAAGCCAAGACCGGTAACCAGTTTTTGAATCTCATAATAAGATTCAGCTGACAAATTATCTTCGGGCAAATACTTTTTAAACAACTCAGCCCATGCATCCATACAAACTTCGGGTAATTTATGATCAGTTTTGATATTCATCATCCTAGCTGCCAATGACAATTTAGAAAGACTTTCTCTACAACCTTCATAAATTGGCTGATTAGCTGCATCTAGTATTTCATAGAACCTTTTCGCATCGAAGTTAGGTTCCTCTAACTTTTCTACTTCTGCAGCAGCTACTATTTACTAAAGTTGTTTCACGAAATGCATCTGTAACCATGTCATGCATCCTATCATGATCTACAATATGATCTTTCTGAGGATGACTACTTTCAAGATGCAAATGATCATTCGGTTCTTCCCTATTACCACCATCTTCATAGTGAGTACTACTACTAGTTTCATTCCTACTTTCACCTTCTCCATGATGAAACCAAATTTAGTATTGTGGGGTAAATCCTGTATTTATTATATGTTTCCAAACCGTTTCACTACGAGCAAACTTGGTATTCTTGCACTTACGACATAGACATAACATTTTACCCGTTTCAGGCGTGAGAGGTGTGTTTCCGACCTGATACTTGAATATCTCTGTTCCGTTGAGAAATTTGTTTCTCACAACTCCCGCATAATCTTTATGTGCATACATCCAACTCTAGACCTTATAAATATTGCCACCATTAGACATTTTTTGAACTTTTTTTTGTGCATCTTTAGAATGGGAGATGAGTGCATATTTATAGGAAATTTTCGAATTTGGTAGGTGAGAATGTTGCAACAAATTTACTACTTCATAAAATTTACTTTAACTTAACAACTATATTACAACCATTTTTACTGACAATACATACAAATATTTATCACGTGTACAACAACTTTCTGTTTACTCGTAATGTAATAGTTAATTAGATCATAATAATTTATGACATAATTTATTAGTAATGTAAAAGCTACTTTACGACGACATTTAGAAATCGTCGAAACTCGTCGTAAATATCGTAAGGCTACGGCAAATTTATGACAAATTGTTCTTGTTGTATGTTTACGTCGAGTTTACGACGATTTTGAATATAGACATAATATTGACATAAATTCGTCGCAAAATTAGGACCATAATTTTTAGTTGTAGTTGTTACTGGAGCGTTTACTTGTAATGTTACTGTATATTTTATGTATGTATATTCCTCTCCAGCAACTACGCTTGATGTAATTGTGACCACGAATAAAACTAATTAAGTGATTCCCGATTATATGACAAAAAGAAATTCTAGCCACAATTTACGACCTTATAACATTAAGTGTAGCTGCGTTGTATTATTGTTATCCAAGTTCTTGGAAAAAGTAAAAACCAAAACTTCAAAAACTTTCTGTTGTTGGTATGCTATGAAAATCTTTTAATGTATTATCTTTTAAATTTTAAAAATTAAATTGAGTTTCAGTTTATTTTCTTCTATTTTAAATGAAACTAGTAAAAATAAATTTACTACTTTATTTTTAGAATAAAATATTTTCTGTTCTGTTATAGAATAAAAAATGAAATAAATTTAAAGAATAGTTTATTCTAAACTCAGTTTTTTGGGCAAATTCCAGACTTTGTTTTAGAGTAGAAAATAAGGTGTTAACAATCATTAGTGGTAGGGTTTTTCTAAGAGTGTTTAACCAATACAAATTTAGCATAATATAATTCTGTTATTAACTTCAAAAAAAAAACTTCAGTCAATGAAGCAAGATAATTTTTTTTGGGACTACCATTTCTTGGGTGTATCTGGAGACGTTGCTCATTCATTATTTTAATATTGAGTATAATGAAGTAATAAACCTAAACTGACTTCAACCAATATAAACTGCAATGGTGAAAAATTAAACCAAGGCGTTGGGGTATCTGTGGATTGTGGACGGTTTCGATGAACACCTGTGGACAAGCTGTTCATTCAAAGCTTTATTAATCGTTAGATATATGATCTAACGGTCTAGAATGTCTCTTCCTCAGCCGTTCATAACTCAACCCGATCGACATTGTATTGGAATTACGAAAAAGGCCAACTGGGCCCAACGTGTCCTCTGGCGTCGAGTCCTCTGTTTACAGGGACATTAATGTACTTTAACCGGATCTCTCGTTCACCTCCTAGTCACAGCCACATGGCTTGTGAGACAGACATACAAATAATGTAACTCTCCTTCTTAATCGTCGATCTAAACAGACCCAACTCCAGATCTCTCCACGTGTCACCGTGATATTGGAAACTTGTGACAGTCCGTGAGTACAGAGTCACCCAGGTACTAACAGCTTTAAAAAAGCTTCTCGTCCTCTTCCTCAAGCCTCCTCTTTAACCTCACCATGAAAGTTCAGAGAAACTAAGAACATAACTGAAACTCGAGTTTGGTCAGCACAGATCTTTTACGAAGATGGTTTCGGTGGAGGATCCGTTACCTCACTCGAATTCAACCCGTTTCCCGTTAACAACCGACTTCTACGGCTCATCTTCTCCGTCGGCGGCGAAGATACACCGTCAAGTCGGCCGATCGATGAGGACGGTGAGATCTAACTTCTACCAAAGCGGCGATCAATCTTGCTCTTTCGTCGGCTCCGTCGGCGATAAATCGGAGTACGCGTCGGAGTATCTGTCGGACTCCGTCATCGACATGAGACTCGGCGAGCTCGCGTTGAAGAACAGTAACTCAGTTCACTCGATCGCTTCCTCATCGAAAGAAGAAGCCTTTCTCGATATTTCTCAGGCGTTTAGTGATTTCTCCGCTTGTAGCAGCGACATCTCCGGTGAGCTACACCGTCTCGCTTGCTTGCCGTCGCCGGGTACAGACAGAACGGAGAACGACGGAGATAAAGAAGAGCAAGATCCGGAGCCGTGTCTAGGGTTTCTGGAGAGGGAGAACTTCTCCACTGAGATTATCGAGTGTATCTCCCCGGAAGATCTGCAGCCGACGGTGAAGCTCTGCATCGACGGACTCCGCTCATCTTCCGTGGCGATTAAACGATCCGCCGCGGCGAAGCTGAGGCTCCTGGCGAAGAATCGAGCTGATAACCGTGTGTTGATTGGCGAATCTGGAGCTATCCAAGCTCTGATTCCGCTTCTTCGTTGCAATGATCCGTGGACGCAGGAGCACGCGGTGACAGCTCTCTTGAACCTCTCTCTCCACGACCAGAACAAAGCTGTGATAGCCGCGGGAGGAGCTATCAAGTCTCTCGTGTGGGTTCTCAAGACGGGGACGGAGACTTCGAAGCAGAACGCGGCGTGCGCGTTGCTCAGCCTCGCGCTCGTGGAGGAGAACAAGAACTCGATCGGAGCTTGCGGCGCGATTCCGCCGCTTGTTTCTCTGCTGCTGAACGGGTCTTGCAGGGGGAAGAAGGACGCCCTCACGACGCTTTACAAGCTATGCACGCTTCAGCAGAACAAGGAGAGAGCGGTTACCGCCGGAGCGGTGAAGCCGTTGGTGGATCTTGTGGCGGAGGAAGGGACTGGGATGGCGGAGAAGGCGATGGTGGTTCTGAGCAGCCTGGCGGCGATTGAGGAAGGCAGAGAGGCTATTGTAGAGGAAGGAGGGATCGCAGCGCTTGTAGAGGCTATCGAGGATGGATCGGTGAAAGGGAAAGAGTTTGCGGTCTTGACACTGTTGCAGCTTTGTGCTGATAATGTCAGGAACCGTGGGTTGCTTGTGAGGGAAGGTGCGATTCCTCCGCTTGTGGGTCTCTCTCAGAGCGGCGCCGTCAGCGTTAGAGCTAAACGCAAGGTAAAAAACTTAAAACAGATTTGACTTAGCTACTAAACCTTTGAGAGTCTTGTGTTATGGAACTCTAACAGATCTAGTTTTACTAGTGAATCCATTTGATGATTTATTGTGGATGTATGAAAAGCTTGAGCTTGATGGGTCTTCATCTTTTGTTTTCTATTGTGCAGGCAGAAAGACTATTGGGTTATCTTAGGGAGCCAAGGAAGGAGGGAAGTTCATCATCAAGCCCTTGAAAATGATTTGCATGGGTTCCCTTGAATGAAA
Source organism: Brassica napus (assembly GCF_020379485.1). Classification (NCBI taxonomy): domain Eukaryota; kingdom Viridiplantae; phylum Streptophyta; class Magnoliopsida; order Brassicales; family Brassicaceae; genus Brassica; species Brassica napus. The sequence continues at coordinate 10,867,032 of NC_063434.1, forward strand.
CCATATTGGGACGTTTTCAGCAGTCTAGTATTGTATATACTGAGTGTATGTTTGGTGGGTTTTGTATAGCATCTTTATGTAGACTACTGTAAAAGGAAGATCAAATTAGTGCCAGAAACTTTGACTACTTTTGATCTTCCTTGTATTGATGTTAAGCTAGTTTTATATGTGTGAGAGTGCTATTTGGATTACAAGTCTAGCATTCAGTTTTTCTGTTGGTGTGAGTGGTGGAATTTGCTGATTTTTAAGGCAAAAAGCTTCTAGTGTCGGCGCAAATGCAATGTTTAAGAGCAAAGCAATTTTAATCAATTATTTTTATCTCTTATCTGAATCAATTATTGTTGGATCTTTGAGTGTTGTTTGTGGATCCGTGTCTGAGTATGTGGACAAACCGGTGGATCTGGTAGAAGATTTTTGTTCTGGCACCGCTGTAATGTCTTGTCCTATAATAGTAATGGTTATCGTTGAAACAGTAGTTTGGCCCACTACATAGACACTGATAGTTATGCCTGTCTCCAAAGAATAACATTTTCACTTATTAAAACTTTGTTGCTTTCGGTTCACAAAGTTGTCTGCCTTATTCATTGACATAAGCTTTTGGGGATAGTTGTCAAATCATAGAGAAGTTTGGTTGAGGTTTTTAAAGTGTTCTTGATACTACGTAAGTACGTATTATTCCTGTTTCATACAAGATAGAAACTGGAAAGTTGCAACAATATTAATTAAATAGAGAAATACAAACTTCATCTTAAGCTGTATCAACGTCTTTAGCCTTGTTCTTCCGCCGCAAGAGACTTGGCTTGAAGCCGACCTCGAGCAACTTCTCGACCTCCTCAAACTGAAGTCCTTTGGTCTCAGGCACAAGCAGCCAAATAAAGAAGAGTCCAACCGTAGAGAAGCCCGCAAAGAGAAGGAAAGTCCCAGAGGAGCCTAGAGCATGTGTGAGGGAGAGAAAGCTCTCACTCACAATGAGATTAGAGACCCAGTTCGAGACAGCAGCTATGCCTCCGCCAAGACCTCTGTATCTAAGCGGATAGATCTCAGAGTTGACAATCCATGGGACAGTACCCATACCTGGAGCGTACACTACGATGTAAAGCCCCAAAAACACTATAGCCAAGAACCCAAACTTGCTTGGACATCCATCTTTGAAATATGTTCTTCCCCTCGAGTGACACGTCGCCTTCATGTCGTCAGATAACACCACGCATGCTCCTGGCGCGTACGGTTGCACGCCGCTAGCGCAGAATCCACATTCCGACCTGAGACACTTCATGCAGTTCCACCTCGAAGGAGGAGCGTTTGGGACTGCGAGAGGAGCAAACGCTGGACAAGTAGCGTTTGGAGCAAACGTGGTTGACTCCACTGCATCAATCTTGGGGGCGTGGATAGCCGCTTGTGCGAAGACAATCGCTAAGATGATAAGACAAGTTATGATCCCAAACATAGAGATGATCATCAGCTTCCTTCTACCGTACCGGTCCACAAACATCATGCTCACAATCGAACCAATCGCGTTCAGACCAGAAGTTACAAGAGACAAAGCCATCGCTGTACTGTTGGAGGCGTAGCCAGCGAACTGCACAATGGAGGGACTGTAGTACATCACAGTGTTGATCCCGACAAACTGCTGCGCCACCTGGACAGTAATACCAGCCGCGAGTCCACGTCGGACGACAGGATTCGCGAAGGCTCCTTTGAGTTTGGCGCCGAAACTATCTCCGATGATGGCCTCGTCTGCTTTCTCCGCCTCCACGGACTCTTTCAACGCTTCCATCTCCGCCTCCACTTCGTCCTCCGGGTAAATCTTCTCCAAGATTGCTCTCGACTCCGCGACCCTGTCCTTCCTGTACAACCACCGTGGAGATTCCGGCAAGGACCACATCAACACAAACTGAATTATCGCCGGAACTCCCGCAACTCCCAACATCCACCTCCATGTCCCCGGAGTCTGTTAAAGTATACATTTTTAATCAAAACCTCACCACACAAAGATTGAAGCTTTTACATTTTACTTACGTGGACAAAGGCGAGATTGATGAGGTAAGAGAAGAACTGTCCTCCGGTGATTAAAAGACCGTTGGTGCTAACAAGCGCACCTCTGATTCTCGCCGGAGAAGCTTCCGATATGTAAAGCGGCGACGTCATCGAAGCCATACCGACGCCGAACCCAACGAAGATTCTTCCGACGATGATAACCCAAGGAGCCGGAGCAAACGCCATGACGATGGCCCCAATCAAGAACAGCACGTCGGCGATGAGAATCGACATCCTCCTTCCGAATCTGTCGTTGATCCAACCTCCTACGGCCGCTCCGACGATGGCTCCGGCCACCGCCATGCTGACAATAGTCGACTGGAGCCATGTTTTCCTATCGACCTCGTCGAAGTCTTCTTTGATGAAGAGAAGAGCGCCGGAGATGACTCCGGTGTCGTAACCGAAGAGAAGACCTCCGATTCCGGCGGAGAGAGCGAGGCGCATGATGTAAGGGGTCTTCCATGTCGTCCTCCAACACTCTGTGAACTCTGTTTTGTCTGCTTTCGCTATTCCTCCTTCCACCATCTTTTCTCCTCTAAAGACTGAGATTCTTTCTCACACACTATGGCTGTGAATTGTGATGACATTACACAAATGTTAAAATATAATATCTTGGAAGAATATCGAAAAACGAGAATCTGGAGTCCTCTTCGTCATTAAAGCTTTTGAGATTCTTTCCATTCAAACACATTGTGTATTATATATCAGGACAAACAAAATATACTAATAAGTTAAGAAACAAAAGTCAACGTTTGAAGTTTGAACAAGATTTCGAGTCTCACCAGAGGGATAAATTATTCAAAAATTGTTACGGTGTTAACTGTTAACTGCACAAGGATGGTATCTTAAAAAAACACAGTGAATATGATTGAGAGAGAGAGAGGATAGAAGATGAGATGAATTGGATAAGATTCTCTAGCTGTAAAACTATAGTAATGGGACCCAGGTAACTAATCTCCTTTGACTACTGTATCTCTCTGAATAGGTCTTTACAGAATCTTAAAATCTAATACAATAATAATTTATAGATAATGAAACAAAATGAAAATAACACAATAAATTAATATATAAATATCTTAATTTCTAGTTATTCGTACACAATTGTCTCTAAGAACATGTTTAACGGGGGTTGTTAGTGTGAAATTTTTAACGTAATATAAGAACACGTCTTTTAACTTTTAACTAAAAAACTAAGAATCGTTATTTAAAAACCGGTTCTTAGATTTTTTAGTTACAAATTAAGAGACAGATTCTTATATTCCGCTAACAATTCTACCCTAAAACCTCTATTAAACATGCTCAAAGTATCTTAAGTTCTGACTACTCTTTCCGTCTCAAAAATTAATGCATGTCAAATTGACTATTTAAAAACATATATTTGATCTATTAATCTCATGCGTAAAAAGTTAAACGTCTCTTTTCCTTTCGATAACGTATATTATCCCTTTTCTTTTGCTTTGGAAAGTTAAATTGTTGACCTCACACGTACTCAATAGTCACTTTTAATAGATCAAACTAAGTGTTTTGTCTGCGATGCGGGCTTAAACATTTTCATAATTTTTGAAAAAAAATTTGTACATTATATTCATAATTTTAATAAAAAATTTATTTGATTAATATTTAATTATATAATTTATATTTTTAACTTTTTACTAAAATACTTTTTCAGATAACAATACAATATATATATAGAAATTATTTTTTTAATTATATATTTAGATTTTGGTTAATTCAATATTCTATTTTTAATTATATAATGAAGAATTTTATTTGATTAATATTTAGTTATATAATTCATGTCTTTTTACTAAAAGACTTTTTAAGATAACAATACAATATATACATAAATTATCTTTCTTTAAATTATATTTTCAGATTTTGGATAATTCTTACTATTATTAATTTTAATCAATATAGAAATTATCTTTTTTAATCATATTTTAGATTTTGGTTAATTAAATATTCTATTTTTAATTATATAATTAAAAATTAGATTTGATTAATATTAGTTATATAATTCATGTTTTTAACTTTTTACTAAAAGACCCTTTCAGATAACAATACAATATATACATAAATTATCTCTTTTAAAATAAATTATTAATTTTAATCAATTATCTAATCAAATAAATTAAAATTTCATTTTTATTTTTTAATTTAGTTATAAATTTTATTCATTAAGGGTATAAATGATATTAATCACTCTAACTTTTAATGTGAGAGTTCGATTCCCAAAACTTAATCAAATAAATTAAAATTTTATTTTTATTTTTTAATTTAGTTATACATTTTATTCATTAAGGATATAAACGATATTAACCACTCTAACTTTTAATGTGAGAGCTCGATTCCAAAAACTTACTTCGTAAATAATAGTATAGATTTATGTTGCAGTGAATAATATTTTTGATCTTTTTTTTTTGACAACCAATGTTTTTGATCTTATTTCCCTAATTTCATTTGATTGTCTCAATATCTCTTCGAATAGATTACCATTCAAAGGGTCTAAGAATAACCTTGCAATAGTATATAATAAGATTTTTTATTGTTAATAATAAATTAAATAGGAAAAAAAGAAAAAAAAAAGAAAGAAGGTCTAAGAGATATCTGACCACCACATAACTAGTCATGCAAACTAAATTAATGTATAGTTAACTATATGGAATATATGTTATGTATGAAAACATTCCTCAACTTCCTGATGCTATGTAGTTGACATCACAAGCTTAATTTTACTTTTACTGATCCAAAATGTGATGTGGACATTAGAGACATTAATTTCGCCTAAGTTTTTTCGTTGATAAATTAAAATAGACCTTCCTCGTTGTGATTTAACTAAAATTTGACCGAATTCAGTATAGTAAAACAAAATGAAATTTGGCCACAAATTTAACCTTTGTTAAGGAAAATGTAATTACAATATACAAATTTCCTCTACTATAAGAATTATCGTATGAATCTATTGTCTAGGATATATGCCTATTTAGCGAACGTAAACTGAATAAACAAATTTATTTTTCATCAAACACATAATTTGAGAGAAGTTATTTTAAACTTTCAAATTACATCATCTAGATTTTTCAAAGGAGAGGAAATTTTACCTGGTTAATAAAAATTGCAAATCAGATCTTCTGAAACTCCTATTGATTTTCTTTTACAATTTCGAAAGATGTTTATCGATTTTGCTGATAGTTTACATAGAAAGCACTATGAATGTTTTTCAAAATTCTTATCGATTTTTCTTCATAGAAAAATTCTATCAAGTTTTGTTTGTGTTTTTGTATTATATAGCAATCTTTCGAAAGATGTTAGTGTTTTCAGCTAACAGTTACAAAAACAGTAATAAGTTAAGTCTTATGTATTTATAGATGAGACATTCAGGTTCAAATTCTAAATTTAGAAGTGGAAAGATAAAGATGTAACAGTAACAACTTGAGGTAAAACAAGTGGTCTAATATCCAGCAATCGAGGATTAATTTTAGGTAAACATTTGGGATAAGAACAAGTCACTAACAAATGGTAGTAATGTTTAGTGGTTTTTTTTTTCTTATCCACACGGTAATTAAGCAACTGTTTATCCTAAAGTTGTGTGGTGTTGATAGTCATAAACCGCAATAGTTTGAGCTGGCTATTATTGGTATATATGAACAACATGTCATCCAAATTCTGAGTTGCAAAAATAAGTCTTTGCACAAGGAATTCATAATAAATGTATAAGATATACATGTAGTGTTACAAAAAAAAGATAAACATGTATAGTATATAAACTAGATTTTGAACTGCACTTAAAAAGTGTGGAATATCTTACGTTGTAAAAATCCAAACTAGTTTTGTTATTTTGTTACAAATGTTAAAATAGATAAATCCATCTTGTTTAAACACATTTCCTTTTTAACCAATCTCTTTTAAATTTCAAATCCATTTAAATCCATCAACTTTTTTTAATTGGATTATTCATTTGGTTAGTGTACAAAATGTTAGTATATAAACATCTAAAGTTGTTGTGCATAGTGAATTGAGTTTTCATATAAATAAATGTACAACTAATTTCCTTTATGTTAGCTTTTGTTTTTCTTTTTCATTTCTTAACATATTTCTCAAAAAGTTAACACACAGTTGGTCTAAGATAAGTGTACAACTAACTTGACTTCTTCTATGCGATTTGAAAACAAAAGAATTTTTTTTATATCGCCTAATTTAGTTTCTATTAAATGATGATGATATTATATTATGGTAAGATATGTTAGTATAATTGAGGAAATATAAGTAACATAATTTCTTTTATTGATGTGTTATTAATAAGTAATCATTGAATGAACATTATATGTAAAATTCATTTATGAAAAATAGCAGAAATTTTTTTTGGTAATTATAACTAATTTTCCTAATTATATAATTAAAATTAAAACTCAATGGCACAGTTGTAATATTTAAGAAAATTTAAAGGGATCTCAAAAAGTACTTCAGTTTTAATAATATAGATTAGTTTCTATTAAATGGTAAGTATATTAGATTTTAGTAAGATATGTTAGTATAATGGAGGAAATATATATAACATAATTTCTTTTATTGATGTGTTATTAATGAGTAATCATTGAATTAATAATATATGTAAAATTCATTTAAAGAAAAATATAGCATAAAATTCATTTGGTAGTTCTAACTAATTTCCCTAATTATATAATTAAAATTAAAATTCAATGGCATAGTTGTAATATTTAAAAAAAAATTAAGAGGATCTCAAAAAAGTACTCCAGTTTTACTAATATAGATATAGTTTAACTCGTCTCTCTCTTTTTGTTCTGTTTTATCATCTTCTCTTTTTTTTTTCTTGTCTTCTGTATGTGCTTTAAACGAAAACAGACTTTGACTATTATACGTAGTTTAGTATTTTTGGATTAGTAACAAGTTATGCGTGTTCGCTCTCAGTTCCATCCATCTAATATGTTTCTCATTCTACTTCATGTCCTTTGCTTTTCTTGGCCTTTATGTCATATTTTGAAATACAAAATGGTCAGTTTACTAAGTTTCAACGACCAATGATTATGCCTCTTCATAGGTCTCCTCTGCTAGGATCAAAGTTTTGTGGAGTGGAGTAGGGTTGCAACACGTGTAGCCAAAGAATCAGGGTGCGGCATTAGCTGGTTTGAGACTGAGCCCAACGAAACTTCATCAAAGGATGGTAGATTTAAGGGATAGTTAGCGTGAATATCCAATATATATGAAATGTGTATGTCAAACATCATGGAACTAATCACAGCTTAGTGATGCGCATATGTCAAACACTTGAACTTCATTTAACTGTTGTTTGAGGAAGTTGGTGCCGCTAAATTAACGTTCAGCTTCACAATAAAAGACGGTAATCTCTTTGTTACAACGTAATGTCAACCAATTGTTTGTCACATATTTTATCAGATAAAATAAAAAGAAAAACGAGCAGTGCTAAAAGCAAAGTCCCAATTGGCATTACTAAAACAAAATTTAGTAACGTGTTAAAAAAAATTAGTAAATTCTTGGATTAAGGAGGAAAAATATTTCATATCTTTTATACGGTGTGATTCTTAAATAGACCAGATTCTTTTTTTTTAATAACTTTGCTATAAAATACAAGGTGTGGAGGAGGATCATGAGGAAAAAAAACTAAAATGATAGTTGTCAAGAGTGGGATTTGAACCCACGCCCTTTCGGACCCGCACCTGAAGCGGGCGCCTTAGACCAACTCGGCCATCTTGACTTGTGTTTATACATTTCAGTACAATTTTCTTATACTCAGTATAAAGATCGAGTTAAACCCTTTTCTCCTGTGCTTGAACCCTAGAGAAATCGAGGAATGTAAGGAATGCAATTTCTCCCGGAGACGATCGATAGCTCATCATTTAGTTTCATGTGGAGAAGCCCTCTCCTCTCATTCCTCATCTCCTCGGGAATGTTGGTTTCAAAACAGAGAACGTTAATAAAAGATTCTTCCTTTATCAGCTTCTCTTCCTCCTCAATCTCCCGTCTTTTGCGCGATTTAGGCTTCACGATGACAAGTGTCTCGACGGTTTCAACTCTAGAGTTAAATAGGAACGAGTCTGATTCCGATTCTAAGTTTTCCGGCAAAGCGACGGCGATACTCCGCCGCATGCTGGCTCAGAGGAATATTCCCAGGTTTACCATCACAAAGTTTATTTGATACTATAAAGTGTGAAGCTTTCATTGATAGAACAAAGTTTGGTGTTGACCTGTTAACATGTTCTAGCTTTCAGGTAGAGCATCACAGAAAGAAAGAGCAGCCTGACAAGACACTACAAGGTCTTTGCATCACTGGGAGGTTGAAAGAAGCTGTTGGGCTGTTATGGCGCAGCAACGGGTTACAGCTCGAGTCCGATACTTACTCTATGCTGTTACAGGAATGCAAAGAGAGGCGTGAATACACAAAAGGGAAACGAGTACACGCTCACATGGTTGTTGTGGGATTTGCTCTGACTGAGTATTTGAAAGTCAAGCTGTTGATACTTTACGCCTTGTCAGGGGATCTTCAAACAGGTGGGATTCTCTTCCGTGGTTTGCAGTCGAGGTGTTTGATCTCGAGGAACGCAATGATCTCAGGGTGTGTTAAGAAGGGTCTTGAACAAGAAGGGCTTTTTATGTATTACGATATGAGATACTGTGGTTTAGTTCCGGATCAGTATACTTTTTCTTCCGTGTTTAGAGCGTGTTCTGCTTTAGCGTCGCTGGAACACGGGATGAGAGCTCATGCTGTGATGGTAAAGACTTGTCTTAAGTCGAATGTTATAGTCAATGGTGCTCTTGTTGATATGTACTTCAAGTGCAGCAGTGTCTCTGATGGGTACAAAGCGTTTGATCAGTTTTTAGATAGAAACGTGGTTACGTGGACCTCGTTGATGTCTGGATACGGGTATCATGGACAAGTTTCGGAGGTGTTGAAATGCTTTGAGAAGATGAAGGAAGAGGGCTGCAGACCCAACTCTGTTACGTTTTTGGTGGTTCTCACTGCTTGTAGCCATGGAGGTTTGGTTGATCAAGGTCGAGAGCATTTTGATTCCATGAAGAGTGATTATGGGATTGAGCCTGAGGGACAACACTATGCAGCTATGGTTGATATCTTAGGGCGTGCTGGTAGGCTACAAGAGGCGTACGAGTTTATAATGAAGTCACCGTGCAAGAAACATGCTCCGGTTTGGGGATCTTTGCTGGGATCATGCAGGAATCATGGGAATGTGGAGCTGCTAGAGCTCGCGGCTACTAGATATTTTGAGTTGGACCCAACGAACGGTGGGAACTACGTGGTGTTTGCCAATGGATACGCGAGCTGTGGATTGTTGGAAGCTGCCTCGAAGGTTAGGAGGAGAATGGAGAATGCAGGAGTTGAAAAAGATCCAGGCTATAGCCAGATCGAGTTACAAGGTCAAGTTCATAGGTTCATGAGGAATGACACGTCTCACAGACTCTCTAGAAAGATACACAACAAGGTCCAAGAGATGGCTTCTCTGTTTATGGATGTTGACTACTATCCAGATGACTTGGACACTAATTGATAGAGGTTGTGTGACCAAGACAACTTGCAGTTAGCTGTCAGAAATCTGTGTCCAATTGAATGTTGTAGCAGTCTCTCTCTCATATGGAAACCAGTGATGATGGAGAAGTGATAGGCTCTGGAAAATCTACACAAGTTTTGATTTGGATGGCTAACGTACTAATTGGCTGAAGAAAATTTGTTGTATCACTTGCCAAAAACAAGCAGAGGAAGCTGCCACAGGGTTGGAGAAGTCAGGAGGAAAGTAATTAGCATGACAAATCCCAGATGAGGTGTAGAAGAAACAAAAGCTCCATTATACTGAATGTCATGAATGAGTATATACATATTCTGTGATTTATAGGTTCTTTATTCGACATTCATGGAACATATTTCTGTGTAAAACGAATCACTCTCTGAAAGCGTAGAAGATTCTTGAAGAAGTGCTGGGGGAATATGAAAAACAGGTCTCGGAGGGAATTCCAGAGCATCCAGGTTCCCTTCCATCATCTCTACCACTCTGTTCATGGGTGGGCGATCTGAAGGGGAAGATTGAATACACCACAAACCCACCAATGTCATCTTCCTTGCTATCTCCTCTTCTTCACAAATGATTCCATTCCCATTAAGCCTTATATTGTCTTCCTTGTCAAGATCCTTATAGATCCATTCTGGAAAGTACACTGAACTTACAGTGTCTTCAGTTGATGTTTTGGCCCTTGCGCCTATCATCTCAAGAACCAACATTCCATAGCTGTAGACATCTGACTTGTGGGAGACTCTCCCATACACTCTTGAAAACACTTCGGGTGCAATGTATCCTATCGTGCCCCTCATGTCCAGTAGTGACAAGATGCTTTCTTTCCTCTCGCAGAGCTTAGCAAGGCCAAAGTCTGAAATTTTGGGGCAAAGATTGTCATCTAAGAGTACATTCTGCGGTTTTATGTCAAAATGTACAATCCTTGTGGTGTAAGTACTCGAGCCCACGAGCAACGCCTAATGCGATCTCATATAGTTTCGTCCATTCCATATTTGATGACCTATTGCCTGCGATGAATTTATCAAGAGCTCCATTTTCCAAGAATTCACAAATAATTGCTCTTTTGGTACCCTCAGCACAAAATCCTAGCAAGGTAACGATGTTGACATGAGAAGTTTCGCTCATGCTTGCAACCTCGCTGAGGAAGTCTTCACCATTACCCTTTGTGTTCTTCAAGACCTTCACAGCAACCTTGCGGCCATCACAAAGGGTTCCTCTATACACGGTTCCAAATCCGCCTTTCCCAACCTCTTGCGAAAATGACTTTGTAATTCTCTTTACTTGCACGTAGCTATAGTGTTTCACTGGAATAAGGGCCTTTATATTAAGTTTCCTAGGAGCATGTGATGATGTCTTCCTTTGCTTGCTGATAAGACAGAATAAAATGATGACCACCAACCAAAAGTGTACTCGATTAACCGGAAAAAAAAAGAAGCTAGGTTTTCATAAGAAGTTTACTCTGTTACTGGGATGTCTTTGCTTGTGTATTGAGCTTCATGTGCCTTCTTTCTGCACCTGATGGAACAAAGCCACCCTACTATAAGAAATAACAGTGCCAATCCGAAAGCAATTTCCATTCCTAAGACCAATAAAACAACAACAACAACAACTTTCATTGCAAGTCTATGTTGTTGCCTATAGTGTGATAAAATCAACTGCCTTAAAAAGGTAAGAACCTGCTTTTGCGGCAGCAGAGAAGCCTGCATCAACAGAAGGACGCCAAAAAAGAGGTCAGTTCAAAGTTCAAATTGAAGAGAAAACATTGTTCTTTACCAGAAACTAAAAACTTAGATCAGCTCTTTCTTTGTAACGGAATTGATGTAAGAATTTAGGGAAGATCCAATCAAAATGTGGGTCAATGGAAGAATATTTAGGGATATGAAAAACATATCTTACCTTTCTTTCTGCAGGTAAGGCTATACGTCTGATGTATACAATGACAGATAGATTCATTTGAGATCCGGTTATATCCACAAGCACCGTCAGAGGCTATGCACATCAAACATTCATGGTTAAGCCCAACGTTGAAACCCTCTTGAAGAGTCTTCTTCAGATTATCTTGAGTTGTATTTTTCTGCAGTGTGATCAACGCCGGTCCAGATGCAGGAATACTGACGTTTCTTTTGCACTGTCCGCTGAAGTCGTTTAAAAAGCCACCAATCTCGCTAAGTAAAGGAGACGAGAGGTTTGTCGTCACATAGTAACTTTTCTCATCATCACCACCACAGTCAAGTTCTCCAACTAAAAGAGGAAAACTCCGTGGAAAGTTTTGTGAGCATCCATAATAAATTGTCAGATTATCGGTGCCAGGGACGAAAGGAAGGACGTTTTCGTTGAACTGCGCATTTATTGAGTGTTGGGGACAGAAACCACCGATGTAATCTGACCTGGCGAGTCTTATGACACGAGAGGTAGAGTTTGCCTCTAAGATTCTGAACTTCACGGCAGAGATGCTAACCTCTGCAAACCTTTCACTGCATTGGAGCTGGAAGTCGGGGTGGCCGCATTCGACTCTGCTAGGTATCCAGAAAGGGTAAAAGAGATCTGTCTGATCGCCACAGCTAAATGATTGGCTGCAGCGTCTGTGAAGCTCATCAGCTGAGGAAACACAATAAGGTATCACAAAGAGTATCCATATGATTCTGTAGAACAGAGAATTTGTAAGGGATAGAAACAGAATGATCATTGTGTTGAGGTGTCAATAGGAAAATGGTGAAGAAAGAATAATTAATGAATGTCTTAGTTTTGTAAGAAGGAAAATGGCTAAGAACCTGTGTTTCAGTCAGTCTTCTGAAAACTGGACCAGGCCGGTCGGACACTGATTTCTTGTTCTAACCGGTTTTGGATTGTGTTAGAAACCGAATTTTAGTTATTCAGGCAAACATGGTTAAAAACCGGTCAAACTCGGGTTCTATATTAAAACCCGGTTTCTCAAATTCAAATTAAAGAAAATTATAAAGTTTCAAAAGTTTTATGAAAAGTTTATATTGTTTTTAATATCTATTTAAATAATTAGTTTTTACTATATTTTTATATTGCTTTTGAAAGTTTTCATTCTAGTTTATATCATTTTTAGATTTTAACAATAATATAAAAATTTATAAAAGTAATATTATAGTTATATAGTTACTTAACTAAGAATTAAACTAGATTTTAAAATCTGGTTAGACTTGTTCAATGATTGATCCAGCTACAATGATAAGCCAAGAACAATGGTTTCGGTCTTTTGGACAAACCCTCCACATTATTAATATTGAAGTTTCTTTCTGGAGTTTTTATTAATTATACGAGTCCAAGTTTCTTTTTGACTTATGTGTCTTAGACTATCTCTAATGGTTTATTCTATTTTTTACTCTATAATAAAATTTGAGTTTGCTCTAATGGTGCTATATTTTAGAGTTAAAAGTAGAGTGATGAAAAAAAACAAGTTAACCTATATTTAGAGTAACCTATTTTTCATTTTATTATAGAGTGAGAAATAAAGTATCATTGAAGTACTTTTACTCTAAACTCTATTTTAGAGTGAAAAATAGAGTGGAGTTGGAAATGCTCTTGCGACAAAGACTTTGAATATACTAGTAAACAATGAAAAAGGAAGTGATTTAAGCGAGTTGTTTTTGTTGATTGTTTTTATAGAAAAAAAAACGAGTTCACACCTTGGACTATAGGAAGTTGGATTCTTCCTTAGGGTTTTTTTGGTAAATAACCCAAAAAAAATTAGATTTTGGGAGAGGAGTAGAGTAGAGAGAGATAGGAAGAGGATGTAAGAGAGAGAGGGGGATTTTGGTTAGATTTTTAAATTTGTTTTGTTTCTTAGCTGCTTGGCCTAATTTCCCTTTTTCCTTATATGATAAGATTGTTTTATATTTTTATTGACTTCTAAGCAGGTGCTTGGCAATTTCCTCAGGAAAAAAAAATCTCAAATCTATGTTCTATTTTTACAGAAGTTAACCAGCGAAACTGACTGATGTAGAGGCAAACAGTGGAGTGTTGAATAAGGCAAAATTTTCATTTACTAGGGAAATGGACTGATGTAGAGAAAGACTAATTGGATGAACGATAAGGACTAATTGTTAAGTTGACCGCAAGTTTTCAGCAACTAAAGAAGATTCAAACCAGTAACGTTTTTTTTATTACCTTGTCACACCTTCTCTTTTAATCTCACTCATAAGCTACGTGACTATGTCTGAGTGTGTTAAAATCAACAAAGGAAGGTTGAAACAAAAAATAGAGTGTGCATCCAGTTCTCAGATTTGCTGCTTGGACGGGAACTACTTGCCTCCAGTATGAGGGGGCGACGAGGTTATGGTGGCTGGGAACTTCTTGTTTAACCGAAAAGCAAAAAAGATGGAAAAATACTTGTAAAACAAAACCGATATCTTTCCTAAGAATTATGGTAACTGTTTAATTGATATGTGAGAGGGTAGCTGGGTAGGTAAGTAAAGGCGTTGCAGAATGAGAAATTTTGTAAAAGGAAATCTCCTATCAAGGATAATGATCATAGGTTTATTTAAACTGCAACTAGTTATTGTCGCTAAAGAAGAGGGATATGAAAAGAGGATGCTGAATAAGATACTTACTATCAGGGGGCCGGAGCGTATTTGTAACATTTCGATTTCTATTATTTGGTGGTGTATGTTGAAAAGAATTAGAAAATGATTTGATTATGTATATCATTAAAATAAACTTATCTCTTCGGTCATGTGTTCAGCTAAAACGATTGGCTGCAGAGTCTGCGAGTTCATCAGCTAAGACAACACTAGAAGGCAGGGGCGGACCCAAGCCTGCAGCAGGTGTGGCACGTGCCACATGCTACTTTATAAGTAATCATGTAGAAAGTCATAGACAGATGAAACTTATCAAGCTCTATTCCCCTTAAATGGTTGAATGGTGTTCCATGTAACTCAAGTTCGAACCCGTGAACATGTTCCTGTTTTTTAGATTCTTTTTACACACTTTGTTATATTTAGTCACCCTTTCATAAAATAAATGTTTATTTCTCTTTTGTTTTTGTTATCTAATAGAAAGGATTTTCTTTTCTTCCTTTCTTTAATATTGGTTTTTACCTTTTCTAAAATAAAAGTTACTTTATTTAAGTTTTATTTTAACAATTATGTCTATCAATTTATATTTTTCAACACTTAAACTACACAACAACTAAAATGAATACACTTTGTCATATTAAAATTATAATATCTATTTTTTAATATTACTGAAAAATGTTTAGCACTATAAAGAAATGTTTATCTTTTTATATGACTTGTATAAAATAAATATATATATTAAAAAAAGTAATTTTAGAAAATATAATATAATTTAATTAAACATATAATTTAATGAATAAATTAATTTATAATTAATATATATGTATACATATATTGTGCTCCATGTTAAATTATTTTCTGGATCCGCCCCTGCTAGAAGGTATTACAAAGGGTATCCATATAATACTATGGTTCTGTTATATAAATACATTAATTATTGTGTTGAGGTAAAATGGTGAATAATTAAGAAGATGTATTTTGTGAATGTGTGACTTCAAACTTTCAAAGTCAGGTAGCTTAGAATTTTCTCAGACTAGTGGAAAAATAAATCACATGTCTTTATTAGTTTCCCCCAAAAACAAGAAATTCAGGTCGTTAGGGGGTAAAATAATTGTTTAAAAAAAGATTGAGAGGAAACTTGCTGGTACACAGAACAAGTATTAAGGTGCAACAATGACTAAAACAAAAATCTGGAGGTTTAAGAATCATTTCTATGAATATATAATCATTTATGTCTAAGAATATCTAGATACACCAGACATCTAAAATAGTTTCTGTAAATGCAAGAATTATACCAAGAAGTATAACACAAAGTACAGTAGAAATTATCTCTACAAAATATGTATATTTATTAGGTTTCTTTTAAAGCGAACTTACAAGTATCTTTTTAAATAGAAAAATCAACAAAATCAAGATCAACTTGATTTGTTACACCAGCTTCACGCGTCCTAAGATCGAATACAAGACGTTAGAACTCCTAGTCTTAGAATTGACTTATTACACTAGTTTCACACGTCCTAAGATCAAATACAAAAATGAAGCATCTCCTATCTATAAGAAAAAGAGGGAAAATCCTACTATCTCCTACATGGCCTTTTGGGTTAAAATATTCCAAAATATCTAAAACTTAAAAATGTTTCGGAATTGTCCAAAATACCTGAAAATATCCCAAAATAACCAAATTAGATTATCCTAAATAGCAAAAAAAAAATACTTAAAACACCATAAGGACCTAAAATATCAACCGGTTCTTCATCTAAATATTCCAATCAATCCAATCTATATATTAATTTTAATTTTTTGGTCATACATTATTCAAATTTATATATTGTATATTATTTTTTATTTTAGATTTTGGAGCGCCTAACTTCAAGGTATATTTAGATGTTTAAATTTCTTTACATAATCTAAGTGGGTATCCGAACCCAAACCAAACCCGTAAAAATCCAAACTGAAACCACATCAAAATTTATTACTATTTGAGTGAATCTCTAACCCGAAAATCTAAAGTATAAATAGATTTGAATTGAACCCGAATGGATACCCAAATATCCACTCCTAACTTTCCTTTTAAAATAAAAGGAAATTGGGCTTGCTGAATTTTAGGATGTTACAAAATCGTCTCCTCTGTTCTTTTGGCCAACAAATTATAAGTAAGGAATTTGCTGTGAGTTGATTTGGAAATAAATCTGTCAAAAGTGTGTTGACGACTTTCATAAAAATGGCAGATTTGTACTTGTGACAGAGTTGATTGTCTGATTTTAATACCACAAGCTTAATTATCCAATTTTATTTGAAACAAATTTTTATGGATTTGTTTGGCGAATGAAGTATTCAATCTTTATATATAAAATACAGTTATCTCTCTCCTGGGCACGCCACCTCAGCATCCACGTCAAAAAGTCGGAGGCTGTCGTCGCGACACGTGTCCCCTTCAGACAAAACACATCGTTTCATTAACTCACGGTAATTAGATGGGCTTGGCAGCGGATGGGTTGATACGTCTTCCATTATTAAAACTCACAGTTTCATTAACGATTATGCAAAATCGATAACTTTTGGGCCTTTTGTTTTCTTTAATTAAGTTGGCTATGTATCTTAACTGGGCCTTAAAATATATCTTAAGAAGCCACATACATAGAATGAAATCCATCGACAATAACTTACTCGCGTTAAGATTTAACGGCGTCGTTGCAGTAACGATTAAGAGTTCACCCCACCGCCTCTGATCAGTCCGGCATTACGGTTTACGACTGCATTCAATCAACCTAATTACCCTTCTCATTAACGCTACAGATAACCCTTCCACTACCTCGCATTCAATACAACCCTTCTTCATCCATGATAGTGATTCTACACCTATAAATAACAGAGCCAGCTTCGTTGAGATGCATCAATTTCTCCTTCTCAAGCATTATAATCCTTAGAGATTCACTAACCAGCGATGGCAACCTCATCCGTTTTGATCGCCAATTTGAATGTTGTCCGCTGTAACGTCACCGTCTACGTCCGTTTTCACTGATGTCATTCTCCGTTGATCACGCTGTCAAGAGCATCTCAACAAGCAAGAAGAAGCTATGGCTATTTCATTGGTGGAAGCCGATAATCTGATGGTAGAGACTTTAAATAAAATTGTAGATCTGAAAGCTTTATATTTCAATGCATGAGTAGGGGCTAGATAATGCTAATAAATCTCCGCCGTAAGCGTATAATTGTGTCGGCGATATTGATGGAAGAGAAGAGGAGAAGAGACATCATCATATTCTAATGATATATATAGATATGTTCATACGTATATATCAAATATGAGATTCTATAATAAAAGATCTGGAGTATCATTTTGGTATTAAAAAGTTTTATGACATGTGTATGAATATATAAAGATTATTATCTAATATGTATTCCTTCGTTCCAAAACTTCTTTTTTGGTTGTTCCAAAACTTTAGTCTTTGATATTCCATAAAAAAAGAATATCTAAAAATACATTACCTCTTTGTAAATCTAGGTCTCTTTTTTGTCTCTGCTTTGGCCTTTAAAATAGAATTTCAAACTTGCATTCTCTGTTTACGTTTAGCAAGAAAAGGAACAACCTTTAGTTCTGACTTATGTTGCTACACCTCGCTCAAGCTGGGGCAGAGTTATTCCCAATGGTTTAGGCTTACGTTGCGTATTGAAAGTTATGTTTCAACACTTAATTTTTCTCTGTTTACGTTTAGCAAGAAAAGGAACAACCTTTAGTTCTGAATTATGTTGCTACACCTCGCTCAAGCTGGGGCAGAGTTATTCCCAATGGTTTAGGCTTACGTTGCGTATTGAAAGTTATGTTTCAACACTTAATTTTATAAAACTATCTACAGTATTGGTGTAATATCTTTTTTGGCTCATGACATGTGAAGCAAATAGTGATCAAGATTTCCGAGTGAGACCTACTATGCATATATAACTCGCTATAACATTAGACAAGTCATGGTCCTCTGTAAATATACGCTTACACTTTGAAGACGTGCTTCTCTTGGTTTTAAAAGGTAAATTATGATCTCCATATTGTCATTTGTACATATTGTGTTATGTTGAATGACTTTGTATGTCTGACCTTTCGTATTTGACGAGTTGCTGAAGGTATTTAAAAATGAAAACTAAGGCTAAGTTTTGATATTGAAAATGGGCAAACCACCATATCTAGAGGGCTTCATAACCACCATATCAAACAAAGGAACTAAAAAAGTAAGGTAAATATGAGTAAATGAAAAATAAATTATGGTAAATTTAAGTTAATTATCTATATAATAAAACCTAAGTACAAAAATATTATTCAAAAAATCATCAAATACAAATAAAACAACAATCAATTACACTCTAACAATTAACAATATTATTTGTTTTAAAAATCATAATCAGTTTGGATGACATTGATTACTTGATAGAAACATTAATAAGTATGCATATCGTTAAATAATCAATTTTAAATTCTCATGCTATTTAAATAATTTAAGAAAAATAAAATTTAAATTTATTCATTTTTCTCATTATATACATCAATAAGTTTAAAATTTATGTAATTCACCACCTACAGCTCATCCACTCAAACAATAATATATTATATGATACAACTTAATAATATAGACACAAACATCAAAATAAAATATATTTAATTTTAACATCATAATTCCTCCGCATCCTAACATTCTTAAAATCGTTATTATACACTTCTTTTCTAAAAACTTACACAAAACACACGTAAAAAATGTACAATTAAATAGCTATATATATGATAAAATTAAATAGCTATATATATGATAAGTAAAATATATCTCGCCCGTAGGGCGGGCCGACCCTAGTTTGCCATAAATGATAGTTTTTGTGTTAGACTTATTTTTCATGGCAGATTTTGAATATCCGATTTAAATTTGTGATAAACTTTTGTATTTACGAAGTAGCAGATTTTTAGACAAAATTATGGGTTTGAGTAAACCAAACTTAAATCGACTTGGATTAAATCCGGTTTACTTTAATTTTGAATCTGGTTGATTTATATAGTGTAATTAAAACTAGAATTAAGTTATACAAAGTTTGTAACTGTCGTCCCCTTCATCCCACTTTTATTCATTATCAAATTGCCTTCTTTCATAGTATTTTAATCCTTGTTACTATCTTTACTAGCAGCTTAACCCCGCGCAAGCGCGGGGTTGTTGACATGGTTGTTGGTTCTTCTATCTCAAATTTCTGCAGGTGATGATCTCAATGAAACTTTACTTTGTTATACACATAACGTAATTGAGAATTCAAGTTGAGAAAATCCTAAGCTATAAGTAAATTTTAAGTTATAAAATTATTTTTCTCTATTTGTATTTTACTAAGTGCACTAATATAATTGTCAACACAGACCTTTTTCAAAAAAAGAAAAAAAAACATACAAACCAAACTTATTCTTAGGGACAAACACATAAATTAAAGACAGAGTTCCCAAAAAGACAAAAGAATTAACAAAGTACATGGCAGTGAATATCATCAATAATCTCGAAGGTTATCCCAGTCATGTCAACTTCAAGCTTCTTAGTCTTTGACAGAATCAAAGAAAACCTGAAGCATCAACAAAAACACACAGGGACTCAAATTAAAAAGAAAAAGTTATCAAATAGACGTAGAGAAGAAACTGAAGTACCTTACCATGTAGTTGTCTGAAGATGGCAATGTGTGCACGTGCATAAAATGCATGCGAGCTTCATAAATTGACTTCCCAAAAAAATGTAAGAACTTCTTGGATCATTCGCAGATGTGGAGTCTGTGCGTATAAAGTAGCATTTAACTCCTGTTGTAGAAAAGTCTTTCTTATTTTTTTCTTTTCCACCATCTTTGAAAACTATTCACCAGAATAAAGAATATTTAACAACGAAGAAGTGTAGTATGTGTTGTGACATGAACAGAAAATAGAGAGGAAAGAGACCCACCAAACAATTGATAACGGCGTAACCCAATCTTGATACCATTCTTGGCAATCCTTTTGTATGCAGAGTAAGGGTCTATACTACAAGTTGACGAATTTTTCTGGAGATCCTCAAATACGACCGTCAAAACATTATCATCACCCAAGACCTTTTGCAAGTATGTTCCAACGGGTTCAAGAGACAAGAAGAAGTCCCTGTCAAAACACTGTCTACAAGCACATCGAGTCAAGGACTCTATTGTCCTCACCAAGCTACTATGTGTAATAGACATAAGATAGAAACTTGCAAAAGAATTGCTTCAACACAAAAGTACACATGCAACATGGGAATATATGCAAACACAAAATATAAGAGTTGAAGAGTAGTGAAATGAACCTTGAACGTGTAACTTCCATCTGAAGCTACATGACACTGGTAGTAATGATGAGTCTTGCCAGTGTCCCAATCGAGTGACTGAAGAAACAGAAGAAGCATGTAAGACCCCACAGTGAAAAATATGCATGTAGTAGACTTTTGTTGTCAATCCACCAAATAGAACTCAAAATCAGGCAGACATACCAATCTACGGTCAGTTGGGGAACAATAATCCTTTCCCAAGTGTTCCCAAACCGCAACTTCAAATGCAACTATAGACAAATCCTTCCATCCTTGGATCTCTTCGGCAGTTATTTTAACCTGACCCAAATTTTTCATGTTTAACATCAAAAAGGTAACTCTTACCACAACTAATCACTTAAAATAGATTAAACTGATGACAAGAAAAGTAGAAAACTTGCAGGCACAAACACATACCCAGGAATGCCTTGTTAAACTCAAGTTCACTCAAAGCTAAGAGCTGAGGAAGAATGTGCAGAGATTCACCATAGCTTTGTATTCTCAAAGAAACAACAGATATCTCTTCTACAATCAGAGCAACAATCACAGTCAATTACAAATGATACAATAGAAAGACTCTGCTTTTGATACTTTACCTTGAGGCTTTGCCGGAGAGCTTGAAATAGTAATCGTAAGCTTAGAGAGGACGAAGCGGTCGAGGTTGGACATCACCCGGAATTAAAAGCTTTCTTGAGCAAATCGAAAGCTAACTCCGCAGGGATCGAAGGAAGTCTCTGCCTCGACTCGTCGTTTATGGGAGGACATTTGTGCTTGCTGTAGATTTTCTCCAACACGGTTTGAGCCTACTCGGAAGAACGCTCACTGATCTCTGCGAAGTAGAACTTATCATTTTTTCTACCGTTACTTTCCATGTCACTGCTTTCCCCTCTTCTGTAACTGATCACTGGTTAATCAGACAAAATCGTGAGACAGACCACCAAACCTGGTATTGTAGGTGTCGGCAAGACATCAGTTTCAGGGTTGGTGTCGGCTTCAAGAGAGATCTCCATCACAGACATCGGCTTCTCGGCATCCATATCTTGCGGATAAGAGGATCCAAGCTCCAGCTCTCCAGATTCCGATCCAGGATCCGAAACCGGTCCTTGATTATCAATGGAACCTCGCTCGCCGATGAAGACCCCGCCGTTTCCACCGTCGCCTACGTTATAAAAAAAAACTGATTTGAAACCAAAAGTAAAAGAAACTCAGATTCGGACAAGAACTAACGTACATATTCAATAGCGGTATCGATCTTGACCTTAGATCGCTTGGTAAAGAGTGGAGATGATGAAGACGGTTCAAGAGATGAAGAAGAAGAAGAACAGAAACGTCTGGAAGATGAAGAGCTACGACTGGTCACAACCATGTCCTTTTTTTCTCATGATTTTTTTTTCAATCTCGATCTTGTTCCCGATTGGCGATATAAGGAAAGAGACGGAATCAAAAATATCAGAGTGACTTTATGTAAATGAGAAGAACAACAGAACCAAACGAATCGTCTTCATCATATCTATGTGATAACCAAACCGGACAGTAAATCATATGTATTTAATAACTAAACAAAACGTGATAACCAAACCGGACATGGGACCCACAAATATAAAGGAACCGCTGACGTGGACACCTTTAGGAGCCTTGAAAGTGGCTCATTATAATGTTGATTTATTTATTAAACAAAAATGGATCACATCACATCATTCTCGTATGTGGAGAGTGGAAAGTTGAAAGAATGAAGTGGTTAATGATCAAAGTAGCAAATTCCTTGCTGCGAATGAGGAAATAGATATGAGGATTTTGTGGAAATCATATTTGAGGAATACAGAGTTGATTTTGCAGAACACGAGTTAGAACTGACGTACCTTTTGCCAAAATGCACTCTCTTGAAGCAAAACCTCGATACACCTCCTGTGAAAGTAGGCAACAGTACACAGTTTCATGGATTTCTTTCTCACAAAGTCGACAAAGTCGACAGAGGTTCAGTTCAAGGTGAATATCTCAACAACCAAAAGGTATTTTTCCGTGAATTAAATTTTACAAGAAGTATAACTCATCAAGGAATCAATGAGGCTTAGAATTACAAGAAAATATTCATGGAGGAAGAAGTTATGAATTTTACAAACCAGAGGTTCCCCAACCCGTCCATCTGCGAGTACCAGACTTTTGAAGAAGATTCAAGCCCAAAGAAAAAGCGGTCTGAACCAAAGCCGATCATAGGATTCAAGATGTATATCTCAGTTTTACAGAAAGCCCAATATCAGGACAAATGGCCACAGAATTATGAAATTATGATCCAATCTCCAGAACTGGCTAAACCAGTTCTACACTTGCCTCAATTGGAAGCAATTACTTCCAAGACTTTAAGTTCGAGTTTTTTTTGTTTTCCTTTTATCATTTTATGACCGGTTCAATCAGCTTCAAACCAGACATTGGTGACCAAGAGATCAATTTATACATTCAGAAAGTCCATCCAGTGATCCAGAAGAGTCAGACAAGTCCGTTCCATGCACCAGCAACCATAGGATCAGGAGGATCCTCATTAACCACAACTTTCCTTATTGGGATACATTTACACTTGGAGCCATAACTCATCAATGACCCAGCCATAAAAGCTACAACGTTTTGGAGTCATTACCAGCTTGTCTAGGAGCCCCAAGATGTACCAGACTACACTGGATCAGGCGGATCCCAATCAGACCAGAAGAGAGGCCCGGTTTGCTTACATTGGCCAAACCAATATTATTTAAGGAATGTATTCTACTCCTTCAGTTTGGTTCGACCCAAACTTATCTATGGAAGCCAGAACATCATCTAAACCATCCAGAAGACATCCAAGAAATCCTTAGCTTCACCAGCACCTAGGAGATCAGGCGGATCTCTCTCTCTATCAACATTCCATATATGGCAACATTTACACTAAATGCTTTGGAGGAGTTTCTACAGATTTTTGCCCAACGACCATATTCTCTTTTATTGAGACCAAGGAGTATTTCAGGAAGGCTTGAAGATCATGGCCACGTCCAGAAGCTATCAAGATACAAGTCTTCACAAGTTTCTCTTTTGGAAGAAAGAAATTCAAGCATAACGGCTATATTCCATGGAGCCATCAAAGCCTTTGCTTCCGAGACTTTAAGTTCGAGTTATTTTGTTTCCTTTTATCATTTTATGACTGTTAGGGTCTGTCTTTGTCGAACCTATAAAGTTCTAGTCTTTGCTTCAATGAAAATCACCCATTTTGAAAGTATTATGAAATATTCAGTTTTCTAGTTTTCTTATAAGTATTGTTCTAAGTCTTTAGAGTGTTGTGAGAAACAGCTCCAGAGCAACCAGACTTATCAAAGATTCCTTCCATAGATCTTTGTGGTGTCTATCAATCCATTTCGTCCATCCCACCCAATTGCCAAGCTTGAGAGTGATACACATCCAGCAAGCAAAGCACCATCTCAATCCACTTCGATCATCCTATCCTTTGTTTATTTATCTTGTTTTGTTCTTAGTATAAACCGCATCTCATTGCATTTGCATTTGTTTCAAGTTTACATCTCGGATTTCATTCATATCGCCCATCCGATCATATATTTGGCCGATCCATCAAGCTTCCATCATCCATCTTGCCAATCCTGATTTCCAGCCTGTATCATAAAGACACAAGAAAGATATTCTCCACAGAATAAGTTTGACTTGGCTCCTTCAAATTTGACGTGGGACAAAGTTTTGATTCAAAAGATGCATTGGAAACACGTCCAAAGATTTTTTCAGTTGTCCAACATTTCTATTTTGATGTGGAAAAATCTACGCATAAACTTTTTGTAAAATGTTGGATAAAAGGATGTACGTGGAAGCTTAGAGCCACAAACATTCCTGCTATGTAATAGAACGTTCATCTCGTTTTTGACATGCTACTTCTGAAATTCTTGGACTCCTGTACAAAGACTATATTGGTGGGGTTGATCCAACTATTTTGCCACGTCATGTTGCTAGTGCTATGAACATGAGCTTCATAATAAAGGTTAATTGACTACATTTTTGCAACGGATTTACTGTATTTTCTGACCTTACTTCCTTTTAAATGGGTTGGTGTCTATCGTATATCGCCGATGGATTACTAGAAAGCTCATCATACACTTAATTGCTAGAGATATCGTAGTGGGTTCTTTAGAGAGTGGATACGAGGAATCACCTACTTACCTATACATGATTAGAATGACAAATCCTGGAACTTTAACTGGACTGGAAGTTGATGCAGAATATAGATTTAAGTACTTATTCCTTGTTTGTAACGCTAGCATTATTGGCTTGAGAAAGTTGTGGTGGTAGATGGTGTTTTCTCGCAAGGAAAATACAAAGAAATGTTTCTCATTGCAACATCACATGATGTTAATTTTCAAATACTTCTAATTTCATTTGTTGTGATTGACACAGAAAATGATGAATCATGGACATGGTTTTTCCGCCAACTCAGCCGTGTGATACCCGATGATAAAAGATTGACATTAATTTCTGATAGGCACAAGTCAATAGGGAAAACTATTGCAGTGGTCTATCCATTGGCAAGCATGAGAATTTGCACGTACCACTTATATAAAACATCTTGTTACGGTACACATGGCGTGATTTGGTTGGGTTTGTCAAACTCCCCCCCCCCTCCCAAATCTTTTAGGTTAACTAACTTTCAAGTAACCTTCAAAACGACAAAAGAGTTAAATCCAGCTTTTCATGCATATTTGGATCGTGTTGATGGTATATAAGTGGGCATAAACTTATTTTAGAGGTGATAGATATAACATCACTACAAGTAACATAACTGAATCGATAAAAATAACTTTGCCATATGCGAGAAGATTGCCAATTATTCGCCTTTCAGATCAATCCGATTAATGATGATATTCTGGTTGCGTCAAGAAAACATGATGATGACTTGATGAAAGCCTCTCTAACTCGTGGTGTAGAGAAGTTGTCGGAGGTAATATATTTAAAATCAGGTTATGTATTTCAGTGGGTTACTTTCTAATCTACTAAACTCTTACATTTGCATGACCGTATACATCGACATTCATCAATCATAAGTGATAGAAATCGCATCTTTATATGTTGTAAATTTTATAGAAAAAATCATGTTCTTCACGTAAGTTTGACTTAGAGAAGCCACCATGTGCTCATGCTATTATCACTTTGCCATTATTATTATCGGAAACAATGCCTTTACAATGCATATTTCACTGATTTAATGTCCAAAGATGATACTGTTCTAATACAAGAATAAGTGAGAAAGAAAATATGTTTACCAACTGACATCTGTAAACCACTGAATAAACAAAAAAAAAGAAATCAAAACATAAATCTATTTTGAAGAAAATTGCTATAAAAAGTTCAAACAAACAAAGAACACATGTAAAATTGGTGTTAAAAAAAACACATGTAGAATTGTAACCCGATAAGACATAATGCTAAAACATGTTCGTATACCAATGTCAAAAGTAACTTTATAAAAGGTGAAAGGAAAGGCTCAGTTCAGCGGGATTATCGACACATAAACGAATCTCCAAGTTAAATGAAGAAACGCCTAGTTCCGGTTGTAAGTGCAAAGATGACACCACAATTAAGTAATGCAGAAGATAAATCAAGAGACAAAATAGATACAAGCAACCAACTATGCTTTATTAGAAATCACCTAAACAATCTATTACAAGACTTGCTTATCAGCTTTTACACGTCAGTGTTAACACCCTGACACACGTTACTGACATATTCCTAATCTACCCAAACATGTCTCTTTCCCGTCAGTACTTCAGCATCTGATTCAGCACGACCCAAGAACACCACTAAGGGATTTTCACCCTTCCTCTATAATAATAGCCAGTGTCTTATGGAATACAGACGACTCCATAGCTCTTTTATAGTGATCTCCACGTTCCTGAAACCCTAGTTTCCAAGACAACATGAATATGGACAACTTCCATATCAATAAGTACACTTTCCTTTTCTTGAATTGTACTTATTCCTCAAGGCATAAACTTGCTCCCCAAGTTTATCTCTTGCCTTTTTCTCCACGGTATAAATTTGCTCCTCAAGTTTATTTCACGCCAGCTCAGCCTCTTGCGTCCACATGGTCTCTACCACTCCGCATGCCTCCTGGTTCACTCTCTGACACACACTGCCTCAGCAACTACTTCAACGACTACGTCAAGACATAAACCTCCAATTTATCCTTCTCCATCTCACCATCTCTTGCATCCACATGGTAACCCACCACTCCGCATGCCTTATGTAGTAATGACTAATGCCTCCAGCATCAGTGACTTCGTCGCCTAGTTAGTCACGGAAGACCATTGACATCTACAAGCTCCACTTGCATCTTCACCGGTCTGTTGAGCTTGAATATTTCTGAGTCGTCACTGCCTTCTCAGTTAATTTGGTTTAATAGTTTTAGAAAATCCACATGTACAATACAATATTTCCGAGTCGTCATTTCACGAACCCTATAACGGCTATTTAGATGGCAAACTAGGCAAAGTTCAATATTAATGTAACATCAATAATAGATGGCTCAGTATAAAATATGGTAGGGAAATTCTCAGGACAAAGATCCTTTTACAGATCTAAATCAGAGTGGTGCATGACTATCTCAAATTGCTCATCACTGCCACATAGTTGTTTATCATAATTAAATAACAGAGAAAGAAATGTAGGTGTCATGGCCGGTCCCAAAAGGTAAAGGCAGCAACGCCGCTCCACAAGGCAATGGAATATGAGACCTTAACGGCGATTGCTTCAGACGGAGAAGCCTCTTTAAAGGCTCCTTCTACGTCTTCCACTGCCTTTTTTTTTTTTTTCCACTGCTGTTTTTATTTTCTTTTTGACGTTTACTTTAGGGTTTTGCAACAACAAAGCTTTCAAATTGCCCCTTTATCAAGTAACCCGTCAGGTCTCATAACAAGAGACAAAACATGAGGGAAACATTAACGAGAGACAAAAACGAATTGGAGACAGGGGAGGAAAATGTATGAAAAACTGATTATATGCGTAGCACTATTTATATGACATACGGAGCAAAACCCTAATCCCGTGATTAGAAAATTTTAAGCCCATAATTTAGTCAATACTTTATCCAACCTAAATAAAGATTGGGACCATTTTAAATTGGCCCACACAAAAGAGGAGAATCACACAATAAGTAGTGTGCTTTCATTGAGAGTTGAACTCAAGACCTCCCGCTTACTAAACGGGTGCTCTAACCAACTGAGCTATGAAAGCTTGTTGTTACTGATAGCAAACGAGCATTATATTACATGGGTTCCAAAGTTTTTAATTTTTTTCATTAACAACTAAGATATCATAATAACGTCTATATACTTTTAAATGGTCGAACAGAAATTCAGAAGTAACACTAAGAGCAACACCAATGTTAAAATTCTCAAAAAGGAGTTCTTGAAAATATAATATTATATTTTAATTAGTTTTTTTTTTTTCCATCAAGAGTTATATTATAAATTGAAGGGCCAAGCCCAAAATTACAAAGCCCAGCCAAAAGGCAAACATGAAACATAAAACAAGGCCTCAAGCCCACATCGGAAACCCTAGAATCTACTAACGACAGGGTCACCGCCGCTCCCGTGAGCCACCGTCTCGAACCACAACGAGACCCCCGCAACGCGCTAAAACCCCGGTGAAACATCCATCGATCGATCCACCGGTACACACCCGAGCTCGACAGCTCCATATCATCGTCACTGCAACCGCCTTCAACCCAGAGATTCTATCATCGGAGAGATCGATCGCACATGCGAGATCACCTCCGCTACCATTGATCACCACCACCAAGAAGAAGGCTACACACAAACATCTCCAAATACCACCGGAGAGCCTCGATCGTCTTCAGACGAGAGCTCCTCCATCAGAACAACACCGACATCACAAACCAAAAAAAACCTAAAACGGAACTAGGTAAACCCGAGAGCCGGCGACGCAAGGCAAAGAACACCTTCACCCCCCGGAAGCTAAAGCCGGCGAAAGCGGAGCTGAGGAAGCCTCCGCCTCCCGGAAACAAGGCCGGCGGCAATGGAGCTCTAGAAGCCTCCACCTCCCGGAAACAAACCCTAATCTAAACAGCCTATTTCCTCACACCGAACCCCACCCAATCACGTCGTTACTCCACCCGCAGCACCACCGATGATGTCGTAACACTCTTCGAGGTGTCGACGACGGACAAGGTCCGGACCAGAGCTCCAACCAAGCGAAAGAGGGAGACCGCGTTGGAAAGGCAGGGGAACTCTTTCAGCGGGAGCGCGAAGGGCTCCGGCGACGGCACGGATGCTCACGCGCCGGCCGTACGCCGGACCCGTCCATTAGATCTACTTTCTCTCTCTGTGTGTTTTCTCTCTCTTCTCTCATATTTTAATTAGTTTTGTTTAAATAATTAAATTTTAATCTTAACTAAATACATAAGCTAGTAAGATAATGAGAAGTGGAAAGGGGATTTTACTGAGATTCTCAAAAGTTTTTCTATGAGAACTTATGGTGTTCTTTCTCCAATTTCTCTTCTTTTTCTCTTTTTTAAAAATGTTTAGATACTCAATGAGATACGTCCACTGGAGGTGTTCTTATATACATCACCAAAACTAAAGGATAAAAAATATTATGAATTTATGCATACAATACAACCTAGTTTTCATACCAAGCAAATATATTTACAAACTGAACATACAATAAAACTTTATGTCTTAAATTTTATCCATCTCTATCCAGAAAAAGAAACTTTGATGATACATAGAATTTGAAGACGACGAGTTATTGTCATGGAAAATGTATGTTAACTTAACAAATGTATTTGAAGGTGTATCTCAAAATTAAAATTTCATCACATTAATTCACAAGCAAACACGTTTAAAAAATCAAGATGGTTTTCAATCTCTACCCATAAAAAAACATTTGTACTACCAATGTCTTTGTTAGTTCCTTCTACATTTTCAGTAATTGATTGCAAAACTCAGTTTTGATCTAAGCTAAAAAGTACTTTCACTTGTGTATGGGAACAAGCAAAAATATTAAATTTCTAATTCTCACAAAATAATGGATTCGCTTTTACAAATATTAATTTACTAAGACTTCCATTCAAGCTCTGAACTCTGGTAAAGATGAAATTCTGTTGGGACTTCATGAAGAAAAGCAGTTAGTATAAATTATTGAGTAAAGTTTGTGGAGACAGCTAAATGATACTCTCTTTGTTTCACAATACTTGATGTTATTCTTTAGTGCACAAAGATTAAAAAGTTTACTTTATTTTTCTAAAAAGTAGTTTTTAAAATATAATTTAAAAATAGTTCAACTAATTACAAAAATGACTACAACATCTAATTGGTTACACAGTTTTCAATAAAATTAAAAATAACATAAAAGTATCAAAACATCATCTATTTTGAAACAACAAAAATCTTCTAAAACACCATCTATTATGAAAAAGAGGGAGTACATGAGATAATCTGTAATATATCCAATTATCGACCTTTATAAACACTTTGCAAGATTTTAACTAACCTTGTGTGTTGATAATGTTGTGACAACAATCCCTCTTGTTGCTGTTAGTGCAGATGAGGCGACGAAAAACAAGTGCAGAAAGTAAAACACACACAATTTATTAACGGAGTTTGTTTCCTACATCCCAGGGATCTCGTCCAGATTTCATCGACTTAGAACAATGAGCAATCTACAATTGCTATATGATACAACACACATACTAGTGTTTACCACTCTTTTTAAGTAGCAATCTACAAATATTAGGAATAAAGCACGCATGCATAGATCCCATCCGGCTCACCGGAGCATACTGTCTTCTACAGCTGCAATCTTCACAGATCTCTTCAATGAAACCACCTTTGCTAAACTCCCCCTGAGTCTAGGCTTCAAACTTCCACTTCCACGGAAGTACTTCACCAAGTACGTCAGCACCCAATGCACACCAGTGACACCAAAACGCTTGATCACTCAAGCACACACAAAGCTCACACGGGCTATACACAATGGCTAACTCCACCACACAAAGCGCCAAATCCAACGCCACCAAACTAAGTCCACATCGGACTCCATCAGACAATGCTTCAGAATGTTCTTCGACACCAAGCAGTAACACACCAAGAAAACATCTCTCTCTCTATTCTCTGAGGCATGGCTTTCTCAGAAGGCACGTCTCTCCTTATATAGCAGATCAGAACTTGCTCTCCACGTCTTCAACTTGCTCTTCAAGTATTCCAAATACACTTAAGGTAACTTTCCATTTTCATTAATGGAAAACTTTATCTTCAAGCAAACTCCCTTTTGCTTTATGGAAAACGTCCATATGTCTTCAAGCACATATGATCTTTCCTTTTCAAGCTCAGCAAGCCCACACACATCACGAAACCCAAACTCACATTTAGCTTCATCTTCATGACACACGCTTGTAGTACCTCCTGTAGTACTTCGCGAACTGATACAGATCATCTCAGCAGGCTGCATCTTCAATCTCCCCTTTTTGACTATGCATGTGCACTCATCATAACCGACTTGAAAACCACGTCTTTAATCTCTCCTTATGAGTCATATCATGGTCAAAAACCAACTCGAAGATCATCACCTTCCAAACCTAGGAAGAAATCCCATCACGCCATCTTCAACGATCTTCAATCAAATTTTGTCCTACTTTCTGAACAAGTTTCGTCCTCATCATCCATGATCTCACCAGTACCTTAGGTGACCCGCTCTGATACCAATTGTTAGTGCAGATGAGGCGACGAAAAACAAGTGCAGAAAGTAAAACACACAAAATTTGTTAACTTCCTACATCCCCGGGACCTCGTCCAGATTTCATTGACTTAGAACAAGGAGCAACCTACAATTGCTATATGATACAACACACACACTAGTGTTTACCACTCTTTTCTAAGTAGCAATCTACAAAGATTAGGAATAAAGCACGCATGCATAGATCCCATCCGGCTCACCGGAGCACACTGTCTTCTACAACTGCAATCTTCACAGATCTCTTCAATGAAACCACCTTTGCTCAACTCCCCCTGAGTCTAGGCTTCAATCTTCCACCTCCACGGAAGTACTTCACCAAGTACGTCAGCACCCAACACACACCAGTGACACCAAAACGCTTGATCACTGAAACACACACAAAACCCACACAAGCTATACACAATGGCTAACTCCACCACACAAAGTGCCAACTCCAACGCCACCAAGATAAGTCCACATCGGACTCCATCAGACAATGCTTCAGAATGTCCTTCGACACCAACCAGTAACACACCAAGGAAACATCTCTCTCTCTCTCTATTCTCTGAGGTCTGGCTTTCTCAGAAGGCACGTCCCTCCTTATATAGCAGATCAGAACTTGCTCTCCACGTCTTCAACTTGCTCTTCAAGTCTTCCAAATACACTTAAGGTAACTTTTCATTTTCATTAATGGAAAACTTCATCTTCAAGCAAACTCCCTTTTCCTTTATGGAAAACGTCCATATGTCTTCAAGCACATATCATCTTTTCTTTTCCAAGCTCAGCAAGCCCACGCACATCACAAAACCCAAACTCACATTTTGCTTCATCTTCATGACACACATCTGTAGTAGCTCCTGTAGTACTTTGCGAACTGATACAAATCATCTCAGCAGGCTGCATTTTCAGTTGCCCTTTTGACCTCACTAGTTGTTTCACCTGACTCAAACGTAACCCACTTGACATTGCAGTACCTGTCAATTTTCACACTTACCACATCTTAGCTTTAACTAATTATAATCCCTGTTCAAAACTACGCTAGGCGCTAGTCAAGCGGTGACTCCGGACCTAGCGAGTTACCGAAAAATCGGAGATTAATCGGGATATACGCGGGGATTAGTTTTTATTATTTTTTTATTATAAATATATGTATATATATATTAGTACATGTAAATATTAGACAAAGGAACAACGTAGGCCAGTGGTACGGGAGTCATGTCTTGCGGTAAGAGGTCTAGGGTTCGATTCTTCTGAGTTTCAACTTTTCTGATGTTTTAATTGCGCGAGACAAGAAAAAAGAATTTAGAAACCAACTACACTTGTCCCACATCGACTAATTTTACTCTAAGAGGAGTCTTGAGTCTTCTATAAATACAAGGAGAAAGTCTCCAATATTTCCAGACAACTGGGCCTCTTCCATGGCCCAATAATTTGTCACCAAAGTCCAAAATTTAGTTGAATAAATCGGTTAATTGTGTTTCCGATTAGTTACAACGATTTGGCTAAAATCGAAGCGTGCCTTCGACGCCGAGCTGCGGCCGGCCGCGTTTTCGAACAGGGATTATAATAGATCTCTTCCATTTATATCAATATACAATATGAGCTAGTTAGCTTAATCACGTATGCTTTTTTCTTCTGTTGTTTCATTGTTACTTGCCTCTACACTCATAGTAGTGGACTTGTTTAGTGTCCTCGCCAGATGTTTCACACGGCTCAGCCGTATTGTCCCAATCAGTTGACCTAATTTCTCCATTGGTATCTCCACACCTGAAACACAAATAAATGATAAACATTTTAGTTACTATAGGTTGTATATATTCTCATAATTAACTAGATGATGATTGTGAGAGCATCCTTACTTTGATCAGACTCTGCCAACGGGACAGTATTACTGGTTCCGGAATCAGGAGGTGAGGTTAGTGTTGCTTGGCTACCTCCGGTGATTGCTTGGACCTGACAGTCGATGCGATTTATCTCTGCTCTCTGCCTTACGGAGTTGGTAGTTTTTCAGGCACCGTGCTAAATGCCTTTCCCTTTCATCTTCGCTCAGATACCGTCTTCTTTCTCTGTCTTTGAGACGCCTCCTTTCCCTTTCTTGTTCCTTCCTACTCTTCATCGATTCTGCTCCCTCTACTTCCATTATCTATTCAGACTTCAAAATATATTTATAACAATAAGATGGCTGAGGAGAAACATTTGGCCAGCCGAGTTTTTGCAATCTACAAATGAGAGGAAAACAAATTTTATAAAAAAATTAAAATATTTATCGAATTTATACATTCATATTTATTGTTTTAATACGGTTAAAATGGATCCAAAAATATCAGGTTTATGATATAACTCTATGTTGGGATTAGATTATTTCCAAACTCTCTGGAGCAGACTGCTCACTCTTCGGAAGGGCCTCACTTGCCATTGGTCTAAGAGATATTTGATTTTATTGTTAATTATAGATTAAATACAAAATAACCAGAACATGAACTTTTTATAAGTTTTTGTCGGAAAATAGCATTTAAGAAAGAAAATAACCATAATAACTCTTTTTATTTTGAAATTTTTAATTTTTAATTTTATTTTTTTAATTTGAAACCTCATTCCCAAAACCCCACCCCTTAACTCTAAACCCTAAGATTTGATTAGTTAATACTAGGATAAAAATGCATTCTAGTGTCAGTTTGGTCATTTTCTTTATTAAAGACTATTTTTGTGACAAAAACTTAAAAAATCTATCTTAGCCTCTTAGAGAATTTCTCTGAACTAAAATAAGACAAGACTATATAGAGTAATATTATTTTTGTTAATGAAATGGTTTCCAGTACAATTAATTTCGGACTCGCATACTGAGAAGATATATAATGAAAGTGAGTTAGAACAAACAAAACTAATTTTGTCAAATATATTATATGCAAGAAGATAGTGCTTCCAAATTACAGCAGGCAGACTCACAAAGCAGGGAAGATATTTACCCGGGGATAAAACACTCTTGATGATTTTCCAAGTATATATTGATTCAAAAACAAAAGACAGAAAATCTCCAGAAACTCAGAAAGATGTCTAGTGTTTCAGTTAACACTTTGAACAAAAAGTGAAATGTGGTGGATGCGCAAAATTGTATTTACAAAGAATATAATCAGATTTAAGTACTAAATTTAGTAATAAAAATCAAAAATAATAGTGACAACTTGATGGTTAAACAAGTGGTCTAATATCCAATAAGTAAGGACTAACTTTAGGTACATAAACGATTCACAAGAAAAGGGGAATGTTTAATGGTTGTGGTTTTCCTTAATCACATAGTGTAAGAAACCGTACGTATCTCCAAAAGAGTATTCGGTATATCGTCTAAGGAGTAATAACAATATATCCGATTAGGGATCTTTAGGTTAAAGAAGATAATATACTGAGCTAACTTTAGGGAGTTACTTAAATATATCGCTGACTGGACTAAGCTTGCTGCATACTGATAAGAATTTGGTCCGAGAATATGATTTTGTTAATGCATGCATCATCGAATTGGTATGTATAAAATATGAGATATGTAGACATGTGTCATGTGCGTGATTTGTAATTTGATTGAAAACGTATTTGATGCAGAGGATAGTTCATCAATTAATTATGAACCAGTCTTTCACGCTTTTTCTTTAGACAAACAGTTTTAATTTTCTCTTGTTGATATTGTCGCTCTTGTTGTAGTTGTTCTGCTTTCTCGTCACTAATATGCTAGTGCTTCAGCTGTATTTTTCTTTTGGCTTTTTGCTTCAGCTGTAAGTTATTTATTGATAATATGTTACTCTTAAATAAGTTGCTAAATAAAAATTTTGGTTAAGGATCAAATCAGTTTATACCTCACTCATAATTTTTGGACCTGTTGGTTGAAACATCAAATAGAAAAACTAAATAATCATAGTCACGTTTTTGATGTAAATATTCAGTAAAGAAAACGAGTAATATAGAGAGAAAATGATATGAGAAAACAAAAGAGAGCTGAACAAAAATATTTAAAAATTAGAGGTACATATTTGGTATCACTGTTCCAGTGATATATTGTGACATCGTTTGGGATCACTTGTACTTTTACGAATCATGCCCCCTCCATTTTCGAATGAAGCACGCTCCTCCATGCAGGACTGGGAACGTGAACTGCTAGAAGTTGCAGCTACAAAATACTTCATAGGCTTCTTTCATCCTCAATACAGAAAAAAAAACTCCCTTTTACCAGGATAGGAACATGAGGCAGCGTCTATCAAAAGACTCAAAAAAGCAGCTGCTCCAAGTTCATCTGGAACGTTGACACTGATACACATATCTCTTGAAACCAATATTTGCACACAAACTACACTACAAAGAAGATACCAAAAGGATACTCCTCTGAATAAAGATGTTCCAAAACATCATAACCACATGAATATTTTCTCAACAGAAATTCACTTTCTCAAACCGTTTAGCAAGCTCGAATCTTTATTGGTCAGCATCATCATAAGTTGTAACAAACAGAGGCAAACATTATCCTCAAACAAAAGGAGTAGCAAATTAAAAAAAAAAAAGAGACTTCTTTTCGAAATCGAACCCAGATCCAGCAAAAACCCTAGACTCATTTGGAGAACCCACCACGCTTCTGGTAGCTAGCGACCTCGCCTTCGTTGGGGAAGAAACCCATGAGCCTCCCCGCCGAGTTCTGATACGCATACATGAACCCACCCATGAGTCCGATCAGCCCTCCAGTCACCATTGACGGTCCCTTGATCCCAGGCTTAATCCCTACACATCGCCAAATCGATGAGTATATTCACACGCATTCCAACAGATAGAGAGAGAAAGGGACCTGATAGATAGCCGACGGTGACGGAAACGCCGGTGATGGTGGAGAAACGGAGGTAATCGAGGACGCTGAAGTTTCCGACGACTTTTGTGAATGGAGGATTCCGATCAACGACGGGGTACTGGGGCTTCTCCAAGGCAGTGATGTCAGTGTTCATCTTCTTCGATCAATCTACAATTCTCTGATCAGATTCGGATCTCTCTCTCTCAATCCGCAACAAAAGCAGGGCGGAGACTCTGTTTTGTCTAGAGGCTCTCTCGGACCCAGAAATTTCCTTGTTGGGCCGGATGGGCCCATTAAAGGAAGCCACTGCTCTTCAGTCAAAAAACTATCACTAGTGTATAACGTTTAGAAATTAATTCATTTCACCTTATGCTACTCGTCTGGATAAACGACTAGCGATCGATCGTTATGAAATGATTTGTATCTATGTTATCTATGTTCATTTTTCGTGGTGTTTTTTCTAAACTTAAACATAAATTAAACAATTTTTAACTATCTGGTAGTCGACAAAAAATGTCCAATTTGACATCATTTAAACCCCCAGGCATTCCAACTAAAAGCCCTACTTATAGATTGGATGGCAGTGTTTAGCTCAAGAGCCAATAATATATAACCAATCAGCTACTTTGTTGCAAGTCTATGTCTAACGTTAAACAAATCTCAAATACTTGATTCTCTTCTACTGTAATCAATATCTAAACTAGAGATCATCAAGCGAGTCTCAGTTAAGCCTTTGATTTATTGCCTGAACCAAAGCAAACCAGTTTTCGCATCTGTTCACTTAGAACCAATAATAGCACCTAACTTCAAAATTTGTGAAACTTGATTTCCACATATAAGACCCAATATATAACACCAAGTTTAGTTGCGGGTGGTCAGCTACTAAAAATATAATACTGGATTGAATATATTCTTTTAAAATCTAGCTATAATTGAATGGCACTTTAACTTTGATATATTTCTCTCTCTCTCTCTCGTTATTACTGACATATGAAAGAGTTAAAGAGTATTGTCTCAAATACATGCAAATAAGTTTTGATTGCGATTGACATTTTTTTTATCATGACCCGTATGAGATTTTCACTATTTCTACAAAAAATATAACATTGAATTTTCTTGAGAAGCAAGCAGGGTTTGAACATGCGCAAGCGCAGGCCAACAAGAATCTAATTTCAAGTACATGTACCTTACAAAGTAGAAAGACAGAGAACATCATCAAAAATGCGTATAAGTCGATAAAGTTCAGGGAAGATGGTAATTAAGTTGGCAACCATTCAAAAGCAAGAACAAATAACTCAATGAGTACGTAGATCATTGTCAACGTATCCAACGTAATATAAAATAGATTATAAGCAGTAGCTCCGAAATAGTTAATAATATATTTGATCGCATTTGAACCTTCCATATTACATATCATCACCACCTACAAGACTCCGTAAAGGAGAATACCGACCAAAAAGGTTATACATACATATTTCTAAATTAGAAACAAAACAAAAACAACAAAAGATGGAGAGGAGCAATTTTTATGAGTTTAGAGACGCAGAGACGTGTCAACGTCATCGTATCTATCAATCCCAACCACCTTATTCTCGTCCTTTTTTGGCCAGTGATGATAAAAGCTAGGCTTTTCAATGAAATCAGAGGTGGAGTGAGGGCACAAGGAGAGGGAGAGGAGCTGCTGTGACGAGCTTGTTTGAGAGTTTAGAGGTAGAAACTGGAAGAAACCAAAACTCACGGGTTCCCTGTAATATTGTGAGATATTTTTGTCTTGGTGGTTAGGTTTAGGGTTAAGGAGCTCTCGTTCAGCTCTTAACTCTCGCGCTTTCTGAAGTTGTCTGAATCTTTCTTGAAGCAAGACGATTGAAGACTGGATTACCATTTGTTCTTTGCGGTCTCTTACCATTGAATTCATGACGTGCAAAGTATAATAATAGTAATAATGGAAAATGATATGAGTCGTGAAGGGTGTGTTGCTATAGGGTTTGGGGCCATGTTACGTGCATCATGCCTATTTATATATGGATGAAAGTGGTCGACATTTCTTATTATTTAATCTGCATGAGAATATTACAAAATAAATAAAATGTATATAGGGTTGTTGAGTAGTTCGATGAAATTCCAAAAGGAAGAGAATCAGGAGTAAAGTGGGAAGAGAACAAGAGGAAGAAGGCAAAAGGGACAATCTAAGAGCACCCCCATTAGTGAACTTATGGGGGGGTTCACACAGATTCCCAAAAAAAAAAAAATATTATAATAATGAATAGTAATGAACCTGTCTCTCCCAAGCTCTTCCCAGTGAACCTGGTTCATCACTGTAGCGCGGGCCCCACGACACGTGGCGGCCCACGATTGGTCCGATTAATTAATTTTTTTTTTTTTTAAAAAAACAAAAATCAAACAGTAAAGAAAAATAATAAAAAAATACTTTGTGAACCCCTTTCATGGGGTTCACTGATGCACATGCTCTAAGGATTGTAAAAAGAGAATGTATTATGTGTGAGTGGATATTTGCATATTTGAATTTCTTTTTTTAAAGCAACAAAAAAGTTGGCCAAAGTAGAAGATGGTTGGGAGGAAAATGACAAGAATAATGTTTGA
Source organism: Brassica napus (assembly GCF_020379485.1). NCBI lineage: Eukaryota > Viridiplantae > Streptophyta > Magnoliopsida > Brassicales > Brassicaceae > Brassica > Brassica napus. The sequence goes on from NC_063434.1 coordinate 10,905,667, forward strand.
AGGGAAGCACATGGATTGGTTTGTTTGGATGATTATTGAGTTGTATAAACCCCCCTTTTTTCATGCTTCCCACTTACCTCCTCCTAAGGGCTCTTTTTGTAATGAAAACTTTATTATTTCCCACGGATCTAGATTGTTTATATATTATTGTCAATGCTTGAAATGAATCTTGAATATATATTTATTGTTAATGCTTAAACTTAAATCGTATACATAATAATTTTTTTAATGGCGGATAGTCAAGCTAAAATACATAAATAAATCTCGCGAATGTAATGTAAGGAGATGCATAACCGTTGATACCTCGTATTTATATCTTCTATACTCAAGAAACTCAAATGATATTTTACTATTCATTGGAACGAAAAGTGAATAGAAAAAAGAAGTGACAAAAGGGTTTAGGAGAGATTTTGGTGGCTTGGGAGATGGTGAAATGGAGCCACTTCTTTGTCTCTACATCAAATCTTCTCGGTGGAATTTAATTTAAAGTTATATTATTGGCATAGAATTTAAAATGAAACACATTTTAAAGAAGAGTGTCAAAAGTTGTTAATGTTTTCTATAAATTAGTTGATCCACTTTTATGTTTTAACTTCTTATGATTTGGCAAGGAGGAAAAAGTATATAGAACTGGTCATATACATTGAAAAAAAGACAAAAGGAGTTCAAGAGAGGGAATAATGATATCAGGATATAATAGAATGTGTTTTGATAGATAAATAATTGTGAAAAAGACCACTCGATTTTACTCGAAGACATTCTCTCTCGATCTCCTCGTTTTCTCTCGATCGAAATGATAATCTAAGGTCCATGCATGTACATACTCATAAAGCGCAAATGTATAGAGCCGTGACACAAACTTATATATTTATCGTTCTCCTTATTATGTATGTCTCTTGATTTTGATTAGTTAGGTAACTTAGGTTCATTTGGTAAACTTGATTGCAACAGTTTCTAACAAAAAATAGGCGAGACAGTATAGCTAGAAAATGGAGCGGGGGTTGAAGAGAAAGAAGTGGACATGGGGATATAAAGTCTGAAAGGCACATCAAAAGTGGTGGGAGCAAATCTTTGTCGGGAAGTAATTGGAACGTAATGGCATGCATACACCAAAGCTGAAGATGCTACGACGTTAGGATTTGGATTTACATTGTTTCACTCTTTAGTGTTTCTGCTTCGGTATCTGCGAACTTATCGATAATGATCTGATTTGATGATAAACCCAATTAGATAGATGGTTGTAACGTAATTATAATTAAGTGGGATCGGATGAGACAAAACATAAAATGTCTTTAGATTAGTTGAGAGAGATTAGGGACAACGCGTGCCTATTTCTTCTACTCCCATTCCAACCACTCCACGTAAAAATAAATATGTTCATGTTTTTAAAAATTTACCCTCCATACTGTACTTCATTTACCCTAGACATTCTAACTTTGGATACCAAACCTTTCCTTTTTCTGTCCTTACGATCAGTGCCAACATTTTCGCTACTTGTATATGATTAATTTCATATCAATATTTGAGCTGACAAAAAAAAAATCAACATTTGAGTTCATTATTAGACCGTTCCTCGGGACTAATATCAATACTATAACCCATCATATGGATGGGCAAGTACTTGTAAAATATCATATTACACCCACACAAGTTGAGGAAGTTTAGTCATGTGCCTACTTCCACAACATATGGAAGCAATTATATCGGAAAATTTATACATGGCTAGACTTATAGTATTATCAACTAAGAAACACTATAGTTTGACATGAACCAATTTGTAGCCTTCAGTCAGATATACACATCTTCCATTTCAGATTCTCAAACATGAATGTTAAAATGGATCCTAAATTTGTAAAGTTTTCAAAGATTTTTATGATTGAACTCGTTTATCAGATTTGAGTTTAATGGGGTTTTAATAGGATACCCTATTTATTGATATAGAGGATTTTATGTTAGAGCAGTTTTTGTTTTTGTTTATCAAAAATCATAACTAATCTTCGTGGTCGACTATTTCACAAAAGCGAAGGGTTGATTCCGACAGCAAAGAAAGTTGATTCCAATAATCGTTATTCTACCTCTACCGTAGTTACCATTTGTCTCATTTTTAGCGTCTCATTCCTGCTCCTGCATTTGATAAAAGTCTCCCCCTTCATCAAATCCATAGTAGCATCCAATTCAGATTATCCAAAAATAACTTATTCTTATTCTTTTTTTTTGAAAAAAAAGGCTTTCACATTTAAATTGCAAAGCTGAAAATAAAGTTACAAGGCTATGAGTTTTGACATCATAGAGATCAAAGTAAAGCTTGGGAAAGAAAGATGATTGACAAAATCATATGAAGCTAGAGAATTAAAGCAAAACAATCTGAGCATTTGAAGAAATTGAGAGAGGGATTAGCTCACTAAATAACTTTAGTTTTGGTCTCCGTGACGACCTCTGCCTCCGCAGCCCCGGCTTTTGCGACCTCTTACTGTGTGCCATTGCATATCTTGGACCTTCTGAGATGGTTTCAACTCTCTTCCATGTCGTGATCGTTGAGCCATTTCATATCCAATAAAATAACCTGTACAATCACCTGTGAAAGGAGTAAAAGACAAACCTCCAGAAGTAGATGGTGGAATATCATTTGAAACTTTGGGTGGAGGCGTTAATAAAACACTTCCAGTGACTGGAAAATCTCCCAGAGTAGCTGCATGGTTTGTATTAAGCGGAGCATTTTCAGACAAGGCTGAATTGCTAGAAGGAGTGTCTGTTACTGTTGCTTTAAATATGGTGGCTGGAGTAGATGGTTCTGACTCAGTAGTTGTTGGGAGGATCTCAACAAAGGATGAAGGTGTAGAGGCTAGTACTTGGCCATCAGATACTGATGTAGAGTTCAAAGTAGCAACTGATGAAATAGCCAATGCTTCCATGGCTTGAATGACTGTGGTCGAGACTGAAGTGGGTGGAGCATGGATTGAACCAATATTCACAGTAGGGGAAGGAGCCATAAAAGTAAGGATATTTTATGTGCCTGATAGAACGGCAACAACAGGAGTTCCTGTGACTGACGCAACGGCAACAACTGGAGTAGAAACTGTCGGTATAGTGGCTGAATCAATATTTGCCACAGTAGCAGAAGCAGAGATACTCGTACCATCTGGAATAACTTCAGGGACAAAAACAGAAGGGTAAACACTTGCAGCAGGAAGCGAAGCTCCCATTTGATCAGTAGACGAATGAGTCGAGTTCCTAGGCTGAGCAGATTTTTGCAGACATCTTGAGTCTTTATGGCATAAGTGTCCACAATTACCACATGTTGTTGGGATCCATGAATACTCTACATCGACCAATATTGTATAGTACCTCTTTTGTCATTCAAAGTGATTTTCTGCGGGAATTGTTTGTCCAATTCGACTTCCACCAAGATTTTGGCCTCACCCATGAGTGTAGGATCAAGTCTAGGCTTGTTTGTCAGCATTGGAGCTCCCAGGGCAGAAGCAATTCTGCTTATTCCTGGAATAGAGTATAACATGCTGGGGATATTTTTTTGAGTTACCCAAACTGGAATTGTGGAAATTTCAGGAAGAGATAATGAAGCTGCAGGACTCCAAGGAGCTACAAACATCAAGCAGTCATCCACATGCCATAATACCCTCTGAAGAATCCAAGAACGTGTAGATTCATCTGGAATGTGGAATAAAAAAGAAGATCCACCTAGTTTCCTAGAAAAAATTCTGCATTTCTTACCCCAAATCCTATTAACTACGGCATGAACGACCCCACCTGACGGAATGGAACAGTGATGAAACTGTCCAATAATGTACTCTTTCTGATTTTCAGGACCATGAAGGAGAAGTTTGCTCGGGATTGTTACCATTGGAGTACCATCTTCCAAGTATGAGGGAGATGTTGTTCTGTAGAGATTCCTGGTAGACGGATTCATCTTTGCAGCCCAAGGAAATCGAAGATTTCCATCTTCCTTTACTTCAGGAGCAGGTAGCTTTGGCTTGACCAGAGCTTTGTTAGTAACTCTGCTTGTCAATTGTGAAGCTCTAGTATAAATTTTTTTGCAGAGCGATGCTGGCCATCAGAGAGAGAAGGCCAGTGAGACGGGGATGATAGTTCCTGAAGGAGATTTGATCCAGCTTCATGCAGAACATCTACCGCTGATGGAGAGGATGGATAAATCCTTAAAGGTTTTGCCCAGGCTCCGAGAGAAGGGGAAGAGGCTACATCAGATTTCTGAATAGTTTCTGTAGTAGAAGAACCCTCAACAGTGACTAGGTTTTGCACGATAACTGAATCCACATGAGCAACTGTGGCAGTAAAGTCTTCATTAACAGCTTCTCCTCCTGCATCTTTGTAGTTCTCAACTTGAGGCACACTAGAATCAATCTTTGGAGGCTCTAATCCGACAAAACCCTTAACAGCTGGGTTTTGGCCTAAGTTTTGGTCTGATGGAGATTTTACGGCAGTAGCAACAAACCCATCAAAACAAATTGAAGAAACTGGTACTTGCAGAGAACCAGTTGAAGAAGAACGGCGGAGTATGGTGAACATTAAGCCATTGTCAGGTTTTTCAATTAGATCTTGGGGTAGGAGAGAAGATGCCATTGAAGGAGATTGAAAAATTAAAAGGTAAGATCGAAGTTGGAGTTTATGTAATTTAGGATTAAGAAAAAAGGCTTTCATATTTAAATTGCAATGCTGAAAATAAAGTCACATATTTATTCTTATTCTCTTACTTAATTTCATATATCTTGCATACACAAGCGCAATTCCTATGAACCAAACTAGTTTACTGTGCTCCACAAGTACATTCATGAGGAATTGCATCCTACATCCATCAAACAAATTATAATTCATCCACTAACTAAAAATCCTGTTTTTTAAATATACAATGTACACATTATAGATTATTGCTATATTACCCTTGCAACCAACCGGTGAAACCTGCTGACAAAAATAATTAAAAAATATATAAAAACTTTTAGCCACATCTTCTAATCCATCACCACCACCTCCACGTCTCTACTCCACCATCTCTTTCCACTGTCTCTCTTTCTTCTTCAGATTATCAAAAAAAATCATACATTTTCTTCTGTCACATAATTGTTCTCTTTCAATACTTCACCGAAAAACAATCAATTCTAAAGAAGAGACAACGATGAAGTCATAGACGGTGAGTACACACAACAACTCTTTTTTAAAAAAAAAATCAATTGATTCTCACAATTATGCTTTTGTTTTCATACTTTGTTTTCGTTTCTGTTTTGTTTTAAAGATCCAGTGGTGAAAAACAGACAGCAATGAAAGCGTAGACGATGAGCACACACAAAAACTTTTTTTTCTTAAATCAATTTATTCTCACAATCATGATTTTGTTTACATACTATGTTTTCCTTTATGTTTAAGTTTTACAGATCTAGTGGTGAAGAACAACGGCGGTGAATCGGTTAAAGCATTATCGTGTCAGGAAAAAGAGAGGAGATAAAGATGATCTCTATATATGGTGGTGAACGAAATGAATATGTATCAGCCTATCTAAAAAAAAAAAGAATTGAAGAAGATGAATTCGCCGTCTATACTATATTTGGTGCAATGAATAGTATAGTATATATTTTTAAGTATAGCTACTTATGTACAGTTACCATACTATTTGAGACATATTTCTATACTATTCCTTAAAAATGTAATAATATGTCATGTTTTTAAATTTGATAGGTCTCTTCTTTGTCAATTTGTGTGATTGATTGTAATATGAAATTCATTTTTCGAGTGTTGGACAAATTTGATTATTTGGAACATTCGTTTACTATACTACTTAGAATATATGGAATATAAGATATGTAATATGCTAACCAAGTAAATGTGATTTCAAGTGTTAAATATTGGAAAACAATTTATAGATTGTATTTGGATTTATAGGTTTCTGCATAGAGTTTCGATTTACTAAGTAAAAGTTTGGGTATAGTAAACCATATTATATACATTCTATTTGGGTTTATACTTCCTTGATTAGGGTTTAGCTTAATCTATTTATTTAGTTTTAGGGTTTAGGGTATATTTGGATTAGGGTTTAGTGACTAGAATGTAAGGTCTAGTATTTAGAAGGTGAGGGGGTATGGTTGGGGTGAGCATTAACTTCTTTCATGCAATCACAGATATTTTATAGTTTCACCAATATGTACTATGTTATTTATTTTGTTCCATTCTATTTGGGTTTGTGTTTATATTTGGGTTTAGGGTTTATATTTGAGTTAGAGTTTAGTGATTAGAGTTTAGGATTTAGATTTACTAAGTAAATGTTTGGGTATAGTAAACCATATTATATATATTCTATTTGGGTTTATATTTTTTTGATTAGGGTTTAACTTAATCTATTTATTTCAAGTAAATGTGCTTTCAAGTGTTTAATATTAGAAAACAATTTATAGATTGTATTTGGGTTTATAGGTTCATGCCTAGGGTTTAGATTTACTAAGTAAAGGTTTGGGTATAGTAAACCATATTATATACATTCTATTTGAGTTTATATTTGGGTATATAGTAAACCATATTATAAACATACTATACTATATCCACCATATAGTATAGTGGTATGAACCTGGGTACACTTGATATTTGAAAACGTGAGAAATTGTCTATATCTTGAATGTAGATTGACATATCCACATTAGATTAGAGATATTCAATTCCTTAAAGAATAGTACGCAAGACATTGTAACTTTACCATATTACATCATCTACACATTTGTCAACATTTTTTTTTAACGGAGAACGACATCATTATATTTACACAAATGAATGAACTACACCATTTATCAAACTATTGTTTTTCTATTATCCTTTACATATTTACTGAAACAATTAAACATATGTGATTTGTATGTGTATAATGTGGCTTCATTTAATTTGGGTGATGTGGTTTGTATGTGTGTGATGTAGCCTCATAAGCATGCACTTAGTTTCACTTATGATTTAGGTTATTCAGCAAATAAGCCCTACATTCATACTCGCCTAAAAGATTAAAATTGAACAACTCAGTATATTATAATGATACAATTCTTTCCCCAATTTGCTTTTATCATATATTTTCAATATATAAGCACTATATTTATAAGATCTACAAATCTAGCATGTAAAGGAAAAAATTACAAGTTATCCGAATAAAAAAAATCAACATTTTATTATCCTAATTGGATTGAAAACAAATTGAAACCGAGACGATATCTTTTTTCTTAATATTTTAAGTGCCCGTAGTATGCTATTGAAGGGGTTTTTGCCAAAACTAACCCACAACTTGATTTTAATTCCAAACATATACCCAAACTTGAATCAAATGCAAAACTAACCTAAAAGCCTAGTGAAATTACAGCTCAGTCCCTTGTGACCAAACAAAAAAAACAGAAACCATTTTTACGAATATAGCCCCAGTAAATCGTCTGAGTCGTCTGAGATGTTGGAAGTCGTCTGGACGACTGAAGTGTAAGTCGTCTGGTACCAGTTTATTTTAAAAATAATTTATAAATCTTGTAAAAAAATATTTTGATGCGTAAAAAATAAAAATCAAGTAATTATAAACAGTTTTAACTGATATAAATTAAGATATGATAAAATTGATTTGTTTTGAAGATATATGAGTGGAAGTAGTGAATCATGAAATACTTTGGTTTAGGAGTTTGGCAAACATATGTTGTAGTATTGTATGTATTGTTAGGGTTAGATTTTGGAAAACTAAAATGTTTTTTTCAAAAATTAGTTTTCACCTATATGTGTTTATTTCTGTGTATAGTAAACACTTTTCAAGTTTGATTTGGTTTTATGAAGTGTTTAATTAGATAATTAAGTTTAGGGGTTATGTTTAGGGTGTGGACGACTTATATTTCAGTCGTCTGTTGAATAATTTACCCGGACGACGTATATTTCAGTCGTCCAGACGACTTACTTGTAAGTCGTCTGGAAAGTCTTCTATTTTAGTTTCCCGCTAAAAATATTTAATTTCCCGCTAAAAATATTAAACTCTTCTGGACGACTTACATGTAAGTCGTCTGTTTTAATTTCTTCACCAGACGACTGAAATGTAAGTCGTCCAGGAAGTCGTCTGAGTCAAAAATATTTAATCTAATTGGATTTTTTGTCTTCCTATATAAAGAAAAATTTACACATTCTCTCTCCTCCTCTCAAATGGCTGCAACAAAAATGTAATGTTCATCATTCTAAAACTCTCCAACCTCTCTCTAATCTCTTTGACTTGAAAAAACTAAACTTTATATGAATTTTTCAGTTTTGTCTCATGTATTTCTTACTAATCTATCTCTTTTGCAGGTTTTTAATCAAATGGTACTCATCTTCCACTAATTTAGAGGTAGATCTATTAATTTTAGATATGTATTTTTGTGTGTTCTATAAATGTAGATTTATCTAATCTTCCACTCATTTTCTCTATTTTTAAGTCATTTGAACGTTTTTGAATATGCAGGTTTTTCAGATCTGGATTTGATGTGCAGGTTTTTCAGATCTGGAAGACTTCTGGGACGACTTACCTGTTAGTCGTCTGGAAGTCGTCTGGAAGTCGTCTGGACTTCTTGGAAGTCTTCTGACAAAGTCGTCTGGACTTCCAGGAAGTCGTCTGGACTTCCAGGAAGTCGTCTGGACTTCCAGGAAGTCGTCTGGACTTCTAGGAAGTCGTCTGGATTTTTCTGAGCGTTTTGGTAAGTTCTTATGTCTGATTTTTCTTCATTTGGTAACTTCTTGTTGTATAAAGTTCTTACTTTTTTCCCAAACTAAAACTCTCCAAACCCACTCTAATCTCTTTGACTTGAAAACACCAAACTTTATATGAATTTTTCAATTTTGTCTCATGTCTTTGTTACTAATCTATTTTTTTTTTGCAGGTTTTTAATTATTTGGTACTCATCTTCCACTAATTTAAAGGTAGATCTATTATTTTTAGATATGTATTTTTGTGTGTTCTGTAAAGGTAGATTTATCTAATCTTCCACTCATTTTTTCTGTTTTTAAGCCATTTGAACGTTTTTGAATATGCAGGTTTTTCAGATCTGGATTTAATATGCAGGTTTTTCAGATCTGGAAGACTTCTGGGACGACTTACTTGTTAGTCGTCTGGAAGTCATCTGGAAGTCGTCTGGAAGTCGTCTGGACTTCCTAAAAGTCGTCTGGACTTCCTGTAAAGTCATCTGGAAGTCGTCTGAACTTCCTAAAAGTCTTCTGGCAAAGTCGTCTGAACTTCCTGGAAGTCGTCTGGACTTCTTAGAAGTCGTCTGGACTTCTTAAAAGTTGTCTGGTCTTGTCTACTCAAGTGGAATCCAAGCTTGTCTTTGTAGATGAATGATCTATAATAGTTTTGTTTGTGGTCTGTTTTATGAATTGCATGTATACTCTTTTAGTTGTGAATTTTTTGTAAAATCAGTAATAATGTTTTCCAAGATGTATTAAATGTGCTAACAATGTGTTTACACATTTACAAATCAATGAAATAATAGACTTCAGTAGCCTTTTTCTTATCTTTGGATCTCTCATATGCAATAATAAACTCCAATGGCCTTTTTCTCATCTTAATAAACAAGAATGTTGGTAAGAGATGGAAACAAACAATAGTAACTAGTCAAAGCATATCATATTTTTTATAAGTTTGCATTGAAAAACTTAGTCAAATTTAGTAAAACTAAGGGAAAGAACATATTTTGTAAATATAAGTTTTACATATCTTGAAGTTACTTATCACTCTTAAAAATACAAGTTATTCAAAAACTAACGTAGAAGACTTAAAAACTAGTGGAGAAGACGCGGACGACTTCAATCTAAGTTGTCTAGACGACTAAACTATATGTCGTCTGGTCAACGCAGAGGTTATTTTTGTAATTGACTTTGAAATCTGTAATTTCGGACGACTGAAAGTTAAGTCGTCTACTATTGTTTGGTTAAAAAAAAAACTCCAAAAAGCTAGACGACTTACATTTCAGTCGTCAGAGGTTAGTTTTGCATTTGACTGGATTATTTCAGAAGTTTGACTTTTTGGACGACTTACATTTCAGTCGTCTAGTGAAAATTAAAATAATAATATTTTTTTAAAAGTAGACGACTTACAGTTAAGTCGTCATAAGTTAGTTTTGCAATTGAAAAAAAAATTTCAAGATTTAATTATATACAGACGACTTATAATTCAGTCGTCCACGAGACGACTGAAATGTAAGTCGTCCAGGATTTACGAGGTTTGACCAGAATCTCGGAAAAAAATCCTGGACGACTTACAATTAAGTCGTCTGGTGGACGACTGAATTATAAGTCGTCTGTGTATAATTAAATCTTGAAGTTTTTTTTTTCAATTGCAAAACTAACCTATGACTACTTAATTGTAAGTCGTTTACTTTAAAAAAAATATTATAATTTTAATTTTCGCCAGACGACTGAAATGTAAGTCGTCTGGGGAAGTCAAACTTCTGAAATTATCCAGTCAAATACAAAACTAACCTATGACAACTGAAATGTAAGTCGTCTAGGTTCTTTGGAATTTTTTTTGAAACCAAACAATAGTAGACGACTTAACTTTCAGTCGTCTCAGGTTACAGATTTCAAAGTCAATTGCAAAAATAACCTCTGCGTTGACCAGACGACTTCCAGGTAAGTCGTCTACAGCCAGACTACTGAAAGGTAAGTCGTCTACAGCCAGACGACTTCCCAAGTAAGTCGTCTGACGAACAGATCTGGAAAAAACTCGATGTTATACCTTAAATTGGTGAGATAAGTTCCTTAGCATACATAAGGCTTCTCCAAGCACACAGAATCACAAACGGAAGTCACCCACCCATAATCGTTAGCTTCTATGACTCTATAAATCATAAAAATTTTAGAATCAAAATCTTGAGTTTTTTTAGCTCATTGTGGAGAGAAAGTGAGAGATATGTTGTGTTTAGTTCACAAGAATGGAAAAAGAAGAAGGGTAAATCGATTTTAGGAGCATTAAGAGCTTCAATTTGGTTGTTCATGGTGGTTGTGGTATTGATGACAATGGCAATCTTGTAATTACTTGAAGATGATGAGGGTGAGAGAGTAAAAATGTCATTTTCGAAAGAAAAAAAATAAAAAAAAATTGATGGCATTTTCGTAAATTATATGAACTTGTGGGGTGAATAGGGCAAAACCAATTTTCAAAAAAAAAGGAGGTTAGTTTTGTGTTTGACTTTAAGTTGTAGGTCAATTTTGCAAAAATCCCGCTATTGAATACGTTAAAAATCTTTTTTTTTTTTCTGAAAAATATACGTTAAAAATCTTATGATGCATTTTTTATATGTTATACTATCAAACACAAAAATATAAGAAATTGGGTTTCGTTTGATGACTGTGTTGAAGGTGGTGTTGTATGAGAAGAGAATGATTTTGTTATATGGTCGTTAGCTTGCAGAATTCAATTTACAACAATGATGGGATATTGAAAATTTATTATCACAATAATTATTTGGATGTGAATTAAGTTCATATGTCACAAAATCAAATTCAGTTGACTATGCACTTATTTGCCACTTAATTCACCTAACGAGTATCAATGGAGAAAATATTTTTGTTAACTTTGTCGATAACAAAAATTCAAAAGGAATTAACTTACAAACGTGTGTGTCTCATTTGCTGAATTCCAAAGCCTGAAGCATTTGATATATTTCTCGCTACACAATGTGCCGAATGCTTTGATATATGTGATTTTTTATCCCATGTTCCCAGTGTGTGACATTTACAAAAGTTACATTTTAAACTTTACAATCAACTAATTTTAGACTTCGATCTATAATTCAAAAGAACTCCATTTTGACATATAAATACTTTTAACATATATTACAACACGTTGTGTGCAAATAGTTCTGTCTATTCCAGCAGCCTATGCATAATCTAGACACAAGACTATGGTGTAAAACAAGGAGAGTGACCCACAAACTTTCAAATCAGAAAACTAAAATGAACGCATGTACCCGGCCACTGCGTAGGCTTATTTAAACAAAGAAAAACTCCAACCAGCAAGTGAGACGGGTTATATATATATACAGCCCAATAAAGCCTTGTTGAAGAAGATTAACTCAATAGTTACCGTTTTACAATTTTTTTTTTGTCATTGATTCAACGTAACGGAAAAAATATGTTTATGATAAAAAAAAATTATATTTAAAGATTATTTTTTCAAAAAATATTTTTTTTTATAATTTTTGTTTTGAAACAAAATAGTTATATTATATATAGTTTGTGTTGCAAAACAAATATATAGTTTGTGTTTTTTTCTAGAAAAAACTTTAAGTTATAATTGTGTTTAAACCTACTAAATTTTGTTGATGTTTTTATGATATTATGAACTGATTAATATTTAATAAAAGTAAAGTATTTTTTTCAAATTTTGCTTTAATTGGAATTTCTATTTATTATAAGTTTTAAAATCAAATAAAAATTATATAAAGATGTGACAAAAGATTATTGACAAAAAAATAGAATTCACAAAAAAAAAATTTTAATGGACTAAACAGGTACTATCAACATAAATGGGCTTACATTAAAGGGTTCCAACGGATAACTGGTCTAAACGGGTAACTGGTCTAAACGGGCAAGGTCTAAACAAACCCGGATAGCCCATTTTAACATCCCTAGTAAGTATGCATACATATTAGATTTATAATTTGATTCAATATGGTGTTTAGATTTAGAAATGAATACAATCTGGTGACAGATGTATGTGCCTACCAGGGCAATGCATCTTTTTGGTCTTGGATAGGTGCGTATGTGTCTGTTAATACTCTTTGTGAAATCCAGATGTGGAGCAGCATAACAAAGATATTAAGCTCTCATTTTTATTTTATTTTTATTTTTATTTTTTGTTCAACAGATATTAAGCTCTCATATGATCAGCATGGCAAGGCAAGGTTCTGCTTGCTTCAAAAGTGACTTGAGTGGTGTGTTCAAGCTTCTTTTTTTTCTTGATAAAAACTCAATTGAGATGTGGTAAGAACTTTATCTCTAGGTTGTGGTATACCTAATCTTGGTATTTTGCTTCTGGAGGACTCCCATTGCCATTATTGCTAAGCAATTTGTTCAACCCTTTGATGAGTAATTATAGATACCGGTTAAAGCTTTCACACAATTGGTTCAACATAGGTTAAATAAAAAATGAATGTGGTGTGATTCTCAGGGAATTTGCTATATGCTGGTAAGTTGCCTTCTCTCTCAATCCCTTTCTCAGGGAATTTGTGAGAATGAGAGTGTTGGTTGTATGAAAATGCAGGTTGGGATCATACCATGGCTGACACTCTCAACCAGAGTGAGCAAATATGTATGTAGATTCGTAGAGTTTTGTTACAAAAAAAAAAAAAAGATTCGTAGAGTTTTAAATCACAGTCCTGAAGAGGGTGGAAATCTATGTTTTTGAGTTTAAGTGCTGTAGCCTTTTTCTAGTTGAATGTAAAGATATATCCAGACCCAAAAGTCTTTGTTACAAAAGGATGCATCATGTTTCTTTTTCCCACCCATTTGGGTTACAAATGTTAGAAATTTAACTTGACTTGACAGTGTGATCGGTGGAGCTTGCAATTTACCATGAACGGCTGGTGGCTGGCGAATCTCCAATGTTTTGTTTTTCTAATAGAAAAGTTCTAAAACAGAAATGTATTTTGGAGATGTATTTCTCTGAATATTTTAAATATATTTATAAAAGTTGTAAGCTAATTTATTTTTATGCGAAACTTTCAAATTGTATAATATCATTTAATTTTTATATTAATTTAAAAGTAATGGCATGCCATACAAACAATAAAATATAGTAAATTTTCTTTAATCATTAATATTTGTGTTTCCTATAAATTCTTTTTAGTAACTATAATTGATAAATTTTAGTATAATTACTAGGTGAGTTTCCCGTGCTCATGCACAGATACAAACATTTACGTAATGATTGGATTAAAAAAAATTGATAAAAAAATACTTTGTTTATAACTTTTAAGTTAATTTCTAATATCTATAATATTATTTGAAAAGTCAGTTTGTTATGTATTATTATGTTCCCATCTTAATTGGATATTCACATATTATATTTTGTATAGTTTTAAATATATTTTTTGTGTTAAATTATATCTATTATTTTAAATTAAACAATGATTTTTAATTATATTAAAATTGGACTATTATTTTCTTAATTTCATGTAGTTAAGTTCATTTTCTTATATTTGTAAATATATTGGTGTTTTTGTATAAATGGGTATATATTGTTTTAGAAAATAGGAAACATAAATATGAAATCAAAATTGCATTGAAAATTCATACAACAGAACACTACTACACACTACATCTTAATAATGGTTTGATTTGATTTTTCGTAATTTAGTATATTGAATTGTATCGATTTTCTGATCACAATTTTTTTTGTTACAATCAAAACAATATATATTTTTTTGTCTCTTGTAAGTGGATTATATTTTGTAATGGATGTGAACTAAAACAAGAACAATTATATTTTGTGATCTAATTGGTATGTATTTAATATTTATAAATCAATGTGGTATATAAATTTTTTGTATTATACGTATAAAATGTGGTATTTACATTTAAAAGTATAAAAAATTCCTCCCAGTATAATCCCCGATTTTTTCTGATTTTTCAATAAATCGCTAGGCCCATATATGCCGCACGCGTAGTGCCTAGCGAGTTTCCGAACAAGGCTTTTATCTTAGGATGAAAAATATATTTTGTATGATTATGTATAATTTGATATATGCTGTTTCCCATAAAATTAAAAAAATTGAAGTGTTAATAATTTTTTTTATGAAAATTCTAATCATTCAATCAAAAATATATTGATCAATCAGAAATACTATTTATATTTTTGTAGCCTCACATTATAACATATTTATTTGGTTTTAAAATAATCATAAGATATACTAATTTTTGGAAAAAAATAAGATATTAAATAATCATTTATGCTGTTCCAAATTATTTTTTTATTAATTATTAGATCAAAATATATTTATAATAAAAATATTATTATCTTTTAGAAAAATATATTTTTTCTGAATTATTATATTTTTAAGTTTTTGTAAAGTTATTTTATATATATTTATAAGTATATTTTTTAAAAATTTATTGATTTTTTTGTTGTAGGAAACATAAAGAATAAAAAAAAACTAAATTCGTTTTTGTATAAATTTCTATGTTTATATTTTATAAAATGTTTCATTTAATTATTTATGTGTTTTAATAAAAAGGAAAATTACATTAAAATTTTAATTACAGTTTTATTAAGAAAAAGGAAACATAGATAATTGTTATTAATGGAAATCACTAATAATAATAATAAATGGAAATCACTTATAATATTTTTAATTTATTAAGGGTGTAAGTGTAATAAACCACCGTGAGAGTTAACATGAGCGCGGCACATAAGAAACTGACTTCTCAAATAATATTAAAGAGATAAGTTTTAGAATTTTAAATACCTTTTTAAAAATAAATAATTTTGACTTTAAAGCAAAAGAAACAATATTTTGGAAAAGATCATCAAAAGGTACTACTTAATTTTTATCATAGAAATAGTATACATATAAGAAAATCAAAATATTATTATTAAACAGGAAAATATTAAATTACTTTAAATCCCAAAACTCAAAGACTGAATGGTGACTAAAGAACGAGGAGTAATATTCAATTATTTATCATTCCTAAAAAAAATCATGATTCACAAAGAATAATTTTTCCCTCTCATTCATTTTCTTTGTAGAGAAATAAAGAACAAAATTATTTTTTTGTTAAATTTAAGAAAGAACAATCATTCTGTTTTATTCCTACTATTTTATTCATATACGTTCATTTCTTATTTGTTCATCTTCTTCTCTGAAACGTCACTAGAATCATCTCTTAAATATTAAATCCTACATCCTAATCACCAAATCCAGATGTAAATATATTTATTGTAAATTTATTAAAAAAATAAAAAAAATTTAATATATTGATTTAATTATTTAGTTATAAATAGATATATAATATTTTGAAATATGTAATTTTGGAATAAATATTTTTTTAGTACTATTTGAAGATATTTCTATAATATTTTATTTATTATTATAATTAAGTACCTTTAAGAAGATAATTTTTTGACTGATATAAACGAAAATAGTAATTCTTACTATAAATAAATTTTATAGACGAATTGATATTATTTTTCTCTGTAACAAAGTTAAGAAGGAAAAAGGTTGTTAAGGTTTTTCACAACTGCTTCTGAGTAGGTCTGGGCATTGTATTCGGAACTGAAATGTCAAACCGGACACGATTTAAAATTATCCGATCCAAATCCAAACCAAACATTTATAAGTACTTAGTTGGGTCTAAAATTTATCTACTCGAAAATCAGAACCGGAAATAATTGATTCAAATAGACCCAAACCTGAAAAGAACCGAGCCGAATAAATTCGAGCCCATAAGAACCGATTTATACCCGACAAAAAACATGAATATCTAACACTATGACTCTGTGTATTCTATTTTATATTTTTAATATATGATTTAGTTGTAATATAATTTTTTTAAAAATATTTATTATTATTTTATAATATTTCAAGTAATAGAAATTTTTAAATTTCAAATTTAAAGTTTTAAAAATATTTAATTTCATTTCATTTTTTATTATTATTTTTTGTTATTTTGCAAAATTTTAGATAAATATAATGGATTTCAGATAGAATTTGATGAAGTTTGGGTACTTTGAGTTTTTTCGGTTTTAAATACCTGAATTTGATCCGGATGCTACGGATCCAAAATTACAAGTATTTTAATTATTGACCAAACTGATATGAACCCGAAAAAAACCCAGTACTTAACTGATGTCTAGGATCAAAAGGCCGGGGTCTAAAAGGAACCCGATTCTAAACTGAAAACTGAGCAAAGAAAACAGCAAGGTTGTGATTGAACAGTTTTCAGTTTTCACATAAAAATATAGGAACGGCAAAAATAAAACGCATTAAAACTACTGTTATGAGGGTTATGGGTTAGTGAGCCGGCCTTTGTTGCCCACTAAAAAAAAAAGAAAAGGTTTGTTAAACAGAGAAAATAGTAATAATAAGGCTTGGGCTTTCTGGATTTTAGGGTTTGTTTAATCTCCTCAACCACTGTATATATATATATGTACACCTTAATTAGGGTTTGTTCAAACATCGATAGCTCTCAATAGTTCCATCGCCTCGTTTTCATCACGTCGATTGGTGTCAAAGCCATGCTAATTACTTCTCTGTCAAGGGGAATTTTGCACGGCTCTGATACCAATTGATGCAATGAAAACATCGATTTCGCTTGCTTCTGTATTGTTTCTATGTTTCAAATATGAGATTTCCAAAGAGTAAGTCAAAGCTTCTCCATTTAACTGCTTTAGTTTCCTAACATGGGTGTGGGTTTTATTCATATTGGACTGCGTGGACATTATCAAGTAGCTGGCCTTTGATCAATTCTCTGCTCAAGAACAGTATGATGTGCAGTTGTGGCTAACAACCCATACCTATAATGGCTTAACCGGTTTTTATCTATTAACCTTGCTTCTTCTTATCCGGGAAGGTGAATTTTAAGTCATTGATTTGTTGCATTCATTTGTATGACATTCAACAATAATTTTGAAAAAGTAGAAATTATACAAGATTTTGAACCCACGTATCAATATATACATACCTCAGGTAGTCAGGTGTAACAATGGCTGAATCGAAGTCACAATCGCTTATATCCTTATACACCTACTAGACAGTATGTTCTCAAAACCTATAAGAGGTTTTCGAAGAACTTCTTGACTTTTCTTCCAGTCTCATGTTGTGTCTTGCATTCTGTAATACAAATTATGCAGATGCATAGCAATGAACTTCATAAATGAACTCAGATTTCCATTCTTAAAGTCATATTCTCAAATTTTAAAGTATGATCAGTCTTAAATATATATTTTTGGTCAAAATGATAGTGTATTTATTTTTATAAACTATACTTAACTTGTGTTGTATGTAAATTAAATTTCTATCAATTATAAGTGACAGTAAATATTACTAGATATGAATTAATGAGCATTGTAAATAGACTTTAGTTTTAAAAACTTGTTTGTTTTCTCTAAGTGAACATCTTAGAAGAGGGAGAAGAAAGATAAGAACCAATGGCTCCCTTGCAGAACTTTGTGTTACTGGTTCTGTTAACAATCACTCTTGGGTTGGTCACCGAAGCAGCTCAGAAACACCAAGCAATACCATCTGAAGAAGAGAAGAATGAACTGGAGAGGCAACTCAAAGCTATCAACAAACCTGCAATCAAGAGTTTCAAGGTTGTCCTGCATTGTTCTTAGATGCTTACACTACGAATCATATCTAATCATTTTGTCTTTTGAACAGACAGAACAGGGTGACATATTTGACTGTATCGAGATTCACAAACAACTAGCCTTTGATCACCCTCTGCTCAAAAACCATTCTGTTGGTTCTTTTCTTTCTATAGAGTTTCCTCTTCCTCTTCTGTCTGTTGTATCAAAGATGAAGCTCTTTAGAGAATGATTGACTTTGTGAACACATTGGATTATATGCAGATGAAGCCAACAACTGTACCTGAATGGATCACAAGCAACAACATTCCAAGTAAAGTCGATTCCTTGTTGCTTCTGCCAGACGGCATAAACTGTCCAGATGGAACAGTAATTGTTAAAAAAACTACAATGCAAGATCTTCTGCATGCACAGCGTTTGAAATCAATGGGGTTCAATGGCCCAAGACATTTTCTTACAGAGAAAAATAACACTGATGGAACTGGACAATATTACGTAAGAACAGTAATTATGTAACCAACATTTCTCTACTTTATTTTTCTTAGTATCTTTGTTCTTTATGGATTTTAGGTTGCAACGGTTAACTATGGACCTAAAAGTTTTACTGGAGTAAAAGGGCATCTTAACCTGTGGGAACCACAAGTCTCACAAGACCAAATCAGTCTTGCATTCATAGCAGTTGCTGGAGGGCCTAAAGAACGTTTCGCCAGCATTTTTGTTGGGTGGATGGTAAGTTTATTTCATGTCTTTCTTCTATTAGTAAAGTGATCACATGAGCTTGAAGCTGACAAACGGGTTTGGCATATGTATATACAAAAGGTGAATCCATCCCTGTACCATTTCTCGCAAGATCATGTTCGCCTATACACCTACTGGAATGTAAGTCGTGAGTTACCTGTATGTGCCTGAACTAATGTGTTTCAGCTTCTTAGGGTCTTAAGTTTATTGCGCTAACAGATAGAAGGAAGCAATCCTGGCTGCTACGATATAACATGTCCTGGATTTGTGCAAGTCAGCAAGAACATACCACTTGGTTCCTTTCTTCAACCACTTTCTGTCTATAATGGTTCACAATATGACATAGACTTAACCTTGTATCAGGTAAAGTAATCTCTACTTATCTTTCATCATGTCTCATATAGTCATTTGGATATTCATAATTTTGAATCTGAGAATAGGATCGTGTCAAGGGAGATTGGTGGTTTGCATATAATCATGAGAACGTTGGATACTGGCCAGCGTCATTGTTCAAGGCCGCGAGATTTGAGAACAGAGCAAATTATGCATCTTGGGGAGGTCAAGTGTACAGTCCATTGATAGAGAAAACTCCAGAAATGGGAAGTGGGCATTGGCCTAGCGAGGGATTAGGTAAAGCAGCCTATGTGAACGATATCAGAATCATCGATGGTATGGGGAATTTTTTGTATCCAGAACCCTACAGTCTCAAGGAACACGAGACCAGTGCAAAGTGTTATAGAGCAATGTATGTTCATGAGAATAGAGATCCTTGGGTAAGAGCTCTTTACTATGGAGGTCCTGCAGGATGCATAGGCTAAAGATGTTTGATCTGAAAAGTTACAAGATAACTTTTATGTATATTATGATTAATAAAGTATCATGAATCTTAACTTGTTTTGCATACACTGAGAAAATATAATCTTCACAACTTTCAGCAATAACTTAATGTTTCCAACTTCTAAGACAGCGAGTAATGAAACTATAGCCAAAGTGTAAAATTTCACAGTCAAATTTTTTTAAACTATAGCCAAACGATTAGGTGACCAGAAATGTGAATTCTACAGATACACTTTCTTCTGATAGATAATGTATATCTGAAAAGTTTGTTTTTGTTTAGAGAAATATACTCTGTGATAGTATAGCAAAACCCCTACACTCTGAAGACAAGTAAATATATAATATTATGTCTGAACTTCAAAGCTCTTTTCAGCTTCCTAACACCAATTAAATTTTCTGTTCTGTCTTCTCTCTCTCAAGTGCATGGGGATTTTTCTATGTCACCAATAATGGAATCTCTATATAGATATATGTTCAATTAAATCAAAGAGATTGTCTTCCTAATACTAGTGGCAAAATTTTTCTTTTTCTCATCTACCTCAACAGTTTTGTACATTTATATGAATCATATTTGTACATTTGTATTAGACAGCTATCACCACAATTTCACCAATTATATTAAATATTTAATTGGAGAATCTTTCAACTTTTTTGAGAGATTTCTCAACTAGACCCTGACCCGCGCGCCAGCACGGGTATAAATTTTTGGTTTTTGGTTATTTATTCAACAAAATGATGTATTTGTAATATTTGGTGTATTATATTCACCAAGTAAATAATTTGTTTGCATCTTAAACCATCTATTTATGACGAATATTCGATATCATATAAAAAATAGAACAAACAGACGTAATTAAAAAATTGTAGACGATATATAAAAACAATGGTTATTAATGCAAAATATGAAGAAATATTATATTATGACTTATTGCGCGCGGGTATAAATTTTTGGTTTTTGGTTATTTATTCAACTAAATGATGTATTTGTAATATTTGGTGTATTATATTCACCAAGTAAATAATTTGTTTGCATCTTAAACCATCTATTTATGACGAATATTCGATATCATATAAAAAATAGAACAAACAGACGTAATTAAAAAATTGTAGACGATATATAAAAACAATGGTTATTAATGCAAAATATGAAGAAATATTATATTATGACTTATTATGACATAAAAGATTATAAATTAGTTATACATGTTTAAAGAAAATACAATGATTTTTAAACTTTTATAAAAAATTTAACATATAAAAAAGGGCGATGAATTAGTCATCAAATTGTAAATAATTTCATAATTTTATTAATAATAAATTATTTGTAGTCTCTGTTTTTCGATCAAGATAATTATTAAATGTCCATAACATTAATATGTTAAAAAGTCATATTATGAAAGCCCATGTTCTAAACCGTTTTTTTGTGGGAAGTGTAACAAAAAAAAATTACATTTAACTCTTCATTTTGTTTAAGTTCTGTGTCGCTAAAAGATTAAAAAAAATCTCTCTATCTTTTTCAATGTTCAATTTGAAGCTTATTATGCGAAAATCATACGCAAATATAAGCAATTGGTTGGAATCTCTATATCTTTATATTCTTACAAATTTTAAATTTATTGTTTCCTCTTCTGCAAGCAAATAAATTACCGAAGTAATAGATCAATTGGTTGTAATCAAATCTATTCTTATAATTAGTGTAATTATGGTTACAATTTCGATATTTAATAAGTACATTAAAGATACGACATTGAAGATATTATGTTTTGATTAATAGAAGATATTGGATTTTGAGTTTTATTTATTGATTTGTTTTTTTTTATAAAGCTTAGAAAATCAATAGGATGATTGGTTGGTTGATACATCCTATAAGGAAAATGAAAACTATAGGTGGTTTGAATATTGTACATCGATCGATGCATGATGTAAGTTGACTATATAAAACTTAAGCATGATCATTTCAAACTAAAGTATAGGAAGATTATATGCATTTATTATATTGTAGTTAATATATTTTAAATATTACATACGTCAAGTGATTCACGTTTTCGTAAAAATAAAATTCAAGTTCATTATTGGGTCGTACTCGTCCGTAATAAGCTACGTTAAATATGCTATGTTTTTAGGTTCATTTAATGACATTAAGTTTAAATTTGATTAAAGAAAAATCATTAATTTAACTGAAAAAGACAAACATTAAAATATGTAGGTTCATTTAATGACATTAAGTTTAAATTTGATTAAGGAAAACTTATTAATTTAAGTGAAAAAGACAAACATTAAAATATTTAGTTTAATTTAATTTTCAGTGGCATGGAAGTGAAATAAGTTAGAAAACTTAGGAGTATTTTTTAATGGGTACTTCTCTTTTAATAATATAGATATAATAGGTGAAAATTATGGTGAGTGACCATCCAATGCGGATGCCGCCGATTTGTGTTGGATTTTACCAACAAGAAGTGGTTCGGTTTCAAAGCTGTGCATTGGCCAGAATGTCACTACAACACATCGTCTCCACAACTCCCCTACGTGTTGTCAACTTTTATCCTTGAATATCTGACTTTGGATAGCCAATATGCGCGTGGTAGTACTTACCTATTATGATACAATGCATGTGGTTCATTAAGATACTAGGTGATATCCGCGTCCTGCGCGGAGTGAATTCACTCGGTGATTTAATGTTTGAAATCAAAAATAGAGTATGTATTTGCAATATATCATCGATGAAGTACGACTTTATAACAACGGAGGAAAATTTCAAAAATGTATGATTTCATATACCTTTTCCCAAGAATGATAAAAACATATTTAAACAATAGAAAAACTTTCTTATAACTAAAAAGCTCATTTTTATTAAGATGCATAATTATAAATGTTAACACCCTACATAAATGTATAACAATCCACGTCAAAAATAAGGATACTTCTTCACATAAAAATAACGGAACATAAAGAGTAAATATGCCTTACACTGGAGTCGATTAGAACCAATGCATTTCGATTGTCAAACCACCAGAAGCAGAATACTGTTTCCACAAATGTAGGATCTTCACCCTAATCTTCCACATTGACTTGAATGGTTTCAAATCACACACGTTGGTTATCGCAGCCATTGTAATAGAATGAGATAAGATTGTAAGTTTTCGACTGTATGAGATAAATTATACGTATGGGAGAAATTGGTCTTATATACCAAAGCGTAAACCTAATTCATTGGAGAAGATTTGTCGTTTTATGAAAATTTAATAGCAAATATTTTTACCTTGCGGATCACTCTAATATCTATATATTACCATAACTTAAAAACTATAAATATATATTGCATTATACTATCATTAAATAACCTTGCAAAACACTCAAAACATAAAAATTCGGACCAAGCAATTAAGTTCGGTTTTATTTGGGTTGTTTATTATTGATTGAATCACGGTTTGTTTATTTTGTACGTAAATTTTTTAAATACAAACAAATCTTCCGTTCGAAATTTAGTTGGCCAACAATGTAGGTGCATGAACACACACGTACATGCGTTAACTCGTAAAAAGACACCGAAACTACATTGAAGCAGTTAACCTAAATACACCAGTCCATCTTGAACTTCTAAACGAAGTCTTAACTTCCCTGAAACTACACTGAATCTTCTCTGACCCTTAATTTCCTTCAATGCAGCATTCTTGGATCAGTTCGCAGGTAATGAACGCTTCGTGGGGGAAGAAGCTTGTTCTTTGTTGTTGTTGTACTCTTTCCAAACCTTAAGCCTCTCATCGACAATGTCTTAGACGTTACGAAAGTTGAAGCTACGATGTCTTTCCCGGTGACCGTCGATGAGATCAGTCTGCTATTGCAGGTGCTGCAAAGAGGTTCAGTTAGAGGCTCTGGTAGGAATGGTTGCACCCATATTCCTCGCGGCAGTTCAGGAGGGTGCCGCCACGGATAAAGCTGTCACGACAAACTTCTTCATACTTTGGCAGAGAGCTAATGTGATATGTGATTAATGTCCCGAGCTTGCGGGGTCACTGGGTCATCGTTTCCTGAGTCTGTCTCCACGTAGAACTCCGAAGCTTTCTTTAAAAACAATGCGTTTGAAGTAAAAAGTGGGAAAGAACGAAGAAGAGACAAATCCCTAGCATTAGCTTTACGTGAAAACTCCAAAGCATTAGTTGGTTACTTATTTTTGTAGAGTAAAGAAACCGTTTAAGAAATTTGTTTACAGAAGAAGCAAATAAAGAAACTTATTTATGAGAGTGTCTCTGCAATAGACACGTGTCCAACTTGGTGTGAAAGCATTAACTCCAATGCTCCTCTTTTAATATATAAGGGATGCTAATACAAGACCGGAACCTATACAAAGAACAAAAATTAAAAGATGGGGAGCGAGATTGGTGACCAGTCTTAGCAATCAATTTAAGGGCATTACATAATCTCCATTTCCACCTACTTCATTAGCAGTTTATCTTTGATTAACTACGAAAATAACTTAAATCATAGTATGCTGTTTGATAAGACATAAACGTGCAGTTGTATCACATCTCTCTAAATCTTTTATTACAAACATGGGCATTGAAACATATGAAGGACCAAACATGCATGGGCTTGGTTAGAGAGGCTAATATTGGGGGAGATCCGGAGATGTGAAGTGTAATAAATTAGAAGAAGAGGAGAAAATGGTGTTCATTTAATAGTTTTGTGTGTGTATGTGTGTGGCCATGCAAAGTCCCATCTTAATAATTCATAAAACCTTCTTTACTTTTTTTTTTTTTTTTTTGATCAAAAAAACCTTCTTTACTTTCTTTTCCACTTTCCTAGAACATTAAAAGACAAACATGGGGCATCATAATCCTTTTAAGTTTTAATTAAATCCTAAACGTATTGACATACTTCACCTTCGTCATTTTTTTCTGGACCAGTGTTTTTATTGTTTTATAATTAAATATATTTTAAACTATATTTTTCTACATAAAAATTATATTTAAAATAAAAAATAAATTTTATGTAAAAATATATGTATCCGTATATGTCCAGTATAAGCGTTCGTATATACGGTTAATGGCTAGAAGTTGAGCGCATAGCGCCTCTAAGGCCAACATTATCAGTTAGTCCCTTAAGGGTCCCTAAGGAGGGGGAGGGGCCACAAAACATCAGGACCGAGGAAAAAAGAAGAGAAAAAGTCCTTAAATAAGGGACAAATGAGGTGAGTCCTTGCGAATCCTTGTACTATTCATTTGGGGACTTTCATCTGGGGACCTATTGATAATGTTGCCCTAAGAGCACTGGTATGGACTCTTAAATGCTCAAAACCTACATCTTAATTACAAAAGGTGTGGATTTTGTGATAAATTAAATGCATTTCTAACTACGTAACAACAATGCTTACAAGAGATTTACTACCACTTGGCAGATTCTAAGACGATGTTTCTGTGTCTCAATCAATGTTGAGGATAAAAAGGTTTAGCAAAACAAAACGTCTTAAACAAGGACTCAAAAGAGATGTGAAGTTCCAAACCATGAAGGTTTTTTTTCTTTCTCTTTTCAATAAATAACGTGGGACAGTGAGCATTTCTATTTAAGGCCTTTAACTCTTAACCCAACTGGTCTCTGTACTCTCTCTCTCAGACGCTAGTCTCTTGTCTTGTCCAAACACTTGGATTCTCTTAAGTGTACAGAATGAGTTTCTTGGGGGTTGGAATCAGTCCCGGAAACGTTGCCGTGTACCACGGTGGCAAGATGAAGCTGATAGATCGGAGACTGAGGCTAACGGAGCTGCTCTTACGCTGCTCTGTCACTGCTCTGGCATTCCTCGGGCTTATTCTGATTGTTACAGACACTCAGGTCAAGCAAATCTTCACTATCGAGAAGAGGGCCAAGTACACCAACATGAAGTCGCTTGTGTTAGTTATAGCTCATCAACAAGTATACAATCTGAGAGAGAGAGATTTGTGAAGTTTGCAAGTTTATGTTTTGTTCTTGTGGGATGCAGGTTCTTGGTGCTCGCCAATGGTATAGCCGCGGTGTATTCATTGTTGCAGTCAGTTCGTTGCGTGATGGGTTCGATGAAAGGAGACGTTTTGCTCAACAAGTCTCTAGCTTGGGCCATTTTCTCCGGCGATCAGGTGAGTGAAAGTCTAGTCTGTGTTTCTTTCTCCACATTATTGTTGCCATAACTAGTGAAGTAGCTGTGAGGTTTGGATTGTCGTTTTTGATTTCTCATGGTCGGCTCAGCGTCATATTAGGGAGTAGGGTTTTCTATGTTGAAAAGTCGTACAAGCATTTAATGGGGTTAGTTGGTTACCAGATGGGAGAAAAAAAATTGAATGTACTTGTACACTTAGGTAGGAATGTTACTTATTTGTATTCAGAATTGGATTAAACTTGCAATGTAATGGGGGTGTGAATGAAACAGGCGATGGCTTACATGAGTGTGGCGGCTATAGCAGCAGCATCAGAGTCTGGTGTGATTGGAATAAGAGGCGAAGAAGAGCTGCAATGGATGAAGGTGTGCAATATGTTTGGCAAGTTTTGTAACCGAGGAGCTGGAGGAGTAGCCAGCGCCATGCTTGCTTCAGTTGCAATGGTTTTGGTGTCTTGCATTTCCGCTTTTAGTCTCTTTCGCTTGTACGGTGCCACCACCCAAAGACCGCCAAACCTAGCCGTGGTGAAGTGAAAGGGCCCATCCTCTTGTCTTTATTTAGTGTTGAAATGTTGTCGTTAAGAAACCAAAAAAAAAGAGAGTGAAAGTGTAGGCTAAATCTTCTTCCTTATTTAAAATGATGATGTTCTTTGTGACATAGTATATGTAAAACTGGACCTAGTGTTCTTTGTATCAATGTGCCATCTGCTGTGATCAAAAGCAACACTCTCTATCTTAATTCTCTTGAGGAGTTGGCTATATTGCTGCCCGAAACAAAATATTTTTTTGTGTGTGGCTCTTGGCCAGTATTCGAGTCTTACATTATTGTTGGCGAGAATATCTACAGATAATAAATTGATTAAGAAAGCAAAATGTTTAGAAAGAAATTGTTATTTCACTCTCATAAGAAAAACATTACAATATGCATAGATTTATATAGTGATTAAATCAAACCTAGTGTCTTAAACCAATATATACATAGTATATTAAAATAAATGTTAATATTCTGTGTTAAAAAAAACAAAATGTTAACATTCGAATTTTATAAGTATATTCTTTTGATTTTTTTTCTGATATTTCCAAACTCTTCTCTATTTTCATAATTTTGATTGGTTTAGGTTCGGTCAGATTTTATTTAAAAGAAAAATGAAATAATTTTCGGTTCGGTTCCACTGCTTTATATGAGTCTTAGGTTCAACGGGTGTACATGGTCACGGGTTGGTGAGTTGTAGACAGTAATCTTCAGCACTTTTCTCCGAACGACGGTAGAGATCCTCTTTGTGATGTCGGATAGTTATCTATTGGGTTAGCTAGCGAGTTCGGGTTGTGACTCTTTGGACAGTTGGTGGTGTTTGAGTTCTTCAAAAACTGTAGGAACTGTGTGTTTCAAGGTTTGAGAACGCATTTTTCTCCGGTAACTCGCGGTGACTGGAAGTTCTCTCTGTTATCGACTCGCTTCTTGTTCCTTCACACTAAAGTTAAAGTATTGTCCTAAGTCAGCTTCTCCCTTGCTTCATTTTGTTATTTCATTACTTAGATCCTCTATGTCTTCTATTTCTGTTACTAGTTTGTTTTGTACTTCTGTAAAAAAATTGAAAACTTTGGTATAATAATTTAATATTTTACCAAAAAAAAAAAACAAAACAACACCTCGTGTGTTCTGATCTGCTGACTTATCTTGTAACTCTAATTATATTTAGACCCTCCTTTGCAATATAAATATTAAAAAGGACCGGTATGTAATTTACGTTTTTGACAATTCAATCTCTTTTAGGTTACGAGTCCTTTTTCTTACTTCGTTCGTCGATTTGATCGAACCCAGGTCGGAACTTGAAAGTTAGAACCACAGGAAGACGAAAAACTCCTTCGACGAGCCGTTCTTGATTCTCTAATACCCTCCCTCAGCTTCCCCTACACCAATCCTCAATTGTTGTCTCATCATCGTCTCCAAAGTTTGAAATAGAAAGCTGAGTAGATATGTCGGACAAGTTCTCGCCGACCTTAAGACTCGGAGATCTCAACGATTTCATTGCTCCGTCTCAAGCCTGTGTCATCTCTCTCAAAGGCTCAAAAAAGCCCCTCGACAAGAAGCCTGATCGTCCCCAGGTCCTACAATTTCATTGCTTTCTTTCGTTTTCTTAAGTTTACTTTTATTACTTTTTATATCTCCACCAGCTAAAAGTGTGTTTCTTTGCTCTTGAAGGTTGTGCTTACTCCAAAACAGCAGCTCGAACCTGTCAAAATCTCTCTCAAGGATTGCTTGGCTTGCAGGTATGTTACCTCTCTTGAGTTAGTCTTAAGACTTTAAAAATGTAATGGGGATTTGATTTTTTTTTGATGCAGCGGATGCATCACATCGGCTGAGACAGTCATGCTTGAGAAGCAAAGCTTAGACGAGTTCCTCTCTGCTCTTACCAAAGGCAAAGACGTGATCGTCTCCCTTTCTCCGCAGTCCAGAGCCTCCATTGCTGTTCACTACGATATCTCTCCTCTTCAGGTCTTCAAGAAGCTAACTACGTTTCTAAAGTCTCTCGGAGTTAAAGCTGTCTTTGATACGAGCTGTAGCAGAGACTTGGTGCTTATCGAAGCTTGTAATGAGTTTGTGAACCGTTTCAAGCAAGCTAGTTCTGATGATGGTGAAAATGCTCAGTCCCCTCTCCCTGTACTTTCCTCCGCGTGTCCTGGTAAGACAGCTTCACTAGTTTGACTTACTCGAATGTGAGAGTAAATGTTGTAATGGGTTCTTTGTTGAATGAAGGTTGGATATGTTATGCTGAAAAGACGCTTGGCTCGTTTGTTCTGCCGTATGTCTCTTCTGTTAAGAGTCCTCAGCAAGCTATTGGAGCTGCCATCAAACACCATCTATGTCAAGCGTTGGGACTCAGGTGCTCTCTTGAAACTCTGGTTATACTTTCGTACATTGTCGGGTACATTGTTGACCCATTTATTGGAACTAGGCTGGAGGAGATTTACCATGTGACTGTGATGCCTTGTTACGATAAGAAGCTAGAGGCAGCGAGAGACGACTTTGTCTTTGGCGATAACCTGACGGAAGTTGATTCCGTGCTAACAACCGGTGAAATTTTGGATTTATTAAAGGTGATAAAGATTACACTAAACCCTGTCCTTCTTCTTATCTTTGCTTCCTTCCTTCCTTCAGAAAATGTGAATATGGTTTCTGGTTTTATCATGATGTGTGTTGTAGTTGAAAGGAGTCGACTTTAAAGATCTGGAGGAATCTCCACTCGACAGATTGTAAGAAGGATCATTATTATTTGCTCTTCTTTCCTTCAGGGTGATGGATTCATGTTTGGTAAACATTTAACAGGCTGACGAATGTTACTGAGGAAGGACATCTTTATGGTGTAGCTGGGAGTTCTGGTGGTTACGCAGAAACAATATTCAGACATGCGGCAAAAGCACTGTTCGGACACACTATTGAAGGTCCTCTTGAGTTCAAAACTCTCAGAAACTCTGATTTTCGTGAATTGACTCTTGAAGTAAGTTCCTAGAGACGGACAATAACGACGATTTATCTCATTAGTCCTGTTTTTTTTTTGTTGTCTCATGTTCTTTGTCTTTTAACTCTTCTTGAAGTTGGAAGGTAAAACAGTGCTGAAATTCGCAACATGTTACGGTTTCCAGAACCTTCAGAACATTGTCCGGAAACTGAAAACACGGAAGTGCGATTATCAGTATGTAGAGATTATGGCGTGCCCTGCAGGTTCATCTTCTTTTCTTTGCAAAACCGTACTTGGAAAGAAAGCCACTTTGTTGTGTTGTTATTAATAATGCCCAAAATGCTTGATTTAAACAGGTTGCTTGAACGGTGGTGGGCAGATTAAGCCAAAAACGGGAGAGACTCCGAAAGAACTGATCAACTCACTTGAAGCTACTTATATGAATGATACTGTAAGTTCCCATGAAAGAGTCATAGTTCCTTTTTCTTTAAACTAATCTAGTCATGACCTGACTTTATGGATGCAGGCTTTGAGTACAGATCCATTCCAGAATCCAATAGCCAAGAGACTTAGCGATGAGTGGCTTCACGAGCCTGGTTCCCACGAGGCAAAGAAGTACTTGCACACTCAGTACCATGCGGTCGTTAAAAGCGTTACAGCGCAGCTCAACAACTGGTAGACAAACCGTAGGTGTTTGAAATTTTGACCGAGAAGGGAGCAAAGACGGTCTGGTAGACTGTTCTGTCTGCTGTACCAGTGAACTCTGGTTTCTGTGTTTTTTTTAAAACTTTATGTAATCTATAGGAAATGAGTGAGAAGCTCCCTACTCAAAAGTAGTCTTATATATAAAAGACAAATCTCAACATTTGACATAAAAGAACAAATACACACTCCTAAGCCATATCTTGTTTTGGTTGGCTAGTGATAGTACATTGATACAACCTCAATAACAACACTATTACACTTTTAAAAAGCAACTACTACTGTGCGAGAGAGGTGAGGAGCTTGTCCTTCAGCTGCTCAGCGGTGCAGCCACCTTGAGGCCGGAGTGTAAATGTATGAACCACACCCTCCTCTGTTACAGCCACGTTGGCATCATGAGGCGTGACTTCATTCTCCTTAAACACTTGTATCACCTTCGAAACCGGATGATTCTCCAACGGACAGCTTACTCTCACCACCGCATCATCCTGCCTCTGTTGATAATCAACCTCTGCCGGAGTGATCTGATTACTCTCCCTCCTCTTCATCACCTGCTTCTCCGTTTCGTACACCCTTATCTTCTTCTGCATATCCGTGATGTACGTGATGGCATCCGCAAGTAGCGAAGCCTTGTCCATCTTGGAGATGTTAGGCACCACAGCTCTCAACGCGTAGAATCTCTGGTTCAGCTTCTCCCTCCTCTGCCTTTCAGCTTCCACGTGGTTCAAGGCCTCTTCTCTTCCGTTTGCCGGCTTCCTCCCTCTCTTCCTCGGCCTCTGCTCGTCGGTTAGATACAACGCCGCCTCGTCTTTCCCGTACACTTGATTCGAACCTCCCACCTCATAGGCCTCCAAGGAGAAGCCAGAGTCATCCTCAACCTTAGGTGAGAAGTTGATACTCATGGACCGCGGTTTCGATCCGCCGAGGCTTAGCTGACGACCAAAGATCTTAGGAGCTTCTTTAGTTTTTACAAAGTCGGATCCACCAAACACAGACTTAACCATCTCAACCACACTCTTATCCTCTGGGATCAGTTTAAGTGAGCCAAGCTCCACAACTCCACAGTTCACTGGTACAGACAAGACAGTCTTGAAACCAGCAGATCTAGCCAAAAAGGACCTAACCCTGTAATAACTCAAGCAGCTAGGCAGATCTGCAGCCCAGAGCGGCTTCCCAGAGACATAAGTTCCAGCAGGACCGTACTTATTCGAATCACACCTAAACGAAAAGTAGAGAGACGCCAAATAAAACATGTCGAGATCAGTGAGAGGACCCTGTTTCACCAGATCCGAACCGACAAAGGACAAGTGGAGCTTGCTAAGCACACGCCTTTTGGTCTCGTCTTGCTCGTCTCCCGAGTTACCCTTTACGACACGGCAGTGGCCGTCTCCCCAGATCAAGACGCAACCGTCGGAGCTGTTGACGTTGGAAGCTAGCCAGAAGATGGCGTAGTCCCAGTCAGAGCCTTCGACGACGTGGCGGAGGCCTTGCTGGAGATTGGGATCAGTTGGAGGAGGGGGGAGTAGCTTGGTGAGGGAAGAAGCGGATGAGATGAAAAAGTCGCAAGCTTCGGAGCCTATGGTGGATTCCACCATGGCTCGATCTTCTTGATTGTCCCAGAACTTTTGACCCATTGATTCTCCTGAAACATTCATTGAAACGCGTTAAAGGTATGAGTTGAAATCAGCCGCTTACAAGGAGATGGAAGATGTGATGAAGAAGATTCACGTGTTTCTTGTTGGGACACCGAGTTTAGGGTTTGCTGATGTTGAAGGTAAATCCTTTTTTTTTTAAAAAAAGCTCTTATCTTTCAATTCAATTGCCGAGGAAGTAGAGACTCAAGATGAAGACAAAACCTGAGCTTGTTTCACTCAGATCTGTCCTGACTTCTTCTGAAATTGACGAAGAAGAAACGAGGAAGATGCGAGAATGGGAAGGGGGTTGACTCGTGCTGAATAAAAAAACATTTCCGCTTTTCAATTGAAACTGTGAGAATCCGGTTCATGATTCTGGTTTGAATCCGGTTCGGTTCGACTAAACCGAAGACGAGTTTGTTAAGTTGTTAGGCGAAACTCTATAAGTCCAATGACGGATAGTCGGATATACGTCTGGGCGTTCGGGTTTTCAGATCGGGTTTGGAGCAGTTTTTTTTAGATTCGGGTCCTTTAGATCTTAGATATTTGGATCCAATAGGTATTTATAAATTTTTTGTTCGGGTTCGGATCGGTTTTTCTCGGATCCGGATCAATTCGAATCTATAACTAAAATACCTGTAAAATATTTGTAATTTTCGAGTTTGGATCGGGTTTGGATATTTAGGATTTAAAAAGAACATGAAATACCCAAACTCTATCAAATTTAGTAGATGTTTGTTATATAGATCTAAAATTTTACAAAATAACTTAAACTGAATTAAAATAAAATATTTAAAAACTCTAAATTTTACATTTAAAGCTTTATATTATTTAAAAATGTTACAAAATAATAACAAATAATGTCAACAAAAGATATTTCAACTAAATCATAAAATCCCACTATATAAAAGAAGCTAAATTTGAGCTTCCTAAGGCTATCCACATGGTCAAAATAATCATGACCAATCAAAGTGCCAGGTCATTTTGGACTGGGCTTGAAATTAAAAAAAATTAGTGACCTTCACAGCCCATTTGACCCATCTTGCAGCCCAATCCCGAGTTTCTCTTGACAGTGATGTCGCACAATCCCGTGTTCTAAACATATGGCTCCTTCTCCACCTAACCCTAATCGCCGTCTCATCCCTTCATTGATTCTCTTCCTCTCCCCCAGCTCCTCCCGCATAACGCCTCGGATGTGAGTGCTGGTACTTCAATGTGCTCCCATAAATCCTCCATTCAAGATCCCTACAGACCCTCCACATCATAATCGTTAGAAGATGGAGAAAAAAGCAATGGCACATAGACGTATGGAAACGTAGACACAAAGCGACGCCGCGAAGCTGCTAGGGTTTTTTCTTTTCTTCTGATCGTCATTGTTTCAGGTTTTACTTTTGTTCACTCTCTGACTCGATTTAAGATTTCTGAGTTTCTTTGTGATTGAAATGGCTCTAAGTTAAGCTGACTTGGCTCTCCAGCTCTGTAGTAAGGGTTCTGGGTACTACTCTATGATGATTCCAAACTCCAAAGTCTGGTACTTTGGAGTGATTCAAGAGGTTTATGATAATATTACCGAACATCATTACCTGACAGATCTTCTGCTTATTGTAGTGCTATTAATCATTACCAGAGTCTTCAGAGTTTTTTTGTCCGTAAACAGATCGAAAAGTCTACACCTTTTTGTATGTTTCCTTTTTTTGGTTATAAATTTTTAAAAAGCGAAAGTGATGATTGGGTTCCTTTTTTGTGACTAATGATTTTTCTCAGATGACAAGGGATGTTGTAACGATCTGTTGAGCTGTTTAGGATAGTGTGAAACAAAAAAAATGGATGATGATAATGGGCTTGAGCTCAGCTTGGGTCTCTCATGTGGTGGAGGGAAAGGTAAAGGTAACAATGCTGGAACCTCCTCTGAGAATCACAATCTAGAAGGAGGAGGTGATAGAAGCGCTAAAGTGATTGATGACTTTAAGAACTTTCTTCATCCAACAACTTCTCAGAGACCAGCAGCAGAGCAGAGTTCTGAACCTCCTCCACAGAATTTCTTCAATGACCTCTCCAAAGCACCAACCGCTGATGCTGAAGCTTCCACGAAGCCTCTGTGGGTGGAAGACAAGGCGATGAAAGAAGCAGGAAGCAGCAAAATAAAGGAGGAGGCACGTGTTGATATGCACTAGATGAAGAAGAAGACAAAGGCATCCTATGTTTCGAACGCGACTGATGAAGGATCAAAAGCTGATAACAAAGATGTAGCGGAGTGTGAAGCAGGTGGTGGTGATGGTGGTGGCTCTTCTTCCAAAAAAAAATAAACGTACGAAAACATAGACTCAACTGTTCTACCTTTGGTTGCTTAACGCCTCCAAAGATGATTGATAGCTTCAATAAAATAAAGACGTTTGATCTTAGATCAGTTGGAGGAGCTCAAAGCAGCAACGCTCCCAAGTGAAGACATCCAAATCAGCGATGGAGATCAAGACAAAATTTTCAGTTGCAGCGGTAATTCTTAATTAATCCAATAAAGTTTATCCATTTGCAGAAATGGATCATAACAAAACAGTCGGAAACAAGGTGGTGCGAAAATAGTAGCATTTTTAAATCGTAGTTAGAATTTATGTTGTGTGAATGAAATTGAGTGTGTTGCAGTAAATTAGCATGTACTTTCACATCATCCAATACAATGCATTTCTTCAGCCCATCCAGGTGACTCAGGGGCTGATATGTCGTGTTCACACGTAAAGCTAGAAGAAAAAAACTATCGAGGCCTGACTTATGGCAATATGTCTTGGAATATTATGATACTGCATGCACATAAGTGTACATAAATATGTCTTGGACTCATTTATAACGTGCAAATGAACCATGTTAAGCTTCTATATAAAAATCTCTATTTGTTTTACTAATTCAAGTCAATACTATCAAGTTAGGAACATGTCCAACATAAAGAAATCTAATTACATTTAGAAACTACATTTATATTCTATATATTTTGTAACCCCTGCAAATATATATTTTTAAATTAGTCTAACATATGCCAACAAATTTAACTTTTATATAATGCATAAAAATATAAAGATGATGTTGTGAGATAAGAATGTACACACAAAATTTAAAATAAAAGAATTGACAAATTATATATATTATTTTTAAAAAAAAATTTATATAATAACTTAATAATATAAATCATAATCAAAAATACTATTCGTATCACATTTGTATTAACCGAAAAATTCGTGCTTTTGAAGCACGGATCAAAATGTAGACTAATATAGCTCCTAATTTTTATTTAAAAATTAAATTTCTAAAAAAAAAAGATTAAAGACAGCTATCAAGTCTGTTTAAAAAATATAGTGGTTTGTTCTTGCACCAGAATCTTGGTTATGCAATTCAAAATCTATTATGTTGTTTTGTAACTTTTCTTCTTAAAACAGAGCCAAAGAGTAATGAACAAAGACAATTATGAACTCTTATTGTCAGATTGTTTGTTTTTTTTTCTCTCGCTTCAATTTGATGACTGTAACTAATTATTTTAATTCACACAAAATTTTCATATTTTAAACGTATCACATTAAATATAAAAATCTTCAATAGATTATAATACCTAAATATTCTTCTCGATAGACAATAATATCAGAAAGGCAAGTAGCACATCTCCTGCCACAATCACCGGCGGCAATCACTGAAAGTTCAAAAAAATCTTTTGTCTCATCAATACAAATCAACAAAATATACGAATAAATTCAGTAACATTGCATATTTGATACAAACCGGTTAACAACCTCAGCTCCACATAACATTCACATCATCTTCCACTCAGAAATTTGCAACGAGAAGAAAGGCGGATACAACTATTACATGTAAGTTACTCAATCAGTGGATTTCCACATTTCAAGATCTCTCTCTCTTTCGCTGACTCATTTTCTAATTATTTCTTTCGTCAAAGGGTCGTTTTCCTCAACATGGTGGTCAAATCAAACCACAATGATCCTCCACCTGCTGGAGGTAAATCAAAATTACAACTTTACTGTGCGTTTATAGAATTCTCGAACACATACGAACCCAATCACCCCTCTCTGGAATCCAAGAAATCATTTGTCTAAAATTCGGACAGAACATCTTAACTATTAAGTGCAAAATTAAGGGTAGAGATAGTTTGATCTGGTAGGTTATACTTTGAAAGTAACACAACAAAACCTTAGTATTAAATTCTCGATCAATTTATCTGGTTTTTCGTTCATAAGTTTTTTTCAACGGGCCTTTTTTCCATGTAATTCATAAAATTTCTAATTAGTTTATTAATGAAAGACCTAAACACACTTTTAAAAGATTATGTTCAAATTCAAAACACCATAATGCTAAACAATATCTCAATTACGAAGTTCTTTTACATATTTTTAATTTTCAACACGTTAATTTAATTTCCATTACTACAGAAAACCACTTTACACAACCAAAAATATCAACTCCCCTCTACTTTTACATCTCTATCGATTGACTTCCAACTATATTCGCATAAAAAAATGAACAATCAATCTTAAAAAACTTAGTGTCATATATTCATTCTTATAATTACTTTAAATCTATTTTAACAACAACCAGAAACAGCCACAACTATAATCATATACAAATTTTAACTTCATCCAATATCCGCGCGTAGCGCGGACACGATCCTAGTAATATATAATACAAACAAAAAAATCATAGTTTTGTATATACAAGTTTTAAAGTCGGGTACAAATCGGTTCTTATCGGATCGAGTCTATTCGGATTCGTTTTTTTCGGATCCGAGTCTATTCGAATGGATTCTT
Source organism: Brassica napus (assembly GCF_020379485.1). Lineage (NCBI taxonomy): Eukaryota > Viridiplantae > Streptophyta > Magnoliopsida > Brassicales > Brassicaceae > Brassica > Brassica napus. Next base: position 10,942,269 of record NC_063434.1, read on the forward strand.
TTCGGTTACAGTTTTTTTGGGTAAAAGAATTTTGGATCCAAAGAATAAATGTAAATTTTTGGTTCGGTTTCGGGTCGATTCTGGTTCGAGTTTTCGGGTCGAGGTTAAAATGCAAGGGCGTCGGATACATATAGATAAAGTGAAGAAGATTGGGCAACGGTGATTAGTCTGAAACGTTTTAAACGGTGTTGTCGAGGAGAGGGGAAGTAACAACTTATAACAAACTTTTCTCTTCTTTCTTTTCGATAGTTTGACTCAAATTATTTCTTGCTCTCAGCTAAAGAATTCTATATTAAAGAGATTCTCCATGATACCTAGCCATCAGCCATCACTAATCAGTACATTTCATAGTGTTATTTCTGAGATGATGATGCATGTTAGAATGATTCACATTTATGAATTATGATTAGTGGAGAGTAGAAATATAAGTATATATAATTATTACACTATGAATACAATTTAGTAATTAGTATAAAGTTTAGGATAAGTTGAGTAGTAAGAACATTTCCAACCCATCTCTATGATAGAGATCTTTAAAATAGAGAAAAAAAATAGAGATAGTGTTTTCTATTAGAGCATCTTCAATCCATTGCTATTTTCACCTCTATAATAGCATTTAGAGGTAAAATTGCTCCAACCCACCTCTATTTCTTCCTCTATAATAGAGATTTCTATTTTTTCCTCTATTTATAGAGGAAGAAATAGCATTTCTCTATTTTCTACTCTACTAGGGTCGGCCCGCCCTACGGACGGGATATACTTTACTTGTGATCATTTTATTATTTTTGTATGATTTTATAGTTAGTGTTTTAAGTTTTCATTTGCGTGAAATATGTATGATACAATACAAAAATTCATATTATATCACATAAATAGTATCAGAAATATAAATGATAAATAAATTATGATGTATTCTGATTTGAGAATAATGTCACTTATGTATTATTTTTAAATTGATGGTCATGTTTTTAGGCGTTTAGTAAGATTTTTTTTCCAGTTAAATTGATATGTGAATGCATGATTGAGTTTGTTTTGTCTATTATCCATATTTTGTATTAATGAACTTTAGTTATTGGGTTATTAGTGGACTTTAACTTGATTGGGTACATAAAAATTAAACGAAAGGTTAACTGAACTAAAAAAGAAAAAAAAGTTCTTTTATTGTTTTTCTCTCAGCCGACTAAACCTAATTTTCTTATTTCTTTCACTATCTCATCCGACCCGTATTCTTTTTTCATCACCTCACCTTCGTCTTCACCTTCTCACCGTATCTTCTTCATCACCTAATCTCCCTTTTCATCTCATCCATCTTCTTCGTTTAACCACCTCACCTTCTTCTTTACCACCTGACCCTATCTTCTTCTTCACCACCTAATCTCCCTTTTCATCTAATTATGCTTCGTCGTTCACTTTCTTCTTTTCTGTTTTACTTGATAAATTAGGATTTGATTTACAGTTCATCAACATAAAGTGACAGTATTTTATCTGTTTGGTTCAATTATATAGATATTTCTCAGTCTGAAAAAAAAACAGAAAACAGTTTAACTTAATCGATTTTTTCCAGATTTACCTAATTCGCAGGCTTAGATGTAATCTTTAGGAGTTTTTGACGGAAAAAAAGTTTGTTTGGATTAAAAAAATGCTTGGATTACAGATGTGATCTGTCTCAGTTTTTTTGGTCGGAGAAAAGGTTGGATGGTGGCTCAGAAAATAATTTTCAATAACTCATTTAATAAAAACGAAAGCCCACTCATGAAGCCAAAAAAAAAAACAAATTAAAAAGATGAAAAAACCAGAGTTGAACACGTGTCACACTAAGAAGAATTGACTTAGTGACGTGGATGCACAGGAGTGAAGCGAACATTTTTTTATATATATAGATATTTTAGAGATTGCTATTTTAGGGGAATACATTGGAGCATATCTCACCTCTATTATAGAGTTCCCCTATTTTAGAGGTGAAAATAGCAAAATACATTAGAGATGGTCTTATAGAGGAACACATTGGAGCAAAAACACCAATCTCTATTTTTTTTTTTATAAATGTTAGCATATAGCGTTAGAGAGGCAGTTAGATTAATCATATGCTAATTAAGCATCGCTGCGCATAATCCGAAAAAATCTAGAAAATAGAAATTTCTCTTCATTCCCGACTTCCCTAAATTTTCTCAGGTCGGAAAGTTCTATGCCACCTTGTCAAGTTTATGTCTTATACAATAGAGGACAAAGTAATCCAACTTGTGAGTGACAAGCGGCCCTGACCGGAAGCGGTGGAAGCTCAAGCTTCCGGCCTTCGATTTGTGAAGTTATTTTCAAGCCAATCACTTACAAAAATCCTTAGCTAGTCTAATGGTTAACGTGGTTATTTTGGAATGCAAGGTGACGAGTTCGATCGACTGCAATGCCATTTTCTTCATACACATAGATTTTAATATATATATATATATATATATCATTTACTGAAAATGGATTAATTAATATTTCTACGTAGGAATGAGCCTTATTTTTATAACTTTGCTTCCGATCTGTAAATATTCAAGGCCGGCTAAAGAGATAAGCTTGATGAGGGCCACACAATCTTTAGTATATAAGAAAGAACCAGACTCTTTACAAGGAAGAAGTGAGATATGATTTTGAATTTTTGATGATGTCTCTCCCCAAAATGAAAACATTTTGTCTGCATCCTCAAGTTCATTTGAGCAGTAGCAGTTTATTAGCAGCCACTGAGGCGCTTCCGAGCTTAAGCATAAGGAACAGAACATCATATCTCGTTCGGTGCGGATCAGCAAGAAGAACAAGATTAACGTCGAAAAGTAAGCCTTGAAAAGGCACACCCTTTGGGTCTGGAGAAGAAGCACTTGAGGAGATATGCTCTTGTGAGTGGTGTCTCTGTAAGCTTGGTGATGGCGTTGGTATTGGGAGCGGATGCAGAGAGGGCGATGGCATTAGGTCCGGAAGGTCCTTTGATGGAAGAGTTTTGAGACAACGTGAGAAGGTACGGTCTTTATGCTCTCACCGTCAGCACGGGAGCACTCTCCGCTGTCTTTGAGCCCATCTTTGAACTCCTCAAGACCCCCAATCTCCGCCGTTCTCATCTTGATCATCTTAGGTGGAAGCTTCTATATCCTCTCCCAAGTTGTCTCATCCATGGTTGGTGTCAACGAATTCGTTTACGAATACGGATACTAAAGTTTGTTCTCTTTCATCAATACTCTGTTGTGCTCATCAATATTTGATTTTATGATACAATTAATCAACGAGGTAAGAATGTAGATACATTTTATTTGATATAAAAGCACCAAAAGTTGTACATGTTAAAGGCTCTTTGAAATATGGAGACAATTTGGTTACAAACCTTTCTTTTTAATTGTACTTGTGAGAATCATCAGGCCTTCCAGCGACGTAGTCCATGATTCCCTCGCCGGTTGCTTCATCTGAAAGCTGTTGAAAGCCACCGAAGGTGATTGCTATGGCCAAGAAGGCGGCCGTTGATGCAAACAGAGGCCAGAAATAAGCTAATATGTCGAGAATTATGGGTGCTGCGTACACGAGGGACGACAGAACTACGCTCACGATGGTTGCGACCATGAAATGGAATTTGTACTCCATCAGCCTTGCTTGAATATCCATTACTTGTTGATGGGGGGAGAGAAAGAGAGAGGGAGAATATGAGAGTTGCTGGAACCAAAACTCTGATAATTGCAACTTGCGAGGAAGGAGATATTGAGATGGTTTTAATGTCAAAAGCATTTATGTTTGGCTTTGTTGTTGATCAACGCATGTTCTCAAGTCATGTTCTTTAGTGGGCTGTTTGTGTGCTTGGTGAAGATTCCCTTGTTTTCCATTAATTTAACCAACAATTCATGATTACTTTACCTGGAATGACATGAATACCTTAAAAATTAGCGAATATGAAGGGACATGATCGTCATTTTAGGATTGATGGACGATGCATTGGATTTGGAGATGCCTTGTCCACGGATTGGGGTTTGTCCCTTTTCTTCATTTTGATTACCAAAACAAAGACAGAAAATAATGAAGGAATAGGGATGGAAACTCTTTGCAAAGTTTGTTCCTTTACATCATATCCAATGGAAAGGCAACAATTTTCTCTTCTTTGTTTATATACTATAAAACTCCACTTTGTTATGACCACACAAGTATTGATCCATACTATTATTTACAAAGTGGTTTTTTGTGTTTTGAGCTTTCAAATTAAAAGTTACAACAATTAAAGTCAATAATATCCTTAATGAAAAAATATATATATAATTTATTATATAATTAAAACGAATTTTATATTACTAATATTATATTAAAAATATAATTCTTATATATTGTGTTGTTATCTTGAAATAATATTTTTATTATAGGTTAAAAATTAAGATATAAAATAATTTATAATTAAATATTAATCAAGCAAAAACTTTTTTATAAAGATATTTTCTAAAATATTTTTAATATGTGAGTATTTTTAAGTTTCAACACAATAATAAGCAGATATATATATTGATGAAAAACTTTATCATGTATAAATAATTTGATGTTTGTTTTAAATTTTTCGAAGACATAAATAATAATTTAACAAGTGATGTCTGAATTAATAACACATAAAATAATAAATATTAATAAGAAGATTATGCCCGCATATGCGGATAAAACACCTAGTTTTAACATTAAAATTTTGGAAAATGACTTATTTCTCTGTTAGAAATATTATATAACAACAAATATATATTCCACCTGTTTCATAAAAAATATCATTTAAACACTTTTCATACATTTATTTTCATTAGTTACATTTAATTGACAAATAGTATTTAAGATAAATAATTTTATTTATTAGATCAATGCATTTTACAATTAATGTATATGTTGAAAGCGTTTCAAATGCATTTATTTTCATTAGTTACATCTAATTGACCGATAGCATTTTACAAGCATATGGAATAGATCATGTGTATATGTTGTTTGATGATATTTTTGGTGAGTAAATATGTCATTTTCCCTAAAGTTTCAAAATAAAAATTCAAGTATCAGATAGATAACTATTGAAAGACCCATTGAAAGAGCTGTAAATAGAGTACTTTACAGATCACAAGAATTTTCTTTTGAATACAAAATTTACACAGGAGAATCCAACTACTAAACTGAGTTGTTATCAAAATTCTCTCACTTCTGCTACTCAGCTTCAATCCACAACGAGGTTCAAAACTATACAGCGAAATGACTAGGAAGCCGCATTATAAGTTATCTACCTCTACTATTGGCTGCAAAGATGGCTTCCATTTACGGTTGCAGCTACCATAAGTCTCAGGGAGCTTAAAAGAAACGCCTTCTGGACATTTCAGAAGTAGCTGCTCGAGCTGCTTCCTCGTCAGAATGATCTTTACGCACCGCCTTTTCCCTGTTTTCTGCTCAGCCACCTCTAGTTGAGGTGACTCCTTGATCTTCTTTGTTGATGCATCATCCAACGACAAATCTCTAACTAGGTTTCCATGCTTGCTGCGCATTGTGTGAATGCAGTTTCCCATGTTGTTGCGTAGTAGTGATGTAATTTGTGATTATGCCTCGACTCCTACAGTCTTTATATTCAGCTCTTGGACCAACGTGCAGACCATCACATGCGCACTAACTCTTTTCTTTATTACGGTCAGCTAAGGTAACAGCACTTGAAAAACATATCTTGTTTCACATGCAAAATGTCAAACTGGGTCCTCAAATATTACTTTTAAAATCAAACATATATCAATGGAGCATGCTTTCCAAGAGGCAAAGTCAAATAGCCACCCCTCATCATTAAAGTCAACAGGAGGATAATGAAGAAAATACCATAAACTAAGGATTATGAGACTTAATCAGCCTCTGTAGAATTGTTTTAAATGTGTATAACACTGAGTTTGCTAGCATTACAAAAATCTATCCTTTGCCGGAATAAAACTCAAAAGCAACATAGACATATCAAAGCTACATACCAACGACAGAGAGCTACGCAGAAACTTCTCCGGATAAACGTCTAGACTCCAACCATGCCTTTGCCGCAACACTAGTGGTCAAAAACCAGCCAACCTTATCTGGGGCTTCATGGAAAGGAGCATTAAGCTCCTTTAAGTGAGACTCAAAAACAGCTGCTAAACCTTTATCTGAGTACTTGTGTTTACCATGTCCAGTGTTGATTCCAAGCAACTGAGGGACCTCTTCTCCAGACGTCAGAAAGGCCTCTGATAAGTCGTTCATCCAAACATGAAGAGCGGTTAAGGCTGCACCAAGAGAGAGACTTTTCAGATGTAAGGACCACTGGGTAGCAGATTTTGACTGAAGACCTGAATATATGTCATATTCCAGCCCCAGTTGCAGGATCTCACAAGCTTTTTCCAACTTATTGAGATTGACGCAGAGATCAATCAAGCAATTCAAATACGCTTTATTTACATCAGAGCCTATGGAATCAATCAACTCAGATGCTTCCTTCTTGAACACACCTTCCTCGCAATTCTCCTCCTCTACCAGCATCTTCACCACGCGACCAAGCTTTGGCTTAGCCTTCTCCACACATCCAATGAGTTTACCGATCTCCTCCTTCGGTGTCTGGGTCATTACATTCAGAAGACAGCCACAGAATCTGTCGTCTGGCTCTATACCAAGTTCCAGCACTTGTTCGAATGTCCTCACAACATCATCAACCTGCTTGGCTTTGCCATAACACTGGATAAGCGACGTAAGAACAAAAAGAGTAGGCTCAAAGCCAGCTTCTCTCATCTCACGCAGAGCCGCCTCGGCCTCTGAAACCCTCCCACAGCAAGAGTACACGGTGACTAGCGAAGAGAAGGTCCAGCTGTCAGGATCACAAGACCCAGAACTCTTCATATCTTGAAAAATCTCAAAAGCCTCATCCACATACCCAATATCAGCACACATGGACAAGAGAGTGTTGTAAAGAATCACAGTTAACTCCATTCCCTTCCCCTTCATCTGCCTGTAGATAACAAGCGCATCGTCGCCATAACGAGCTCTACCATACGCTCTAATAAGAGCAGCATAAGTACTCCAGTTGGGTTCAAAGCCATTGCTAATAAGATCCTTGTGGATTATCGTCGCCTGCCAAGGCCTCTTGGCTTTCCCCATAGAATCTAACAGCCTATTGTAGATAACAAGATTAGGCTTCACCCCAAGAGACTTCATCTCTTCATAGATATTTAGACACCCATCATAGTTTCCAGAATAACCATATATCCTAATCAAAGTCGAAAAAGTAACAGGGTCAATGCGCCATTTCTCGGTCCTAGCACGGTCATACAAACTCAAAGCCATCTCCACGTTACCAGCACGACCATAAGCGTCGATCATAGTAGCCAAAGTGACGTTATCAGGCTCGCATCCAAAGGAAGGCATTTTCTCAAACCACTCAACGGCTCTCTTAGGTAAACCACACTGCCTAGCGCAGCTGATTAGCGTCGTGAACGTTGCGTTGTCAGGTTTCACTCCTCTCTGGAGCATTTCATCGAACAGCTTCTCGGACTTCTCGAGATCCTTGGACTTTCTAAACACCTTCATTGTGACATTGTATAGAATAACTTCCCTGGTGGGTTTCAGCGTCTCGAGGAGATTGTTCAAGACAAGAGGCGCGGTTTCAGGGTTGTTCATGTTATTGAGGGTGACAACAGCGTCTTGCTCGAAGAGCTTACTACCAAACTTAGTTATTACATCGGAGACATCAGCCTCGGTAGGGGGACACGCGTCTAAGGACTCGGCTAGTTTGATTAGAGAAGAGTACCTCGAGTCGTAAGACTTTCTACGGAGCTGAGAAGCTCTGGGGCTATTGGGGTTTACCCAGGCGTATCTTTTGGGGGCGGAGCCTGGTGGGTTCGCGTCAAGTTTGGGTTTTTCGATCTGGGTTTCATGCGGGAGAGATTCTTGTAGTGAAACATGGCTTGTTTGGAGAAGGTTTCTGAAGTGGAAGGGAGGAGAGTTAGGGTTGTAAGAGGAAAAGAAGCTTTTTGGAGTGGATTTGGGATGAAGTGAGAGGATATTGCAGAGAGGATGAGGATCGTGGAGAAGCGATGAAGGAGAGGAGCATAGATGAAATGACATTCTTTTTTCTCTCTCTCTCTCTCTCTCTGTTATTTCTTCGCTCTGGTAGCGTCGACCTTATCCAACGAAGTTGTCGAAGAGCTTTGTAGAAGAAGAAGCAAAGTGTTATGTTGTTTTAGTGTTTGTCAGTGTAACTGCCTGCTGTTTCTTTGGTTAAAACCCGCCGCGTAGTTCGAATATGTTTCCAGTAGACGATCGCACTGGGGTTTGGTGGTGATCATTTGGCCTAAATGATAAAAATAAAATTAAATTCCATTATATTTTAAGTATTTAGTATTAAAAAAATAGGTACACTCTAGAGTAAATAATTTATTTTATGTTTGTTATTCTATTTGTATTCTAAAATAGAATATCATTAGATGTAAACTCTTTTATAAAGTTATTCTATTTTGAATAAAAATAAATAAAATGATCCATTAGAAATGGTCTAACGAATTTGTAGCATCCCATATTCCACCAACGCTTCTTTGCGAAAAGTGTTAAACAACAGGCACAGAAAGTAGATAATTTTATAAAGCGAAGTACTATTATAAATGGTTTATATTTAGGAAAATAAAACAATATCTCTTTAATGTTTACAGCTTCAAAATGGACAACCAAAATGGAAATGGCTACCATTTACAAAATACAACGATCCTTCCTTATTCGTTTCTCCTATCACAACATTACACGTAAATATCTCTATATATTATTTTCATTATTTGTATTAAAAAAGAAAGATTTGAAGAAAAATTAAAGATTTAAAAAGATTGAAAAGGGAGACGATTACGAATCATATCACATGATGGAGCAGCTTTGCGGGTTCTCTTCGCTGAAGTAATCGCATCTGTTGAGGGGGCATGGTCTGTAACAAGGTGGTGGGCCACCTCCCCAGCTATCGTAGACTGGTCGCCCGTAGCACTCGTACGGTTGCGGTGGTGGCATTCCGTATCCATTGAACGCTGGCCCACCTCCAAAACCGTCGTAGTATGGCCCACAACACATGGCTACTGGCTGCCCTTGGGGCATCATTGGCACAGCTTGTGGTGGTGGTCCTGGCTGCTTCGGGGCTGGAGCAGGTGCCGGAGTAGGTGCTGGACCTGCTGGCGCCGGTGCGGGTTTGGGAGCTGCATCTTTTGGCTTCTCGGGTTGCTTAGGCTTCTCAGCATCTTTCGGCTTTTCAGGCTGTTTAGGCTTCTCTGCTTCTTTGGGCTTTTCAGGCTGTTTCGGCTTCTCAGCCTCTTTGGGCTTCTCGGCCGCCTTAGGCTTCTCAGCCTCTTTAGGCTTCTCAGCGGCTTTGGGAGCATCTTTAGGCTTCTGAGGAGGAGGTTGGGCTTGTGGCTGAGGCTGAGGCTGAGGCGGCTTGGGTGGTTCGACGATTTCGATGGTCTTGATAGAGCCGCCACCTTTAGAACAGAGTTTGTCCATGATCCTCTCAGGGCTGCAGCAAACCACCTTGATGATGACTATGTTGGACTTTTCATCAAACAATTGGTCTCTGATTTCTCTTGTTCCCAATCACACAAATCATTATCCACTCAGTCTATTTCCTCACCAATCAAATCAAACAATATAATTCAACAGAATCTAAGATTAAAAAAAAAAAGAGAATGAACTCACGAGGGATCTTGCAAAGAACCTTCTTGACCTTCTTGTAACACTTGGCACAATCAAGATCCACCTTCAACTTCATCATGGTTACCTGTTTTTCAGATATCGACATCAGGTTCTGCCTTAGTTTAACTACTTTTGGATTGGACGTTTCTAAAGATCTAATTACTGCCAAAGAAAAAGTAAGATACAGAAGAATTGATTCGATCTCTGACACACACAGAAGTTAAGAAAGAAATAGAGATTCTTCTCATAACTTCCATAAAGTTAACACTTTATTTAATACGATCGCATTTCTTTTTAATCCACACAAAACAAACACATCCCACAGATACAAAAAACCTTCCACAAGTGAATAATAAAAACAAGAAATGAGCAGAAAAAAAAAGAGTATTAAAAGCTTCCAGAAGATGTAAACTCTCAAGACCCATACAACTTTATCTGTCTACTGAATTAAGAACAAAACAAGAAGAGGAATAAAAGACAAACCTTTTCCTTGCCCTTCTCGGCCATGGCTTTGGAACGGAGATCTGAGATCTGATAGGGACGGTGGCTTAGAGTCTACTTCAAGAGAGAGAGAGATGGATGGCGGTGAGAAGTGTAGCTTCTTATAACACAGACTCAAACCTGACTCAACCAATGACATTATGACACGTATACGCAGTTGGCATCCATTTCTGATTTAATCAAAAGCTTTATCATTTCTTTTTTGCTCGTAATTAGTGTACAATAATGTATCATTGAAAAAAGAAAACTCTTTTCACATCTATAGCTTTCAGAATTGCCATTAACTGCAGTCTGCAGCGACCAATCAAATCTTTCTCTCTTATTTTCTTTTCCCAAATGATACTCCTATTTACTTCTCTTATTTTCTTTTCCGAAATAATATTTACAAAAAAAAATGTTACCTTCAAGTTTTATTGGATTAGTAAACATGAAAAGTTGAAATAAAAGTCATATGAGTCGATCGGCAGCCCTATTTCAATCATTTTTTGGAACAAACCTATTTCAATCATTCTTCCTTCAACGCAACTCTTTGTCTCCTTGTCTCTCTTAATTTTTTGTTTTGTAGAGATTTGTTCTAATAAAAAAAGATAAGAGAATATCTGTAATTGTTTCTCCACCACTACTAATCTAACCACTCCAACTTCTACAATGCCACATCATATGCATTGTATTCATCTAATATAAACAGGGAGAGAGACATGGTTTTGTATTTGTCTAGCTTATAGTATAACACTAAGAAACAAACATAACAATCATCATCATCAATTCTTTCATACGTAAGAAGAAGATAGGAAGAGAGAAAACAACAGAAAAGAAATAGCTGGAAGATTCGAGTCACATGCGGATTTAGTTGGTTGAAATAAAAGACTACCAGATGGACCTTTTGTTTTTCCAAAGCTCGACTGAAAATGACAGTAATAAGAATCTATACTATATAAAATGAACTATTTTTGGACTTTTTTTTTTCATCCGTAATATATTAAAACAGGCAAAAGTCATAAAAAAACCATACAAAGACCCAACTCCTATAAGCCCAAAAACAAACGGACCAAAGAAAACTAAAAAACACAAGGTTTACGACCCAACTACGAAGTCGGGCAAGCCGACGAAAACACGCCTTAAGACACGTGTGTCGAAAAGAAGACCACGTGTCATCACCTCAACAACAAGGGATACACGCGTCACACGATTATCGCACCTCCACCGATCGCGGTCCGACCGCGAAGTTACGACCGGTGAGGACGAAAGACGACCACGAAGTTCGCCGGAACACACCGGAATCAGAACCACACCACCAGATACAACTGAGACCTTGACTAGATCCACCGAAACCACCTCCAACGACAGTATTGAAACTGGATTCAGTTTCTCAAATAAACGCATCGGAGAGAATCAATCGAACGGAGTCGAGATCTCATCCAAGCTCAGGCCCCCACCACCATGACTAACCCTTCACACACCTCGAGCACTCCCCGAGGAAACCAAACGACCAACCAATCTTGCGATACTTTAGCTGGCGATCACCACCGAAGACGAACTGAACGGCTCGAGAAAGAGCTCGCAACGCCATCAAAGTTTCATCGCCGGATACAAACGCTGGATAGTTCCACCGAAGAAAGCGCGAACCACCAGAAGCAAAGCCGGCTACACGCCATCAAGGAGACATCCGTATACCAGAATCGGTAATCACAAATCATGGAGGGAACCACCGCGACTCTCGATCTCAAAAATCTCAGAGAGAGAAGAGAGAGAGAGTCTACCATTCCCCTATTTAGCTATAACACATAAACAATTATATTTTGGACTATTAACTATGACACTTAAACAATTATATTCAATCATAAAATTAACATTTAGCTCAGTTTTTCAAGACAAATAAAGACAAAAGAAAATTTCTTATTCATGTAATTTTTTGTGGCCAAACTACAAACGTCGCTGATTACCATTTTGGACAATTGAACTCAAGGTCGGATCTGAGAATTTTTTTGGCCAAACTACAAACTGGACCATAATTTTTTTAAAAAAAATTGTAAAAAAAAAAATCTAAAATTCTGGAGTCTATATTTATGTACAAATTCTGTAAAATTTTTGGGAACCAAGAACAATATTTTTAATGGGGGCTTGACTCAAATCCAACCCTGATAAATTAAATGTAAAAGCAAAATATTATTTATTTAGGCCAAATAAATTATCAAGCCTATATATGGACCTTTTATTTTATAAAAACTGTAAAAATTATCCTCTCACAAATACTTTCCTATTACGCCACACCTTTCAAACAACGGTTTATACGGTATGGAGAGAACGTAACACACGTAGGTATGGCGAACAATCACAACATGCAAACTGTTCATCAAATTTGTGGACAAGACAACCAGACTTAGACTGTTATCAGTTAAAGGAGAGGGCCACAAGTATACGGAGGAAGGACTAGTCGCTTGGTTTGGATCTCGATCCTAATCATGAAGGAACACAAGCTTTTTCTTGTCTTTCATAGAGTCTATTCTTTGATTATTTAAACACAAAGCAGAAGCACTTGATATACAAAGTTTTGATTGAATAAAATTTGACATATAATTCATTTTTTCAAATAACAAAGAAAGACAAATAAGTGTATTCAATTTGATGATTTGAAGTCGGTTGTTTTTTATTGAGCTTTTAGATGATTTTAGGTTAATCTAAATTAAATAATTTTATAAACCACCCAAAACTCATGTTAAACTATGAGATTTGAAAAAAAAATTAACTTATAAACTCCATCAAAAATTTAAAATGACTAGAAGAAATCTAAATTCCACAACTTATTTTTTTTTTCAATCATAGTAGGGTTTCCATGTAATTTATCAAATAATAATTATAATAACACGAGATTTCTGTTAAAAATCATATTTGAATAACAGTAATTTATCATTTTAATACAAACACTTCAAACTCTCAATTGAATATACTCCTCTCCAAATTTTTTTATTTTCTATGTAAATATTTGTAACCAAACTACAAACATATTATTCATTACCATTTTGGGCCACCAAATTAAATACACAAGAAAAATATCAAACTATTTAGGCCCAATAGATTAACAAGCCTAACTCTTACTCAATTTTCACGTGGCTGACTTTTTCGTGGCTTTCTTCATCCTAGCCATTAAGAGCTTCTCCAACGGGAGTATTAAGAACAACATTAACTCAGGGTTTTAAAGACTTTTAAGAGCTATGGGGCCCACCAAAAAGTTAAAACCCACCCTTTCTTCCTTTTCTGCAAGAGGCGAGTGTGGTAAAGTTTCTGTACTATTCGCGGGCCCCACTAAAACGTGGCAGCCCACGATTGGTCTATCTTTAATTTTTTTTTTTTTTAAATCGGACAAAACAAAAAAAATATAAAATAAAAAGTAAGAACCCAGTTTTCTCTTGCTTGCGTTAATCCTGCTCTAAGACAAGTTGCTCATTGCTATTTTCTCTTGGAAAATGGGAAAACAGGATAAACAGTAAGAACCGATTGTAAAAAAACACTCTTAAGAACTCCTCAAAACACTTTAATGTCACTTGCATCTTTTTTTATTGGTTCACATTTTTATGAAATAATTATATTATTTTTAATAATATTATATTAGTTAAACACACAATAAAAATATCTAGCAGTTAATGTTGCTCTAAGGCCAACTCCCACCATGAGTTCTTACTGAGTTTGTAGTCAATAAAAATAAAGAAAAAAATGATAAAAAAAGAGAGAAATATAGAAAAAGTCCTTCACATATAACTTTTTAGAACCTAAATGATACTCAAATGCCAACTGTTTTTTTCATTGCTTTGATTTTTAAAACAAAAATATAATTTAATTATGTAAACAAAATTTATTAAAATATTATTATTTAACTTTTTTAGGAACTCAAGAGGAGTTTTAAGCGATAATGTTGCTAAGTCATTTTCAAACATCCAACCATTTCATCCCTACGGTGGATCCACTTCCTCCACCTCTTTAGACCAATCATGGCCGCATTCAAGACAGTAACCGACTGATGTCCGACCACTCCTCAACTCTATATATATGGCTCTCAAATGGCTCTCAAATTCTCTACTCTAAATCCACAAATAACCGATGCAATGTCTTACCATCAGACTATCCTTCTCACTGGTCAGCAAATCGTTCTGACTTTCGAGCTCTTCCACCTCTTCTAACCGGCAAGCTTAGTGTACACATTTGGGGTGCTGAAATCCTCTCATCATTATTGCTTAAGGCATACAAGGAGCATGAATTTGGATAATGTCTGCATATTCATCTAGATGAAGTTTCCAAAATCTAGAAATTCAGGATACTGGCTGGATACATGAGCTATCAGTAAGAAGAAAGAAAACTTACAACATTGTGCGGTTCCCATATACTTAGCAACACATTTTTTTAAACTAAACTTTAGAATACAATTATACAGAATCCCATGATCGACACTGAACAAAACAAAAATAACAGGGAAGCTTATTACCCAAAATCTGAGCTTCTATTCTTGTTATAACTCAATATAAGTTCTGGTAAATACCTGACAAGGATAAGTACAAGTTAAAGCAATCAAGGTAAGCTAATGACAACTGATTTAAATAGAAAAAAAATTCAGGCAAAACCAGAATTAGAGATGAAACCTTCTATTTCTGTGCTTCACTACCCAATAATATGGTGTAACGGTGCGTTCTTTGCGTGGCATATAAACAAACAGCTGATGATTGGAATCAGTACAGAAAAAGTGACAGTGGAAGAGATAGAGCCGCCAAAATAGACCTAATTAGAGTTACAAGCAAAGAACACGGATGAAAGAGATGAGTGGTTCAAATCGGAATCAATTACAAGCACATTAAATAAAGATAAACGTTTGACACACTAGTACATCCACTACAAGTCTTGATGGGATACAATGTGGAGAAAAAGATGACGCCCGGCCTTAGAACAGCATTAATTCCACCTCTTACCTTGGTTCTTAAGAGATGGGTTTCACCATTATCTTTAAACCTGGTTCTTTTTCCTCTTCTCCAAGAGGTGATTTTAGTTGAATTTGTGTACTGTGCGCGGACCCCACTAACACGTGGTAGTCTGTGATTGATCCGTTTTTAACTTTTTTAAAAAAAATCGGATCCAAAAAAAACATGAGAACCCCATAGGGTTAATCATGCTCTTAGATCAAAATAATGAGTCAAACATTTATTTTTATTTAATGTTTTGTTTAGTGGAAGAGTGTAGTGGATGTGCTAGTTGCACATGTTCACGTAGTAGTTAGTTAGTTTAATTAGTTTTGTATTTAAGCATGAGTTGGGAGAAGATGAAGAAGAAGAGAAAACTGCTGTAATTTGTTTTTGACAAACTCTCTTAGCTTTGAGGAGGAGCCTTAATTGACATTAAAATATTTTTTTATTCTAAAGTATCAATAAAGTGATTGAGTTCATTCCTAAGAGCATGAGCAACGCGGGATTTAACACAATCCTTAGCGCTAATACATAAGAAAATACTAATATTAAATGGGCTTACGCTAAGAAAGAATCCTTAGGTAAGGATTTTTTGTCTTTGATCCTAAATGACCTGGCATCATCTGATTGGTTGGGTGAAACGTTGCGTTTCGTAGGGGGACGGGAATGAATCATTTACGCGGGTCGTAAAGAAAAAAAAAACCTCTCCTTCTCTAAAGGCGACGACAAAACCGACATCGGCGATCTGCTTGGTTTCAGGTAAATCCGGCCAAATCCGACCGCTAATACTCACTATTCTTTCTTATGGAGTACATGCATGTAGATTTCTCTTGTTTTTATCGATTCGATTCATGGGTTTGAATAGATTTCGGGTTTCATTAGCGATTGGGGATAAAATTAGAATTAGGGTTCCTGTCGGGGTTTGCCAATCGACTCTTTTCGATGTAGTTCTTGGTTATTTCGGAGGATTTAAGGGTCCGTGATTAAGCAGTCATTCGATGTTGGGTTTTATAAATCGATTTAGGGTTTTATAATTTGGGGCTTTTGGTGATTCGGTTCTTTTTTTTTTTTCTTGTCAGCTCTAAATGGAGGACGAACTGCGAGACATGAAAGCACACAAAGCGTACTACAACATGCTTCATTTCGTTTCAGAAGCCCAACAGGGAATTCCGAAGCTGTGCCCCTGTGGATCTATCACAAAGGAGTTCGTCGACGAAGATGATACGTATGATTACCTCCCGGGGAAAAGATACTTCATCTGCACAGACTACCAGGTTCGAAATGTACTGTCTGTTTATACTCCAAATTGTTTTGCTGTTTGCTTACGAATTTAATGTTTTGGCAGAACGACGGGCTGCATTTTAGGCAGCCATGGGTAATGGGTGTGCAACAAGAGATTGAGAGGCTCAAACTAAAGTTTCTCGAGCAGGAGAAGCTCCTGCGCGAGTGCGAGGCGCTTAAGGTTAGTTTCTTACTTAACGTTGCCACTAATTTTTACAATCTGTCTAACATATTGTTCTGTCTCTGATGTCTCTTCAGGTTCAGGTTAAGATGCTTCTTGAGCGTGTGTGTGAGCTCGAGAGAGTCCGCTGAGGTTAGTGCTTTGAACCCTTTTAATCAACAGTTAAAAAAATTAGTTGGTACATGTGTGTGTAACTAGGATCGTCTGGTGTGTTTCCTTGTAGTTTGAAACCAAACTAGGATAGTGGTGTGTGTTGTAGTTTGAAACCAAACTAGGATAGTGTTGTGTGTCTCCTTGTAGTACCAAACCAAACTAGGATAACGTTGTAGTTTGGAAATAAGGTTAACTTTGTAGTTTAAATTCCCACCAAACGATCATTAAATTGTGCCTTAACTGCTTCTTTTTAGACTTAAAGGTCGTGAGCTGTTTTGATAGGACACATTCCCACTACGCTTCAATGCTCTTAGTGGAGAATCCCTTATTTAATCCTCTGTGTTTCTACTAGAGAAACACAGACTTATTTGTAAATGGCAAACTACAATGGTTATGTTAACCTATTAGCGAGCCAAGGGTCAATTGACCTTGGCTCATCACAACCCTTTCCTATTCCCGGTCAAAGTAATGATGAGCCTGGTGTCAAAGAGAGGAGAAAGTGGACAACGAAGGAGGATGTAATCCTCATAGGTGCGTGGCTCAACACCAGCAAAGACCCAATAGTGAGTAATGAACAAAAAGCCGGAGCCTTCTGGAGGAGAATTGTAGAGTATTACAACGCTAGTCCTCTTCTCGTTGGGACTATCCCTCGAGAACTTGGGCAATGCAAGCAAAGGTGGGCTAGGATCAATGATGTGGTCTGTAAATTTGCTGGATGTTACGACATGGCACTGAGGGGGCAGAGGAGCGGGCAAAATGACAACGATGTGATGAAGTCAGCCTTGGATATCTTCCACAGCGACCAGAACCAGAAGTTTAACTTGGAACACGCGTGGAGAGAGCTCAGGCATGATGTGAAGTGGTGCTCCACCTATCTTGAGAAGGAAAAGCGCAAACCAGTGGATCCTGTTGATGGCGAAGGGGCAGTGCCAGAGCCAGAGGAGAGACCAGTTGGGGTCAAGGCTGCGAAGGCTGCTAAAAAGAGGAAGAAAACTGGAAAAGAAGAAGAATTGGCAAAGCTTGAGAGTTTGTTGGAGATCAAAAAACAAATCTCAAAGCAAAGTTTGCTAGAGAGTTTGCTTGCAAAGTCTGAGCCTCTCTCTGAGATGGAGTCGGCTCTGAAAATGAAACTTCTGTCTGAGTTGTTGTAGGGTTTCTTAGCTCTAAGTGTTTCACATGTTTGCATTAGACTAGTGATTATCCTTAGTTTCACATGTTTGCATTAGACTAGTGATTCATGTAGTTGTCATTTAACTTGTACATCTGTGAATATCCTCTGCTTACACACGTGATTTTCCTGTCTCAGGTGAAGTACAAGACCATGTGCTTGTTGAAGACTAGAGCTGGCATCTTGAAGTCACGGGTGGTTTGTCTCTTTCTCCTGTTATTTAGAAATCAAGTCACGGGCTCTTTGTTTCTTGTTGTTTGTATTTTGATGTGGACCAAGTCGTGTACCATGTTGCCTTTATAAGTCTCTTTGTAGACTGGGCTGTTTAAGTGAACCAAGTGTGTTTCTACTTCCTTGTATTCTCTCAAAAACTGATGTAAAATGATGTTTTAGTGTTTTCTGTTTCCTATGCTCTTCTTTGCCTTCTACTTCCTTGTTTCCTATGCTCTTCTTTGCCTTCTATTTACATATTTACAAACCAAAATAAGAAACAAGGCTCGATACACAGCAACACAACAAGGCTCAACTCATCCCACTGCAACCTGTAAGCCTTTAAAAAATATTTAGGTAACCTTCAAACATTTACGTAACATTTATGCTGAATCCTTCAAACATTTACGTTTCATAATAGTTCTTCAAGCATTACTCGAAGGAAAACAATAAAAACGATATATTGTTTAATTTTGATAAACTGAAACTTACCATAGAAATACTGAACAATATTTTTAAAAACAGAGTAATTTTATTATTTGACAAAAAATAGACTACTTATTTTTTTCTTCTAAAGTAAAACAAAGAGTAACGTATACAATTTCTTTCTATTTAATTTTGGTTGTTTCTTCATTAGTCTAAATAATTTTTGAAGGAAAGATAGGCAAATATGGGAGATGAAGTCGACCGAAGACTCGATGCGGCTGTCAACGAGGCTTTTGATGAATATTTTGAAAATACATACAACAGCATCGTGGAGAATCGAACAGATAAAAAGAAGAAACGTGCATATGTCGAAAGAAACCGCGAGGCGGGCCACAACCGGCTATGGAATGACTATTTTAGTGAAAATCCGTCATTTCCGGAAAATCTATTCAGACGTCGTTTTCGCATGAACAGGCAAGTATTCATGCGTATTATCAACACCCTCTCAGCAAATGTTCCATTCTTTCAGCAACGGAGGGATGCGGTAGGACGGTTGGGTCTATCTACACTACAAAAGTGTACGGCGGCTATTCGTATGCTTGCTTATGGATGTGCGGCTGACGCCGTCGACGAGTATCTCCGACTCGGTGAAAGCACCGCTCTTTCATGTTTAACCCATTTCACAGATGCAGTCATTCTATTATTTGGAGAAGAATACCTACGGAGACCCAATCCTGAGGATCTTCAACGTTTGCTCGATATTGGAGAGATCCGCGGCTTTCCGGGGATGATTGGAAGCATCGACTGTATGCATTGGGAATGGAAAAATTGCCCAACCGCTTGGAAAGGACAATACACCCGTGGATCAGGAAAGCCGACACTTGTTTTGGAGGCTGTAGCGTCGCAAGATCTTTGGATATGGCACGCTTATTTCGGTTCTCCAGGTACCTTAAACGATATTAACGTCCTTGATCGATCACCTGTATTTGATGACATTTATGAAGGTCGAGCTCCAAGGGTAACGTACATGGTCAACGGACACCAATATGATTTGGCGTACTACCTCACGGACGGTATATATCCAAAATGGTCAACATTTATCCAATCTATCACACTCCCTCAAGGTCCTAAAGCAGAGTTATTTGCTAAAGTTCAAGAAGCTACCCGAAAAGATGTGGAGCGTGCTTTTGGTGTATTGCAAGCTCGATTTGCGATAGTGAAAAACCCGGCGCTGTCGTTGGACAAGGGAAAAATAGGGAATATTATGCGAGCATGTATCATACTGCATAATATGATTGTCGAAAATGAACGGGGTGGATACACTCTGTACGATACATCTGAATTTGAAGAAGGAGAATCGAGCAGAAGTTCACATGTTGAGCATATTAACAACATGCCTACCCATTTCGGTAATATGCTTGGTCTACGGAATCATGTTCGAGATAGGCGTACACACCAAGCATTGAAAAATGATTTAATCGAAAATATTTGGAACAAGTTTGGTGATAATGAAGATGTATAATTATTGTATGTTTGCTTTTAAACATTGAATAAAAAAAAATTTAAAATTAAAACTTTTTAAAAATTTAATAATTTAAAATTCTTAAGGACCTCATATTGAGTAACACCATTGGACATACATTTTAGACTCAAATCCTTAACTATTCAAAAAGCAAAAAAAACTACTATTATAATCCTAAGGACTCCAATGGTGGGTAACACCATTGGAGTTGCTCTAACACGCCCCACACACGAGCACCAAACGATTTTAAAATGTTGATGTAAACGTGTGACAATGCTCTTAAGTGCGTTATTGGAGATTTTTTTTCTTTCAATGCATTTGTTTTGATGAAATTCAGATCCTTTTTAAATAAGATGATTCAAGTATATACGCAAGTGATACTAAGTTTACAAATTATTACAGAAGGAAAACAACCCCAACACACTTTGCTCATCTTTGTTTTGATAACCCTATAACACTTTTTAGCTTCATACAATAGAAACCTACTATAGAACAGTTTAAATTTCTGTGTTCAAAAAATAAAAATTAGTATAAACTCCATGCTACAGTAAAATTAATTTCTAATTTACACAAATAAATTAAGTAGAAAATAGTAAAATATTTATTTGAAACATATACAATTAAATAACTAATACTAATTTAAAATTAATTTTAGAGCGAAATATAGCAATCATAAAAATGTAATTCATATACAATTTAAATTGAAATATTTAACAATTTAGAATACACAATCTGAAATTATCGCGGAAAAAACTTAGATTATAACTAAAAATAGTTGAAAAATGTGCAAAAAAATGTTAAAACAGTTTTTCGTCAAATATGTAAGAAAATAGTTCAAAAAGTGAAATAGACGTGAATTTGAAAGAAAATATGAACATGAAAATTTATATAAATTTTATATAAACGATTTTGTAATATTTATAAAAATGCAAATAAATAATTGGGTGTTGGGTAATAGTAATCATCTCATCTCGAAATGAGATTAAGTTGCTTCTTATGCATGATGCATCACAAACTTGTTAACATCCCAATATCCCACCAACACTTATTTGGAAGAAATAATTTGTTCAATCACGGGCGCAACACATAAAATAGAAAATGGAACAGTTTATTTTTATTTGCATAATGTTTACATTTACAGATAGAAATGGCTACCAATTACAAAATCTACAAAATACGACCCTTCCTTCCTTATTGCTCTCTTACACAACATTGCACGTAAACATCTATATAACATTGTTTTCATTATTTGTATTGGAAAAAGAAAGATTTGAAGGAAAATAAAGATTTTAAAAGATTGAAAAGGAAGATGAGTCATATCACATGATGGAGCAGCTTTGTGGGTTGTCTTCGCTGAAGGAATTGCATCTAGTGAGATGACATGGTCGGTAACCAGGTGGTGGGCCACCTCCCCAGCTATCGTAGACTGGTCGGCCGTAGTACTCGTATGGTTGTGGCAGCAGCATTCCGTATCCATAGAACGCTGGTCCACCTCCAAAACCGTCGTAGTATGGCCAACAACACATTGCTACGGGCTGCCCTTGCGGCATCATAGGCACCGGCTGTGGTAGCGGTCCTGGCTGCCTTGGCACAGCCGGTGGTGGCTGTCCTTGCTGCTTCGGCACAGCCGGTGGTGTCGGTCCTGGCTGCTTCGGAACCGCAGGTGGTGTCGGTCCTGGCTGCTTCGGCCCTACCGGTGGTGGCGGTCCTGGCTGTTTCGGGGCTGGAGCATGTGATGGTGCCGTGGCCGGTGCAGAAGTTGTATGTTTTTCAGATTCTTTTGTCTGATTAGATTTCTCTATTTCTTTAGATTTCTGAGAAGGTTGGGCTGGTGGTGGCTTGGGGGGCTCGATGATCTCAATGGTCTTGATAGAGCCGCCACCTTTAGAACAAAGTTTGTCCATAATTCTCTCAGGGCTGCAGCAAACCACCTTAATGACGACTATGTTGGACTTTTCATCGAACCATTGGTCTCTGATTTCTCTTGTTCCCAATCACACAAAACCATCCACTCAGTTAATTTCATTACCAATCGAATAATATCAAATAATATAATTCACCAGAATCTTTTTTAAAAAAAAGGAAGGAACTCAGTAACTCACGAGGGAATTTGTAAAGAACCTTCTTGACCTTCTTGTAACACTTGGCACAATCAAGATCCACCTTCAACTTCATCATAGTTACCTGTTTAATGGATATCGACATCACTAAAAGTCAGGTTCTGCCGTAAAGTGACAACATACACTTGGATTGGACGTTTCTAAAGATCTAATCACGGCAAAAGAAAGAGACAGAAGAACCGGTTTAATCTCTGACACACAAAAGTTAAGAAAGAAACATAGATTCTTCTTATAACTTTATTTAATACGATCGAATTTCTTTTTAATCCACACAAAACATATATATCCCATATATACAAAAACCTAACAATATAATAACAGAAAACAAGAAATGAGCAGAAAAATAAGTATCAAAAGCTCCCACAAGATGTAAACTCAAAGACCCAAACAACTTTCTCTGTCTACCGAAAGAAGAACAAAACAAGAAGATAAAATGAAACGAAGAAAGACCTTTTTCTTGCCCTTCTCGGCCATGGCTTTAGCACGGAGAGCTGAGTTCTGACGGCGGCTTAGAGTCTACTGGTGATTAGTGTAGCTTTTTATAACACACACTCAAACCTTACTCAACCAATGATATGCTGCACGCGTATGCAGTTAGCAATTAGCAACTTGGCATTCTTTATTTGATCAAAAACTTTATCATTTATTTTTTGCTCGTAAAAGGAAAAAAACTCTTTTTACATCTCTAGCTTTGAGAATTGCCATTAATATGGGTAGATATAAATAGAATATCAAAGTTTTTGGAAATATTTGTGATCCCTCTGTTTCATCCGAATAATCAACTATCCTATCTGATTCGATTTATGGCTTCCCGAATATTTAGTATCCGGATCCAATTTTTTTTAAACGGATCTTGTTCGATTCGTACAAATAAAATAAAATAAAATAAAAATCCAGAAATAACATAGAACAAAAATATTTTTTAAAAAAATAAAAGTTGTTTAATTTTAAAACTCTAATAACTAAAATAATAAATTTAATAGATACATATATTGTAAAACTTACGAATATATATATATATATATATATATATATATATATATATATAATTGTTTTTAAATATATGTGTATATATATGCATATAACGAATCGAATATGATATCCGTTCCAAAAAATATTAGTATTTGTGATTTACTTTATTTCTTACAAAGATTGCATATTAGTATTTGTTTTACTTTGTACAATTACGGGTATTCGGACGTTTTGGTTTAAATTGAAATGGATAACGAATTAGAACAAAATTTACGGATATTTTCCCCAGCCCTATTAATAAATCTTTCTTGTGTTTTCTTTTGCCATTTAATATTTACTTCTGTTTCTTTTTAGTTTAGTTAGATTTATTAACATGAAAAGCTAAAATAAAAGTATTAAGCCGGCGGCTATTTCAACCATTTGCTCCTTCAACGCAACTCCTTGTTTCTTTTATTTTATGTTCTTTGGAGATCTGTAATTGTTTCTCCAGCACCACTAACCACTAATCCAACTACTCCAACTTCTACAATACATCACATGCTTTGTAATCATCTGATAAACACTAAGAATACTGATAAAGCATTGAAAAGAATATTCTTAAACCCTAGATGATTCTGCTACATCAATTGATATAACATCCTTTTAACTCATCTGACATTAGTCACATTTTATTTCTAGTATTTTTATAATTGATATGAGATAATCTGTTTTAACTCATCGCATATTCATTTTAAGTTTTGCATTTTTATAATCGATATGAGATAGTCACATTGGGTTAGTTAATTTCATTAATCACCCTATAGTTTAAATTTGGTTACCAATTACCCCCACATCCCACATTTGGTCACACTCAATTCAATGGTAGACATATATATCATAGTAATACTCGAAATTCTCATATGCAGATTTTTTAAGGGGATTTTGAACTAGTTTTTTAAACAGAGAAGTTGTTATGTGGTTTACATTTATGTTCCACCAATTGAGTTTCTTTTCGGCAAAGAGGTCCCTTGCCTTAGCTTGATATGCATAAATAGGCCGCTAATAACAAGGAGATCAATGTAATACTATTTCATTTTATTGAGATTCTTTTGGCTATATCAAATTTCAAAGTTGTACAGGAAAATACTACCGTCCGAAAAGTTTCTTTCGTCAAACCTCTCACACGATGGATATTTCAGAATTAAAATATGTCAAAGACCCTTGGTCTTAACACCCTTAGTATCCCTGTGCAAAAAAATTATTGAACGAACTGCTTTTAAACGGAAGGTGTTAATGATGAGGTAAATACCTCCCAGCCGGGCGTGGGTGGATCCCCGAAGAGAAATATTTTGTTGTTGAATATGTGAGAAGAGCTTGCTGGTGTATGTAATATGTTTGTTTATTTGTATGGAGAGTGGAAATGGGATTATGATGATGAAAATCAAAAGATGAAATTTGTTTCAAACTACTCCCCCTAATCCCCTATATATTAAAAGAGAAGCATTACAACATATTTTTGTAGCCACATGTCATCACCACAATCATTCTTAGAATCCTTAGAAAAATATGTTGGTTCATATAAATATATAATAAGCTTTTTATTAAACTAGCCATAAATTAATCATAAATGTTTTTCATTGTTTCCTTAAATAAAAATCACGGAATTACCTAATGTGGCTAAAGTATATATGACAATTAATGATTTTGAATAATAAAGATTTGATAAAAATTAGTATATTCTCTATCAATTTTTAAAAACTTTAACTTATTAAAATAAATTAAACAACTACATTAACTATATAATAAAAATTTAGATTTTTTCACATATGTTATTTTTAAATTTTTATAAACGAATATTAATGACTAAAGTTATTAAAAATCTCACATAGAAATTTTTTGTGATCCATGATTTAAAATTTATGTCATAACAAGATACAAACGATTACGAAATTATATAAGTAGGACGTCTCATTTAATAAATATTATATATATGTATATTAATAGTTTTAAAAAATAAATGATATACCATATAAAATACATAAGTATTTTAATTTCGAATTTGTTTTGAATTTTTTTGATAAACATTTTGAACAATTATTGACAACTTAATATTTAGATTTTAAACTTTGCATTGGTCATGATAGTTTTTAAAATTATAAATTACTAAAACTATTAAACATCCCACAAATTTTTTACTGTTATCATTGATTTAATTTTTTTTATAAATAAATACAAATAATCAAAAATAATATGAGTATAAAATATTTTTTAACAGATGTCAATATTAAAAAGTACTATATATCTATGTTAATACCATTTAAACTATATTTTATGCCATATAAAATAGAAAAAAATGTTTGGCTGGATTAATAAAATCTATTTAAGTATTTGTACCAATTTAATTATATACGTAATAGTTACTAAATTTTTAATTATTCAATATATATTTGTTATTTCATAATATGTAAAAAATATATAATACTTGAAAATAATTTATATATAATATTCATTCCGCGCAAGGCGCATATAGTAATAATAATATAATGTGTCACCTTTCATCAATCAAGAAGCTCACTTCGGCATAAATGGGCCTATTTTAGGCCCGTGTCTTATTATGAAGAAAACGGGCCTTTTGGGCCTGTATATTTCTTGTGACATGGGTGAATGACCTTTGATGGAGATTTGAGTTCGAGATCATCGATTGTGGCTTACGATGGAGAATCATCGCAGGCGAAGCTTGCTTGATGATGATGGTGAAATTGGATTACAGTAGAGAGACGGAAGAAGAATGCCGAAGTGAAGCAGTGCCGATGAGAGCAAGCTCTTCTTGAGGCTCAGCTTTGGAGCGTGGTAGAGAGATTACCTCAAAATTTCAATAAAATTTCAAGAACTGAGACCTGTTTCAATGACCTACCAGGAAAGATTCTTAGGTATCTTATATTGGTCTTGACGAATGCATTAATATACTCTTTATCTCTCTCTCTCTCATTGAAAATGTCAAACTTGTTGATCTAAGTTGTCACCAACCAAGAAAGAGACAGACGACTTATATACACGCCAACGAGCTTGTTGATCCCTTCTCAGCTCTCAGCAGCCAACTACAGCTCTAGATCGTGGTGAAATTGTATTAACTTTTTTTTTTTTATGGAACAAGTCGTGATACCTGAAGCTTTCGTTTTTTACACGCAATCTAGACACAACTCCATAAAGAGTAAAACTTTCCTTCTCTCCAAAGTCAAAGCTGTTCATTTGATGCGTTGATCGGCAAACTTGTGTTCGATTCTTGAATTCTCTTCTCAATGCCTGTTGATATTCAAAAGGAATTAACCATTTTCTGATGTGTTTGTGGTAGGCATGGAAACAGTGAGTTGGAAGGAGAGATGATGATGCAGTGTTTAGATGCATTAAAGCACTTCTCCATTTTTATCTTGACTTGTTGTGATTCTGATCTTCATCACCACTCCAGGGGTCTTCCCAACCCTAAGGATCTTGCTAAAGGCACTGTCTGTATGTATTCTTCTCCCACACTTTTTTTTTCCTTTTTAACTTCACAACCTAAGTCATATTCATATTACCAATTGCAGTTACTGTGAATGAGATTGAAGCTCTTTACGAAATGTTCAAGAGCATCAGCAAAGACGGCCTTATCGACAAGGTATGCCATAAACCATCCTCACTTTCTTCGTCCTATACACTCTCAATTAGGATCCTTTCAAATTATGCAGGAACAGTTTCAGTTGGTACTCTTTAAATCCAACAGAAAGAAGAGCCTTTTTGCTGATAGGGTAAAAAAAAACTTTTTAACTCCCCACATCATCTAGGTTTCCTTGCTGTGAACTCATATTCAAGATTTTGCAGGTGTTTGACTTGTTTGACACCAAGCATACTGGAATCCTTGATTTTGAAACCTTTGCACGTGCCATTTCGGTTTTCCACCCCAAGGCTCGAATGGAGGATAAGCTTGAGTGTAAGTAGTAGAAGAGATCTACCATTTTCCTTAATATTCAACCTTGTCACAGCTCTTTGACATGATCTCTTTGTGCCTCTGCAGTTGCTTTCAAGCTGTATGATCTGAAGCACCAGGGGTTTATAGAGAGACAAGAGGTACAGTTGGTATTATTCTTAGGTAAGTGTTTGTGTGTTTCGTTTCTCTGATCCTCTATTTGATGTGAAGTTGAGGCAAATGATGGTGGCGACTCTAGCTGAATCTGGCATGAATCTTTCTGATGGCGTGATAGAGATCATCATAGACAAGGTGGGCTTTGATTAAATTGATATCCAATGACCATTGAATAGGCTTTTCTTATCGTTATTCTTTGACATGAGGTATTTAAAAAAAAAAACTGATTGGTGTGTGTAGACATTTGAAGAAGCTGATAGTAAAATGGACGGGAAGATTGATAAGGAAGAGTGGCAGAGTCTTGTTCTTCGTCACCCCTCTTTGTTGCAGAACATGACCCTTCAGCATCTCAAGTAAGCGATGCCTCTCTTTCTATACCTTCATCTCTTTTTATTATCTTCTTCGGTGGGGGCTTACACAGTCCTTACATGTTTGTGTATGTGCAGAGACATAACAAAGACGTTTCCCAACTTTGTGTTTTACACTATAGTGACTGACAACCCATCATCTGGATGATCATGAGGATGTGATTTTGTTTTTTTTGTTGGTGCAAGTTGATTCATTTTTTTTTTTTTGGCAAAAGAGATGGTACAATATTGTATGTTGAAAACTTGTTTCTTACTTAACTTCGACTCTAATTCTAATTGTATCTGAAAACTGGCCTTTCTGATTTATTTTAAAGCAATTTTCAAATTGACAAACCTTGGAACCAAAATTAAATAGAAATTAGAACTTAACCGGTTGCCAAAATTAGTTAGAAATTAGTTGGTTTGCTAAAAAAATATGAGATTTTCATCATGGTTGTGGGTCTTGACTCTTTGCTTGATATTCTTAATTTTTTTTTTATCACAATGATATACACTCTTTGTTTGATGTATGCACTTTGTTTAGACTGCGGTTGAGAAAGTTGCATGAAATTGAACAATATGTGTGTTGATTGGCAAGTGTTAAAAGGATAAGACTTGTGCTTTTCCTCTTCAGTAGAATGGAGTGTAATGAACAAGACTGGAACCAAGGCTGTGAGTTAAAACCACCTAAGACGCTATGGAATCAAAAGTGAAACTATGAACAACAAGACAATCTATCTCACAAAATGCAACATGATTAAGCTTAGTTTAAATAACATTTGACAAGTAGATATCTTTTGTTGTATACGATAAAACCCATTTTCTAGTAGATATAAAAGGCAACATTTTTCGTCTCGTCTCGGTCGTTGGAATGATTGACTCTTCAAAATAAATAAGAGAAGAAAAGGACTGTGGTTGGACTCCAGCTCGACACTGTTCTAACGAGGAACTTATATGTAAATCTTTGATTAAATCTAGAATATAATCCTTCACTTTTTTTTCTTTCTCTTTCTCTCAACTGCTTCATCTCTCTCTCACACGGATCTCTTTCCCTCTGCGTAAAGACAAAGATTCATCGCCCCCACTCATGTCTCCCTCTCCCTCTCACCTTCACTAACTCCTCCAGATCTATCCACCAACTCTCCAAATGTGCTTCCTTTTCCCCTTCCTAGTAGCTCAGATGCTGTAGCCGACATCTCTCCGATCTCGAAACCATGGAGAACAACAACCTCCGCTTTCGCAAGATTCCTCGGCAGCCTCTCTCTCTCCCCAAGCTCGAACCTTTGGTATGTATCTCCCCTCCTCGACCTTAAATTGTGTTCCTTTCTCTCTCTCTCTCTCACCTCCTCTTTGGGTCACAGCTCGATGGGAACCTGGAACAGTGGCCGCACTTGAACCAATTGGTTCAGTGCTACGGAACGGAGTGGATTAAGGATGCTAATAAATACGGACACTACGACACTACTCGCCCTGATACTTTCCAAACTCAGATTTTCGAAGGTCCCGACACTGATACTGAGACTGGTAAGAGAAGTGATGATGCATGTCCTTTTTTTTGTTTTTGGTCAAAATCAACTCTCACTGCTGTTTTTTTCTCCTCCAGAGTTCCGTCTTGCTAGTGCTAGGAGTGCTACATTGGATGAGGATGTAGCCTGCGTTTCTGGGACGCCCTTTACTGATTCTGGATCCCCCAAGGTTTCAACTTTTCTTTCTTCTCTGTACAGCTCTTAGTTTCAGTGGCGTGATTTTGTTTTTGTTTGCAGCATTTTGGGCTACCTCCACTCCCTGCTTATGAACCGGCTTTTGACTGGGAAAATGAAAGATCTATGATTTTTGGTCAGAGAACTCCTGAGTCTCCTGCAGCTAGCTATTCCAGGTTTTGTTTTGCTGTACTTGTGATACTCTCTTATTTGTTATTATATTCTTCTGATTTGTTCTTCTCTTCTTTTCACAGTGGTTTAAAGATTTCTGTCAGAGTTTTGTCTCTAGCTTTTCAGTCTGGCTTAGTTGGTGAGGACTTTGATTAGCTGTTTGGGGGATGATAATGTCTATCTCCTGTAATTTTTGTTACTACAACCTCTTAAAGTTCTTTTCTTTTTAAATCCTTCTCTTGCAACCCTGCAGAACCATTTTATGGCTCCATTTCATTGTACAACCAAGAGAGGAAGGAGAAACTCTCTGAGGATTTTTATTTCCACATTTCGCCAACCGAAATGCAGGATGTAAGTCACTGAACTAAGTGAACTGCCTCCTTCTAGCCTTTTCCTTCTTATGATTATGTAAAGTTGGTTTGAGTCTTTCTCGCTCTTTTCTTTGTGAACGTGCTTTCCCTTGCAGGCCAAACCTTCATCTGAAAATCGTGGAGTGTTTTATCTAGATGCCCCATCAGCATCAGTTTGCTTGCTGATTCAATTAGAAAAAACAGCAACCGAGGAGGGAGGCGTTACAACATCCGTCTATTCCCGTAAAGAACCTGTAATTACCCTTATTGTCTCTTGTCTTGCTCATTGTCAATGCTTCGCTCTTAGAGTGTTTTTAGTGACTTAAAGATATTCTGCGGCTTCCTGCTTGCAATGGCATATATCAGCCATCCTCATTGTGTGTTTTGATTATATATTTTGGAGTAGTCATGGTGATAGCTGGATCCTTATATCATGATTGTTAAGTATCCGGTTTTGTAGTAACTCCGTCCTTTGGCCATTTGCGAATCAGGTGCATTTAACTGAAAGGGAAAAGCAAAAGTTGCAGGTATGGTCCCGCATTATGCCTTACCGAGAATCTTTTGCCTGGGCAGTTGTTCCGCTTTTTGATAATAGTATCACCACAAACACTGGCGAATCTGCTTCCCCTAGCAGTCCTCTTGCTCCCAGTATGACTGCGTCAAGTTCCCATGATGGTGTTTTTGAACCCATGGCAAAGATCACATCAGATGGAAAGCAAGGTTCTTCAGGTGGAAGTTCTGTCGTTGTTGAAATATCTAATTTAAACAAAGTTAAGGAGAACTACTCTGAGGAGTCGATTCAGGTAGGATGTTTAATTTTCACAGCCAACACAGTTTTTAAGTCATAGCTTTTTCATGTTCTTTATAATTCCATCTGCATTGCTTTGAACTAGATATAGGGTAAAATAGTTTCATTTTAATCTTGATAGTTTGATCATCCTAGTACGTCTGTTACTTGCTAGGTACCCTTTGATTTGTCTTTCCTTAACTGGACATGTATGTAATCAATTTGTATTGTATACACAATTGATTGACTGCAACCTTTTTACTAAATTCTTTTTCTATATGAAACGAGTCAATTCTGGCAGGGTTTGATAATCACGGCATGGTGCTTAGTTCATGAGTTTTGAGGAAGGGAAGCCCCTCATTTCGTCTTCTTTTTGAAGTGTAGTTAGTGACTGAGTATATTTATTAAATACCTTGGAAGAAAATAAGATTTCTGAGTTGTCTCTTCCTACTCTCACATATAGCATCAGACTGCATACTGCTGCGTTCATTTGAGGAGAAACATATAAAGTGTCGTAAAAATTTGGAGATATTGTTTTTCCTAATATACTATTCTTCTTTGGTTTTTACAGGACCCTAAACGGAAGGTTCATAAACCTGTTAAAGGAGTTCTAAGACTGGAAATTGAGAAACATAGGAATGGACATGGAGACGTTGAAGATCTATCTGAGAATGGGAGTATCAGAAATGAATCTCTTGATCTGACTGACCGCCTCGGTGACCTGACGCTTATGAAGTGTCCCAGTGCTGGTTCCGGTGGACCCCATAACAGTGGTTCCAAGTGGAGTACAGAGGATGTTTCAAAAAACCTAACGAGCTCAAGTGGGAATGTTGACAATTGTTATTATGTAAGTATACCAGCTTTTATCATTCGTTCAACTCATTCCTTGTTCTTCTTCTTTAGCTTCCCTTTATTTTTTATCAACCTGTTTTCTCCTCCTGTCGATCTTTGACCGTGGTTCTACGTTGAAGTAAAACAGTGATCATTCTATTTTCTAACTAGTTATGAAGCTGGAAAGCTGTGTTCTAGTCCTTGCTATAATTGACCAACAATTTGATCTGGTTATCCATCTTCTGGTTCCAGGCTTTTGATTTCTGCTCTACGACAAGAAACGAGCCTTTTCTACATCTCTTCCATTGCCTTTATGTGTATCCCGTAGCTGTTACACTGAGTCGGAAAAGGAATCCCTTTATCCGGGTAGAATTGAGAAAGGATGATACAGATGTCCGAAAACAACCACTGGAGGTAATTGTTTTGATCATCACTAGTCCTGGGCACGATCATGCCTTTTTATCGAGTCTTTATTTGATATTACTTTTGATTTGGCTAGGCAATATATCCAAGAGAGCCTGGTGTGTCACTCCAGAAGTGGGCTCACACACAAGTTGCTGTTGGAGCTAGAGCTGCTAGTTACCATGATGAAATTAAGGTGTCTCTCCCTGCCACCTGGACGCCATCACATCATCTGCTATTCACTTTCTTTCATGTTGATCTCCAGACGAAGCTTGAAGCTCCAAGACCAGTAAGATTTATTTAGAGTTATGTGCTTATTCCTCTTTGATGAATCTGGTCCCTAGTTACTTATTATCTCTTATATTTTTCAGGTAGTTATTGGATATGCATCACTTCCATTATCTACATATATCCAGTAAGTATATGATATTAATCTTCCATATGGTCACTAGAACTTTTTATGTTTTGCTGAAAGAAGGCTTCTCTTTTAGATTTCCTTATAACTGCTAATGGGCGGGCGCGCTTATCATGTGCGCGCAAAAATGCTAGTATACAAACCAAAACGAAATTGAAACATGCAATAAATCATTGATGTCAAACTTATCTGGACAACTGGATTAGGCTATTTGTGCTTTCAGTAATAACAAGCTGGGAGAAGTGTATGCCTTGGTTTAGTAAATTCTTTCTTTTACTGATAATTTCTTTGATCATTAATGCAGCTCACGGTCTGACATTTCTCTTCCGGTTATGAGAGAACTGGTTCCCCATTATCTTCAAGAGACCACCAAGGTATGCTGTCATCATATGCTTTCATCATTGATTTATATATATTTTCTGGGTGCTTAGCTAATGATTACTAGTCAAATCCACATGAATGTCTGAGAAAGTTGGGAAAGGGACTATGAAAATTGTTCATAGATGAAATAACGGTAACGAACAAAAAGGCTAGACTGTCAAGAAGGCGTAGTTACCTTAAGCAAAACAAACCATTATGATATTAATTAAAGTATACTCTGCCACCACATTGTGTGTAATTTGGTCTAAGTTTAGAGATAGTGGTAGGTGAACCTGTTAATCAGATCTTGATTTTGACCTTGGTATAACTAGTGAGATAATTCTATTCTTAGTGTCCTTTTATTATTTCTAATCACACTGAATTGTGTAGTATAATCTTATATCTTGATCAATACAACACTATTTCGAACATAATGTTTACGATGATACTGTCTGATATTCACAGGAGAGATTAGATTATTTGGAAGATGGCAAGAGTATTTTTAAGTTGCGACTGAGACTTTGTTCATCGCTTTATCCCACCAACGAACGTGTCAGGGATTTCTGTCTAGAATATGATAGACATACCCTCCGAACAAGCCCTCCCTGGGGTTCAGAACTGTTGCAGGTAGTCACATTAACTCTTGTCTCATTTGATTTATTTTCTCCACTGGTCTAGTAACATGCTCTTTATCTTTCTCCCAAGGCAATTAACAGTTTGAAGCACGTTGACTCCACTGCCCTGCTTCAGTTTCTCTACCCAATTCTTAACATGCTCCTTCATCTTATTGGCAATGGTGGAGAAACTCTTCAGGTATGTCAGCTAAAAGCTTCTGATTCCTTTACCACATATTTGTGATATAAGCACTGGTAGATCGTATTTCTGTTGTCCATGTGAATTTTTTTTTACATCATTTACCACTCAATATGCACCATCCTGTATTTGCTTCAGGTCGCAGCATTCAGAGCCATGGTGGATATTTTAACTCGGTATGCAATTTACTGTATTTCACTCAACTGGGTTTAATCTAGTTTAATACGATTTGTCAAAGGACTTGTCGAGTTGGATCATATAATTGTTTACCAATAGAACTTAATCTCAAAGGATCATAGAAACTATTAACAAAACTGTTGTATAAAGAAGGGTTTTAGGTTTAGCTAAATAAATAAAGAACGCTATGCCACAATGTCATTGGTGTACGATTTTGGATTGTCAACCGTCACTTCAGTTGCAATCAATGTGTATGAGTAGACACAGTAAATGTACAACATGCCCGCTTGTTCCTTCTATTGTTCTCTGTACCATTTTTTTCAATTATAAGCCGGTGTACAAAAACACAAGTTTGTAACGTCCTTTTGCTTAATAGATCTTTCAATTTGGTTTAACAGGGTCCAGCAGGTGTCGTTTGATGATGCTGACCGAAATCGTTTTCTGGTCACCTATGTTGATTATTCTTTTGATGATTTTGGAGGCAATCATCCACCGGTTTATCCTGGATTATCAACTGTGTGGGGAAGTTTAGCTAGAAGCAAGGTATAAAGTGCCCACATTGTGATGAAACGACTAGCTTATCTTTGTTCTAATGTGATGTACATTCCTTAGACCTATCACTCATCCCAACGATAATAAAGCATAACTCCATCTCTCCTATTCGTGCAGCTATATGCTGTGAATTTCTTATTTTATTTTTAACTGGTTGATGAACACTATGACTTGTACAGGCTAAAGGTTACCGGGTTGGACCTGTATATGACGATGTTTTATCAATGGCGTGGTTTTTCCTCGAGTTAATTGTTAAATCAATGGCATTGGAGCAGGCACGTCTTTTTTATCACAATCTACCTTCAGGTATTTCTGCGGTATCCCGTTTCATTTTTTCCATAGAGTGTTCTTTGTTAAGCTCTCATGCAATGCTGTTTTAGGAATTGGCCTCTCCAAATAATAACTAAAAAACTGCATACCTAAATTCATAAAGAACCTGATGACCTGTAATATGGGTGATTGTCTAGAACTCAATGACTAAGGACGCTAGTAACTTATTTGTACTAAAATGACGCATATTTATGATAACATAAAAGAAAGAAAAAAAGTTAAGAGTTACCCTTGGATACAGATTGCTAGCTTTCTAAATCTTAATGCCTTCTTTTCATTATTGTAGGCGAGGATGTTCCACCCATGCAGCTCAAAGAAAGTGTCTTTCGATGTATCATGCAATTGTTTGATTGTCTTTTAACTGAAGTTCATGAACGTTGTAAAAAGGGTCTAAGCTTGGCAAAACGTCTGAACAGCAGTTTGGCCTTTTTCTGCTATGATCTTCTATACATCATTGAGCCCTGCCAGGTCTATGAATTGGTATGTTTTGTTCAGACTATCGTACGTGGTATCAACGCTTGCATTAATACTAAACTGCATTTGAGTTTCTCTGGAAGTCTCCTGAAGATTTTATTTTTGGTTGAGTTCAAGCATGAGGATGGTTTCATGCGTTATTCTGTCATAAAAGTTTCGTTTTGATCTGATAAATGATTTTTTACTGGTTACGGTTACTAGAAGCGAATTAATTGATCATGTGCATGTGTATTGTTTTCAAGGCCATATCTTTGCTATCAGCTGTTAGTAGTTTAGGACGTGGGAATAATCTAGGTCTTCAGTTACTTTTGATAGTGATAAATTTAAATGTCCTTCTCTCACTCAACAGGTATCGTTGTACATGGACAAGTTTTCTGGTGTTTGTCAATCTATCCTACACGAGTGCAAGCTGACATTTTTGCAAATTATCTCCGATCATGATCTCTTTGTAGAAATGCCTGGCAGAGACCCATCAGACAGGTACTCTCCCATTCACATATTTATTCATTTTGGCATTTTCAAACATTTGCACTTTATTACATACATTGGAAGGAGGGAGAAAAGAAATTTGCTGAGCTAACTCTATTTATATGTTCTAGGAACTATTTATCATCCATCTTAATACAGGAGCTATTTCTCTCCCTGGACCATGATGAGCTGCCTCTGCGGGCAAAGGTATGTTTGGTTCTAGGTGTTGTAGGTATGAGATACTTATGATGTAAGAAGTTTACATTGTAATTCGGATTCCTTTTTGGTATCCTTGCAGGGTGCAAGAATTTTAGTGATCCTCTTATGCAAGCATGAATTTGATGCTCGGTACCAGAAAGCCGAAGATAAGCTGTATATTGCACAACTATATTTTCCTTTTGTGGGGCAGGTATGTCATGATGGCTTGAAAAATAATCACGCACAAAATCATTCATTTACGTAGTTAAAAGAAATGCTTCTTTAGTCCACTTTTGCTTTGAAAGGTTTCTTGATCAATTATCGTCATAAGCATTCGTTATTACTGGAATGTAAAATATA
Organism: Brassica napus; assembly: GCF_020379485.1. NCBI lineage: Eukaryota > Viridiplantae > Streptophyta > Magnoliopsida > Brassicales > Brassicaceae > Brassica > Brassica napus. Next base: position 10,978,270 of record NC_063434.1, read on the forward strand.
TGTGTAAAGGAATAAAATGGTGTGGCAATCACAAGCTTTATATTGATTTCTGTGTCATACGATCATAGCTAAAGTCAGCTGATATATTCGGCTGACAATTTATGTTTTATTTTCTTCCTTTTGCAGATTTTAGATGAAATGCCTGTTTTCTATAACCTAAATGCTACTGAAAAGCGTGAGGTTTTAATCGGCGTGTTGCAAATCGTTCGAAATCTGGATGACACATCACTTGTCAAGGCATGGCAGCAGAGCATTGCTCGTACAAGATTGTATTTCAAACTCATGGAAGAATGCCTAATACTATTTGAGGTTCATTTCCTAAAACTTTGGAAACGACTCGACTCTTTTTGTAACCTTAGGAAACTGTTATACTGGTGGTCTATGGTGTCTTGATAAAGTTATCTGTCATGCTCTGAATTTTTGTCTTTTGTTGGAGAAAGTTTGACTTCATCTTCATCTATTTGTGTGGATGTGGTAGAATGATATGGGGACTGTTTACTAACTAGTAGCACTTAATTGTATTATCCACAAATTTATATAGTTTTTATACACACAATGTTTGACTCCTATGGCGATTGATAATCTTGAATTATTAAACTTTCAGCACAAGAAAGCTGCTGATAGCATCCTCGGGGGAAACAATTCTCGCGGGCCTGTTAATGAAGGAGCTGGATCACCAAAGTACTCCGAGCGACTCTCTCCTGCTATCAACAATTATCTGTCAGAGGCATCCCGCCAAGAAGTCAGGGTGAGTTGCTGAATTTATTTTGTGTGTTCACTCCTCTCATCTACTTTCTGGTAAAGACCAACCAGTTCAATTAGAATTCCTTAACATTCTTCTGGTAGACTTCTTAAAACTAAGTTAGAAACTCGTCTGCTTTTTTTTTTTTGCTTATCTTAAGTTAAACCAAGGGAAGGCTCACGTTTCTTCTGACATTTTACTGCAGCTAGAGGGAACACCTGATAATGGGTATTTGTGGCAGAGAGTTAATTCTCAGTTGGCCTCCCCTAGCCAACCTTATTCTCTAAGAGAAGCTTTAGCTCAAGCACAATCTTCGCGGATTGGAGCTTCAGCCCAGGCGTTAAGAGAATCACTACACCCTATTTTGAGGCAAAAACTGGTATATTTCTCTGTAGTCTTCACGCCTTCTCCTTAATTTTACTCATCTTTTTTTTGCTGGCATAATCTTCAATGAGCTATTATACTAATTGCATTCACACTGACCAGGAACTATGGGAAGAGAATGTAAGTGCCACTGTTAGCCTCCAGGTTCTGGAGATCACTGAGAAATTTTCATCAATGGCAGCCTCTCATAACATTGCTACGGACTATGGCAAATTAGACTGCATTACTACAATATTGACGAGTTTCTTCTCCCGGAACCAGTCTTTAGCCTTCTGGAAAGCCTTCTTTCCTATTTTCAACAGAATCTTTGATCTTCACGGGGCAACACTGATGGCAAGGGAAAATGATCGCTTCTTAAAACAGATAGCCTTCCATCTTCTCCGGCTTGCTGTTTACCGAAATGACAGTGTCAGGAAAAGAGCCGTTATTGGTCTTCAAATACTAGTCAAGGTGAGACATCGAGCTTCATGTAAAGACTTCTCAGTTTCTTGCTATCAGGCTTGAGTTCAATTGCTTTGTTCTTGCAGAGCTCGCTATATTTTATGCAGACTGCTAGGCTGAGGGCTTTGCTGACCATTACACTGTCAGAACTCATGTCGGATGTCCAAGTAACACATATGAAAACAGATAATACATTGGAAGAGAGTGGAGAGGCAAGGCGGCTTCAACTGTCATTAAGCGAAATGGCTGATGAAGCTAAGAGTGTCACTCTATTGAGGGAGTGTGGTCTTCCTGATGATACTCTGTTGGTGATTCCCGAGAAATTTACAGAAAACCGCTGGTCTTGGGCTCAAGTGAAACAACTTTCTGACAGCCTTGTTCTTGCTCTAGATGCGAGCCTGGGGCACGCCCTTTTGGTATGGTTTCTAATCAACTTGGCATTTTATAAAGATATCCTTTCTCGTTTTAGTGATGGAAGGAATGTCTTCTGCTTGTCTTGTCACCTGTATTAGAGGACTTGATTGCTAAACTGGCCCTTGCCTTGTTATTATATGGTGGATTTTTGTATTTTTATCGTTCATGAAACTGATAGGTGTATAAGGTAATACAGGATTCAATTTCCTGTGTGTGTAAAATAGAACTTATAGTGTGTTCGAGATATCTGCATCTTGTGTCATGATCTGTGGTCCCATTCTTAATAAGAAGATAATTTTATGCTTATAGAGAGTTAATTCCTGCCCTTTTGAATTTTTAATCTGGTTTAGAGTTTAGGGTTAAAATTTTAGCGAGCTCCCTAATAGGGGAGTTATTCTGTGAATGAGTGTGAACGTCAAAATTCTGTTTATTTACAGGGATCTGTGATGGCTATGGATCGATATGCTGCAGCAGAGAGCTTCTACAAACTTGGAATGGCATTTGCTCCTGTTCCAGATCTTCACATAATGTGGTTGCTGCACCTATGTGATGCCCACCAGGAAATGCAGTCCTGGGCTGAAGCTGCACAGTGTGCTGTGGCGGTTGCAGGTGTGATTATGCAGGTAATAGCTCTTAGATGCAGCAGTAAATCATCTCTGCAGTCTGATTGGCATTCAAGTCTTCATTCTACTAAACACTACTACTTGAACTTATATACATGTGTAGGCCTTGGTGGCTAGAAATGACGGTGTCTGGAGCAAAGATCACGTGTCTGCCTTGCGTAAAATTTGCCCCATGGTAAGTGGCGAGTTTACGACAGAGGCATCCGCAGCTGAAGTAGAGGGTTACGGTGCTTCAAAGCTAACAGTTGATTCTGCCGTCAAGTATCTACAGCTTGCAAATAAGCTTTTCTCACAAGCTGAGCTCTACCATTTCTGTGCAAGCATTTTGGAGCTTGTTATCCCAGTTTACAAGAGCAGGAAGGCTTATGGGCAGTTGGCTAAGTGTCACACGCTACTTACTAACATATACGAGTCCATTCTTGACCAAGAATCAAACCCTATCCCTTTCATTGACGCCACGTATTACCGTGTGGGATTCTACGGGGAGAAGTTTGGGAAGCTGGACAGGAAAGAATATGTATACCGTGAACCACGAGATGTGCGGCTTGGAGATATAATGGAAAAGCTGAGCCATATATACGAATCAAGGATGGACAGCAATCATATACTGCACATCATTCCAGATTCGAGACAAGTGAAGGCAGAAGAGTTGCAAGCAGGAGCGTGCTACCTGCAGATTACTGCTGTTGATGCAGTCATGGAAGATGAGGATCTTGGGAGCAGAAGAGAGAGGATATTCTCTCTTTCAACTGGAAGTGTTCGAGCACGAGTCTTTGACCGGTTCTTGTTTGATACACCGTTTACAAAGAACGGTAAGACGCAAGGTGGATTAGAAGATCAATGGAAGAGAAGAACAGTGCTGCAGACGGAAGGATCATTCCCTGCTCTTGTGAATAGACTGTTGGTTACCAAATCCGAATCCCTTGAATTCTCGCCGGTGGAGAACGCAATTGGAATGATTGAAACCAGAACAACCGCTCTTAGAAACGAGCTAGAGGAGCCTCGTAGCTCGGACGGGGATCACTTACCACGGCTTCAGAGTCTACAGAGGATTCTCCAAGGAAGTGTTGCAGTGCAGGTGTGTACATATTGTTATCTTTGTTATTGTGTGGAAATGAAATGCTCATTATCCCTTCTATGGAAACAATGCAGGTCAACAGTGGGGTCTTGAGTGTTTGCACAGCCTTCTTATCTGGTGAGCCTGCAACGAGATTGCGTTCGCAAGAACTGCAGCAACTTATCGCAGCACTTCTTGAATTCATGGCGGTTTGCAAGCGAGCCATAAGGGTTCACTTCAGATTAATCGGAGAAGAAGACCAAGAGTTCCATACTCAGCTCGTCAATGGATTTCAATCTCTCACGGCAGAGCTCTCCCATTACATTCCTGCTATCTTGTCCGAACTTTAGTGTAATCTTTGTAATTTTTGTCAGTGTTTACTACGAGTTTGTGTGTTTTATTTCCACTATTTGGTTTTGTTTAACTGCCTTTCGATAGCTTTGTTTGTCTATCTTTAAAGAAAAAAAACACATACGCTTCGGATTACTTCCAATCATCTGTTCTCGTGGCGTACTTTAATTAAATGGTTACACATGTCTGAACAAAATACAACACATCATAAACCATTCAAAAACCACTTCTGAACTGACAACACCATGCTAAGAATGATAAGTAACATTAAGCTATAAAAATATCACGTCTAACATCCTATAGACCAATTTTTTTCACATGTTGAGAGGAGTCTCTTGAAAAAGAAATGTTGAAACCTGTTGAATGAGAGGCATTATCACTTTTTTCAAATCTCAGTCAATACAAAAAAAAAAGTATTTACCAAAGGTTTTTTGGTTGCCAAGTACACCATTTAGCGCAATTCCCCAAAAATTCATCAATCTAATCTTCGATGATTAAAAAAAAAGAAAAATCTTCAATACAACTGGTACGTTTTGTAACTTTTTCAAATTGATAGTATGTTCACAAAACAAATTGATTGTCTGAGGGTATATTTGCAAATTTCGATAGCTGACTTTCTTACGCAAGTCCGATCATGTTGTAGTCGAATCCCAAAAGAAAAGATCACACCATCTCCAATCTCCATGGAAACAGCGTCGAGAGTCGAAGCAGTTACCAAAGGCGGCTTGCCTGTAGTCCCTTCCCAGTACATCCAACCACCGGAAGCTCGCCCCAACCTCCACCACGCCGGCGACGCTGCTCCAATCCCAACCATCGACCTCTCTAACTCCGATTCCGCAAAAGAATCCATCGGCGAAGCTTGCCGCAACTGGGGAGCCTTCCACGTGGTCAACCATGGCGTCCCCATCCATCTCCTCGATCGAATGAAGGCTCTAGGCCTATCCTTCTTCCAAGACTGTCCGTTGGAAGACAAGCTCCAATACGCCTGCGACTCAACCTCCGCGGCCTCCGAAGGTTACGGAAGCCGTATGCTCCTCGGAGCCGAAGGCGACGTCGTTTTGGATTGGAGAGATTACTTCGATCACCACACGTTCCCTCTCTCTCGCCGCAACCCCTCTCATTGGCCGTTACGTCCTCCTGACTACAGGTTCCTCCTTTTTTTCCTTTACTTATGAAAAAACACGCCGCACCGCCGTTAATAGTAACAATATATATCTATATATTTTTGTTACCATTGGGACTCCTAATGTTTTTTTAATTGATTTGGGGGTTAGACAAGTAGTGGAAGAGTATGGTAACGAGATGAAGAAACTAGCTCAAAAGCTGTTGGGGATAATCTCAGAGAGCTTGAGTCTTCCATGCTCATCTATAGAGGAAGCTGTTGGAGAAATCTATCAGAACATTACCATGAGTTATTACCCTCCTTGTCCTCAGCCTGAGCTTACTCTTGGTCTCCAGTCACATTCAGACATGGGTGCCATCACTCTCTTGATTCAAGATGATGTTGGTGGTCTTCAGCTTTACAAGGATGATCACTGGCTCACTGTTCCTCCTATCTCCCATGCCATTCTTGTTCTTATAGCCGATCAAACCGAGGTTGTTTCTATGTAATGTTTTCTCATATAAGCTAAGTAAGAAGCTCTGATCGTGCTTGGTCCTTTATTACAGATCATAACTAATGGCGTTTACAAAAGTGCTCAACATAGAGCAGTGACTAATGCGAACAGGGCGAGGTTATCTGTTGCAACGTTTCATGATCCTTCTAAGACGGCAAGGATAGCACCAGCTTCTCACCTTATTGGCCAACACACCAAACCGGCTTACAAGGAAGTTGTGTATGGCCAATATGTTTCTTCTTGGTACTCAAAGGGTCCTGAGGGTAAACGAAACCTGGATGCTCTCCTTTGCTAAATCTTATATCTTCAAACTTTGTTTAATGGCTATCTTTTTATTCTGTCTCAACTTGTGTTACCCACTGTTTTTCTCAAGTTTATGCTTAATGTTGCATCTGTAGACAACCTAAATTGCCAAGACGCAAAGTTGGTTCACGATAATATGTCATACACAAAGCTGGAAGCTGTAAGTTGAAATGGCTTCATCTCTTGGATTTATTCTTTACACATTCCGTGAATGAACACACAGAGTACTTATGTCAATGAAAATAGTAGAGAGATATGAGTTCTGTCTTCAGCTTTATAAGGATGATCAGCGAGGGTTTGTTTTCTCTTTTGCCTGAAACACTGCATCGAAGAGCCAGAGCTACGATGGAGTATTTTGCAAAAGTAAATTTTGCCACAACCTTTTTTTTTTGTACTCTATGCTTTAGCGCATCTATCTCGGCCAAGTAAATCAATTCTGCGTTTCTTTCTACAAAAGAGTAATAACAGATTATCAAATCAAGAATATATTAACACAGAGATGTTCGATAGCTCAAGAACACTGAGGAAGATCTTGTTACAAGCTTTCGAATGTTCCATTACCAAGACAAATAGCACATTCAGAAGAACAACCATGGTAGATTCAAAACCCCGCTATAATTTCAATAAAAATCAACCGGTACAAATGTCAACCGTACCAACGGTCGAACCACAATCCAGACCGCTTTTGCTATTTTATACCGCTCAAATCGCAAAGTACGTTTCGCTTACTTCCACCAAACTAGGGCTGTTCAATATGGTAAAACCGAACCGTACCGAACCGAACCGAAATAGACAATATGGTTTGGTTTTGGTATATACCATATAAACCGAATGGATATAATTTTATAAAAACCGTAGGATTTGGATATGGTTTGGTATATAACCGATTAAACCGAATAAACCGAACAAAACCGATTAAAAGTAGAAACATGTAAATATGTATCTATTTTATAACAATACATGAAAATCTATTTGTTACATAAGTTAAATTTGTGTTAATAACTATTACCATAATTTTATAGTAATAAAAAACTTTAATTTGTAAAACGTTTGAACTATAACTAAATAACAATACATCGTAATTCATACATCTTATTTTCTAAGTTTTTTTTTATTTTTTTTTATTTATTTTAGTCTTCACTAAATTAATATGAAGATTATAAATTTGATAGACAATAATTAATGGAAAATTTTCAATTGAAAAAGTATAACTTTAATGAACACTAAATATGGAAGAGTGAAAAAACTTTTCTTTCGTGTTTCTATTTTGTTTCATATTTTTATTTTCAAAATTTCAAGTTTTGATTTTAGTTATAGATTTGATTATTTTATTTGATGGTAGAGGCATTTTTACTTTTTTGTTCATTTATTTGAACATGTAATATATTTTTAATAAATGACTATATTGACAATATGACTCTAAAATTCATATAATATGATCTCAAACAAAATAATTATGTCTTTTAGTATAAAACCGAATAAACCAAAAACCGACGGTATATAAACCGAACCGAACCGAAGTAAATATGGATTTAAAATGATAGTTATATTTTACTAACCGAAATATCAAAACCGAAAAAAACCGAACCGAAACCAAACCGATATCCGGATTGAACACCCCTACAGCAAACCACCATTGATCTCATCTCCAATTCACAAATCCAATTTCTCTAGGGTTTAATTTCTTCGACTTGATTTGCCTCTCCATCCGAATTTCCCCAAATTCGTCAAGCTGGATAGGCACCGAGGGGATCGCCACGAGAGTGGCGCTTACGACGATTCCTACCGTAACCACCGAGCTCACCCCAGAGCTCCCCCTCGTCTCTCAGATTCACCCTCCATGTCACGTTTCGACGAGGATGACGAAGCTTTCACCCGCCGTCGTCGCCGTGGAAACAGCCCTAGCAATTATCAAGTTGGAATTGGGGGCGGAGGAGGTGGCGATCGACGCTGGGAAGATGACAGCCCTACGGATCGTAATGTTCACAGAGAAGGTGTTGGAGGAGGAAGTTTCCAGCCGATGAACGCTCCTCAAGGTAGAGTAGATTTTCAGCAGATGGGTTATGGCTTCGGCGGAGGTTTTCCGCCGATGAGTCGCGACGGAGGATTTCGGCCTAACGTGCCAGTGAATTTTCCGCCATCGGAAAGTCCAGATGCAGGGGGATATTCCGGCGGCAGGGGATTTCAATCAACGGGGCCTGATTACTCTGTGAGATTGACTTCACCGCCGATCCAGCAGCCTCTTTCCGGTCAGAAGAGAGGCCGTCCTCTCTCGGAGCAGAGTAGCTTTACTGGAACTGGTAAGCTTGGGCTCACTCTACTGTAATGTTATGTAATCGAGTTGTTAAGAGTTAAAGGTGGTTCATTTATACTTGTATGTGATAATCAGAGCTATTTCCAAACTAAATCAGGATCATTCGTTTTGCAGATTTTACTGATCGTAGCAGTATGGTGAAGCTTTTTGTTGGCTCTGTACCAAGGACAGCTACGGAAGAAGAAGTGAGTTCATCTTTATTAATGTTCCTAATTTCTTCTCGTTCATACCTAAGCCGTTCTTGTTTATCTTTTGGTTTTCATAGGTCCGTCCCTTTTTCGAACAACACGGAAATGTTCTTGAGGTTGCTTTTATCAAGGACAAGAGAACAGGGCAGCAGCAAGGTATGTTTATCTCCATTTTACTAGGAATCAGTCGTGATTTATGCTCTTAAAATTTTCAGGTCTCCTGAAAAGGCTGATGGGAAGCAACCCCAGTCTCATCATTGGCCTCCATTAGTTTTCAACAATTTTCGGGCTTTTGCTTATGCTAGCGAGCGTCTTATCTGTGTTCGTTTGGCACAGAAGAAGGCTGCCTGTGTAGTTTACTAAGAAAGGGTTTTTGTATTGACCTTGGTTAAATAGTTTTTGCGACTTGTGTCTATCCTAGAACCTTAGTTGTGTTTGAACAGTGTAGCAGACTTTATCATGTTTTAGAGTTGGAGTTAATGTACATAAAATTGAACAGATGTTTGACTGTTGCCTTTAAAGAACATTGTTTTTTCCTTTCCTATTGAATTCAGTATCTCTTTACTCTTCCTTTCGATGAATGAAAATGGTGTGTATGGTCTTGCATGGATGAATGTATTTTACTTGGTAGTCTTACAAGGTTCATAAAATGGTTTGATTGATAAACCACCCCTGCTGGTCAATATTTGGCAGTTTCTTAGTGATTATATCATGTTGGATGTTTTGTTTCTTCAGTCTCTTTAATATCAACTTTGGATGTACCGTCTCTATTGGTTGATGATGAAATTATTTTACCATTTTGGATGCTTGATGCCTTAAATTTAATGAATGATCTTTCCTTTTTTTTTCTTATTGTGGATGGCCGAGGAACTATAATGAATGTTCTCTTCACTTTTTTTGAATGGCCTGGGATGTGGACTTGTTGTATGTTCTTCCCTCTTTATTGCTTGGACGGCTTGTGATGTGATATACTCTCTTTAGTCATTGATGAATGACTGTTTCGTTGAGTAGCTCTATTGTTCTGTATGCTAACACTGCTGATCTACATTATGTGGAAGAGATCATATGTCTAATGATTTTTTTTTTCTATGTACCTTTCACCAACCAAGCTCAAAAGCTTGGTTTCAGTTTTTAGTGGTCTTATTCTATATATTGAGATTGCTCTTGAACAATTCCATCAAAGTTCTGTCTTTATGATGCAAGTGTGAAGAATTACTAGATGATGAGTGATGTATTATTTAATAATTCGGGACTTTCCAAGAAGTTATTGTACGGTGACATAAAAGCTTTTACTCATCCCGTTATCACGGTTTGACTGTAGTAGATTTGACACATTCCTTGGTTTGAAATGTTAGATGGTGCTAAGATATGGAAGGCAACGATTATTATAATTTCTTAGAAATACGTCTTAGCTTTCACTCGCTCTCATTGCTTCGATCAGCATCAGTATGAGCCGCCTTAGTATGTATTTAGTGAAGCAAGTGTCATTCTTCTCTATATGCAACTATTACCTATGAATTGACGTTGGGTTGTGGTTATGTTTCTCAGAACTGTAATTCTTTTTGTGAATGTCGTCAAATGTGTGGTGTATGGTGTATGGTGACGAAAATGTGATGTATGGCTCTAGTTTTAATTATATCATCTGTTACTTAGCAGTGATTGAGAACTTTTAACTTGTAATTTTATCTAATTTTTTTTTGCAGTGATTGGATCTTTTTGCGTAATATATATTTTATTTGCAAATACCGACTGTGTTCTTTTTAAATATTTTAAAGGCATATGCTTTATTTGAAGACATTAGTTTATTATTCTCTCCATCAAATCTACTCCAGTAATCTAAGTTGAGGCTGTCAGGACATGTCTTATGATTTTCGTACTGAAACTTATGTGCTTTCAATGTTGTCGTGGCTTGTACATTTGTAAAGAAACTATTTACTAGTACCTCTTGATGTTTGATGGAGGGACAAGTGGAACCTTGAACAGAAGCTTATGTAGCAGTCTTTAATGCAGGCTGTTGTTTTGTAAAATATGCAACTTCTGAAGATGCGGATAGGGCCATTAGAGCATTGCACAATCAGATCACTCTTCCTGGGGTAACTACCATTGATGCATTCTCTTAGCAAGGACGGGAAAATACAGGTTAACTCATCTTTTACAATTTGCTGATTCCCAGGGAACTGGCCTTGTTCAAGTTCGATATGCTGATGGGGAGAGAGAACGCATAGGTAATCAACTTTCGCGCCATATTATCTGAATCTGGCCTTCATTGTCTGGTATACATAGGGTGACCATACGCTGTACAAATTCAAATTACGAGAATTGAGATTGTGGGAAACTATATGAATCTTAAGGAAGTGGATCCTTTTTTCTGTGGTCCTTGCCTCACTCTCAAGTATTAACTGATTGAATTTACTTCTTCTGAAGGTGCGGTAGAGTTTAAGCTTTTTGTTGGTTCCTTAAACAAGCAAGCCACTGAAAACGAGGTTGAGGAGGTATGTCTCATATCCTACTTTTTGATGGAAAGTAGTTACTTATGTCTGATTTACAAAGAGGGAGGCGTTCTAAATTTAGATATTACAGTATCCCCTGTCGCCTCAGCCGGTAATTTTAGTGATTATATGACAATTTAGTAGTCCTCTTGGAAGGGTCAGCGGCTTGAAATTTTGTGTCAACTATTCGAGCGCTTACACATTTTACTAACTGAGTGATCTCTTCTTTCAAATGGACTGACTGAGTGATCTCTTCTTCCAAATGGATGTAACTTTTTTGGCTGTCAGCTTTCTTTTCTCAGTAAATATGATGATGATGTGAACGGCTACTTTGTCCTGTTGTTGCTTTAACAGCTCTTTTTGCAATTTGGTCGCGTGGAGGATGTCTATCTCATGCGTGATGAATATAGACAGAGTCGTGGTATGTCTGGTAACTGCTACTAGATTTTATAAATTGTTTGATGGTGTTGATATGGTCAAACTGTTTTTGACACTCATTTAGGATGCGGGTTTGTTAAATATTCAAGCAAAGAGACGGCCATGGCAGCTATCGATGGTCTCAATGGAACTTATACCATGAGAGTAAGCTGTGAATCACATGAGTATCTCACTTTCTCTCATTATCCCCTCTAGACCTGTTTTGTTTACTGGCCTCTTTCCCTTCTCCAGGGTTGCAATCAGCCGTTGATTGTTCGGTTTGCTGATCCAAAGAGGCCTAAACCGGGCGAGTCAAGGTATTGCCTTGGAGACTATATTTTGAATTCATTATAATGCTAATATCAAGAAAATTGTGTCTACTGTCATTGTTTGTTCTGTTGAGTTACATTTATGAGAATCTTTTGGGGCATGGGTGGAGGAGAGCTGCGAACCTTATTCCTTCTCCAGTTATTACTTGAATGCGATGAATTTCTTTCTATATATCCATAACTAGTTTTTGTTTCCAGGGAAGTGGCACATCCTGTTGGACTTGGTTCAGGGCCTCGTTTTCAAGCTTCAGGACCAAGGTGACTGGGGTGAAAGGAGATCGTTGTTTTTGTCATCAATTAATTATATATTTTGACTAAACCTGGTCTCCTCATCTTCATTTGTTAGGCCTACATCTAACCTTGGTGACCTTAGTGTGGATGTAAGCCACACAAATCCTTGGCGTCCTATGAATTCACCAAACATGGGGCCACCTGGTAACACTGGGATCCGTGGTACCGGAAGTGACTTGGCTCCTAGGCCAGGTCAAGCCACATTACCTTCAAATCAGGTAAGATCAGCTTGATGATCATGTATATTATCTTATATGTACACACCCAATCACCCATAAAGTAATCGGGCATAAGGTTTTACATGTATTGTGTGAGTAGGACGAACATAATTTATATGCTGCACATATATGAGCGTATGGACTCTTGAAAAGAAGCATGAAGTTCCGACATTCCAGCTTTTCATATGATGCAGCAAACTTGATGTGTTTTGCATTGAAATGATATGGCTTTGATTTGCATTTTGTCAGTTTCTAAGGAGTTTTTTTCTTCAATAATTTCTACTTCTGATGTTTGCTTTATTTGTGGCATTCTATAATGTTAGGGAGGTCCATTGGGTGGTTATGTTGTTCCTGCCATTAATCCTCTACCAGTCTCATCCTCTGCCACATCGCAACAGGTACTTCAGCTGAATTTTTCCAATATAGAAAATCTGAAAATGTTGTGTTGATCAGTTAATTTCAACTGTTTCTATTCCATAGCAAAGCCGGGGAGCTGGCCAGCATATGTCACCATTACAAAAACCTCTTCACAGCCCACAGGATGTGCCCCTTCGACCACAAACTAATTTCCCTGGGGCCCAAGCATCCTTGCAGAATCCTTATGGTTATAGCAGCCAGTTGCCTACTTCTCAGCTGCGGCCACAACAAAACGTCACTCCTGCAACAGCTCCTCAAGCTCCTTTGAACATCAACCTACGGCCAACACCTGTATCTTCTGCAACTGATCAATTGCGCCCTCGTGCTCAGCAGCCACCGCCACAAAAGATGCAACATCCTCCTTCTGAGCTAGTTCAGCTCTTGTCACAACAGACTCAGACTCTACAAGCAACCTTCCAATCATCTCAGCAAGCATTTTCTCAACTGCAGCAGCAGGTGCAGTCCATGCAGCAACCAAACCAAAATTTACCAGGCTCACAGACTGGCCATGGTAAACAGCAGGTACAAACATAGTTCCCTCTTCCCTGTTGCATCTGTCCAGTCCAGTTCCTCAGCTGTTTTTGTTGTTTTAACTTACAATTATTTCCTGATGTCTAAGTATTCAATCCTTCATATATTTTAGTAGTCCCTCTTTTTTATTATGTTTTTCTCGGTTGCTTCTCTATCAGTGGGCTGGATCTGCAATCCCGACAGTTGTTAGCACCACTGCTTCTACACCAGTTAGCTATATGCAAACAGCTGCACCTGCAGCAACTCAGAGTGTTGTTTCTGGCAAATGTAACTGGACCGAGCATACCTCGCCTGATGGATTTAAGTATTATTACAACGGTCAAACCGGTGAAAGCAAGGTGAGAAACGTGGTTCCTCTTTAGTTATGTTCTGTAGTGAGTTTCAGGAGGATTCCTTGTATTTGCTGTGCTATTTATTATCCTTGAACATGTATATGTATAAATTTCATATTTGAAGTTCATCAATACGTATCATAATATAATTGACTTTTACAGTGGGAAAAACCTGAGGAAATGGTAGTGTTCGAACGTCAGCAACAGCAGCCAACTATACAGCAGCCCCAGACCCAATCACAGCAGGCTCTTTATTCCCAGCCAATGCAGCAACAACCACAACAGGTTCACCAGCAATATCAGGGCCAACATGTACAGCAGCCTATCTATTCTTCAGTGGTTGGTTCTGTTTTCTTGCTGCTTACATCCATATAGTTTTCTCACATGGTCTCTAATTTGAATATGTATTCTTGCAGTATCCAACTCCAGGGGTCAGCCAGAATGCTCAGGTGTATATTTAGTTAAATTATTTGCTTATCTTTCATTTCAAAATTTGATCATCGAGTTACCAATCTAGTGGTATAAGGAGACGGGCCACTTTATGCAATAAACCATGGTTTTACAAGCGTTTTGAATATACAGATACAAACATCTAAATTTGATCATTTCAAAATTTGATCATTGAGTTCCCTTTTCAATGCAGTATCCGCCGCCATTGGGAGTTAGTCAAAATAGCCAGGTGCATATTTGAACCTTACTTCACGTGGGACTGATTGAAATTCGATTTTGATATGCATTTAATAAATGTGAAGATTTGATGAGTGGTCGTTTTGGTAGCGTTTTAGAAAACGATATGCATATATTCTCTAGTTGAATATTTCTTTTTTCTGGGACATGCAGTTTCCTATGTCAGGCACCGGTCAAAATGCTCAGGTACATATTATATCATGCATCATATCTTCTGATTAAATTTGAAGAAACAAAATCGATGTGACTGTATTGGTTGGAAATGGTTAAGGCAGAGCTCATGTTCTAATAATCTGTTAAAATTGTCTAGGACTTTGGGCGGACACATACACCAGTGGGGGCTGCTTCCATCAATAATCCGTCACGAACTCAACAGGTTGCTATCGTTTTTATTCAATGATCCTAAACTTCTCTCTGTTCATAATTCTTCCTTTGATATCACATGTACTGTTTGTGAGGTTGCATCACATTCTCCCTTGCCCAAAACATCCCCATCTTTATGAGGTTCCTTTATTTTGAGGTTGCATCTAATTCCCTGTGTTGATACTGCGCAGGTACATGAAAGCAGGAGCTGAAATCTTTCAGTAACTAGACATAGAAAGGTGTGGAACTAATTATTAGTCAAGCAGAGGAAAAGCAGCAACGGCAGTGTTCTTGGTCTCTTAGTTTTAGTTTACCCCTTCAGGTATAATAGATAGGCGATTCGCCTACCTTCTGAATTCTATCTTTTCTCTAACCAGAGATTTCTTTTTCTTTTTTAATTCCTAGAGTTGACAATCAATCCCGTCTGTTGTAACATAGATAGCACAAGTCATGTCACATGTAGTGTTATTAGTATCAGTATATATTTAACTGGTAAAACAGAACTTTGATCCAAACTTGGTAAGAGTAATATAAATATAAATGCACATTCAGATATCATCTTTAAAACAATAAGCACGGTTCCCATCTATAAGTTAAACTAGATTTTGACCCGCGCACCCGCGCGGGTGTATTTTTCAAAAATATTTTGCTACTTGTTTTTTATGTTAATATTAGTGCTTGAAAAAAAACAAAATCTGAAGAACGAAACCGATCTTGATCTGAAAGTGTAATACCAAACCCGAACCAAAATTAATAGCAAAATATTTTGAAAAATATGTTAATATTTAATTTGCGCGCCTGCGCGGATGTATATTTTGAAAAATATGTTGATATTTGTTTTTCATGTAATTATTAGGGTTTGGCAAAATAAATCCGAGGAACAGAACCGATACCGATCCGAAAATATAGTACCAAACCCGAACATAAATTGATTAAATATTCAAATTATTCAAAGTTTTGTTATTTAGAGATCCAAATCTAATCTGAACCGAAGTATTCGGATACCCGAATTTATCTAAAAATATATTTATATATTTATATATATTAATTATTTTTAGATTTAACGTATATAAAACATCAAGAATGATACTTTTAAATTGGTTTAAATACTTGAAAATATATATAGATAGTCAAAAGTAAATATCTGAAATAGTTAAGGTATACTCAAATCACCATAAATACTTAAAATAATTATTGATTTTGTATCCAAAAATTTTAAATCAAGCCAATTGATATGTTAAGCTTAGGTATTCTGACATATGTTATTTAAATTTATAGGAAATATATTATTTTATTTATAGATTTTGATAAATTTAAAATATATAATGATTTAAAACTTTAAAAATAATTTAAATGGATCCAAACTCGAACCAAACCCGCAAAGGTCTGAATCACACTCAAACCAAAATCTAGAAACATCCTAATAGGATTGAAATCTTTGACCCCGGAAATCCGAAACGCAAATCGATCAGAACCAAACTCGTATGGGTAACCGAAAGCCCATCCCTAGTCATTATTATGTATCGTATATTGTCATCATATAATTAATCGTATTTTATATGTACCATTATATAAATAATTACATATATTATATTTTTAAAACTTAATACGAAATATAAAAACCATAATTTGAGTTGGTATTTCAAATTGGGCTTTGTATTGTATTTTTCTTATATATATGTTGACAACATTTTTTATAATGGTTATTGAAAAATAGTTTAGTAAAAATTCATTTTTGAATATATGTATATTTTTCAATCAATTTATGATATAAATCAATTTTGAATTATTATTTTGATTTGAAATATGTATATAAAGTTTAAATTTTGTTTTATGGTTAGTTTAGAAAAAAAAGTTTTAGGCAATTAGATTGACTCATTTTAAAACTGGCTCAAATAGATAGTTTCTTATAATATGATGGACTTTCAATTTTTCTTAATAACATAAGCCCATTACTTTTTTGCTTAATAATACTATCCTTATTTTCAAACAAAAGTAATGGTTATTGAAAAATAGTTTAGTAAAAATTCATTTTTGAATATATGTATATTTTTCAATTAATTTATGATATAAATCAATTTTAAATTATTATTTTGATTTGAAATATGTATATAAAGTTTAAATTTTGTTTTATGGTTAGTTTAAAAAAAAAAGTTTAAATGATTTGACTCATTTTAAAACTGACCCAAATAGATAGTTTCTTAGAATATGATGGACTTTTAATTTTTCTTAATAACATAAGTCCATTGCTTTTTTGCTTAATACTACTATTTTCATTTCCAAACAAAAGTAATATTTTTTTAAAAGACTACAATCCATGTTACCAAACACTCTTATTTTTTAAACTCATATACATGTTTCCAAACAATCTCATTTTGTACTTCAGTTTTAATAAGATAGATATTCGATAAATCAAAATTACGGTACAATTATAAAATTTATGGGTTTCAAACCAACATAAAAACAAAAAAAATTCAATAGAATATTAAAATAACAAAGTTTTATAAAGGTAATTGCAATAATATCATAAGTTAATAATGCATATACAACCTAAATAATTTATATAACAATGAAATATGACTAATACACTGTTTGTTTTCTTAGAGTTGATTCGATATAACAAAAAAATAGTGATGTCATGTTTCCATTGCTCTTTGCTACAAGAAGTTCCACAGCCTTTTACTAAAAATACAAGCAATTTTTCTTCTTGGACCAAAACTGCTCCAACGCCAATGCTGCACACTCAATTTTAAATGTTTTGATGAAGTTGAACAGCACCAAGAAGGGTTTTTCTTTTAACTTACCGGCCCCATACTGTTTTAGCAAACTCTCAATACTGGATGTTTACGGACTGATTTTTGCTAACATCATATAAGATGGTAGAAAAATTTTGCATTGTATTTTGCCAAATGATTTTCATCGTCAGTCCAGATTGACTTGTCTTTAGCCATAATATATATATAGTCTTTGCCTTTTTGTCGCAGGTCCAAGCATCCTTGTTAATTTCTCTTATAAAACTCTCGTCTTCATTTTCCAATGATTTGTTGTCTTTTTGAATTAGGGTTCTATGAACAACGCTCATATAACGAGCTATCTATCAGTAGGTTCCTCAAATCTTTAAAGGTTCAAATGCCCGCTCTAATACCAATTGAAAACACATTTTAATTCAATACAAGATTCCTAAAAAGCTCTTAGTGCACTCAGTTTTCCTTTTATTAAAAATCTATAAGATGTTTACAACACTTTTGCTAGGAATTACACAACCTAAAATAACTTTCTTTTTTTGCTTGGGACCTTGGATTTATAGTGTGTAGTATAACTAGACACATTCATGTACCTATGTGTGTTTTCCTTCTCCATTCTAAAGTAATCTTTACGCTCTAAATTGAGAAAGTTTATCTTCGCGTTTTTCTTATGGATTGCTAACCATAAACTTCTTCCCTTTTTATATCTTCATTTAGTGAATCTTATAGGTTTGTCTTGGTCGTGTGGCTTCAGCTCAATCTACTTATACCACGTTATTTAATGTTTAGTGCCATGTCAACATGTTTTTTATGTTGCAACTAGCAACATCAAATTCGTCAAGTCAATGTCTATGTCTATGTAATTTTGTTGTTTTTATCTTTTCTACTCTTTGACTCACCCACTTCGCAGTATATGCATACTTTCATCGAGGACAAACAAATGTATAGATTTAATTGTTTATGTGTGTTCATTTCTTCCATAGATTCTTATATAAACCAAAGTCCTATGCAGACTTCTTTAATTTATATATATATATAAGATATCATCAAGTCTGATCATGAACATAATTGGTTCTATCCTTTTATTTTAGTTAATGGCTCTACAATTCTTTCTAACCTCCCCCTCACTACCACCGGTTATCCCTCCCATCTTAACCATAGCATTCTTAAAATCTTCGAAAAATACTGACTGGTCGGCTGCATAGGTCTCAACAATCTCCCTTGTTCCTGGGTCCTGAACCGCCAAAGCTTGGTCTGATGGAAGCAATCCCTCACCCGAGAGAAGGTTAACATAGTACTGGTTGTCAAATGTTGACGGTGTCACCAAGTCAAGCTGAGTGATTGCTACAGAAGTGTCCACTGCCGAGCACAGTTGTTGTAGTGACTCAAGGAACTCAAGATTGTCTCCGTGGTTAGCTGGTTGTCCAGTTTGTAGTGGCTGTAACCGAGCTGTAAATGAAGTGCACTTTGCCTTTCCCAGTGTATGCCCACCTGGTTTACATCGGTTAAGTATGATTATCTTCGGTTTATGACAAACCGGTTAGCTTAGGTAAGAGAAAAGGAAGAATACTGTACCGGAAAGAGCGACCATGTCGGTTTGCGAAAGACCGAGTTTCTGAAAGATAGAGATGAGAGTTGGTACGGTTGAGTTTGGTGATGGTAAGCTAGTCGTTGCTGCTTGTTTACTCGCGGTTCGACCGTCTATTCTTCCTACTTCGACGTCCCAGCTTGGTCCACCCGACTTCAAAAACCCGGTTTAAATTTTTTAATGATAACCGGTTTATAGATTTATAAGGTCTCTCTTATTATAATTAGAAAAAAATGAAGAAAGTATTTACCACAACGACTGAATCTCTAGCAGCCATGGCAAGAATGTCTGCGCATGAGACAGTCTCTGGACATACACTTTCAAGATCAGCCTTTATCGAATCTATCACTTCGAATCCTCGTAGAGAATTGAGGTTCGGAGGTGCAGTTTTTTCACCGACCAATCCTTCTGTGTCATCCAACAAGACCGAAGCATCACATCCCTGTAATGTAATACAAAACACATCCCGGTTTAAACTTCTCCTCTACTTAACCATTATTGATTTGGATTTCATCCGGTTTAATGGTTTGTATTAGCTATTTAACCAAGATAATTAAAACAAAATATAAGATGAGAGGACTTGCATTGACAAAACAGTCGTGGAAATGAAGACGAAGAAGAGAAGCAGCCATTCTTGGATCCTGTAAAACCGCGGTTTCGACCCATGAGTAGACGATAGACTCGGCTTCAGGGCAGCTATTCCGGTATAACCCGAATTCTAGAACTATGCCGAACCCTATACCGAAACCTGAACCGGGTTCTCCACTTCCGTCTTCACAAGTCTCGCTGAAGTTGGCAGCGAGTGAGAGAATTGGCATAGAAACGAGAAGCATAATAAGGAACAAGTTAAAGAGATTCTTCATCGTTATATGATCTCTCTCCACTTTCTTCTTGAGTATTAACATTCAGTGGAATTTGTACTGTTTTAGAAAGCTAGTATCTATGTGTGTCCATATTTATAGAAACAATTAATCATGTATAGACACATGCATACATGGTACATATTACATAACACACCTACTATATATGTATGAGTTCATGGCTGCATGTGCACTACAACAACCCAATTACGGATGATGCACTAGTAATCATTCATATATGTATGTAAATTAATGTTCGTGTGTTTGTATAAGAAAATGTAACATATACAAAATGATGCAGATGATTACATATTCATGTAATATGATTTACGAATATAAGGAACAAAAGAGTTTGACATTGTAATGAATTAATGAAGAGAAAATCACAAATGTTGCTTCTACACAGAGAGAAAGATGTGTCGGTGTGCAGTGTACACTAAAGAGTCGGGAGTAGTTCAGAGTCGGACCAATTCAATACTTGGAATCTTTAGGAAGTTTGTTTTCTATTTTGGTCACCAAGATAATTGGTTTTGTGAACATTATGGTTATTTATTTCATGGGGACAAAATAGTTATTAAAAATATTGTAGATGTATGTACAAATTATTACAGAATGATATAAGGTGCATGGTAATATGCATGTGGTGGTTACTGTTGAAAAGGTACATTACTCTTCAATGAAGAAAGAGTCAAATTTATTTCGTGTGGTCCTTTTTCCTTTTATCTATTTGTCGACCACATAAGTTATCAAACATTGGATAACGATGGAATGATTGAAAACAAAATAAAGTTGCAGAATGAAAAATAAAAATTGAAAAACTGAAAATTTTGTGATTGAATAAGTCTTGCAGAATGACATATATAAATTATAAAATATTTAATATAACTATTTTATATTATTATTATATAGCAATAATTATTAAAAATAACCTAATAAAAATATTAGAAAACATGTTTTCTTATAATTCTTATTGATTTATTTTCATATATCTATACTACAAAAAATTTAATGCTATTGATAAACACCATAAATAAAATTGTATTCACTATATACATGTTTTGCATAAAAATAAATTATTTTTAGTTATAAGAATTCAAATATATAGTATTAATTATAGAAATAAATAAGGTAATGGTTTATTTAATTAAAGCACTACATAATAAATCTACTCAACATTCCTTTAACTGTTTGGTGAAACTTTATTTTTTATTTTATTTATCATTCTATAATATTTTTTGTTGATTAATAAAATATTTCAAGAGGAACAAATAAAAACTAAAGTTAAAAAAGTCAAAACAGTAAACCTTGTAAATGGGCTGGCCCATGGGCTTTTAAGGACACCGACTGCGTTAATCCCCAACAATACAGAGCTTTTACTAGATTCT
This sequence comes from Brassica napus, assembly GCF_020379485.1. NCBI lineage: Eukaryota > Viridiplantae > Streptophyta > Magnoliopsida > Brassicales > Brassicaceae > Brassica > Brassica napus. The sequence goes on from NC_063434.1 coordinate 10,999,354, forward strand.
AGAGAGCAGCTGCTTGGCTTGACCTTCTCTACTCTGAACGATCCCGCCAAAGAACACTCGAGAGAGAGAGACTGTGTGTGAAAATCAGTGAGCTGAAGAGATCCAGCGAAGATGAGTACAATGAAGTTTTGTCGCGAATGGTAAAACCGAACCCTCTTCTTTGCTCTTTTTTTGTTTTTTTGTGTGTAAGTTTTGGGTTTTCATCTCATTAGTTTTGTCTGAATCTGTTTCGGTACTTGCACTTAAGTTCCGTCTGAAGTTTAGCATTGATGGGTTTTCGTATGTGTTTGTCAATTCGAGTAAAGCTTCAATCTTTTTCCCCATCGTTTTGATTTTGTGTGTTTTGTTCTTTATGGAAATTGGCAGTAATAACATCTTATACCCAAAGGAAGACAAGGAGCAATCGATACTCCTCTACGCTTGCCGTAACTGTGATCATCAGGTACATACATTGCTTTCTTTGATCAAACTAGGGTTCCATTTGCTTTGAAACGAAGCTATGTGTTTTATGTGCTATGAAACAAAACTAGGGTCTCGTGTCTCTAATGTGCTTTTGAGACAGAGCTATGGCTTATACGGTTAAGAATCGAAGCTTAGAACTTGAAATTAAACCGAGGAAAGGAAAAAATTAACGAGTTTTAGATCCACAATCCAGCTCTCGTTGTCCTTTGATTTTAGATCAATGCTTATATCAGTTAAGAGTTGTTTGAGACATTCTGAACAAATGCAACTAGTTTTTAGAATCTCTTAAGCGATTAAAGGTAGTGACTCCATTTTAACTTAACAACATGAGATGATCCTCTTTCTATGTATTGAAACTTAGCTTAATGCTGGATTTGCTGCTGTTAAGTGTCAAGCGTTTGGAACTATATGGCGTGATTGATTTTCTATGTTAACGTGATGCATCATCCAGCAGCCTTGAACCTTTCGTGTTACACTTAGATGATGAGTCTAATGGCCACTCGAATTATAACTCTTCTTGGTTTGAGTTTTGAATTGATTTCACTCATTATAGCATCCTCTTGTGTCATTCGATGGTTATTGTTATTGTTGGCAGGAAGCGGCGGATAACAACTGTGTGTACAGAAACGAGGTTCATCATTCAGTAAGTGAACAAACGCAGATCCTATCCGACGTCGCTTCTGACCCCACTCTTCCCCGCACCAAGGCTGTCCGCTGCGCCAAGTGTCAACACGGCGAAGCTGTCTTCTTCCAGGTTTATTTATCCTCCAAATATGCTTTTATCTTTTTTTAAAAAATTTCTTAAGCTCTTTCTCATTTGCTTATGCTACTTGTAGACCACCGTATCTACCTGTTCTGTTTTTAACTTTTTATATAGCTCATGTGTGTGATTGAATTTGCAGGCTACTGCTAGAGGCGAAGAAGGAATGACTCTGTTCTTCGTTTGCTGCAACCCCAATTGTGGCCATCGTTGGAGAGAATAGGAAACTTTGTAGTAGCTTACTGTGTAATGTGTTATTGACTTCCCCTTTTACGTCTTTCATACGTTCAATTTGGAGTTTTCTGTTGGCTAATATGAAAACTGTGGGAGATGTTATCGAGTTCTTGAATTTTTAGGGTCTTTTATGATCATTTTAGTTTTATCTAGTCTAATTATGAATTTGCTGATTTCTGAGGGGCCCGTTCAAAAAACTCGTCCTTGTCTATATGGGTTTGAATACGTGGAAACTGAAAATTGTCATATCGTTTTAGCCGCCGGCTGCTGTGTGATATCATAAAAAGTTGATGAGTATACTCTTCTCGATATAATTATTTATTAATGATAAAACCTACGTTACCGTATTGAATTTATGTATGTTGAAATTGTCAACAAATTTATTTTTATTGAAGTTTATGTTTCAAACGAATCATTGTATACACGATTATGGATGGTTAGGTATAGAAACTGGAGTCTCTACAAGATGATTGAAAGTTTCGCGTGGGCTGCTGTTTGCTTTCAAATTATAATATCCACAGTTGAAGTGATGACATTATCTCAAACTCAACTTGACAAAGCATATTCCTTCTTCTTAAATATGTAATCAAATAAGAAAATTAACAATGCCTTAGAAAAAAAATCAAATTGGACCACCACAAAGGTCAAATAATCAGTAATAACCTCATGAGTGGAATTATACTTGAACCATTGACACTGAATAAGAGCTTATCTTAATTTCACAAGTTACAAGTTGTTGCAACTTGCACGTAAGACAAACTTCAAATGTCTTTATTTGTTGTTGGTGACGTTGTTTATATCTAGTAGATATTTGAGAGATCACATGAATAATTCCATTGGAAAGGATTCACTCTACAAATAAAAGTTTAACTTGTATAGAGTTTAGTTCTACCGAATGTTCAAACCCAAAATCTCTTAAAAAGAAAAAAAAGTTAATAGTCATTCAAAATCTCTTACGTGCTTAATCGAATTTGTTTCTCGTCATTCGTTTAATATTATTACTAAATATTTGATTAAATACACCTGGAGTCGAATAAAATCAAATTTTGTATACGTAAAGACAGAAAAATACATTAACAGTGTTGGAAAACATAAGCAATCTCCTATCTACTTTCTCGATTTGGAAAGGGACATTTCTCTACCCATTTTTCGATATGATCTTCTCATTTTTACATACATTCATCTTGTACTTACACTCGAGCCGACCTTACGTACTCAATTACTTGACCCGACTAATGACTTTAAATTTGATTTAATAAACAGTAAAGTTTTTATTCTCACTCAACTCTACATAATACACAATTTATACGAACGTATCCATATTCTTAATTATAAAATAAATAAACAAACTCAAGTATACGCACCAAATTTTGCATATAAAAGCTTAAGCATAAACCCAATTAGACAATGAGTTATCGATAACCCACATTATCAATAGACTTACACATCAAATTCGATATGTCACCAATGATCCCACTGTATCTTCTTCTTGCTCTCTTCGCAACCATCCTCGCTCCAACAAGTATCTATCTCTCTCTCTTTCTACATGGCTATTATATTATCATTACTAATTATGGTATATAAACTTAATTAACAACATGGCTCATTAATGTTTTAATTTGAATGATGAAACCAGGTGGAGAACCAGTAGGTGTATGTTATGGAATGATGGGGAACAACCTTCCGTCTAAACCAGACACCATCGCTCTCTTCAGACAGAACAACATCAGAAGAGTCCGTCTCTACGACCCTAACCAAGAAGCTTTAAACGCTCTTAAAAACACCGGCATCGAGGTCCTCGTCGGCGTCCCCAACTCCGATCTCCGTTCACTCACTAACCCTTCCTCAGCTAGAGCGTGGCTCCAAAACAACGTTCTTAACCATTATCCCGCCGTTAACTTCAAGTACATCGCCGTCGGTAACGAAGTTGTACCGTCCAACGGCGGCGGCGATGTGCTCCCTGCGATGCGTAACGTTTACGATGCGCTAAGAGGAGCGAATCTTCAAGATAGGATCAAAGTGTCTACAGCGGTTGATATGACTTTGATTGGAAACTCTTTCCCTCCTTCCGCTGGAGAGTTTCGTGGTGACATTAGGTGGTATATCGATCCCATCATCGGGTAAGTTCATGCAATTGTTTTTTTAATCAGTTTTAGCTTACGTACTTGTCTACTAGATAGTGATAGCTATAACTTTTTGTTACAAAATATCTAATCCAAACCTTTGTTCCTCTAAATAACATGTTATAAATTTATAGTACGTTTTTACTTATTTAAATACTGTAGTGCATTAGTTTTCTTTTTTACAATAACTATTCCTACAGTTTCTATAAAATAAATGTTTTTAAAATTTCTTTCTAATATACATATATATATATATATATATATATATAATATTTCGCAGTTTATTAGCTAGTATAACTGTAAATTTTTGAAAGTTAAATGAATTTATTTAATTACTATGGATTTGATATTTTAAAATAGTTGCATAGAAAATAATACATTTATTATAACATTTAATAATTTTTGAAGAGTGAAAGATTTAAAAATATTTTAACTGGAAATAGATGGATTATCACTCAAATTAATATTTTGCAATTTTTTACTGGAGTAATTAACCTAATTTCACAAAAGTTCAATTGACCCAAATAAACCAGCCATACCAAGAAGTGTATTTGGTTCGACTTGGGTTTATAAATTCTCAAACCCGAGTGTTCATTTTCCCCAATAAAACTCGTATGTTTAACTCTTTGACTAATCAGGTTCTTGACGAGCACGAACTCGGTGTTACTGGCCAACATCTACCCTTATTTCAGCTACATCGGCAACCCACGAGACATCTCCCTCTCCTACGCTCTCTTCACCTCTCCTAACGTCATAGTCTGGGACGGATCTCGCGGCTACCAAAACCTATTCGACGCCTTGCTCGACGTCGTTTACTCTGCCGTAGAACGTTCAGGTGGTGGATCTCTTCCCGTCGTCGTTTCCGAGAGCGGATGGCCTTCAAACGGCGGAAACGCTGCGAGTTTTGATAACGCGCGAGCGTATTACACGAACCTGGCGGCACGTGTGAGAGAGAACAGAGGGACGCCAAAGAGACCTGGGAGAGGTGTGGAGATGTATTTGTTCGCCATGTTTGATGAGAATCAGAAGAATCCTGAGATCGAGAAGAACTTCGGTTTGTTTTTCCCTAATAAACAGCCAAAGTTTCCGATAGCATTCGCCGGCGTGAGGGAGGTTATGGCGGTCGAGTGATGGTTTCAATCGAGATGATGATAATAAGTGAACCATATATATGGGACTTCTATGAATGTTTGAAACAGTTTGGGGAGCCATAATCCCATAAATAATAAAAAAAATTCCAGAAATCATAATTTTTTTTTTCTGTTTGAAATAAAAAGTACCTTGATCCATTTGGTTACTCTTACGGGTAGGGGTGTTCAATCCGGATATCGGTTCGGTTTAGGTTCGGTTTAAGTTCGGTTTTTTTCAGTTTTCGGTATTTCAGTTAGTAAAATATAACTACCATTCTAAATCCATATTTACTTCAGTTCGGTTCAGTTTATATACCGTCGGTTTTTGGTTTATTCGGTTTTATACCAAAAAACATAATTATTTAGTTTGAGATCATATTATATGAATTTTAGAGTCATATTGTCAACACCGTCATTTATTAAAAATATATTACATGTTCAAATAAATGAACAAAAAAGTAAAAATTCTTCTACCATCAAATAAAATAATCAAATCTATAACTAAAATCAAAGCTTGAAATTTTGAAAATAAAAATATGAAATAAAACAGAAACATGAAAGAAAAGTTTTTCACTCTTCCATATTTAGTGTTCATTAAAGTCATGCTTTTTCAATTGAAAATTTTTCATTAATTATTGTCCATCAAATTTATAATCTTCATATTAATTTAGTGAAAACTAAAATAAATCAAAAATATCAAAAGAAGACTTAGAAAATAAGATGTCTGAATTGCGATGTATTGTTACTTAATTATAGTTCAAGTGTTTTACAAATTAAGGTTCTTTATTACTATAAAATTATAGTAATAGTTATTAACACAAATTTAACTTATGTAACATATAGATTTTCATGTATTGTTATAAAATAGATACATATTTACATGTTTCTACTTTTAATCGGTTTTGTTTGGTTTATTCGGTTTAATCGGTTATATACCAAACCATATCCAAATCCTACGGTTTTTATAAAATTAGATCAATTCGGTTTATATAGTATATACTAAAACCAAACCATATTGTCTATTTCGGTTTGGTTCGGTTCAGTACGGTTTGGTTTTACCATATTGAACAGCCCTACTTACGGGTGTTCAATATGGTAAAACCGAACCAATTTAACTGAACCAAACCGAAATAGAGAAATGGATTTAGATTTGCTAGTACCGAATAAACTAAATAGATGATATTTTTAAGAAACCGCAGTACATGGATATGGTTTGGTATATAAATTGATCCAACCAAATAAACTGAAAAAACCGATTAGTTAAAATATATTAGTATACTTATATGTAAATTTTATAATAATTAATAATATATGCATATTTATTTTATTAATATTATATTCATAATTAAAGCTATGATATTCATAATTTGTTTTTTTTGTTTTAAGTTCAGAGGTTGTTTTATTTTTCTCATTTTCATCAAATTAAATAAAACTTGATTTTTATTTTATTATTAAATATTTGTGCTAAAATATATTTATATAATAATATTATGATATTACTATTGTCTTATTTTTATTTTAAATATTAAACTAGGTTTAAAATCCGCACTTTCCGGGGAATGAGCATCCCCTAGACTATATTTGAGAAGTGATTTGTATATGTGTCATCACTACATTAACTTTCACAAAAAAATGATGACATGGCTTAAAAGAAATATGACATGGCATAAATCTAATTGTGACATGTAAAATTTACTATATTTAGATTTATGTTTTTTGTAAGATTTTTTAAATACAATAATGATGATTTTCTATATACGGATTTATATTTTTGGAAAAGTTTCATAATATAGTAATAACTAATAAATTTTATATCAAAAATATTTTTTCTCAGTAAATATTTATTTTGGTAAGATTTTATGATACCTAATAACATTTCTATATCTATTAAAATAATATGTTTTTATATATAAATAATAATTGCGAATATTAAAATTTCACATTAATATATGAATCATATTTTTATTATTAAAATAAGTGTAGTTTAAAATATATTTTACCAACGTATATAAGTTATTTTTATTTAAAGTATTTATTATTAGAAATAATTTATATATTTACAAATAGACATATTTAAAATAGTAATTAAATAAAGAATAATATAATAAAGTAACTTTATAAATTTCAATTATTTTTATCAAAAGTTAAATAATGCAAAATTAAAAGGTCAAAGTAAACTTGAATAAATCAAGCTAAAAATAATTACATTATGATTTTATTTTTAAACTAATAAAAGTAAAATATAAAAATAAATTATTTTATTTATATATAACCTTTTTAAATATTTTATATCTGCGAATGGCGCAGGAAAACTCCTAGTTATATATATATATATATATATATAGTCTTACATATTTTATTTATTTATAATATTACATACTATAAAATAATAAATATATATTGAGTAATTGAGAATTCAATAACTATTATGTATATAATTAAATTGGTATGAACACATACATAAAAAAAATTAATGATATTTATTTATAATCATTTTATGATAAATAAATCCATGTACATTTAATTGTCATATATATTTTAATCATATTAGATAATTTTATAGTTTTTACTTAAGGAAATAAGTAATTGTTATAAATTAATAATTAATTTTATAATTAGTTTAATTAAAAGTATAGTATATGTTTAGATGAACCAACCTTCTTTTCTCAGGATTCTAAAAATCATTTTAGTAATGACATGTGACATCATTCAAAGTTTTAATGTTTTTATTTTAATATATAGGGGATAAAACCGAAAATATTATATTTAAAGTTAGAGTAAAGAATATATATTTATGTTTTAATAATTCTGATTTTTAATCATATAAACTAATTTATCATCAAGATAAATATAGTTATATGGTTTTTTGGTATAAAACAGAATAAACCAAAGACCGATGGTATATAAACTGAACCGAACCAAATTAGATATAGATCCAATATGGTAGTTATTTTATATAAACCAAATGCCAAAAAAATAAGAAAATGAACCTAAACTAGACCGAAATCCGGATTGAACATGCATACTCTTGACATATAGTCTATACATCTTAAATACCGTTGAATTTGAGAAATCTAACCTTTCCAATGCTTCAATTACCGCTGAATTGTTAGCTTGTTGAATTAGACAGTATTAGCATTGTGATGCAATGTAGGATTGTATGCTTGTTGACAAGACGGCTTTTATGGGTATCTAAAACGACTTGGTCAACAAAAGTTAAAATTTAAAATGGACAGATTTTAAAAGTTGAATATTAAAATGGTTTAAATGGAAGTTGAGTTTAATTTGGCTGTTTTCTCCTATGTTAAAATTTAGATATAACATATAAATGACATATAATCTGTATGGCTACTACATATATATATATATATATAACTTATAAATCATATGTATGCTTATATATAAAATTATATAAATAAATTGATCTTTTATGCAGATAAGCTCCAATTGCATCATAGAGACTGGTCAATTTGAACTTGCTTAATTTGTTCAATTGCGACTTTATAATACAATAGTGTAATATATTGATTTAGGTAAATATATTATAATATATAAAATATGAAGATGCTATACTTTTGATTTTAAAAAAAAAGAAGATGCTATACTTTATATTTTATAATTAAAAAATGCATTGATTTATTTTGTCACCAATCTCTCTCTCTCTCTCACTCAAGAAACTTTTATTTTCCTCATTTTATCTATTTCAGTTTCTCTCTTTCATTTTATTCTCAAGATAAACATCATACAAAGTTGATCCCACACCCACACTTTTGGTCCAAATTAAAATGTGTATTATTTATATAATCCAACTATTTCTCTTGTATAAACACATTGTTGCATATTTGATGTGTTTATCTTCTTTAGACTAATGTGACGACAAAAGAGTTGATGTATTCAGGGTTATTGACAAGACAATGAAGAAGACGAACTGGAACTTCAGTGTCGATCATGCAACACAACATCAACATAGGGTGGATGGAAAAATCCAAATGCCTTAAACGGTTCTGAAGATTTTTCGAGTTGCAATTGTACTTTTGTCAACAATACATTACAACATCTGTTACATGAATGTGAGTTTTTTCTCTTTAAAATAATAATATTGTGTAATATTGTTGATGACATGGAATCTTGGACTCAGTATAGAGTTCTCAAGACACATGATCGCCATGGTTCTCTTCCAGAGGAGCTTGTTGGTTTTCATTTACTCCAAGAGCTATAATTAAATCAAATCACAAATATAATTTTATACCATTTCCAAAGTAATTCAAAATTATACTCCTAATTTGCAGTAATCTAGCCAGAAACTTCTTATATGGGTGAATACCGGCAGAACTGGGAGTCTTACTTCTTTCCAAATGTAAGTAAACAAGTCATTTAAAAAAATTAAGTAAAAAAAGAGCAAAAATTCAGTAAAAAGTCATTTTTGTGCATATTTATGTATTATGTTTGATTTCGTTTCTCCAAATGCAATATAGTTATGGGAAACAGGTTAGCTGGTATAATCTCCAAAGAGATTGGAAACATTACTTCTCTAGAAAGATTGTGAGTAAAGCTTCTTCAATCTATTTTGATTGAACTAATTTTGATTTTATTCGATTTAATTTTTCCGTGAAACTGTTGGTTTAGTGATTTGAGTTTATTTGCAATCACACAAGAACAAAATGTTCTTAAGGAACTATCTTAATGACATCGGGAAATATGATAAAAAATTTAGGAGAAAATTGATTATGCTTTTATTTTTAGTTAATTCCTTAGATTTTGTTGCAGCTTTTGTCCCATGTTATCTTCAGTAGAGTTTTTCTTTCATGGTCTATAGTTATAATGTCTTTGAAAAATTAACTTTCTGAGTCATTATATCCAAAGCTCGGGAGTTTATCGGACCTTCAACGACTATATGAACATCTATATCGAAGTCTGAGTTTCTCAATTTTTTTGAAAATTCTTTGATATAATGTTAATAATCGCTTACTTTTGGTAGCTATCGTAGCTCAAACAAGTTCACTGGGAAGATTCCATCTTCATTTTAAAAACTGATCAGCTTAATAAACTTGTTACAATCTTCATTTAAACACGTTATGTATTTCTAATCTTGTAGACACTGTGATTATGATTATTTTTTTGTACTTTAAACATGCATATAAGTGACAACCATTTCAATGGAACAATTCCATATTTAATCCAGAAGTGGAAATAACATTTTCTAATGAATGAGAAACAATTCATTGCTGCTTCTCCTTGTTCACTTTTAATGCCCTAATGATTGTTTCAAGTCATATCCATTGGTTTAGTTTCTATCACTCATTAGAGTGTCTGTCTTTTATCCCTATAGGATTAGTTTCGTGACGATATGCTGTTTTCTGTTTTTGAGATGGAAAGTTAGTATGTTCTTATAGTGAATGAGAAACAAGTATATGTATAACTTTTAAATTTTTTTTAGTCCTTTACCTATTTTACCATTCTTCTCATCTAATTTAGATGCCTACGATTTCTTGAATGTTTGTATGCTTTAGGGTTCTCCATCCAAGTGTCTTGGCTGGACCTGGACCAAGACCAATACATTTTTCCATTGTTACTTACGTATAAACAAAATGTCCATATAAGGAATGCTACAAAGTACAAACATCATATTAACATTGATAAAATAGTAAAAGTATAACTTCCGAATCTGATATATATCGTATATAAAATTTGAAATATGATTAGTTATATGATATAAAGTTATGTTTAAATATTTTGACATGAAAATGTATAGTTCATATAGCTTTGATATGTTATCATATATATATTCTTATAATATGATAACATTTTATATGTATACTTTAATAATATAATAAAATTATGTATATTCATATCTTAACATAAAATTGTTTGTCAATAAATTTGTGATAATAATGATTATATTTATATATAATAACAGTCTATTGATTTGACTATTTTTTAGTATTTACTGATAAGTTTATTTGTTTATGAAATAGGTTACAATCAAAATTGAATTACATTTGACTCATTAATACACATCGTCTTAGCCATGTCATATTTTCAGTCAATCAAATTATAATGTATTGATTTAAAATTGTTTTCAGTTAATAGTATGATGGATAATTTGATTATAACTAAAACTAATAATTTAATAACACTGAAATCGTAACCAATTCTAGAATCTATTAAAATTATGTAACCAACACCAACAAATTGAGGGTGGGACTGATATCATCCAGATCCGTCGAATCTGTGACTTTAATATTTGTATATGGATTTGTGGTCTCTGAATATCCGTGTTTCGGATATCTGTCTAAATATTACAAAACTAAATATTTATACAATTTTTATAAAATATATTTATAATATTTTAAAATTTATATTCAAATATAATATAATAAACTTATCTTATGTATAAACATTAACAAATTAAAAATAAATACTAAATATCAAAAACTTAATAAATTTAAAGTTTTGAATCCGGATTTGGATTTAAAAATCATGATATCCAGATACAAATCCGATTTTACCGGATTCAAAATTTTACTATCTAGATCCAGATCTAGTCACCCCGAATATCCTATTTTTGCAACAGATCTCGGATCTGATCCAAATCCCGGGTAATAATTTCCAGCCCTACAATAAATTACATAGACGTATATATATATATATATCTCAAACACTTCTTTATCGCTACGTCATGAGATTCCTTACGGTCTTGCATATATCGGCTTAGCACCCTGACAAAATTGGGTTAAATCCGGTTGAGTGTGAAGTAGATTACGAAGACATCCCACTTTCCTTTTGTATGTTGTTGCATCAATTTCTTTTTCTTTCTTGGATTTCGATAGCTTAAGTCTAGATTCCCATAGGTGTGTGAGTCATATTGCAATCCTTCATTCCAGCTTCTTCTAAGATCTTTAACGCATAGTTTCCTTGGTTCAATGTGATTCCTCCTTGATGTTGAATCACTTCAATCCAAGATAGTATGTTAGTTTTATCAGATCACTCATCTCAATCTTTGTTGACATTTCCTTCTTGAACTCGTGAATTAGTTTAACACTTGTTCCCGTAATAAACAAGTCATCGATGTAGACTTTAACAAGTATGAGATTCTCTTCTATCTTCTTTCGTTAAACTGATAGCTCTTTTGAACATCTTTTGAACTAAAGCTTGGTTTCTTGTTTTAATGTTCGGTTTCTTGTCTCGAAAGACTTCATACGGGGTTCTATCCTTGACTGATATTATAGCAATTATGTTTAAGAGATACATTGAATGCCTTATCGCCTCTCCCATAGAAAATTTGCCACATGTATATGCTTTAGGATACTCCAAGTAATCTCCATAAGAGTCATGTTACGTCTTTCAACAACTCCGTTCTGTTGTAGTATACGGGGTTTTGAGATATCGTTTTATCCCTGAGGACTCACAAAACTCGTTGAATTTATGTGATACAAAACTCCCCTCATTTATCTGTTCTGAAAGTTTGTATTCTTTTTCCTGAGTCTTGTTCTACCAATGATTTGAATTTCTTGAAAGCATCGCTTTTTTTATTTCCCAAGAATCGTCCACATATACTTGAATGATCACCAATAAAAACAAAGATATACTTGTTTCCAGGGACCGGGCTTAGTGTTATCGGACCACAGAGGTCGCCATGAATCAGTTCAAATATCTTGTCAACTCGGTACGAGGTTGCTTGTCATGTTTTCTTTCCAAGTAAGCATGAGCCGCAGACCTTTTTATCGAAGTTAATGTGTGGGATTCCAAGAACTAGTTCTCTTTGTACACTGGATTTGATCGTCTTGAGGTTTAAGTGTCCTAACTTGCATTCCATCTGCTTGAATCACTACTTGAGGTCGAAAGTACGCACACAGTGTCTTTTTCCCATACTAACCTTATACACTATGTTTTTCGATCTCTTTGCCTTGAGAAGTAGCTTTCCATCATGGTCATGCATGGTCAAGCATTATCCTTTCAGTCTTATATCACATCCCACTTCAGTAGGTTGTCCAAGGCTAATGATGTTGCTTTTCAAATCAGGAATACAGTACGCATCACACATTGTCTTTGGTTCCCCTTGTTGAATTTAATAGATCCCTTTCCTTTAATTTCTATACGAGAATCGCCTCCGAATTTTATGTAATAGACTCGTTGATTTTGGTGAAATATCGTCGATCTCCAGTCATGTGATTGTTAGCTCCGTTATCGAGATACCACATATTTTCTTCACCAGTGTTTGCTTCGTATTTACTTGGAATGACATTTTCTTTGTTCAAGTAAACAACTTCATGCATCATTAGCTCATCCGCATCAGGGATTACATGGTCACACAAAAAGGGACCGTCTTTTTATGATTCCTGGTGAAATTTCAGATCTGTTAAATTAAGCATCCTTCATTTCAAGGTTATCATCGACGCATTTCTATTTTTTCTTGTCATTCAAATTTTTTCAAAATGTATATGTATGTCATAATGAAGATGTACAAATTGCTACTACTGTCCGCATAAGTTATAAAGAAATGGATTCTTGATGTACTAAAAAACTTCTATGTGGACATCTAACAAAACTCGTTTTTTTGTATTGTATAGTAGGACTTTGGTTTGGGCAACTTCTAAGCACAATGTCTACCTTATGTCACACTTTTTAGGTGAGGCAACATCTGGAAAGCATAAAGTTCTCAGTGTTCAAAGTCATGTTTCCCCTGCCAAAGTTAGTTTTTCTTCCGGAACCATGAAAGATTCTTCTATAAAAATTTACATCCGCTAATGGTGATTTTTTAATAAAAAAATTCTTATGTGGGTGCATAAACATTCTGGAATATTGTTATTAAATAGAGATTTACAAAGACTCAAGTGAGTACACTTGCACTAATGAGACATAATTTTAAGTGGCTTTCCTACTCCTACATTATAAGATTATAGTTCCAGAGAGGAGAAGAGGGTTGTCTGTTTCAAATTTTGTGTGGTGTCTATCACAGACCCGTTTCTTGGATTAATAGTTGCATTCATTTGTATATAATGATTAATTATGGTTACTCACAGACTTGATTTTTTAGATCTATCGTTTGTTCACGAATGCATGTGTTTTTCTTACGACAGATGGAAAGTTTGGCCGTCATACAAGGAGTGATCCACGTTTGCATCATAAATCTTTTAGTGTAAGAGTGACAAGAGCAGAGGTAGGAGAAAATATATTTGGATAAATATTCCAGCCCCCGTAATTTGTATCATCCGTGTGTGGTTTGTTTATCCAAGTTTTGGTGAATATATAGAAGAGATAAACATCAATCTAACAAAACAATTTTACCATTTTACACTAAGATTTTATAACTGTTGTAATTTGTATGTACAAAAAGGGTGTTTCAGACGATGTCTCTTTCAGGACAAAGCATGTTTCAGGTTCTTCTCTGTCTCTTATGTAAACAATAATTAATCAGGTTTTGAGAGGCTTTCACTCCGCACCTCTTATTGATTCAACAAAGAATCTTCTCTGGCATTCACGTCCTCTGTTATTCTCCAGTTCCGTTCTATGCTCTTCGGGTCTGCCGTTGAGATGTGTAAGATCTTGTTATGGAACTTGGTTAACGTCTGCCGATGGCCAATGCTTATGTATGTAATCCCAGCTGACTGAATTTGCTGGTAGAGGTGTGCCTACGCATCATCATGAGAAATGAATTGGCACTGTTACATACAAGATGTTCTTCTAAAAATGAGAGGAGAAAGCACCTAGTAAGTACCTCGTTAGCTTCATCCAAAGCACTAGTGGATTCATCAAGGAGAGCTAGCTTCGGCTGACACAATAATAACCGTGCAAAGGCAAGGCGCTGCTGCTCACCAAGTGAGAGCACACTGGACCACTCATGAAACGAATCAAGACCACCAAAGCGATCCACTATATGTCCAAGACGAACATTCTTTAGCGTCCGCATCAGATCATCTGTTGTTGGCTTCTTAAGCTCATCCATTCCATCGTCTCTTTCACTGCCCCCATCCATAGTAGTAGTAGTCCAGGCAGGATAAAGCAATTGCTGACGCAGAGTTCCTAGAACCATATAAGGCCTTTGTGGAAGGAATAAAACGTCACCCGGACTTGTTTTAACTGAATTTTCCAGAGTTTGAGGATTGAGGTAGAAGGTGATTCTTCCTTTCCCTGACCTCCAAAGACCAGCCATTGCTCTTAGGAGAGAAGTTTTACCACTCCCACTAGGACCCATTATCTGTTCAAATATGCCATTTAATACCTACCTTATTTTAGCATCTATGCTTGAAACCAGAAATAGTCAAGTCAAAAAAGTGAAAACTTAACCAGTAGATGATCCTTGTCATATATATAAGCAGTCAAGTTGTGAAGTAATGTGGTTCCATTCGTTGGTGTCTGAAGAGTGAGCTCCTCGATCTCCAGAAGCTTTTGGTTCTCAGGTCGAGACTGGACTGAAGAACCATTGGAATCTACTAGCAAAGAAGACCTCTCCGCACTCTGATACGTCAGCTCAATCTCGTCCATGGTGTGAGAGGTGATGTTGTTATCCAAAAGATCATCAAATTCACCTGAGTTGTAAACAAGTCTTTGATATGGTTAGATGCGTAAAAGGTACGTACAAGAAATGCAAAAATGAGTGTTATTACCAAGTCGGTCAATGACAGCAGAGAAAGCGCTGATAGCTTGAAACTGATAAACAACGAGGGAGAAGTCTCCAAGGATGTGATTGAATGCAGAGACAGACTGGTTAATAACACCAAACTCAATTTTGCCAGAGAAAAACATTGGGGCAACAAGAGCAGCTGGAAGAATCTGAATGAGGTAGCGGTACCCATCCGTGAAGAACTCTAGGTTCCTAGATGCTATCAGCAATTCCTGCAGCACGTTAAACGAATGAACAAACCAAGCTAAGGGATAAGAGAATCAAGGGTGGTAAAGGTTACAGTTAAATTATCAAAAGCGCTTCTGAAACGCTCGAGTAGAAGCTGCATCTCATTCTGCTCGCCTCCGTAGAAAGCAATCGACTCAGCATTTTCCCTGACGCGGACAAGGTTGTAACGAAAGTCAGCCTCTTTCTTCTCTTGCATAAAGTTGAGATTCACTAGTCCCTGAGAAAGGGAAATTAAACTAATGTCAAAATGGAATTAGTTTAATACTGCAGCAAGCAAGCAAGCAATATACCTTGCCGAGAAAGACACTGATGGCAGTTCCGCCAAGGGAGTAGACCAAGAGAAGGAGAAAGAGCGGAGGGTAAATTGTGAAGAGGATGTTGCTAAAGGAGATGAGGTCGATGGTGGCGCTGAAGAGCGTGAGGGAGAAAGACAAGGCTGTAGAAGTGAAGGAGCTGAGGTCGTCAACAATGCGCTGATCAGGATTGTCGATCATGGACTGGGACTGAATCTTGTAGAAGGTTTGGTCTTTCAAATAGCGCTGGAGGTAGTGTTTGGTCATCCAAGACCTCCATCTCAGTGATAGTGTCTCTTTCGCATAATCTCTCAGCACAAAGAACTGCAAAAAAAAATGTATATGTCAGCTTTATTTAAAACAAAAGAAAAAGGGGGTTTCAGCCAGCTCACCGGGATGCCTCCGGCGAAGCCACAGAGATAATAAAGCAACTGCTTGGTGAACTGCTCTTGGTCCTTGTCTTTGAAGGAAAGAGAGAAAGAAACGTTAAGTTAAGAGGAGATATATTGAATGTTTTCAATTAACACTCCGAATGGTAACTGCGGTTTGAGCGGTGTGGGACGAGCGGTTTAATTGCGGTATGGTTTTAACAGTTATAAAAACGTATAAATATATAGTATATGTACAGATTTTTGTTACTGTTAACTGCGGTTCGGGATAGAGCGGTTCGTAACATTCAAAGCTTAAAGCTTTCTTAGCTAAAGTTTGTTACATCAGTCTGGTATATATATTACACTGGTTCAAGGAAGCTAAACCAACCGGTATAATACTTAACCGATATATACATGATCTAATAGGAGAGTTTGAAGAAGAGGAAAAAACGTTACTGGAGAGAGCATTGTAGAAATCACGGCCGAGGAAATTGAATCCGACGCTGATTCCGGTTGTGGCCAGAGTTAGAGCGAAGACGGCGGCGAGCCGCAGCCTGGCCTGGTCTTTATCCTCCGAAAACCAGTAAGGCGCAGCGACTTTCCAGAATCGCTTCCAAAGAGCCCTCAGCTCCGACGCCTTATCCGGACGAGGTGGTTGCGGCAGCAAAGAGGAGGAGGAGGAGACAGCGGAGACGCGTCTTCGGAAACGGGAAATTTTGCTCCGATGAATAGTTGATTCATGGCGAAGAGGAGGAGGAGGAGGAAGATGTAAATGGCGGAGGAGGACGAGGTGAGAGCAAGGAGTGGGGAAAGGGGAAGCTGTTATCAAAATCATCGGAGGCTTTGCTTCGTTTTATGGGATGGAGATATGAATTGTATTTTAATGGAATTGCGAACATCAGCATTTTACTGCACTTTTTTCAAAGTATGAACGATTTTATTGGTAAATATATTTTTTTAATTCATACGATGATGGATTTTAATGGAATTCTTTGTAGGGTAATGTCGCTAATGTAGCGTAAAATTCTCCAGCCTTCCCAGCCATACAAGACCACAAAAAAAAAATCTAATAAGATAAGTGTTGGTTGGTAAGGAGAAACGTGGAGTGTTTCACTTCACGTCTATCCCTTTAAAAAGAAAAAAAAAATAGGAGTTCAAACATTTCAAGTGCCTCAACTTCTGCAGCCTCATTGAATGGATGCTTCACAAAATTATGTATGTTGCAACAATATCTCAGGCCAAGGTACTGTCTGTCTCTGCACACAACATTTCCAGTTGCTTCACGTACTCGACTCTCTCTCTCTCTCCTCATCACCACCAGGTTTTCATATTCCAAGGAACTTCTTGGATAAAGCTGAGAATACAAAGCACAAAGGGTATTTAAAAAAAAAGATCTTTAAAAGTAATCAAATGCACTTTATACAAAGTAGTTTTTCTGGTGAAGTAATAGGAGGCAATGTATGGCGCACACTTCATCGGCAAGCTCAAAATAATGGCTCTCTCTGAACAAAGATCTAATCAAATCAACTTCTCCCAACCAACATCTTTTTGTTACATACTGAATATAGTTTAGCGCTTGACCCAAGTTTTTTTATTCTGCTACTTCATGTTCTTGCTAGGTGTGGACTTTCTGCTGAGCTTTCTCTCATCAAAGTGCACAGATAACCCCAAGTGATTCATCACTTGACGCTGTCCTCGTGAGATGGTTGATATCGGGTTACTGCCTTAAAGAGCAACTAAAGCATTTCAAAGCAAATGTAATAAAATCCCAGACTTCATGTTTAGTCGGTTCGGTTCGGGTTCAGTTCGGGTTTAGTTATATATCCAAGATCCGGTTGAATCCGATATAGTTTCAGTTTTGGATATTAATCGGGTTATCAGTTCAAAAACTATTGATTTGTACATGCCTTCCTCAAACGAGATTATTTTCTTTGAAAATAACTTTGGGAGGCTCGTTTGTCAACCATATGAAACTCTCCTTTGAATTATATGTAACAACATCAGATATAGCTTGACAAACCAAAGCCTTTTACGAACGAAAATCATACATACATAATGAAACGTAAACAAATAAAAATTAACAACTAACAACTCTATAAGCTTAAGAAACACTATTTAAACTTTTCTTAAAACATTGTTTAAGCTTGAGAAGCAAACTTATTCATGACTGAATTTCAAATGCAATTGCCAAAATATAAAAACATGAATATTAACCAAATACCAAAATATATATTACACTTAGTATTTGAGTTAATTAATCATGTACTAGATAATTATTTGAGATGTTTAATAATAATTTAGTGTACTTTTGATACATATTAGGAATTGAGATTATATTTAGTACAAATTATTTTTTGGAATTTTGAATTTTCGGGTTCTATCGAATATCCATTTGAGTTTGGGTTCGTTTCGGGTAAAACCCATAACCCGAAATAACATAAAATAAAATCTATTCGGTATTTATGTCACTCGGTTCGGATTTATGTTTATATGTTCGAGTTTTCAGGTTCGGTTTATTTATCCAGCCCTGCATAAAACCAAGAAGCAATCACACACCTTAAACATTGAAAACCACAATATTCACACGCAAAAAAAAAAGATCATTACCTTGGAAAGCGACAATGAGTTCTTGCTTTCTCCTTTGGATGAGGAAAAGCTTCGGAAGCTAGAATTGATGTTCCTCTCGGCCTCTCAACTGATTCATGGTCCCTGATGCGACGGGTAAAGTGAATCAACTTGGCCGTGTTGAATAAGTACTCTGCCTAAACAAACTCACCTGGGACGAAAAGGACCAAAAACACTCCAAGAAAATATATTGACAGGCCCAGATAGAGAGAGACATGCGATTGAATTCTATTGTAAAAACACTATGATTTGGTTTACTCTTGTTTTCTATGAAAAAAAGTACATTGAAATCTATCGTAACTGAAATCAGTGATTACCTTTTTATTTTAATAAATAAATAGTTTTAATAATTTGGGTATCCGAATCCATTGGATCTGTGACTTTAAAATAAACTAGATTCTGATCTGTTTTTTTAAGAATTTAATTTGTTTTACATTTTTATAAAAAATTAATTTTTATATTTGTATTTTTTAATTTTTTTTAGAAATTTAATTTTCATATTTTTTTCTTTGTAATTATATTTATTTTTTATTCGTAACTATATTTGTGTATAAATTTTAATCAAATTCTATTTTATAAAATAATGCCAATTTAAAAGTTGATCTGTCATACATTGGGTTCTTTGTAATCATATTTGTTTGTTCTAGATCTTGATATGTGAGTATACTGTTGGTTTAAAATTTTTTATTTTTATGTTTCTATAAATATGTAACATTTTTCTGTATTTTTTTCTTATATGTTAAATTTTTTTAATTTATATATATTTATATAACGTAGGGTTGTCCTAACGTAGTGGTTAGTGTATATTAACATAAAAATGTAGGGTTATATAACGTAGGGTTAATTAGAAGGGGTTTTTGCCAAAACTAACCCACAACTTGATTTTAATCCCAAACCTATACCCAAACTTGAATCAAATGCAAAACTAACCTAAAAGCCTAGTGAAATTACAGCTCAGCCCCTTGTGACCAAACAAAAAAACAGAAGCCATTTTTACGAATATAGCCCCAGTAAATCGTCTGAGTCGTCTGAATTGTTGGAAATCGTCCAGACGACTGAAGTTTCAGTCGTCTGGTACCAGCTTATTTTAAAAATAATTTATAAATCTTGTAAAAAATATTTTGATGCGTGAAAAATAAAAATCAAGTAATTATAAACAGTTTTAAGTGATATAAATTAAGATATGATAAAATTGATTTGTTTTGAAGATAGATGAGTGGAAGTAGTGTATCATTATATTCTTTGGTTTAGGAGTTTGGCAAACATATGTTGTAGTATTGTATGTATTGTTAGGATTAGATCTTGGAAAACTAAAATGTTTTTTTCAAAAATTAGTTTTCACCAATATGTGTTTATTTCTGTGTATAGTAAACACTTTTCAAGTTTGATTTGATTTTATGAAGTGTTTAATTAGATAAATAAGTTTAGGGGTTATGTTTAGGGTGTGGACGACTTATATTTCAGTCGTCTGTTGAATAATTTACACGGTGATATCTTGCATATTTGCATTGTTTTATCCATTCATCCATGAGCATTTTCATCATGTAGATTAGGATTTAGCCATGTCTAGGTTGCATTTTGCATTCATTGTCCTTATTAGGTGTTGGAGTGCCACATGGAGTTCTTGGGGACATTTGGATGCATTTGGAGCTTAAAGGACGTGAAATAGGTGATCATTGGACGAGCAGAGCATGGGAGCGAGGTTCCGCAGCGACGTCATGAGCTCGCTCCAAAGAACCCCCCAGAGCGACTTGCCCAGAGCGACGCCCCGAGGTCGCTCGCATCTCACACCCCTCTCGGAGCGACCTCCCAAAGCGACACCCCGAGGTCGCTCGCGTCTCTATGGCGAGACGACACGAAGCGAAGCCTGGAGCGACCTCTCAGAGCGACCTACCAAGGTCGCTCCCGATCCAGAGCGACCCGTTGGAGCGACACACCAAAGTCGCTCGCGACCTCTCGCCCGGAGACACCAAAAATCGGCCCTGGAGCGACTTCCCGGAGCGACACCTGCAAGTCGCTCCGCGTTATTTTGCTGCCGAAAATCATGATTTCTCAGGGACCTTTTTGCAATTTATTTTGGACGTTTTGCACTTGGAAAACCTATGTTTTAAACATCTTTTGTAGCCACCAGGCAGATTATCTTTTGATCTATTGAGAAATACACAAAAACTCTCTGGAGAAGTTCATCTCTTGGATTTTGATTGTTATGTTCTTGTGTTCTTGTTGATTTCTTATCTATTTCTCTACATGATTAATCTGAAATCCAATATGGGTTTAAGAGGAATCATGGAGATTAGTGAGTAATCACCTTTTGAATTCATGGGTTAGGGAGATTAAGGGTGATTAGGTTAGAGCTAGGATGTTTTAGTGTAGATCATTCATATTTCCTTGCTAGTAGAGTAATCATAATGCATCTTCTGAGTTGGCCACTCAAAAGTTGATCCTTAGGCATTTCTCACCCGAAAGGTGTTCGATGAAATGCCCGAGACAACTCTCCTAGGCTTTTAGTATACTTTGCCAAAGACATTTGTTGTTAAAGATGCTAAGATAGCTAATAGACTTGTTATTAATGATTGCTTTCATATTATTCAACCAAAGACATTTGATGTTTGAGATATGTTAGCAAATGAGCATTCATCTAGACATAGAGCTTGCTTAGAATTGTGTCTAGGCTTAAGGTTGATAGTTTGATTGATCATTTGCCATCCTTAGTTCGATACTTGATCACCCAAGGTCTAATCCCTATGCCCATGAGTTCTCTTTTCCCTTAGTTAAGAAAGTATCATTCTGTCATTGCTTTTTAGTTTTAGTCATAGCTTAAAACCCATCTAAATCATTGGTTGCACTTAGATTAAGTGAGTACTTGCATTCTCGGTGCTTTGATATCCCTCAGAACTGGTTCGACAATCATTTATACTACAACATTTGTCTTAGGAGCCTTGAAAACTCCTAACATCAAATTGGCGCCGTTGCCAAATTCTGAGTAGATTTAAACATTGAGATTTAGTCACTTGCTTGAGACTAAGTCATTTTTATTTTCTTTTGTTACTGATTCTTCTTCACCTCCATTTAATCTACAGGTGTATGCACTTGAGGAGCAGGGGTCCATCAAACCTAGTTCCAAGAGCTGCAGATATCAGAGCTTTAGAGAGAGAGTGTGCTAGAAAGAGAAGAGAAGAAGAGCAACAGGCTCACTTGCAGAGATTGGATACTGATATGGGAGACATACCTCAAAACCAACAGCGAGCAGCTCGACCCATTGGCACTTACGACCGCCCCAACATTCATGGTCATAGATTGGGAATCCGAGCACCAGCTGTAGCAGCCAACAACTTTGAGATCAAATCAGGACTCCTCAATGTGATTGAGAACAACAAGTATCATGGCTTGGCTCTAGAGGATCCATTTGATCACTTGGACAGGTTCGACAGCTACTGTGGGTTGTCAAAGACCAATGGTGTGTCCGAAGATGCCTTAAAGCTCAAGCTATTCCCTTTCTCTTTGGGGGATAAGGCACGTCAGTGGGAGAAGTCTCTACCCAGCGACTCCATTACCACTTGGGATGACTGCAAGAAAGCATTCTTGGAGAAGTTCTTCTCTACTTCAAGAACTGCTAAGCTGAGAAACGAGATCTCCAGCTTTCAACAGAAGGGCTTGGAAGGTTTCAGTGAAGCCTGGGAGAGATTCAAGAGCTACCAAGCTCAATGCCCACACCATGGTTTCTCTAAGGAGAGCTTGCTGAGCACATTCTACCGTGGTGCTCTCCCTAAGTACAGAGCCAGACTGGATACAGCTAGTAATGGGTTCTTCTTGGGGAGAACTGAGGAGGATGCAGAGGAGCTGGTTGACAACATGGTTAAGAGTGATGCAGTCTACAGTGGAGACCACGACAGAAGCAGTAGAACTGAGGATAAGCAAACGAGGAAGGAGTTGAAAGCTCTACAGGATAAGATAGACATCCTCCTTGCTGATAAAGCTACCCAAGAGCAGCTGCACTTTGTTGGCAACCCAAGCCAAGAGACACCAGCTGTTGTCCATGAAGTTGAGGGTTTGGAAGGTCAGGAAGAGCTGTGTTTCATCAACAACAATGGTAGCTGGTACAAGAAAGAACCCAACTTTCAGTACAACAACTACCAACAGAAGTCCTATTCCAACAACCAGCAGAGTGGTTATCAGCCTCGGAACAATCAGCAAGGCAGCTATCAGCCTCAGCAAAATCCCTCGTCTGGTTCCTCTGCTCCTCAAGAGAGCAGCACTGATACCTTACTGAAACAAATCTTGGAGTCTCAGACTAGAAGTGAGAAGCATGTTGGTTATGAGTTGAAGAACCTTCATACCAAGATTGATGGGAGCTACAATGAGCTCAACAACAAATTCTCACACCTTGCTTCTACAGTCAGGAATTTAGAGAATCAGTTTGCTTCCATGAACACTCACCAGAATCGCCAGCAAGGATCTCTACCTGGAAAGTCTGACCAAAACCCCAAGGAGGCCAAAGCTATCACCCTTAGGAGTGGTAAACAGTTGCCTCCTAGAACCCTCACCAAGGATGCTGAGAAACTAGGTGAGGGGGTTGCCATCAACATAGATGATGAAGTGGTGATTGTTGATGAGAAGATCAATGACGAGATCTTGGAGAAGATAGTGGAAGCCAAAGGTAAAGGAAAGGTTGGGGAAGAGAAGAAGACAGTAAAAGATGGTGAAGTTGTAACTCCAGCAAGTGAAAGTTCTTTTGTTCCTCCTCCCTATGAACCCAAACTTCCATTCCCTGGTAGATTCAAGAAGCAGCTGCTAGAGAAGTACAAGGCTCTGTTTGAGAAGCAAATGAGTGAAGCTCAGGTTGCAATGCCCATCATCGATGCTTTCATGTTGATTCCTCAATACAACAATTTCCTGAAAGATGTTGTAGCTGCAAAGAAGAAGGAGATGGAAGGCATGATGACTCTTACCCATGAGTGCAATGCCATCATCCAGAGGCTTGATGTTCCAGAGAAATTAGAGGATCCAGGAAGCTTCACACTACCTTGTGCTCTTGGACCTATGGTATTTGAGAAAAGTCTCTGCGATTTGGGAGCTAGTGTCAGCTTGATGCCTTTGTCTGTTGCAAAGAAGCTTGGATTCACTCAGTACAAGAAGTGTAGACTCTCTTGGTGTTAGCTGATCGTTCAGTGAAGTACCCTGTGGGCATCTTAGAGGACCTCCCTGTGAAGATTGGAAGGTATGAGATACCTACAGATTTTGTGGTGCTTGAGATGGGTGAGGAGGCTCAAGATCCATTGATTCTAGGAAGACCATTCTTAGCTACAGCAGGAGCTATTGTTAATGTGAAGGAAGGCACGATTGATCTCCATTTGGGTAAAGAGAACATCCTCCACTTTGACATCAAGAGGAAAATGAGGAAACCAACTGTGTTCGGGCAAGCCTTCTACATTGAAGAGATGGACACTCCTGCTGATGAGCACCTTGAAGAGTTACCACCTGAGGACGACGAGGAGGGATCATCTCCCTCTACTCATTCCCCATAGAAGGTAACCCACCACACTCCCCTGTATATACCATTTTATTTTTGCATATTAGTCTTCTTTTCGGTATCTCTCTCTCTACTTGACAACACAGAGACTGTGTAACTCAAGTTTGGGGGAGGTACCAAGTATTTGATCATGTTTGCTTTGATGTTGTTTTATTGAGTCATGCATTGCATACCTATTTGCATATTAAAAAAAAAATCAATCATTTAGTTTGCATCATTTGCATTTCTAGGAGAGTCTAGAGCATATAGGTTGCATTCACATGCATTGGGAGCAATGATTTTAAATGTCTTGTAAAGAACACTACGTTGCACCTGAGTAGCTTTTGCACCTCTCAAAAAGACTTGTATGTTTCGAGCCTTGAAAACTCTTCCTGAAACTTGTTGATTGCTGAAACTCAGTCTTTGAAGCCAACTACAACCTTATTTGAACTGAACGAACTTAATGCCTCTTGCTCATGGTCCCTTGTGTACTGAGTCATGGCTATACACACTTTAGTTGTCACATCCTTTATGCCAATCTTATTTTGACAAACTCTAGTGGTAGACCACTCCCAAAACCCTTCCCTCCTTTTAAGCTTTCATTGTTTGATGAGTGAGGCCTTTTTCGGAAAGTCTTACATGTGCATAATGTTGAGAGTATCGGGAACGACAATGCTTGATCTTCATTCTTGCTAGATTGGGCACTCTATTGTCTAGCTATAGGTGGGGGGTGAGTGTTGTGATTATGATTTGGGAGGAATGAAAAGGAAAAAAATAGACTCTTTGTGCTTAAGTGAATTGTTTTGTTGGGATAAGTAGAGAAGCATCTAGCTCAAGTTTTGAAAAGTCTTGGCCCCCAGCCTAAAAATAAAAAAAAAAAAAAAATAAAGGAAAAAGAAAAACGAAAAAAAAAAGAAAAAGAAAAGAAAAAGGGGGCTAGCAAAGTTGTTAAGAGCTAAGAAATGATTTGAGGTTGTGAAAAATCCCTTGTAGATTTCAAAGAGAAAGAGTTGATGTTCTTAGGATCTTTTGGTGAGAGATGTGAGTTGGGTTTGACATTTGAGAATGATTGTGTAATTGTACGTTTGGGAAAAGGGTAGAACAATGGAGATTGAGCATTGTATGCATGAGTTGATCCCTTTCTTAGATACATTATGTGCAATGTCAAGGCTACTTGTTTCGAGAGTAAACCACCTTAAAGATCATATGTTTTGAACCTCTTGAATCACTTGAATAAAAGCCTTCCCTTACCCAACCAAATGACTTGGACCAACTGACCATTTGCAAGAATTCACCTGATGTTTTGTGCTTAATGAATGTGAGAGTTGGTTGATTTGAATGTGTGGATGCTTGATGATGAGTGTAAGAACAAAAAGAGTTAAGATAGGCCTAGAGAAGCTAGAGTGTAATAAGAGAGGGTGCTAGTTGTGTTTCTTTTGGCTATGTGCTCCCACCTTCAACCTCTCTCCATATGAGTTCTAGAAAGTTCACTTGTGGACAAGTAAAAGAACAAGTTTGGGGGAGTTGATATCTTGCATATTTGCATTGTTTTATCCATTCATCCATGAGCATTTTCATCATGTAGATTAGGATTTAGCCATGTCTAGGTTGCATTTTGCATTCATTGTCCTTATTAGGTGTTGGAGTGCCACATGGAGTTCTTGGGGACATTTGGATGCATTTGGAGCTTAAAGGACGTGAAATAGGTGATCATTGGACGAGCAGAGCATGGGAGCGAGGTTCCGCAGCGACGTCATGAGCTCGCTCCAAAGAACCCCCCAGAGCGACTTGCCCAGAGCGACGCCCCGAGGTCGCTCGCATCTCACACCCCTCTCGGAGCGACCTCCCAAAGCGACACCCCGAGGTCGCTCGCGTCTCTATGGCGAGACGACACGAAGCGAAGCCTGGAGCGACCTCTCAGAGCGACCTACCAAGGTCGCTCCCGATCCAGAGCGACCCGTTGGAGCGACACACCAAAGTCGCTCGCGACCTCTCGCCCGGAGACACCAAAAATCGGCCCTGGAGCGACTTCCCGGAGCGACACCTGCAAGTCGCTCCGCGTTATTTTGCTGCCGAAAATCATGATTTCTCAGGGACCTTTTTGCAATTTATTTTGGACGTTTTGCACTTGGAAAACCTATGTTTTAAACATCTTTTGTAGCCACCAGGCAGATTATCTTTTGATCTATTGAGAAATACACAAAAACTCTCTGGAGAAGTTCATCTCTTGGATTTTGATTGTTATGTTCTTGTGTTCTTGTTGATTTCTTATCTATTTCTCTACATGATTAATCTGAAATCCAATATGGGTTTAAGAGGAATCATGGAGATTAGTGAGTAATCACCTTTTGAATTCATGGGTTAGGGAGATTAAGGGTGATTAGGTTAGAGCTAGGATGTTTTAGTGTAGATCATTCATATTTCCTTGCTAGTAGAGTAATCATAATGCATCTTCTGAGTTGGCCACTCAAAAGTTGATCCTTAGGCATTTCTCACCCGAAAGGTGTTCGATGAAATGCCCGAGACAACTCTCCTAGGCTTTTAGTATACTTTGCCAAAGACATTTGTTGTTAAAGATGCTAAGATAGCTAATAGACTTGTTATTAATGATTGCTTTCATATTATTCAACCAAAGACATTTGATGTTTGAGATATGTTAGCAAATGAGCATTCATCTAGACATAGAGCTTGCTTAGAATTGTGTCTAGGCTTAAGGTTGATAGTTTGATTGATCATTTGCCATCCTTAGTTCGATACTTGATCACCCAAGGTCTAATCCCTATGCCCATGAGTTCTCTTTTCCCTTAGTTAAGAAAGTATCATTCTGTCATTGCTTTTTAGTTTTAGTCATAGCTTAAAACCCATCTAAATCATTGGTTGCACTTAGATTAAGTGAGTACTTGCATTCTCGGTGCTTTGATATCCCTCAGAACTGGTTCGACAATCATTTATACTACAACATTTGTCTTAGGAGCCTTGAAAACTCCTAACATCACACGGACGACGTATATTTCAGTCGTCCAGACGACGTATATTTCAGTCGTCCAGACGACTTACAAGTAAGTCGTCTGGAAAGTCTTCTATTTTAGTTTCCCGCTAAAAATATTTAATTTTCCGCTAAAAATATTAAACTCTTCTGGACGACTTACATGTAAGTCGTCTGTTTTAATTTCTTCACCAGACGACTGAAATGTAAGTCGTCCAGGAAGTCGTCTGAGTCAAAAATATTTAACCTAATTGGATTTTTTGTCTCCCTATATAAAGAAAAATTTACACATTCTCTCTCCTCCTCTCAAATGGCTACAACAAAAATGTAATGTTCATCATTCTAAAACTCTCCAACCTCTCTCTAATCTCTTTGACTTGAAAACACCAAACTTTATATGAATTTTTTCAGTTTTGTCTCATGTATTTCTTACTAATCTATCTCTTTTGCAGGTTTTTAATCAAATGGTACTCATCTTCCACTAATTTAGAGGTAGATCTATTAATTTTAGATATGTATTTTTGTGTGTTCTATAAATGTAGATTTATCTAATCTTCCACTCATTTTCTCTATTTTTAAGTCATTTGAACGTTTTTGGATATGCAGGTTTTTCAGATCTGGATTTGATGTGCAGGTTTTTCAGATCTGGAAGACTTCTGGGACGACTTACATGTTAGTCGTCTGGAAGTCGTCTGGAAGTCGTCTGGACTTCTTGGAAGTCTTCTGACAAAGTCGTCTGGACTTTCAGGAAGTCGTCTGGACTTCCAGGAAGTCGTCTGGACTTCCAGGAAGTCGTCTGGACTTCCAGGAAGTCGTCTGGACTTCCAGGAAGTCGTCTGGACTTCCAGGAAGTCGTCTGGACTTCCAGGAAGTCGTCTGGATTTTTCTGAGCGTTTTGGTAAGTTCTTATGTCTGATTTTTCTTCATTTGGTAAGTTCTTGTTGTATAAAGTTCTTACTTTTTTCCCAAACTAAAACTCTCCAAACCCACTCTAATCTCTTTGACTTGAAAACACCAAACTTTATATGAATTTTTCAATTTTGTCTCATGTCTTTCTTACTAATCTATTTTTTTTTTGCAGGTTTTTAATTAGATGGTACTCATCTTCCACTAATTTGAAGGTAGATCTATTATTTTTAGATATATATTTTTGTGTGTTATGTAAAGGTAGATTTATTTAATCTTCCACTCATTTTTTTCTGTTTTTAAGCCATTTGAACGTTTTTGAATATGCAGGTTTTTCAGATCTGGATTTAATATGCAGGTTTTTCAGATCTGGAAGACTTCTGGGACGACTTACTTGTTAGTCGTCTGGAAGTCGTCTGGAAGTCGTCTGGAAGTCGTCTGGACTTCCTGTAAAGTCGTCTGGAAGTCGTCTGAACTTCCTAAAAGTCTTCTGGCAAAGTCGTCTGAACTTCCTGGAAGTCGTCTGGACTTTTTAGAAGTCGTCTGGACTTCTTAAAAGTTGTCTGGTCTTGTCTACTCAAGTGGAATCCAAGCTTGTCTTTGTAGATGAATGATCTATAATAGTTTTGTTTGTGGTCTGTTTTGTGAATTGCATGTATACTCTTTTAGTTGTGAATTTTTTGTAAAATCAGTAATAATGTTTTCCAAGATGTATTAAATGTGCTAACAATGTGTTTACACATTTACAAATCAATGAAATAATAGACTTCAGTAGCCTTTTTTCTTATCTTTGGATCTCTCATATCCAATAATAAACTCCAATGGCCTTTTTCTCATCATAATAAACAAGAATGTTGGTAAGAGATGGAAACAAACAATAGTAACTAGTCAAAGCATATCATATTTTTTATAAGTTTGCATTGAAAAACTTAGTCAAATTTAGTAAAACTAAGGGAGAGAACATATTTTGTAAATATGAGTTTTACATATCTTGAAGTTACTTATCACTCTTAAAAATACAAGTTATTCAAAAACTAAGGTAGAAGACTTAAAAACTAGTGGAGAAGACGCGGACGACTTCAATCTAAGTTGTCTAGACGACTAAACTATATGTCGTCTGGTCAACGCAGAGGTTATTTTTGCAATTGACTTTGAAATCTGTTATTTCGGACGACTGAAAGTTAAGTCGTCTACTATTGTTTGGTTAAAAAAAAACTCCAAAAAAGCTAGACGACTTACATTTCAGTCGTCAGAGGTTAGTTTTGCATTTGACTGGATTATTTCAGAAGTTTGACTTTTTGGACGACTTACATTTCAGTCGTCTAGTGAAAATTAAAATAATAATATTTTTTTTAAAGTAGACGACTTAAAGTTAAGTCGTCGTAGGTTAGTTTTGCAATTGAAAAAAAAAACTTCAAGATTTAATTATACACAGACGACTTATAATTCAGTCGTCCACCAGACGACTGAAATGTAAGTCGTCCAGGATTTACGAGGTTTGACCAGAATCTCGGAAAAAAGTCCTGGACGACTTACAATTAAGTCGTCTGGTGGACGACTGAATTATAAGTCGTCTGTGTATAATTAAATCTTGAAGTTTTTTTTTTCAATTGCAAAACTAACCTATGACGACTTAACTTTAAGTCGTCTACTTTTAAAAAAATATTATTATTTTAATTTTCGCCAGACGACTGAAATGTAAGTCGTCTGGGGAAGTCAAACTTCTGAAATTATCCAGTCACATGCAAAACTAACCTATGACGACTGAAATGTAAGTCGTCTAGGTTCTTTGGAATTTTTTTTGAAACCAAACAATAGTAGACGACTTAACTTTCAGTCGTCTCAGGTTACAGATTTCAAAGTCAATTGCAAAAATAACCTCTGCGTTGACCAGACGACTTCCAGGTAAGTCGTCTACAGCCAGACGACTGAAAGGTAAGTCGTCTACAGCCAGACGACTTCCCAAGTAAGTCGTCTGACGAACAGATCTGGAAAAAAACTCGATGTCATAGCTTAAATTGGTGAGATAAGTTCCTTAGCATACATAAGGCTTCTCCAAGCACACAAAATCACAAACGAAAGTCACCCACCCATAATCGTTGGCTTCTATGACTCTATGAACCATAAAAATTTTAGAATCAAAATCTTGGGTTTTTTTGGCTCATTGTGGAGAGAAAGTGAGAGATATGTTGTGTTTAGTTCACAAGAATGGAAAAAGAAGAAGGGTAAATCGATTTTGGGAGCATTAAGAGCTTCAAATTGGTTGTTCATGGTGGTTGTGGTATTGATGACAATGGCAATCTTGTAATTACTTGAAGATGATGAGGGTGAGAGAGTAAAAATGTCATTTTCGAAAAAAAAAAAAAAAAAAATTGATGGCATTTTCGTAAATTATATGAACTTGTGGGGTGAATAAGGCAAAACCAATTTTCAAAAAAAAGAGAGGTTAGTTTTGTGTTTGACTTTAAGTTGTAGGTCAATTTTGCAAAAATCCCTTTTTTTTACTTGTTGATAACCACCCTAATGTATTGGTTATTGTTTAAATTAAATTAAATAAATTTATATAAAAATAATAATAAGTGGCTCATTAAATAAATAATTGGACATAACATTTATCAATAGATAGTTTAACTTATTTTATATTTAATAAATATTTTTTATATTTGATTTAATAACCCGCAAAAACTACAATAGTGAAAACATAAATCATTATCTAGTACACTATAAAAGTAAGATACTATAAATATTAACTAAATTTAGATATTTTTATTAAAAATAGATAACAATTTTATTTGTGGCCATATTATATTAATTGAATAGTTTAAATTTAGTTAAATCATATATATTGATCTAAATTTGAAATGTTGGTCGTTTGTTGTAAAAATAAAATAAAAAGAGTATAGATAATGGTTACATTAAATATTTGATAGGTTAATTATAAAACCAAAAACATGGACCAACTAAATATCATAAATAGAAGAATTAGCTGTAATATAATGTGGATGATAAATACCATGGTCCCAATTTCAAAACAAAAACATTATACCATGGGTCTCTGAAACTTGATGGTGGCCTTCTCTGACGCTTGACGATGAGTGTCGTAAAACTTAGCATTAAGGGGGGTTATTGGAACATGAATTTCTGTGGAATTTGATGATTTTAATAGTTGAGAGGATTTTACAAGTTAATTAGATTTAACAAATTTTATCAAATACTTTTACATAGATTTTCATTACTTGAGTATAAAATTCTATTGATTGTTATTAACTTTTAAAGTAAGAAATTAATGGTGGTAAAAAAAAAATTTCAATTAAAAAAAATCTTAAACAACTTTTAAAAAAAAATTTGTCACAAAAAAGATCTCAAGAAATAAAATGACCAAAAATTTTAATTTCTACTTCTTACTTTATAGATATATAAATAATAATAAATAATAAAATATTTTTTATATAATTTCGAAATATATGTTTTAAATTTTATTTTTTGTAAAAACAATTTAAATTATTATTTTTGAAATGTTTTTTTATAAAATTCGAAAGTGCTTTTTAAAAAAAATTTCACAATTTTTGTTTTAAGTTTTTAATATTTGTTTTCTATTTTTTTAAGTTGTGAATTGTATTATGTTAAAGTTGTGATTTGTATATTATTTCATTCTTCAATTTGAGTTTTTGTATGTGAGTGTATTTTATTACATTGATTTCAAAAATCTTATGGGTATAAATGATATTCTCAAAGTTGAGTACTATGTGTAAAAACAAAGAAATTTTACATCCCAATAACAATAGATTTTAATAGAATCTTAAAATCAATGAAAACTAAACTTTTTCAATAACAAAAGATTTTGAGTGGAATTTAAAAATCATCACTCCAATAACAATGAATTCCATTTAGATTTTAACACTTCACAAACCAATAACAATGGAATCTCAAAATTTAATTATTCTTCTAGAATTCTTTGCCCAATAACTCCCCCCCCCCCCTCCCCCCTAAAATTTAGTTTTAACTCGTAACCGTTGTTAGTCAAGCATATATTAATAATTTATTTTTATATATTAGATACATTTGATAACCGTCCCGGTCGCGTATGAGAGGAGCCCATAAATGTTGGAGCTAAAAGAGAAGTTACAAAATATTTATATTTTCAATTGATAATATAAATCAATGGCAGTTTGTATATTTAAATATAGGTCTAATGGTATAATAAATAATATTTTAAATAATGATAGAAATAAAATAAATAATAGTTATATATAACATTTTAGCAAATGGTCATGTTGTTGTTTTAATAAAATAGATGTCAAAAATATCAAAAATTAATATATTTAAAATTTCGAATCCGAATCCAGATCCAGTTTTTTTAGGTCGAGACATTTTGAATATCGTATTTCAGAGCGAAGCTCTCGGATCGGATCTGAATCCCAAATAATAATTCTTAGCCCTACAACAAATTACATGGACATATAAAAGTTTCAGCGAGAGCACCCTACAGACAGAAAGCAGGCCATCGTCGACGCATTGTTATTGGACTTAATTAATGTCTATAGAATAAGCCCAGTAAAGTCTTTAAATGCTGTGAAGATGGATGAGCGATTATAGATCGGTGATGATGTGGCAGACTACAGTTCGTTGGGATACTTAAATGACGATTAATCAAACCTTGTTTTCGTCCTTGCATTAACGAAATACCAATCAACGGTTGTCACGTAATCATTCTTGCGAGACGATGACGTGGTGGACAATGTAATCTCTTTCGACTCCGATATTTACTAACTCCCACTCATATTAATTTCAAAATAATAATATCTTCTGTTTGTGTTGTTGACAATATCGAGACTTTAAGCGGTGGATTGAATCAGATAGATCTTGGGCGAGAAGAACATGGCGGACGAGAGATATAACCGGAAGAATCCGGCGGTGAAGAGGATTCTCCAGGAGGTTAAGGAGATGCAAGCTAATCCCTCTGACGATTTCATGTCTCTCCCCCTCGAGGTATAGATCCATGCGTAATCTCCAACATGCTCTTGAAATCGAACTAGCAAGATCCGATCTAATTAACCTTAGCCTTTCTAGCTCCGATCTTATGGTTGCATGCGATGTTATATCAATCTGTGATGTGTAAATAGTTAACATGATCCGTTGTGAACGCAGGAGAATATATTTGAGTGGCAATTCGCGATCAGAGGCCCTAGCGAGACTGAATTCGAAGGAGGGATATATCATGGGAGGATTCAGTTGCCTTCAGATTATCCTTTCAAACCTCCTTCCTTCCTCTTATTGACCGTAAGAGATTCACTCAAAGAACATATGTGTGCTTAATGGGACTATCTGTGATCTCTGATGAATCTCTTTTTCTGGTCTTGTTTCAGCCTAGTGGTCGTTTTGAAACTAACACCAAGATTTGCTTGAGTATTTCTAATTACCATCCCGAGCATTGGCAGCCATCATGGAGTGGTAAAACTCTACAGACTTAAGCAAATGATTACTGATGCATACTATTATTGTTAAGCTTCTGAGAATTTGTTCTCGCTTGTTTGTCAGTTCGGACTGCTTTGGTAGCTCTCATTGCGTTCATGCCTTCAAACCCCAGTGGAGCAATAGGCTCTGTAGATTACCCCAAGGAGGAGAGACGTGCACTTGCCACTAAATCACGCGAGTCACCACCCAAATATGGTTCTCCTGAGCGTCAAAAAGTTATTGATGAGGTATGTCCCGCTATATCACCCCTTCCTTGGAAACATTTTTTTTTTTTGAACTTCTGATCCACCAATGTACATTATTCTGAAGGAGACATGTGCATTTAGCTTCATTTTTAGAGTGCTTTTTGGTTACTGAACATATTAGTTGGATATATGGCCGAACAAATGGTGTGTTTGGTCAGCTAAGTAAAAGTGTTCAGTTTACTTATGGTGTGTTTGGATTGCAACTATGCATACTTGTTACGGCCATTTATCATTAGAAAGTTGTTAGATATGTGTACTTTAGATGCTACAAACAAGTAAGGACTAGTTGGAACTGGAAGTTAGTAGCTTGAAAAAAACATCATTGCTGGAATTAATATAAGTGTTGACCAAAAGTAGTATTAAGAATCTCATTTGATTTTAGAGACCTGGCGACGTGTTTACATCTTTGACATGGGTTTAAGTAAGGTTGATAAAGAATCTGGGCATAACGTTATATTGTTTTGTCCTTATGATTGGTATATGCAGATTCATCAGTACATGCTCAGCAAGACACCTTCTCCTAAACCTAATCCTGAGGAATGTAACAAAACGTCTTCTGCTGATTCGGATGGTCAGTCCCAAACCAAGCCGCAGGACACTGAAGCTGCTACAGCCGAACCTGTTACAGCTGTTGAAGAGAATGTAGTCGATCAAATCGCTGAAGAGGCAGGTCAGACAGTTGTTCCTGGAGCAAATGCAGCGGAAAATGTTGCAGCGGGAGACAACAGAAACGGTTTGGTGAGGCAGAGGGAGCAAGCGACCGTTGCTGTTAGGGCGGCTCAGAGAAGGGGTGATGACAGGCTGTTCACGTGGGCAGCGGTTGGACTCACGATTGCGATAGTGGTTCTTTTGCTGAAGAAGTTGGTAAGGTCAAGTGGTCATGGCGCTCTGTTTATGGATGAGTCGTGAACGCTGAACTCAAAGATTGGGAGATATGGACGAAGAAAGCATCAAAAGTTGGAAGTATTTATATATCATATCAAAAGTTACTTATTTCTTCAAAAGAAAGCATCAAAAGTTACTTATCAAAAGAAAGCATCAAAAGTTACTTATTTCTTCATTTACGTAATAGATACATATGATTCATATGTATCTATTACGTAAATGAAGAAATAAGTAATTAATTATACTAAATGAGTTTGTTTGATAATGTGCTAAAAACTTTTTCTTTCTGATTTTTTTTTGTGTTAATTGATTTCGACAAACCAAACCACTGGTAACACAAACATTTATTAGAAAATGAACAACTCTCCAGCTGCAATACATTCTTGTGCAGCTGCTTTAGGGGATGATGTATTGCTGTGTGCGATACGGCCCGTATCACCGTATGGCGGTCAAACAATTGTTTTTTATTGTTCTTCCCCTCTTGTGATGATATAAGTTCATTTGTCATCTCTTGTTCTTTTTACGGCCTTTTAGAATTTTTATAAACCCAACCAGCTAAATGCAAGATAGTAATATCTTATCGTGCGAGTAACAACCAACTATTTTAACATGTGAGTAAACAAGTTAACTCGAAATCAGGTGAAATATACTCTACAGCTTAAGCTTTGCGCCCCCATGGCTGCAAATACTCTCAACCATGCACGTAGGATATTCTGTAATATAAAATTATTATATTACTTGTGCGGACTAATATATATGCCTACTAAATTTTTATATGAATATTATTTTTTGTTTAAATTTATTAAATTAGATATAAATTATAAAGTAATATCATAAATTATATTACTTCACTATCCATATTGGCATTTGATTTATTAAATTTTGTTTTAGTTTCAGCTTTTTATTAAAGAGGTGTATATTTTGAATCAAGATCTTCTTTAGTAATAATCCAACTATTCAACTTGAATTTAAAATCAATCACTTCTTCGAATTGTGGGTTAAAAAGAATATCACTGAATTTGAAAGCATTGGAAACATTCATAACACATAAAGCGTAAACAAAATAACAATACCCAATAAACATCATATATTATCAACAATTTGGACCATAAATAATATGACAAAAACAAAAAAACAAATAAATTACAAAACATGTATAGCTCATATATTATACTGGCAAATATATATATATATATATGTATTAAAATAAAAGCAGTTAATTTTACTGAACTAAACATAAAATAAACTTAACTATGATATTATCTCCAGAATATGATAATATTCATTTATCTATTATCCAAAAAATATATAAATGATAAATTATCATCTAAATCATTAAAAATATTTATTAAAAATAATGAAACAGACTAAATTCAGAGATAATATGATAAATCAGCAAAATCATTTCTAAAATAAGAATATAGATAATAAAAATTTGTCGAATATTAAGAATTTTGACTAGTTGAACTAAAACTTAGACGATGAGTGCAAATAGATTGTCAAGAAGTTTCCAATCCTAATGAGGGGTTTTGTGTAACCGCCAAAAATAATGACTTTCATTGATAATATGTCCTACACTAATTAATTTAACTCTAAAATATTAGTTACTAATGAATTAATTTTTTTTAATACGAGTGAGTTATAGTATTATGGCTTAAGTTATACGAGCGAGTTATAATATATTAGGGTTAAGTTATACTCTTTATAAAATTGATAACTCAAAATTTAAACCAACATCATATAAAATTGGGGGTATAGTCAGTGCCGTGCGAAGATTTTTGGAGACCCAAGGCGAATTAATTTTTTTTTACATGATATTGTTTTTTTGAAAATAGTTCTATTTCGAGTTGAATTATATAAAATATTTTTTTTTGAAAAAACATATATTATAATTTTGATCTATTATCTAAAAAGTTTGAAAAAACATATATATAACACTAAAAAGTTTTGATCTATTATCTAAACATTTTCTAAATTTTCTAAACTAAATAAATAAAATAATGATCAAAAGTAGGAATTCATAATATAAAAACAAAATACAAATTTTGGATTGAAATGTTGGTCGATGTTAAAAAGATAAATCTTAGCGTTTAAATTAAATACAATAAACTATATATTCAAAATATTATAATTTTTATTCAAATTCTATAAATATATGAAATATATCTAACTCATAACATATACAAAGAAGACAAATGTGGATCAAATATTTGCATTTAATTAGAAGTAAAATCTTTATAGTTTTATATAAAATATAGTAAAATTGATCATAAATTAGTTATTTTAAACAGAAGTGAAATTGAAAATCAAATAATAATAAAAATCTAACTAAAAAAATACATTAACTACCATGTAAAAATATTTTTTTTGTAATTAGGAGTCCTAAAA
The DNA here is from genome assembly GCF_020379485.1 of Brassica napus. Lineage (NCBI taxonomy): Eukaryota > Viridiplantae > Streptophyta > Magnoliopsida > Brassicales > Brassicaceae > Brassica > Brassica napus. The sequence continues at coordinate 11,036,598 of NC_063434.1, forward strand.
TTTTTATAAAATTTGGGGGCCCTATGCAAATGCCTTTTTTAATAGCACGTAAGCACGGCTCTGGGTATAGTAAGCTTTTCTTTTGAGCCTCGGCATTGTAATGATGTGAAAGGTGGAGTGGCAGCATTATAAGTTTATAACAAGAAGATTAGATGAAGCCATAAAAACCAATCTCTTTACTAAAAAGTTGCAACGAACCCAAATAAAGACTAAGAGGTTGATTGTTTGTAGTTTTGCTTTAGTTTTTGGTTTTTGTTTTTGTAAAAACCATTTTTTCTTCGATCAAGTTTTAGTTTTTAGTTTTTGTTTTTGTAAAAACTATTTGATTTGCCAATCAAGATTTTTAATAAATAGATTGCCTAAATTTTAGGAAAACTGGCTTTCAAAATTTTAACCAATTTATGAAGAAAAACCAAAAACTAACTTTTGTGGTTTTTTTTTTATAAAAAAAACAGATTTTCTTTCTTTTTTATAGAAAGTACTGTATTTATGTATTGATAATTCTATAAATAATATTTTATAAAAAGAAATTTTACAAACAAGTTTTTAAGATATAATTTAAACAATAATGTAAAATAATTTTATTTGTGTCTCATATCTACAAATAAATTTCGATATTTATATATAATATTAATTAATTGTAAATCATTAGTTATTAATTTCTATAAATAAAATTATTGAATAACTGTAAGAATTATTAGACATACTAAACAATAATTAATATTTTATAAAAACACAAAATATTAATACAATATATTATATAGTTTTTGAAAATAGCCATTCAAGTGTTAAAAATAAATATCTTATATATAAAATTTTTTATAAATATTTTAAAATTTAAGTATTTTTAATTTTGTATAATTCATAGATATTTTGTGATTTATATTTTAGTATAATACTTAAAATTAAATTAATTTAAAAATCATGTTAATATATTTTTTTTATTTTTAAACAACAATCACTATATTTTGATAAATTTTAATGGAAACTTCTAAATATTTTACTGCTATTTTTTATTATTTTAAAATTTTGTATTGATTATTTTATTTTCTTATTTTAAAATGATGTATTGAATATATAAGAAAAATTCTAAGTAGTTTCAAACTTTTAAATATTTTTTATTTTTTGTAATTTAATATATATATTTTTATTTATATTTTACTATAATATAATTTTTTTATAAAATGTAATAACCAAAAACGAAAAACAAAATCTAGAAACCAAAAACCAAAAGCTGAAAACCCAAAACCAAAATCTAAAAACCAAAAACTAAAATCTAAAAACTACTGAAACAATCATTACCTAAAATTGTTTATTTCAAATTAAAAAGAAAACAAATAAAATTGGTACGCGCAAACGAAAGTTAAAAAATTTGCACACCAGTTTGGTTGCAATAGTCCTGATTTTTAGTTTGTAGTCAAAATGAATATAAAAGTTTGTCGGCAGATCATAATGATAACGATTTGTGGATGATTATAAACTCCATGACTATGATAAAAGAAGATCAAAATGTATGTAAACCAAGTGGTAAAGTAGTTGAGACGCTGAAAACAGAGACGAATCTTAATTAATTCTACCACCAGCCCTGACCCTACAGTTTTCGAACCTGCTTTGAATTTCTCGTCACCCTTTTTTACAGTGGAAAGCTCTTTTTATTCGTTTTCTACTGCTCAATATCCTGTACAATCTTCTAATATTTTTTTATCCCTACAACTCATTACGCATACATCGTAGAAAATCATATATAAATATGGATAAGAACAATAGAAATGAGCAACCAAACTATAGATCGTGACTTATTTTGAGATGTTATTCTTACAATCTTAGTTTTCATCAATGTTTAAAAACCATTCCACTTTTTTGGATTGTAAACATTTGTTTAGTATTGCATGTGTCAACATGGAATTAGATAAGTGCGTATATAAGCTTGGTAATTTTTTGTTGCAACATTCGATTGCGTTAACATATAAACAAGCTTAGATCTTAATTTAAAACATGTTGGGGAACATATTTAAAATTCTGCATAGGAGAGCGAGATAAGATCAAGGTATATCTTTCATTAGGCTGACTTAGTCGGTGATCAAAAAAATACTCTCGACACATGAACTTTTTTTTGTAAAGATTAGTTAAACAAATTGATAGGGTTGAAAAGCACGACAAGGCTACAATTTGAAAAAGGAACACTTGCTCAGCGCTCATTGATTACACTGACGAAAATCGTAGCATCAAAGATAGCGAAATTGTATGAAAAATTCAAGTTAGTGTATGATGAAGGCCTCAACTAATTCTCATTAATGCTCATTATTTCTTTGCTCCTATAAATAGTAAGTATAGTACGGTGAGTAAACCAATCGCACTAAACAAAGAACAACACTTTGTAAAATAAAAGCAGAACGAAAAGAAATGGGGAAAGTTTCTACGCGATTAGGGTTATTGGGTTTGATGCTTGTGTTGCTCATTATTGGAGTAGCAGAATGTAGGAGACTTGAGAAGGAGACTTTAGGAGGTGGTGGTTTTGGAGGAGGTGGTGGTGGTGGAAAAGGCGGTGGTGGTGGTCTTGGAGGAGGAGCTGGTGGAGGCTTTGGTGGTGGTGCAGGTGGAGGCCACGGTGGTGGTGTTGGAGGAGGATTCGGTGGTGGTGCTGGTGGAGGTAAAGGTGGTGGTGGTGGTGTTGGAGGAGGCCACGGTGGTGGTGTTGGAGGAGGCCACGGTGGTGGTGTTGGAGGAGGGTTCGGTGGTGGTGCTGGTGGAGGCAAAGGTGGTGGTGTTGGAGGAGGGTTCGGTGGTGGTGCTGGTGGAGGGAAAGGTGGTGGTTTAGGTGGAGGCCACGGTGGTGGTGTTGGAGGAGGATTTGGTGGTGGTGCTGGTGGAGGCAAAGGTGGTGGTGTCGGAGGAGGCCATGGTGGTGGTGCTGGAGGAGGATTTGGTGGTGGTGTTGGAGGAGGCCATGGTGGTGGTGCTGGAGGAGGATTTGGTGGTGGTGCTGGAGGAGGACATGGTGGTGGTGCTGGTGCTGGAGGAGGACATGGTGGTGGTGCTGGTGGAGGGTTCGGTGGTGGTGGTGGTGCTGGTGGAGGACATGGTGGTGGTGCTGGAGGAGGATTTGGCGGTGGAGCTGGTGGAGGTCACGGTGGTGGTGCTGGAGGAGGATTTGGCGGTGGAGCTGGTGGAGGTCACGGTGGTGGTTCTGGAGGAGGATTTGGCGGTGGAGCTGGCGGAGGTCACGGTGGTGGTGCTGGAGGAGGATTCGGCGGTGGTGCTGGTGGAGGCCACGGTGGAGGAGCTGGTGGAGGTTTTGGCGGTGGTGCAGGAGGAGGCCATGCTGGCGGTGGTGGTGCTGGTGGAGGGTTTGGTGGTGGTGCCGGAGGAGGCGGTGGTGGTGGATTTTGAATCTAGCTTTTTAGGGCTACTTACTTGTGTACCACGCCAAAAAGAATGAGATTATATTATGAATGAAATAAATGATACTTAACAAAAATATGAAGCTATGCGATGTTAATGATTCCTTTGAAAAAATATCATATATCATAATCCACTAATATGCATGGAAAATAAATTTTGGTTATTAAGTCGGGGAAAATAGCTAAAGAAACAATAAGTTTTGTTAGTAAAACTACGCAAACTTATTAAAATAACATTGTCAAAATTATTCTATTAACATGATTCGACCAATTACGAGTTATGTTAATTTCCGTTCTAATTTTTTTTATATAAAAAAAACAGATTCTAAACCCTAAAAGTAGGGGTTTTGCCTTTAAAACTTATTATTGGAGTTCTGAGCTCATCTTCGGTAGATACAGTGCTGCGCGAAGATCTACAGAGGCTTGAAGCAGCTATAAATTGGGGTCTTCAGCAAATTTTTATAAAAGAATGTAATGTATATTTGAAACATCATACAAAAACACACGATAATCTCAAAAACTAACATAATTTCTTTTCCTTCTTTTAAATAAACTTTTTTCACCAAATTTTTATAATCTACATTCCTAACTAATTTTCCTTCTGTAGATATAATTTCTAATCTATTCAACTTTTTTTGTAATATGATTGACGCATATAAGATTTTTATCAACTTTAACTTGGAAAAGCTAGCCTGTTGATATATAATCTTTGAATTTTGGATAAACTCTTCCATCCTTTAAAGTTTAAATCTTCAACAGTCTCCCAAAGGGTAGAGGTGCCAAGTTCAAATCTCAGCAGCTGCGGGGAGAGGATTAAACAACCGGTTCTTGTCCCTGGCCCAAGGAAATTATGGGATTAGGTCCGGAACTTCTTGAATTCAAAAAAGAAAAATGTTGTGGTAAAGCATCTCTTCGAACTGCTAGTTCGAACTTATAAGATTTCCATGCTGATTTCGTCGGGAATGCTTCTCCAATCTCCATAGTTTCTGCAAATTGTTTAACATCTGATTTTGTCGAAACATGTATCTCTTCACTTCTGATTGTTTAATGTGTTAACACTAACAGCAAATAAAAGTTTGTACTAAATCACCATATACGACAAGAGGTAGTTGGATTAACATCAGATGTGCAATTACTTTTTTGGAAGTGACTTTTACAAAAGTGCTTGCTATAATACAAATTGCAAGATTAAAGATATGACAACCACACCGCATATAAAATGCACGTGGATAAACATCAATTTTTTTGTATTCATCTATATTTTTCTTTTATATTGGATCCATTATCATATCCATTTTCTTTCACATAATCAATATTTAAATCAAAAGCAACCAACACATTCTGAATTTCACAAAAAAGCTATTTTCCGGATGTGTCATCAAATATTAAGAATGTGAGTACTGTACATGTGCTTGAAACTCAGTTTATGCATCCTCTTGTAAATTAATCTTAAAAGTATATATCTGCTTGGTACAAATTTTATCGTTTATCTATGAAAAAGGAGCGGGTTTGTTCAACATGATAACAAAGTGATGATCAAACAGAGCCATACATCATAAGGTCAGTAGAAACTAGAAACTGTACTACGAAATCATGTGAAATTTTAAATTTGTACCGTAAACTCTTTGAGTCTCTAAGACCAACATTATTGCAGGTCCTTGTTGGTGTCCTTAGGGGAGGGGGACCACAATTTGGCAAAACCAAGAAGGGACAAGGGAGAGAAGTCGTTAAATAGGGAACGTCCTTGCTGCGTCCTCTGCACTGTTTGCGGGCCCCACGACACGTGGTGGCCCGCGATTAGTTGACTTTAAAAAAAAAAAATCAGAAAACTAAAAAAGAAAAGAAAAAAGATTTTAAGAACTTCTGTCCGGTAATGATGCTCTAAGATACTTCAAATTAAGAATTCACAGTGAGCTTCCTTTAGTAGATCTTTTTAAGTAGACCCAGTGACTATCCAATTTTTACATTCACTGTTCATGGACTAGCTGTACCTACTGTTCCCCTTTTAGAGCCAATCCACTGTCATCTTCATTCTCTTCACTCCTCTCCTCTAAGTAAGGCTTTGAAATGCATGATAAGTATATAGATATCATATCACCTTATTTCATAATTGAAATGCATGATTCAATCTAAATGTTACCATGATCAACGTCGTATTACTTTATAATTTTTTTTTTATAATTTTAGATTATATGTTTTCAAATTCGAACTTTTTTATAATTTTTTTTTATAATTTTTTTTATTTTTTTTTCAAATTTTCTTTTTGTAATTCGAAAATACTTTTTGAAACTATTTTTAAAATTTTTATTTTCAAATTTTTAATATTTATTTCTATTTTATAAAATTTTAAACCTCAAACCCAAATCCTCACCTCTTAATTCTAAACCCTAAGGTTTGAATTAGTTAACTTTAGGGATATAAATGTATATTTACCTCTTTAATGAAACATTTTGGTCATTTTGATTTTTAGAGTCTATATTTGTGACAGAAACTTTTTAGTGCTATCATAAGATATTTTTTTTTTTTAAATTTGACAAAAAAAATGGAAGGTATTCGTTAGACATATATAAACACCACCGAGAAGTGCTAGTGATACTGATAACTGGTACAGTGGTACGAAAAAGTGTTTGTAGAAGATAAGACAAAGCCGGACCTTTACTATGTAACTAAGCAGTTTGATCGTTGTTATTTTTGGAACATAAGTCCTTGTATTGACAAAGATTTAACCAAGAAGAATGTATGTATTTGTCTTCTGTATGGCTCACGAACTTCAAACATAATATAAAACTTAATCATATCATCTTTTCTTCAGCATTCGATGCTACAAATATCATACCCCAAGGCTATTTTACATAAAAACTGAAACAAAGAGACAACAATGCTAACAATAACAGTCCATAGAGGTTATTCAGATACATATATATATTTATATATATACAAGGACAGGTAAAACTCAGTAGCGTCCTAATAATTCTACTGAGTTGAGGTATGAACAGCAGCAACGGTGGATACCATTGTGTCCATACCACAAATGTTATGACGTCCCCTGCAGATTTTGTAGTAACCATCCTCCCCCCACGTCGATCCCCATGAGTTCTTTATGATCCAGTAAGGCTTCTCCTTGAGACGGATTGGTGCATAACCCGACGAACCAAACCCAACCAAGAGCACTCCATGGTCTTGGCTCTTAGAACATATATACGGGCACGAGACTCCTCCTATGTAAGTTTGCATCCACATTGCATTGATAGCAACTGTCGAGCAAAACAGAGAATGCATTAATTATCTGATTCTTGAATTTGTAAAAAGGAAAAGCGTTTTGGTTAAAGAACTTACTAGCAAGAGGACCGTGGTGGACTAGATTTGCAGCAATTTGGTCTTCATCGGCAGAGACAACGCTGAAATTAGACACTCTTGCAGCGATCATGCTCTTGTCGAACTTGCAGCCGGAATTGTCGTGTCCTGTATAAGGATAGTCTGATTCTTTCATAAGGCCGCCAGCTTTGAGAGTGTACTCAAAAGCATTGTTCATTAGTCCTCCACCGCAACCAGAGTCACAAGAGTTGGCTTCTTCTGGATCACACTGCAGTTAAAAGAAGATTTTCAATGACAAAATTAGTTACAACCACTTTACCAAACACATTAAATATGATTATGTCAATGAGGATCATAATCTTGAAGCAATCTGAAGAACCAAACAAAGAATTAGGTTTGAGAATTTGTAACTGAACCAATATCCGAAAACCCCAAATAAAAACTGAACCAGGATAATACCGAAGATCCGGAAGTACTTGAAATAAATATTTTGAAAACTAAATAAATTATTCAAATAATCAATTTCATATTCATTTTGATTCAATCTATAAAACATGTAGCATTAACTGAATCCGAAATGAGTTCGGATCCAAAATAAATTTTAGACAGAGCTACAAAATCTAATCAAACCGGAGCTAACCAAACCGAAAATGTATATAAACCCGAATATGGTCTAGGAGGTTTAACCCGGAAATTCTACCAACCCGAAGAAGTATCCAAACGCCTATGCCAAGAATGAATGATGGAAAGGGAGAGAGAAAACAAACCTCATGGTCGCAATCCACAAGCTGCTGCTCGCTGAGGCTAACAAGCTCTTTAGTCGCCAGAAAGTGTGCTCCTTCAAGAGCTCCTGTCGCGCTAAACGACCAGCATGATCCGCAAGAACCCTTTTCCAAATCAAAACCACATAATTCAATACTTGATGATGATCGAAACTCACAAAAGTGGAAAGCTAACTGTCTATTTATGGCAGTTATTGTTTTAGCAGTTGAAATTTGTTTTAGGTGGAAACCCGGTTTGGTATTGGTTCAATTGTACATATATCTAAGCTTGGTCTAGTTTGGACAAAGCTTAGAGACCTTTTCGCATATTTGAGCTGTTCGGTTTCGTATTTGAGCTAACAGAGATCTTTTCACCTACCTGGTTTTTAACAGGAGTTACGGCTCCTTTGTCACGCCAATCAAAATCCGTCGGAAGGTCGCTAGTCGGAAGGATCGGCGCCTTCTGAGCGTCGCTGGGAAGACGTAACTTCCGTTTCAGCCCTAGGTACTTGCGGCGGAACTCCTTCGGAGTAAGATCTGAGAATTGCGTCACGCCGTGGACGGCTGACGGATCGAGCAGCTGGTGACGCCTAGCTCTCCGTAGATTAGCCTTGAAGACACGGAAGCGGTGATCGTGCTCCGCCTGAGTCGCGTAAGTCTTGTCGTACTTGGACTTGAAGAGAGAGAAGTGGTGCTCCGCGTTGAGTAGCTGTTCATCGTTTTCTTCCGGGACGACTTGCCTGATGATCGGGTTATCGAAACTGTCTTCCACTACCTCGCCGGTGATGGCGACGAGTAAACCGGCTGCTACGAGGAGGAAGAAGATCACACGATTCATTTTTTTCCAAGAGATAAGACCATCTGCAATGGTGAGACTCATTGGAGTCCTTAGCACAAGGGCATTTCAGATTAATTTTGGATATTTTGGATTTTTTTTTTTTTTTTTTTAAAAATGACCATTCACGGACCGCCACGTAGTCAATGGGACCCGTGAACAGTGTAAGGATCAATCCTTATTAAAGGATTTTAAGAATTTTTTTTTGCACAAACTCTAAGAAAGTGGGCTCCACACCCTCTAAGGATTCCCTTAAGAGCTCCCATTGTGGATGCTCTAAGGAAGGAGAGTCTTTCGGACAAGCTTGTTAAATAGACTGACAAAGAACACGTGGCGTGATATTATTAGCTGTATTGATTGATGTTAGCGACCACAGTCGATGTGACACGTTGCATGTTGCTTCTAATATCTTCGTCTTCGTCAGCTATGACGATATTTTTATCTACTGTAATTTCAGCAAAATGTTGAGGGTAAATTAGTAATTACCTTTATCATTCTCAAAATTCTCTCCTCGGCGACTAGTATCGACTCTCTCCAGTCCAAATCGGAGGTGTGACTGAAAATATCTCCGGTTGTTTTTTTTTTCAGTTATGGAGGTGAGATCGGATTTACGATCGACTTCGTTTTCTTCTCTCCTGGTCGTTGTGATTCTCACTGTTTTAAGCGGACTCGTTTCCCGGTCTGAGTCGGCTCAGCAACCTTTCCGCCGCGAGCCGGGTCACGCTCACTGGCATCACAGCGCCTTCCTCGACGTACGAGAGAGCGTGCGATCGGATGTCCGCCGCATGCTTCACTCCCGTGCCGAGGTAAATCTCGACCTTATAGTATGCTAATCATCATCATCATCTGAATCTGAATCTGGATTAGCTAGAAGAAGGAATCATCATGATACACTCGTTCTTGTGGCTTCGCACATGTGATCATAACTCTGTTCGTGCTTGTGGCTGTGAATTTTGAGGATCATATGTTAGATTGGCTGCTTTAGAGTTACACATCGAGAATTGAATTTCATATCTACTTGTTTGTGTGCAGGTACCATTTCAGGTTCCTCTAGAAGTGAATATAGTCCTTGTTGGTATGAATGGGGATGGAGGATACAGATATGCTATGGATCCTCACAAGTTGGAGGAGTTCTTAAGAGTTAGCTTCTCGACCCATAGGCCCTCATGCCAAGAGACGGGAGAGCCACTTGATATTGAACATCGATTGGTTTATAATGTGTTTCCTGTGAGTATTTTATTCATCTTAAACCACTCTTCACGATTTTGTATTACTGTATCAGTACCGGAATATTGTATTTGTCGTTTTGGATTGTTAACAAGCTAAGCTATGAAAGTTGTGGAATCTTATTAAGTCTTGAGCTGTTTGGGGTTTTGCATCTTGAGTCAGATTGTTACTATGCATTTAGTTGTATGTCTTCAATAATAAGTGTTATAGACTTCTGAATTCTGATGCAAGATTAACCGTCTTTCCATTAGTTTACTATTCAGATATTCATCGTTTCTTTCTGGCTTTTAGGTTGGGCAACCTGAACTAATTGCTCTGGAGAAGACAGTGAAAGAAGCCATGGTGTCTGCTGGGACTGCAGTAGAGGTTGCTGTGATCTTATCATCTCTAATTTAAATCTCTATCATACACACTCAGACATGTACATATATAAATCTGCTGATGAAATGTAGTTTTTGTGCTGTAAAGTCTACATTTTAATGTATATAAACATTGAGCTGAATTTTTTATTTTTTCATTTAGGCTGATTTTGGAAGACACTTACCTGCCTATGACGTAGAGGCAACCAAAGTTGAGTCCGCCTTTAACCGCCTTTACTCTTATATATTTGACATGGAAGTGGGATCTGGATCAGCTGGCATTGCGGATAAACCGATACCAAGTGCCATATTCGTAGTTAATTTTGACAAGGTATGGCTTGCAGTGCTCTTCTTACTTCTTGAATCTTGCATATAATATTCAGAATGTCCAAATGCTTTACCTGCTCTTGTTTTTGTTTGAAAGATATTTGCTGCCTTATTGGATTGCTGACACTCATATTTCTTTTTGTTCTTGAAGATCTTTATTTTTGCTCACATGTGCATTTATTCGGTAACTAATTAAATCCTGTTCGGTTATTTATCTGCCCCTTTATTTCTTCAATCATTATTCAGGTAAGAATGGATCCTCGAAATACAGAGATTGATCTAGACAGCTTGATGTTTGCAAAGCTACCAGAGCTTAGTGATGCAGACAAGGAGAAACAGGAGGCAGATTATATTTATCGATATAGATACAATGGTGGAGGAGCATCCCAAGTTTGGCTTGGATCAGGCAGGTAAACTCATCTTTGTCTTTCTTATATGATTCTGCCATTAGATGAGATCAAACAGAATTACCACTCTATTATGAAAGCATTGCATCTATCTAGGTATCATCATATTATGGAAAAAGAAGATATGTACTATGATTTCCTTTTTTTGTTGATTATAGAATAGATAGGCCAGAAAAAACTCTAGAGGAATACAAAAAGATTGGCACTTACTATTACTTCATTTCACTTTGGTAAATCATATATGTAATAGCAACCGGCCTTTTTACCTGAAATTAATATTCATGATATTGGTATAGTTGCTATTTGTATTCTTATCTGCTATATTTTCCACGAAGCTCTCAATTTAGTTTTATTTCTAACTTATTTTTCTCTCCTGGATAGATATGTTGTCATAGATTTGTCTGCGGGGCCTTGTACATACGGGAAGATTGAAACTGAAGAGGGAAGTGTCAGTCCTAGAACATTGCCAAGGATACGAAACATTATGCTTCCAGAAGAAGTTAGCCCTGCTGGTCATCAGTCTACCCATGACATTTTTTCTGGTCAGGTAGCGGCATTAGTAGCTACTACAATTGAGCACGTCATAGCTCCTGATGTCAGGTAATATCATACCCGAGAGATTACTTACTTCTATCAATAAAAATAATGCTTAGGTGATTCATTTTGATTTCGACCAGGTTTGAAACAGTTGATCTTGCGACTAGAGTGCTGGTACCTATCATTGTGCTCCAAAACCACAATCGATATAATATCATGGAAAGAGGACAAAACTACAGCATAAATATTGAAGAGATAGAATCCGAGGTAAAGGTTTCTTGCATTAAATGAGTGATGTGACGCTCTGATCTTTTGTTTTCTTCCCTGAATGGTGGTTTGATCCCTGAGTCAATGTGATTAGTAAAAAGACATGTTAACCAAATTTACTGCTATCAGAGAGTTAGCACCCATGATATTTTCCAAAGTACACAAGGATTTGACACTATAGGTTTTCACATGCTAACTGTCCAGAGTCTTTACAGGTAAAGAAAATGATTCATCATGGGCAAGAAGTAGTCATCGTTGGAGGGGCTCATCCATTACATCGCCATGAGAAGTTAGCTATTGCTGTCTCAAAAGCCATGCGTGGGCATTCCCTTCAGGAAACTAAGACGGACGGAAGATTCCATGTGCATACCAAAACATACCTAGATGGTGCTATCCTCAAAGAAGTGAGTTTCAATAGATGGTGGTTTCCGTGTTAGGTTAAGCTAGGAAATCTTGTATTAACAGAGGAAAATAATAGGTCTTTAATCTTCTGTTACTGCTCCAACCAGTGACGTCTCATTATTCTTATTAACCATTGCAGGAAATGGAAAGGTCTACTGATGTTCTAGCTGCTGGTTTGCTCGATGTATCTGACCCTGGACTTTCTAATAAATACTTTCTGCGCCAGGTAAATCTTAAAAAAGTCATATTCAAATTTCTTTCACAAGTTTTGTTTTTTTCTCATGGAAAATATTCCATATTTTTGTACTCAGAGCTGGGAAGATGAATCCGAAGGTTCAAATGATTCCATCGTGAAACACAAACCTCTCTGGTCACCTTACAGCTCGAAACATCAAAAGGGGAAGAAAAAGAAGGCCGTTAAGAAAAAAGGAGATCTCTACCGAACTTACGGAACAAGAGTTATTCCAGTGTGAGTTGATTTATACAAACCAGCTGCTTGGTATATTCAGTACACTGTCCAAGCAAGGCTCATATGTTAAGTGATTAATTTACACTTGCAACCGAAACAGCACTTGATATAAATATATACTCTGTATGTAGGTTTATACTCTCATTAGCAGATGTGGACCCAATGCTCATGATGGAAGATGAGAGTCTCGTGTGGGCGACCAGTGATGTGGTCATTGTGCTTCAGCATCTAAATGAGAAAATACCTTTAAGGTGAGCAAAATGTAACAAGAATAGAGCTAGAAAACAATGATAAACTTACTACTCTGGTCATCATATCGGTTTTGATTTCTGGCATTTGCAGTTATGTGTCTGAAACAGAGAGACAGCACGCCATTCCATCACAAGTGCAGCGGCATATACTTGCGGGTATAGCTTCTGCTTTAGGCGGTGTAAGTGCACCGTATGAAAAGACCTCTCACGCGCATGAAAGGCCAGTCACCAATTGGCTTTGGGCAGCCGGTTGTCACCCGTTTGGACCGTTCTCAAACGTCTCTCAGATGAGTCAAATGCTTCAAGATGTTGCACTGGTGAGTCCAACAATCATTATCATGCTTAATATAATGTTGACAACTCTTCTGAATCTGACGTGAGATATGGTTTCTTCAACCGCAGAGGAATACTATCTATGCGCGGGTTGATTCTGCTCTACACAAAATCCGTGAAACATCCGAGGTAAGCTAAACTGCAACAAGTGAAAATACGTTTCTCCTGCAGAGAGTTCATACATGTGGTTGTTATCATGTGAACAGGCAGTACAAAACTTTGCATCTGAGTACCTCAAGACTCCATTAGGAGAGCCAGTGAAAGACAAAAAGAACAAAACAAGAACGGAGCTGTGGGTGGAGAAGTTCTACAAAAAGACGACCACATTGCCTGAGCCTTTCCCACACGAGCTAGTAGAAAGATTAGAAAAATATCTAGATGTAAGTTAATAAACAACTTCTGTGACCTCGATTGTTTTTTGCGCTCTGTTTTATTGTGGTCTGTTATTATGATAAAACAGACTGTAGAGGAGCAACTGGTGGATCTCTCTTCTTTGCTATACGACCACAAATTATACGATGCACATCTCAACAGCTCAGAGATTCTTCAGACCACCATGTTTACCCAACAGTAAGTATCTTCTTACTTGTCCTAATACACTTTTCTTTTCTGTTTGTGCGTGAGCAAATGAAATGCAACACACAAACAAAAAATAAACAATGGTTTCAGGTATGTAGAACATGTACTGGAAACAGAAAGGGAGAACATGAGATGCTGTAAGATAGAGTACAAATACACGGTTGGAGTAAAGTCTTATCAAACGTTGGTCTACGGAGGGATACTTATTGCAGGTTTTCTTGTCTATTTCCTTGTCATCTTCTTCTCTTCTCCTCCTGCTCGTTGACCTCTGTTTTTGTTCTGAGTCAGAGATTTTGTAACGGTTGTTTACTGTTGAATCCATGTGACTAGAAGTTTGTTGACATATGATTTTAAGTAGTATCATAAATTACTAATTATATAAAGTTATGCATCGATAAAATTATATCTCTAATCTTTTACTTATTGCATACATTCTTTTAATGTTGTTTGTTATTCCATATGATTTCAAAACTTGTGAGACTTTTCAACATGATTTTGCATAACTACATATTTTAGTATCTTTTCAACATCATCATTAACACTAAAGATTTTAGCCATCATTGTTTATAAATTATCAAAAGATAAATCATTTTCATATACATAGTTAGATCTAATGTCATTTACCTATTCTTTTGTGATATCAAATTAATTGTAATCCAATTTGTTGTTTATCATTTTATTAGCATATTACTATATTCTAATAAAATTTGTAAAAGACAAGACCGAAGCCCATTTCAAACAAACAAAAACAGTAAAAAAAACTCAAACTTTCCGAGCCAAGGTTCTCTGTTTAGTGGCGTGTTGAACCACTTTCTCCTCAACGTGTAACCCTTTCCTGCGTCTCACGGCGTTGATGAGCTTCCTCGCCGTGTTGGGAAGCACGCTTGCTCCATCACCAAACTCTTCAATCTCTTGTTCAGTTTTGGGAACAAAGAAGGGATCTTCCTCAAGCATTTCCCAATGGCTCAGAACCATCAGCGCACTCGCACCACCTGACGTTCCTTTTCTCAGCTCGTCTGCAAAACCGAAACTTTCGGAAACGGGCACGTAGGCATGGACCGTAAACAGAGACGACCCTTCTTGCATTTCTTCCTTGAGAACTCTAGCTCGTCTTCTGCTCAGAACGGCGTACATGGGACCAAGATACTCCGGTGCTGTGTTTAGCTCGCAGAAGTACATAGCTTCCACGATCCGTGGATTTGTCTGAAGCACGGCGGCTCTACATGCGTCTTTGACAGCCGTCATGACTTGTCCTGTGAATATTCCAAAGTTTTCAGGTTGTTTCTCTGTTTCTAAATCTTCTGCGAGATGAGACTCAATGGTGAAAGCTAATCCCCACATTGGTTCATCGCATAGAGGTCCTGACGCTGTAGCTAGCTGAAACCCCGAGACTATGCTGCTTTCGAGAGTAAGAGCTTCACTGTACAATGCTGAGTCAGGTGGTGTCTCAGTATGATCTTCTGTGAAGCCAAGTCTGTGAGAGACATGAGGAGAGCCTCTTACGAGAATGGATCCATCCTCGCAGATTCTTTTACCATCTGGAGTGAATAGTATGTTTGGACCTTTCTCTCTTGGACCAAGCGCCCATATCCTCTTGAGCAACTTCGCCCACTCAGCTTTGCACTTCTCACGATCATTCTCGGTTTCAGAGCTTGATGAAACGCCAGCTTCGACTAACTGGTTCTTCAATACGTCAACGGGATCAACATTCTCCTCGAGGCTAGGGCTTTGAGATTCTAGTTTGTGGCTGCCTTTACCTCCAATAACGTCACCAAGCAAGTCAGTGTTCTCATCAAGCAGCTTGGTTAGGGAGAGTGGTAGTTTCATGACGTGTACTCTGATAACGCATCTGCCGTTTGGAGTTCTCTTCTCAACGTAGTCCAAGCTTAGAGATGTCAAACTTTCCAAAAGATTAGAGCCGTCACCTTCAACTGTCTCCCTGTATGAAACGAGAGGCGAAGAGACTTCAATGTTCACTCTTGCAAATCTGTCTTTCAAATCCTTGATACATCTTTCCAGGTGAACTTCTCCAGCAGCAGCAAGCACATGTTCTCCTCGAGCAGACACCGTGATCTCCACAAAAGGATCTGCTCGGTTCAAAAGTCTTAGACCTTTCATCAGAGCACTCATATCTGAAGGATCCGATGGCTCAATCGCCACTCTAAGAGTGGGAGAGACCTGAAACTCCATGCTGGCTAAGGGCCAGCAGTTTCTAGTAGATGAAAGTGTGGCGCATTTTGATATATATGGTCCAAGCCCTCTTATGGCCACTACATTCCCAGCTTTCACCTCGTTTACTGGTTTTAAACCTTGTCCCATCATAAGATAGATTGAGTGGAGTTGTGCTTCTTGGATGTACTTCTCGCCTTTGAGAGGATCATATAGAGAGGAAATCACAAAGACTCTTTGTCCGGCGCAAAGAACACCGCTAAAGATCCTGGCAAATGCAAGGAAACACTCATCCGACTCGCTGTTACTGTCGTCATCATTTAAACCGTTCATCCTCTCCCTGTGGTCTCCTCCCTGAGGTATCATTTTCATGGGCATAGCGAACATTTTAGATACAAACACAACACAGGGGGAGTCAGGGCTAGAGTCACAAGCCTCAATTGATCTTCTAACAAGCTCTGCTTCTGCAAGGACACTTGAATCAACGTCGTTACCACCTATAACTTTTCTTTCTGGAACCAAGCGTGGGATTCTATATGCCTGTGCTGAAATGGGGTCTGGCAGATGTTTCACAGCCATAGACAAGACTGCATCAGATAAAGGAAGCCAACGGCTCATCACTGATCTACGCAAGTTTTTAGGATCCTTGTTCTGAAGCTCGCTTGGTGGAATAATCAAGTTAAAAGATTTGATAACTTTCTCGAGAACAGCTCCATCACTGCCGGGATCTAGAACCTCCCACAAAGGCTCAAGCACGAACTCCACAAACATTGGGTTTGTCTTGCTTCCCGCACTTAAAGACTTCTTCCCTACAATCATCTTTGTCTTAGGAATGTAATAACGAGGACCCCATAATGATTTCTGCAACGTATCCGCATTAGCTCCAAGCCTGGAAGCATAGAAATTAGCAAACTCAGAGACCCCAAAACCCCATCCATCCAAAGCACACACAAAGACCACATTGCCCTTCTGAGGCTGAAACGTAACCTCTTCATCATCCTCCAACAGCTCAAGACTCTCATCAGTAATCTCACCTGAAGGACTTGCAAGTATAGAGTCAACATCAGACAAATACTTCTCAGACTTATACGCACTCACAATCCCATTAACCTCATGAACAATCCTAATCAAACGAGTATACGCTTCCATGGGACTCAACCTCAACTCACAAATCAGCCTATCAATCTTGTTAAGCACCAAACAAGGAGTCAGCTTCTCAATCCAAGCTTGTCGCAACACAGCATGTGTCTGAATATGAACACCTTCGACAGCATCAACCAGAACCAAAGCACCATCACTAAGCCGAGCAGCTGTAGAGACTTCACTGCAGAAGTCCATGTGTCCAGGGGAGTCTAACAAGTTGAGAGAATAGTCCTTGTAGCCAAGAGAAATCGAGGAGCTTTTCATGGTGATAGCACGCCTCTGCTCTTCATCGAGATAGTCCATGTACCTAACCTTACCAGCTAGTCTAGCGTTAAGCAGCTCGCCGCCACGGGAGGAAGCAAAGCGAGAGTTGTTTTGCCGTGGTCTACGTGTGCTAAGATGCAAATGTTCCTAATCTTCCTACCATCACACTCATCCATCTCGTAGACGAAGAGCGAAGAAGAGAAACGGCCTTGCTTCCTAGCCTGAGCGAGAAGAAACCGCGGCGCAGGGTTTGAAGGTTTCCTCTGCAAGTTTCCTCTTTTATAACTCGGTGAATTTAGTTATATCAAGAGCCCAAAGTTGAATCATTAATTCATAATATTAAAATAGGCAATTTTGTCACACAAACATAGTTTTCAGAAAGAAAAAAAATATCAGAGAGAAATATCAAATAAACAAATATTTTTTTTAATACAGAAAAAATACAAAAAGACAGCTGGGCAAGCTAATCGAGCATGTGTGTCTCTTCCCCATGATTACCTGTCTCCGGCACAGCCGAGCTGGAGCCAACGGCGGAGATAATGGCATTCAAAGCACGAATCTGCATCTCCATCGCAACAATGTAATCAGTAGTTTCTTCTAAAACCACCGGTAACGGTTGTTTTCGGCAACCGGGGATTAACCGGCTCAGCAATTTCACTTTCCTCTGTACAGCTGCAAACCCCTTCCCCTTCAACCTCAAAACCGTTGCTCTCTTTTTCCTTAACCGGCTATTCCCGGTTATCGAAACCACCGATGTTCTTAACCGGTTCTGTTTCCTAAACTTGAGCTTCACTTTAACGGCTTTAGATAGTATAGCTCGGCTCCACAGTGTTCTGCCTCTCGCCGTAACCGCCAGAGACCTGTAAGCGGCGTCGCGTACGGCTATACCTCCGCCGCGAGGAGAGAGCTTACCAGATGCATCGGTGGCGGCGCTAATACGTAGTTCCCTCAGAGATCGAATGATGTTGGTCGAGTAGATTTGCTGCTGCTTCTCGGATCTCCATTTCTGCACCGATGATTGAGACGAAGAATGCGACGGTGATGGTGACGTTGGTTTCTTCTTACGCTTACGCCGCGACTGATCATAACTGGAGCTAGCCGTTGGATGATTTGTCAGTGGAGAAATAGACTCCATGTCAGTTCCTCTGCTTCTCCGGTGACAGTGTCTGAAGACAGAAATAGAGAAAAGAGATTAGCGATTAGAGAGTAGAAGATGAGAGAATGTTTTCTGAGGAAGGAAAGGTAATGAGGAATCGTTTTGTTATTATCTTCCTCCTCCATGTGATCTCCACTCAACATTATTTCTTTTAAAATAATATTATCACCATTAATTTATGTTGATTAAACCTAATCACAAGTGCTAACATTTTAAATTCTACTTGTTGTTATGCGTTGTTTGACATATTGATTGTCATATAGATTGATTGAATACAGTGATGTCGTCAATGTGTAACGCCGGATGTAAAAAAACGTCAATTTGTAACGCCGTACATAATTATTTCCAAAAGGATATATGAAATGAATCCATGATTTTCTCAATGCCGAACGTAAACTTATTTTCACGTTAGGCTCTTTTATTATTATCTAAAAATAGATATGTTTATACTTTGGTTTCTGTCTGAAAGTAAAATCGTTACGCAAAAAAAAAGTCGTTAGACATATGGGTGGGCAAAAAAAAAACAAAACGAACCGGATCAAACCTACCAATCAAACCGAAACCGATTCAAACCGAACTAAAGTCTATTTCAAACCATTCGGTTGAATATTTTCCAATCCGAATGGAACCGAAAAACCAATGTATTTTTGTAATTATTTAAATTAAAAATATTAGTGATACCAATATACTAAAATTCTAATACTATACCATATATTTTTCATTTTTCATTTATTAACATACATTCTTTTAACCGAATATGTAATCATTAAAATATTTGATTTAAAAAATAAAAAAATCTGTATTCTTATATATGTAAACACGAATGTGAAATCTAAACCTAAAAGCTAAAGCAAAATTTATTACAAAAGATTTTTTTCACAACGTCATATAAAAGATGATTCATTGCAAGCTTTTTAATAGTGATATAAGAAAATGTTAGTCTTTTTTTAGTTAACTTTCATTTATTTTAATTTTTATATATGTTTTATGATTTTTTAAAGGTTTTTGTTTGAATTTTATATTAAATTTAATTCACATAGTTTATATTTACATAATTTATGCTTTAAAAAATAATTTCTCTTGTGTCACAACAAAAAACATAATTTCTCTTAAAAAAATTAAACTAAAAAAAATCTAAATAAATTAATCCAAAAAATAAATAAATAACCGAATCGAACACAAACCAAACCAAACTAACTATGTTTTTTTTTTCTAACATCATAAATGCATATTTTGGCTCTGCCTTTCTTTTCTGAAAAGGCCATAAGGGTTAACTAAAATTGGATACTGAAATTGAAGAAATGTCTCATAATATGTACACACTACACTCGCAGCCTCGTTGTCCTACAAAAAGTTTCACACACTACATATATATGCCATCACATTTGCTTAAACATAAGCATGAGAAATGAATTATCGCTTTCTAACCGTTATTTTGTTAATTCAATATTGTAATAAACGACTATAAAAAAAAGTAGATAAACGAGTATACTTCCAATTCCAAACAAACGTCTGACATACTGACACAACCTCACGGGTCTCAACTCGTATGACATTTTTTTCTTGTTTGCGTCCACATGATCCGCACTTTTATCCAAATAGGATAAGGTTTATTTTCTTCTAAACTTAAAGATGTGAACTAATTTTCCTGAAGCAGTTTAAGTAAAAGAAAACAGAACAATTCAAACGGAGGAAAATGTGATATGTGATGTGTGGCTTCAAGAGTTTCAGACAAAGCCTAGTCTTCACAGGCACGTAGAGAACTTTGAAAGGAGACGAGAGACATATTTATGTTAAAACTAACACAAATAACAACCTTATAATGAAAAATTATCTAGAAAACGCTGGAAAGGAGATTAGCAGCAGTGGAAATGGCTGCTCCGGTAAGAGCAGACTGAACCACTTGCTCATGACTTGTCCTCTCCGAGGTTGTCATAGCCATTGCCGCTCCTGTCAATGCTCCAGCAACTGCACTGTTTCTCTGCGATATACGTATGGTTACAAGTTAAGTAAAGATCATCGCATTAACAAAATGACAAATGTTGATTAGACTCACCCAATCATGAGCTCCTCCACGAGCCTCCTTCATACCATAAGTTATACCGGAATATAGTCCAGCTGCTAGCCCTACCATACCATATCACATCAATCAACATCACAACCTTAGCTAATCAAATCTCTATTTGATTTTAAACTACAACAGTTAGTTAAAGATATAAACTCACCCCACTGGAGAGATTCTTTTCCTGTATTCTTCACCTAAGTACCAGCCAATATAAATGGTAATTACTTATTAGAAACTTAATTATAGTGTAATTCACAAGCCTATGACCAGACTTATTTTCTTCTTACCAAAATTTCTATTACATATCACACAAAACACATATGGCACATGCACATCATACACGTACATAATATGTATATACATGCGGACGAATTTTAGATATACATTTAAAAAGAAAAGAAAATTGGACGTTCAGTGAAAACTCACCAGTGCCTCCAGAGATTTGCTGCTGTTTTCCCCTGAAAATGCAACAACAAATACTATTAACAACACAATACAAATTATAACTAACAAACACTATATAAAAGACACAACGCAAATAATATATGCCATTAACCAAATACGGTACATATAGTAATTGGGAGTGCATGAGATAGTTAACGGACCTCTGAGATTAGGGAACCTATGTTTCTTGCTGCCGGTGTCCTCAGACGGTGGACCCATGCTGCTCGAGTCAAAACCTGTCCCTGAGTTATCATTAATCAAATCAAAGTTTTATTTTTACTTCTGTTAATTTTCCTGGCAAGTTTTACACTGAATAAGAAAGTGGCAGGAGATTTACCATCAACCACTGTAAAGTAAGCTTCCCTCGACACAGCTTGCAAAGCTCCGACCTTAATATTTTATCCCATTTAAACATATATTAATTACTAATACAAATATATCATCTTTAACATGTATATATTTTCACGTATATCTGAAAACTTAGAACTTACACCGGCGGCTTTGACGAAGGAGTCGGCGACGCGGTTGAGAAGAGGATGGCCAAGATCGAATAAACTTGCCTTCTCAAAGCTTCTTATCTCATCCATTACTTTTCTTCCTCCACTCTTCTCCATTTTCTTCTTTTTTGTCGTTTCTGTCTTTCTTTCTGTGTTAAAAACTGCTCTCTTCACAACAACGTAGAGAGAAGAATGTGGAACCGAACAGAATGAGCTTTCCTACTCTCTCGACACGTGCTCTTCTTTCCCACACGTGTCGGAGTCTGACCTTTGAACTCTTCACCCTTCTCATTCGTAACGTGTCGCTTCATTACTAACTTCAAACGATTAAATAAAAGCCCAATGGGCCTAGAATCTAAACCGGGTTTTTAAAAATCTCCGGTCTAAAGACGACAAAGTGCCACGTGTCCCATCTTTGATATCTCCGCCTCCGCTCGTCTCTGTCGTGAGCTATACTTGTCATCTCCCTCACTCCCATTTTTCAGATCTCTCTCTCTCTCTCTCTCTCTCTCTCTCTAAAAATGCAATCAGCTTTCTCTCTCTCCTTCTCACAGTCCTCTCTTACTCTACCCAATCGTCCGCTCAGTTCACCGAATGCCGCACCGAGGAATCTCCGGTTCTGCGGTCTCCGGCGGGAGGCGTTTGGTTTCTCTCCGCCGAAGCAGTTAAACTCTTGCCGTTTCCAAGTCAAAAATAGAAGGATCGAAGTCTCCGCCGCTGCTGGTGGCAATGGAGCTCCTTCGAATAAGTCCTTCGATTATGATTTGGTCATAATCGGAGCTGGAGTTGGTGGCCACGGAGCTGCATTGCACGCCGTTGAGAAGGTTTAACCTTTATTTCTTACCATAGATCCTTCTTAGTCTATGCTAAATGTGAAGCTCTCACTTGGTTGGTAGTAGTTCTGTAATAGATAACTTAGTGCTGTAATAGAATAACTTAGTGCTGTAATAGAATAAAGTAGTTCTGTAATAGATAAGGTGTGTTTTTTTAATAGGGACTCAAAACTGCAATCATTGAGGGAGATGTTGTTGGAGGGACTTGTGTTAACAGAGGATGTGTGCCTTCGAAAGCTCTTCTTGCTGTTAGTGGTCGGATGAGGGAACTTCAGAACGAACATCACATGAAGTCCTTTGGTCTGCAGGTAAATAATACCACCAACTGATGTTGCCTATGATCCTTTCTCTCGTTATAGTTCATGAAATGATTGTAGATGCTCAAAAGTTCTGATTCTGTCTTCTCCCCCTGGATAACAGGTTTCAGCTGCGGGTTATGACCGTCAGGGTGTGGCTGACCATGCCAGTAACCTGGCTACCAAAATTAGGAATAATCTCACCAATTCTATGAAGGCGCTTGGTGTTGACATATTGACAGGGTTTGGCTCTGTTCTGGTTAGTTTGTTATTGTCCTTTTGGTATGATAACTCAGACATGATTACTTAATTGGCGATCCTAATTGTACTCTTTATTCTACTTGTTCAGGGGCCACAAAAGGTTAAATATGGAAAGGACAATGTTATTACCGCCAAAGATATAATCATTGCTACCGGATCTGTACCTTTTGTCCCCAAAGGAATAGAAGTTGATGGTATGTGAGGGGAGGAGTCTCAAAACTAAAAACATCTCGTCTCTGTTAGTATAGCAAGCAGCTTAAAGTTGCCTTATGTTTTTTTGTTCTGTAGGAAAGACTGTTATCACAAGTGACCATGCATTGAAGTTGGAGTCTGTTCCTGACTGGATTGCGATAGTAGGAAGTGGTTATATCGGTCTTGAGTTCAGTGATGTTTACACCGCCCTTGGCAGTGAGGTAGTAGCATGTTGATTTTATGGGCAAGTAGTGTTCGTTTGTTTATTGCTTTCAAGTAAGTTTTTTTTTCTAAATAGTAAGAAAATTTTATGCAGGTAACATTTATTGAGGCGCTGGATCAGCTGATGCCTGGATTTGATCCTGAGATCAGTAAGCTGGCTCAAAGGGTTCTGATAAATCCAAGAAAGATTGACTATCATACTGGAGTGTTTGCAAGCAAAGTAAGCTTGCTTATCTCACGCATTTTATATATAATTTCTTCCATATACAGTCTGTTTGCGGATCTTTCATTTTTTTTTCACAGATCACTCCAGCAAAAGATGGAAGACCAGTGATGATTGAGCTGATTGATGCTAAAACCAAGGAACACAAGGATACTTTGGAGGTAAGGACGATTAATGATGGTGCACTAGAGAATGATTTTACTGCTGCGTAGTACTCATATCCCAAATAAATGTCTTTGGATTCTATCACAACGGACTCTTTTATGGGTTATTTATTTTCTTCTCTTGCACTGAAAGTGTGACCTTATGTTCCCTTTTTTTCAAGGTGGACGCTGCTCTTATTGCTACAGGAAGAGCTCCATTCACCAATGGTCTTGGCCTTGAAAACGTAAGAGATAATAATAATAAACCGCATCCTCTAATGAATATATGTTTTCACACTTTTGGTTCTCTGAGTTTATTTGGTTGTGAAAGAAATAACCTTCACGCTCTCTTTTCCACACAGATCAATGTAGCGACACAGAGAGGTTTCATACCAGTTGATGAGCGAATGCGTGTTATCGACGGAAACGGAAAGCTGGTTAGTGTTCTTTTCATACGCACATCTTAGTATGTCTTACAATCAGTTCTTACCGAGACATTCTTGGTTGATAGGTTCCAAACCTGTACTGCATCGGTGATGCCAATGGGAAACTGATGCTCGCTCATGCAGCCAGTGCCCAAGGAATTTCAGGTAAATTGATTATTAATACTCCATTATATATATGCATAAGCCTTTTTCCCCGTTTAAATGTAA
Source organism: Brassica napus (assembly GCF_020379485.1). Taxonomy (NCBI): domain Eukaryota; kingdom Viridiplantae; phylum Streptophyta; class Magnoliopsida; order Brassicales; family Brassicaceae; genus Brassica; species Brassica napus. The sequence goes on from NC_063434.1 coordinate 11,060,629, forward strand.
ACTCTGTGTGCCTCTACTTGGTGTTGGCTAGTGGTGGAGCAAGTCACAGGTAGAGATCATGTGCTGAATCATCTTAGCATCCCAGCTGCTTGTTTCACTCATCCTGAAATCAGCATGGTGGGATTAACAGAGGTAACTCTCGACACCCTTAGTGGATTTGTAAAAACTTGACCTTTTGTGTGTGGGTAACCATTTCTGCAATTCACAGCCTCAAGCGAGAGAGAAAGCTGAGAAAGAAGGATTTAAAGTAAGTATTGCCAAGACAAGTTTCAAGGCAAACACAAAGGCTCTAGCCGAAAATGAAGGAGAAGGACTCGCTAAGGTAAAGAGAAGAACTAAATTGAACTTTATTGTTTCAAGAAAGTTGTTTTGTAGTCATGGAGTGACCGAGAAGACGCTCTCTTTATGTGCAACAGATGATATACAGACCTGACAATGGTGAAATCCTAGGAGTTCATATCTTCGGGTTGCACGCAGCTGATCTTATCCATGAAGCATCCAACGCTATCGCATTAGGAACACGCATTCAGGTTAGGGGGCAATCTTCTTGCTTGCAAACTAACCTGTTTCATTAAGCTTTAGATTGTGAGATTATTGTGGTTTTTGTGATGTGCTTGCAGGACATAAAACTTGCGGTTCATGCACATCCAACTCTGTCTGAGGTTGTAGACGAACTGTTTAAAGCAGCTAAGGTAAAAAAAAATACAAGGATTTAGATTTGCAGTTCCCTGATCCATAGAAATCAAAACTTTAAGTAACCAAACTTTTGTTACCTCTCTCACTTTCAGGTCGAAAGTCCAGCTTCAACAACGCCACAAAGTGTAAAAGCTGCTGTATAAACAGAATCTTGAGATCAGCCTGTAACAAAAGTTTTGTGTTCCAAGACATTTGTGTTTTAGCGACATTCGCTATGTATCCACTTATGCTTGTTCTAATGTTTTTCCTTCTTTTTCTTATTATATCTTCGATCATTATTATAACAGAATAAAAAAGCAGATTGTGACAGAGACACATGATTAAAATAAAATTACCATAGATCAGATTTTCAAAATAGAAAATAGTTATCAAAATAAAACCACCACAATCCTCCAGAAAAAGACCAACTACAAGACGCTCTATGGAAATCTTACGCCTCCAAATCAGATAACAAGATTCTAGTCAAAGTCATCAACAGACCCGAAGCTTTGTCTTCTTTCTGCTATTTGAAAGAATCCCTTTCTCCAATTCTACTTTTGATCCCCTATTGGATGGTACATTTAGAATCTGCTTCATAAAACATATAAGCTCCTTTCTTATTGCAAAAAATAACCGAAAAACATAAGTTTTTATGTTGTTGCTTGGCCTCAATGGTTATCATTTCTATTTGTTCATGAGAAATCGTATGCCTTTTTTGGGATGATTTATTAACCTTCAATTGGATATTACCTCTCTTGGAGAGGGTGAGAGGCACATCAGGTCAAAAACTTTTACAATACTATGCGAAATTTGTAAAACATGTCTTTACAAACATTTTATCTAATATTGCTGATAATTGAAGTATAAAAACATATCACATTGAAATTTATTTCATAAATCTAACTTCATAAACTATTTGTAAAGATAGTTTGACCAAATTGGCTCTATAAAAAATACTAATCAGTTTAATCATCAACAACTAATCATCGCGGATTTTAGATTTATTTTATATTTATAATTTCTACATAAATATTTTAAATATTAATTCACATATATCTATATTAATAAAGTTGACTAGAAAGTCTCTACAATGTGCCACGTCAGCGAAGCCTATTCCTTTTTCTGACACGTGTCCTTATCCATCTTCTTCCTACGCTATTGTTTGGTGATGTTCACATATTAGATGGGCCTCTCAATTGATTGAGCTTATAGTTCTTCATGTATTTGCACATTTGACCCATAAGGACATAGGGTTCCTTCCCCTCTTCTTAGGACTTACAGAGCAACGCTGCCTTGAGTTTCCGATCAGATTACATTGCCGCCTATCAACAGTCCTGTAACGGCTGCAGTTATCATTCACTCACCATTTTAAAGCAAGCATTTACGTGTTTTAGAGCACTCCGCCCATTCTCTCGCATTCAATCTTCACCCTCCTTCAAGGTAACGGCTTAAAGCTCAATCTATAAATAAGATTGTCGTATGCGATGATCAGTATCAACTTAAACAAATCAAATTGTTAATTCTCTCAAACAGGCAATGATAGTGTTGTAGGCACAGGGGGGTAACCCACGAATTGATAGGTGGAACCAAGGTTTATACCTGAAAACAAAGAGAACCGATTTTTATGAGTTTTAGAGTTTTTATGATGCAAACAGAAACAAATATGAAAACAAATGAGATGATGATGATAATGATAATGAAACAAGATAAATAAACAAAGGATAGGATGGAATCAAGCTGCTGGATGTGTATCACTCTCAGCTTGATTAGAAGATGAACTGAAGTGGATTTGCGGAGGAAGGTTTGATTGAATCTCTCAATCTGATGGAATGATGGATCGAAGTGATTGACTCTCTCAATCTGTGTACTAAGCTTGTTTGATTTGCACAAACAAACTAGACTCACGAAATCAATAAGACAACAAAGAATCTCTCTTTGAATCCTAAAGACCGATATTTTATACAAAGAACAACTTTGATAAAACTGAATAAACTTTCTATTAACTTGGTGATTAAGGGTGCTCTTTACAAAGGACGTCTAGGAGCTTATATAAGGCTCAGAGACAAAGGTCCTAACGTTCTAAAACAAATAGAAAAGGAAACAAATCGAAAACTAAGAAAGAAATCGAAAACTAGCCGTTGGAGCTTTTTGTGGGATTTTGGCTCCAAGTAAAGAATCTGATCTTTCTTGAACCTGGATGGTTTAAGGGGATAAGTAAGCTTCCTGGGAACCTTCTTGACTGCTTGTAATGTGCTGAGGTCGTGCCTAAACTGAAGAGGAAAGAGCTGTTGGACATTAATGTCGGTTTGCTCCAAATAAGGCAGGTTTGAGTAAATGAGGATCCTCCTGATCCAATGGTTGCTAGTGCATGGTATGAACTTGTAGAACTCCTCCTGGATGCCTAGAATATCTCCTGATTGGTTGAAATGATCTCCTGGTCGCCAATGTCTGGTTTGAAGCTGATTGAACCGGTTAGTTTCCAATTGAGGCAAGTGTAGAACTGGTTTGACCGGTTTTGGAGATTGGATCATAACTTCATAATTCCGTGGCCATTTCTCCTGATCTTCGGCTTTCTGGAAAGCTGATAAACTCCTCTTGACTCCTATGATGAGCTTTGCTTCAGGCCGCTCCTTACTTGAGCTTAAATCTCCTTCTAAAGTCGGATACTCGCAGATGGACCGGCTGAGAAACCTCTGGGTTGTAAAATTCATAACTTCTTGCTCCGTGAATATTTTGGCCCAATTCCAATTGGCCTGGACTCCTTCTTGAGTGTAGAATCCATAAATATTAGCTTCGTGATTTAAACCCTCCTGGTTTGTAAGATATGGCATTTTTAGTGCACGTATGTCCTGGTTTGCGTCTTGGTTGGTTGAGTAGGGCTTTGGGTTGACCTCCGGTTCAGTTGCTGATCTGATGACCACATCAGATAGGTTCCGTCAATGCCATCCGCTTCGGCACTTATGTGAACTCGATTAGTGGTATGGACGTTACATGGGACAACATCAACTTCAGACTGTCTTACTCCCCTCTCTCCAGACGCTTCAATGATAGCACGCCGTTCACAGAATTGACGGAAACGGTTAATCCGATGGTACCTGAGCAGCTGAGCTGTTCCGGTTTCTCAACAACGACCAGCTACTAGCACTAGCAAACACTAACACACACCTAGCTGGTATGCTTCTAAACTTAAAAATCAAAACTATCGCTTTAGCACATCTCCACTCTTTTTACCGTGATCAATTTTCAATTTGTCAAAACATTATTGGTGAGCTAGCGCAATCTGGAGCACGTTCGTCGATGACACATGCGGCGCACAATGTATAATGACGACACTACGTATAGGTACGTTTACACAGTTGACTAAACAGAGGTATCATTTTCTGCTACATTTTATCTCATTGTGACCATCATGACACCCAATATCGTTGCATCTTTACATGGATGTTTCTGTTTGCCTAAGTTTGTTCGATGGACTAGCTCGCGCATTTCATTGAAAATTGGAGAGTTACGGTTCTGAGCCCAAAATAGTTGTAGCAACCAGCATTAACCCCACCCGCAATAGTTGGAGGTTAGTAACAAACACATTCTCAACGCCATATCTCAAACCATAGCATGATCATAAAATTACGTTCGCTCCATATGCAGGCCGGCTATTTCTCAACGCCATATCTGGAACTCATATCTACTTTGGCTAAAGCGACAGTTGCAGGGAAGTTGTACTATGAAAAGTAAGCCAGTATAATCCTTATATATACAGACCACCTTGTGGAACTTATATGTTATCTAATCTGTTTCTGAGCTCAACGAATATGTTATCACATCCCAACCTGATCAGGTCACACTTTTATCCGCCAAAATTCTTAACACTTATAGTTGACTCTACTAATTGTCATTGTTCTCTTATGCATTACAGAGCATTGAGTTTTTCTGTACAGCAAGGTGACAAGAATTCAAACAGATAACGGCTTTTGTTATATTTCCTGCTCAAAATGTTCAAAAAAAGCTCCAGCCAGAGGTGTCTTCCTTCTCATGCATCGCATGTGATGATTCCAACGCTGTGGATGTTGTCAGGTTACATTCATATAACTTATCTTCTTTTTATATATCTTTGTTAAGAATATTAAATTAACTAACACTAATATTCGTTTCTGCATCCCTTCACTATATACAGGTATCGTCTCGAACTATCCGTCTCAGACCAAACAGACGAAGCTGTCTCACACCAAACAGACGAAGCTGTGTTTGTCACTTTTGATACGGAGATACTAAATCGACAAACTTTCGAGCTGCTGAAGCTGCACATCTTATGGTCTGCCCACTGAAGCTGTGTTCAGTTTCTAGAAAATCTGTTTCCGGTTTGCAGTGTGCAGATTACCAACCTCTTCCACCAAAATATAGGCGTCCAAAGTAGGTGAGATTTTACGTCAGCTCTCACAATCAAACATCTACACCCATAAATTGTTGGCGTTAAAGAGTTACTTTCTACTACATTGCAACAACCGTTTTCTAAAGACAATTTAAAGTCAGAGATCATAAACATACATTATTCATAATTTCAAAAACATACATTATTCTTGGCGTGACCTGCACGGGCGAAATCATAAACATACATTATTCATAATTTCATATGTAGACTAGCGAGATCATGTTTACTCTCTTCTAAGACAGGCCTAAACCCCAAAATAATTATAAACACCTTAACAAATTTAATAAACAGCCCATCTTGCTAATCTTGTGCTCAATGGAAATTCGATGTTCACCATATGCGGAAAAAATTGTCCCACCGTTATTAATAGGGAAAATTCATAAGAAAATCCTAATTAAATTTCATTAAACCTTTTAATACTGAAATCTTTTTGGTATACAATTTAATCCAAACTAATTATTGCTCTTTTTTATTTACTTTAAAATTCATTTTAATACACAAACTTTTTTATTTTAATCAAAAATATTGATAAATTTCAAGAAAAAATGTAAAAAATATCTAAAATTCAAAATTAAATCTAAATCTAAATTTTTTCAAATTTATGTTGAATTTTGAAGATAAAAATAACTAAACTTTAGATAAAATTTAGAAAATTTTAACTCTGAATAATTTTAATAATTTCATTTTAAACTTCAGAAAACAAACTAAAATTGAAATTAAAAATGATATTATAATGTTCTAAGATTATCTACATTTAGTTACTTTTACTCTTAATACTTAAAAAAAATCATGAAATTTTAAAATTGTTTTGAATTTTAGATATTTTTAGAATTGTTTTTAAAAATTTATTGATAATTTTGATTAAAAACATAGTTTGAATATTAAAATGAACATGGTTTTAAAAGTAATTGTATCAAAATGAGCATAATAATAAGTTTGAGTATTAAACCAATAGCAAAAAAGTGTGGGTATTAAAAACTTCACGAAATTTAGTTGAGATATTTTTATAAAAATATTTCTTATACAGTAGAAACTCTATAAATTAATATTTTATAAATTAATAAATACGATAAATTAATAAATTTCTTTGGTCCCGAACTGAGTCAGTTCAAAATATGACACGAATCAATAAGATGATAAGATAATAGTTTTTTAGAAAATCCTATGTAAATATATAGTTCCACTAAAAGCATAACTTAACTATTTATATACGTACAAACAAAAAATTGTACCATTTATTTTATATTAACAATAGAATTTATCTATATTTTTTAATATTTCAATATATTTTGATAACATTTAGTAAATTTATAGCCAAAAGAACACTTAAATTCTATGAAACATATTTTATACACACCAAATAATATAATATAATTATAACAATTAGTTTTTAAAAAAATTAATTAATGTATAAATTGTAAAATCTAAAAAAGAAAGTTTTGTAAATCAATAATTTTATAAATAATAAAATATAATAGTCTCAACATTATTAATCTATAGAGTTGTTACTGTAAATGCAAGTAATAACTTGCCCAAAAAAGGTTTAAAAACTTAAAACACATAAAGTTATGGCAGGCCGATCTTACAAAATCAACCACTAAATTAGCATAGTCAAATTATCCTTCTAATAACACCATCACTGCACAAAGGTTACGTTACTTTACATTAAATTTTTACGGATATAAAAACCCAAGCATTCCACTCCACACTACATCTCTTCCACCAAAAACTTAAAACAAAAAATTCATATCAGCAACTATCAAATATAAAAGAACTCCCTCAAAATATCTAAAGGGGATATTATCATCTCCCGATTGCACAACTAAAGCACAATGAGAAACTAGATTTATTTTCTCGTTGTTTACGATTTTATTTTTTGTTAATAAAAATAATATTTACTTGATAATACACCTAATCAATATCTTTATTAACAAAAACTCATAAATAATGCTAAAATACCCTATAAATTAGTATTATTAAGAAAAACCTACAAATTTTATGTACAAACAAATATTAATAACAACATTATATAAACATTAACTTAAATGTCATATTACATTGACTCTTTTAATAGATTATGATTACGTTGAGATGAGAGGCTACACATTTTTCATGGAGGTACATAGAAGATGAATAATGGTCAGCAAATGTTTTTAACTTGGACTTAGATATGATTGTTATGGTTTTTAATAGTTTAAGAAACAATTCATTTTGTCATGGCCACACATGCATCTATCTTATGTTTTGTTATGACACATTATTCTTATTATTTACTTTTCTCTACACAGTTACTCTGACAAGGAACTACGATCTTCATTGTTTGTAATTCTCTGTTAACATTCTTTTTTTTTGAACAACCTCTGTTAACATTCACTCTCTAGCATTGGTGGCTTAAATGCAGAGTTCGTTGACGTGTTCCGAAGAGCATTTGCTTATCATATATTTCATTCTATTGTGGTTCTCTCTTCGAGCACTTTTGACAATTATTGCTATGTGTTTTGTGTCCCTTTGAAGTTTATCTTATGATCTTGCAAATTTGGAGAAAAGCAAGATAAAAGATGCTTCTTTTTGGACCTTGATGGCTCGCCAAATTGGAAAAATATTTATTGAAAAGGAGCCAAAGGTATATTTCTCATTTTCTGACTTTCACAAGATAATGATTTATCCGCATATCTGCTAAAAGTGAGGTTGTTCCGACAACAGAGGGCTTGAAGCTCAATATGAGAGATTTTACCCCTACAATGAGTGACATGAAGCTTCAGTTAACTATTGTTTTGCTTTACTGAGGTTTTGATTCAATTTAAGCTTCTAGGTAATGCTCATATATTTTTCATGATGCTGCTTCAATAATTTTTGTAAGTCATTTTGTTTTAGATTTTAGATTTTATTTCATCACTACAAAATATATATTAGGCAGAACCGGTTCTGGATAAAAGAAGGTGAAGCATATGCTTTTGGGCCGATTAGATTAAATATTATATTGGGGCCAATTTGCTTAATATTGTCATTGGTTCAGTGGCTGAGCATGCTGCTCTAGAGGATCCTGTAAGAATCTAAGATAGATGGTAGTATTTGGCAACTTGATGAAGACAAGTAGATAGTCTCTTTAGATTTGCCAGAACCGGTTTTGATGGTGGCCTAGACGTGCTTTATCTGGTCCGTTTGAACAAGTGTAACGAGCCAGCTTATACCAGCCTTATTCTTTTTTGGATGCAAACCAACTTTCCGTAGCATACCAGCCCACATACTTGCAACTGCCGCAGCAATTCTCATAGAAATCTGTTATGGTCGTTTTAACAAAACAGAGAAAAAAATTGTTTCCTTTTACTAAACCGAAAAAGATTTTGTAGAGAACTTTAAAAAAATGACAAAAACAAACCTCCCGAAGAGGCTGGGTTGATTGAGAAAAATGAACGACATTTTGTAGAGAACTGCTAGTGGTACTCTTACTTTTACTGTTTAATACACTTGTTTTATTAACTTTTGTATGAATGGCAAATTTAAGTGGATGAAACACTTCGGTGGGCGATCTGCTTTTTTATACGCTTCACATTCAGACACTATGATGTCACTAAGATTATGTACATTGTTTAGTTTTTTCAACGCCTAAATTACACTTCCACCTTTACACATCATATTATCTTTCTTCTACGTATACATCAAATATTTATATTTCATTATAACTTTAAATAAAAAATCAACACTTTATCTATTTATTTTTGTTTAATGTTTCATATCTTGATTTTGTAACTAAATAATAACAGTTAAGACATAAAAAAAATTCTTTTCAAAAATTAATTATTATAAAATTAAATTAAATAAATTACAACTGAAATTTTATGAAATATTTAACAAAAGTATAATGATTGAAAATGTTTACAACTTACAATAAAAGATTTTTTGTATATGTCCAAATCATATGAACCTAGTCTCTATTAATAGATCATCAAAAGTTATAAATTTTGATATAGTGTATTAAAATAAATAAATTAATTTGCTGTGAAATAAATGACTTATAATAGGAAAGGTGAATATAAAAACTATAACTAATATCAACAACCAATAAGAAAGCAGTAGAGATTATTGTGGACCTTATTTTCTTGGCTTTCAACATGTTGAATAAATTCAACAGCAAACAATCCATGTCATGTTTTATTTTTTTTCAACAGGTCCTCTATAAGCATTCAACAGTTTAAAGAACGATTCAACAGGTCCATTGTAAGTAGTCTAAAATGAAATGTGGTGTTACTATTCTTTTTTGGATGCAAACCAACTTTCCGGAGCATACCAGCCCACATACTTGTAACTGCCGCAGCAATTCTCATAGATATCTGTTATGGTTGTTTTAACAAAACAGATAAAAAATTTGTTTCCTTTTACTAAACCGAAAAAGATTTTGTAGAGAACTTTAAAAAATGACAAAAACAAACCTCCCGAAGAGGCTGAGTTGATTGAGAAAAATGAACGACGTTTAAAAATAGTAGACTAATTTCTGAGTAATCGAGCAAAACGTAGTTATATGACAAAGCACAATTCACATTTAGAATTACAGGTAACATGTGCCCATATAACACTATAATTATTAAGGAATTTTTTTTGTGGAGCAATTACTAAGAAATTTAGTATAAGTACTGGGAGCTATAATGTATGGTCTGTAACACACCTTTTTTTCCACGAATAGTAACACCACATTTCATTTTAGACTACTTACAATGGACCTGTTGAATCTTTCTTTAAACTGTTGAAAGCTTATAGAGGACCTGTTGAAAAAAATAAAACATGACATGGATTGTTTGTTGTTGAATTTATTCAACATGTTGAAAGCCAAGAAAATAAGGTCCACAATAATCTCTACTGCTTTCTTATTGGTTGTTGATATTAGTTATAGTTTTTATATTCACCTTTCTTATTATAAGTCATTTATTTCACAGCAAATTAATTTATTTATTTTAATACACTATATCAAAATTTATAACTTTTGATGATCTATTAATAGAGACTAGGTTCATATGATTTGGACATATACAAAAAATCTTTTATTGTAAGTTGTAAACATTTTCAATCATTATACTTTTGTTAAATATTTCATAAAATTTCAGTTGTAATTTATTAAATTTAATTTTATAATAATTAATTTTTGAAAAGAATTTTTTTTATGTCTGTTATTATTTAGTTACAAAATCAAGATATGAAATATTAAACAAAAATAAATAGATAAAGTGTTGATTTTTTATTTAAAGTTATAGTGAAATATAAATATTTGATGTATACGTGGAAGAAAGATAATATGATGTGTTAAGGTGGAAGTGTAATTTAGGCGTTGAGAAAACTAAACAATGTACATAATCTTAGTGACATCATAGTGTCTGAATGGAAAGCGTATAAAAAAGCAGATCGCCCACCGAAATGTTTCATCCACTTAAATTTGTCATTCATACAAAAGTTAATAAAACAAGTGTACTAAACAGTAAAAGTAAGAGCATCACTAGCAGTTAAAAATAACAAAGGATTTATGGTACACAAGCGGTATAACTCTTCTACCACAAATATGAAGTGGACCAAGTGGATAAAAGACAGACCATACCACTTATTTCTTTTGTTAATTTTGAAATATTTTGTATCAATATCATAGCATTATGAATTTAATTCAATTTGGTGGATTAAAAAACAGTTTTTGATTCGATTCACCAGACCATTTGTTTTTAAGATTTTAAGATATGTTTGGATTTTAAATTTTTACAAGATATATATTTTATACTTTATTTTTTAAATGAGTTATTCTCTTTCAAATTTTATTTAAAACATTCTAAAATTTTATTTAATATTACCGTTAATTATTATATTATTTTACCTAAAATTATAATTATTTATAAGTCATCCAATTATATATTTTAATTTTGAAGCTCAAAATAATTACACTGTAATTTCTTAACAATGTGTTACTTTCAGATTTTTTTAATATTTTAAATTTATTAAGTTAGTTATATTAAATCTTAAACTGTTATATTGTTTTATCAAAACATAATTATTTTTAAATCATACAAAGTTAAATATATATATATATATATATATATATATATATATATATATATATATTTCATTTTAAATCTCTGTATATGTATATTTAAAAAAACTTCTATTCTATTTTAAATGTAAAATATATAACTTAATTCTAAAAATTAATATTCAGAATTATAAAATTAAATAGTAATATGATTTATTTTTAATTTGTACAGTATTTTGGACCACTTTTTATTCACTTTTACCATTCAAACATATATTTTGGACCGCTAGATCCGCTTGATCCACACTTGTACCGCTAGATCCGCTTGATCCACTCTTGTTCTGCTAGATTTATTTGATCCGCTAGATCCGTGACGCTTGATTCGTTGTTTCTATTCGGAGCCATAATATTTGTTCTATATGAGCTAAAGTACAACCATCAACGAGGATTCTGTGGGCCATACTCTCCAGTCTTTGATGTTTTGCTCCTTCAGAAAACGCTACACTTTATTCGAGATTCAGGTGAAATAAAAAAATAAATTTACAGTTCTCTTTTTTTCTTTTGAAACACGAATTTATAGTTCTCTTTGTTGATGAGAATCGTTTTATCAGAGTTTGTTGCGGGTCCATTTATACTTTACAAAATCTCTATAATTTAAGATCTAATAAATATATAAATAAATACTTTAAAACTATATTTAAAAAAATAGTTTCAAAAATAATTTTCAATTTTTAAAAAGAAATTTCGAAAAAAAAATTTATAAAAAATTTCAAATTTGAAAATGTATAAATCGAAAACAGAATTTTTTTATTTAAATAATTATTTACTATACATATATATAGAACAAGGTTATAAGAGTCTTTTGCCATTTAATGAAAAAGATATTTATGAAAATGTTTCTTTAGTGGTGGTAAACATAAATTATGGTACCAAGAAAGTAGTAAACATGAAAATTTCCCATTTTTATATAATTTGTTATTCATTTTGATTTAATCTAAAATTTATGTTTCTGTAATTTTACAATGTAAAATGAATATCAATATGCAATATATGTAAAATAAATCAAATTACAAATACTTAAATTAAAAATGGATATATAATCTTATCTATGTATATATGCATATATAAAGAGTTATATTGAACAAATCTCATATGTGCTATTTTTTTTTGTTTTATGTGCTATTTTGAATAAAAAGTTGATTTAAAAGTACTTTATCAATTGTATATATATTGTTAGAGTAAAATATTGCATGTTTTCTTAATATTATTAATTAAAATTCTTTTACATATACAAATTAATGTTGTATTATTAACTGTTCTTAACAAGTTTTATAACTATTCTTTAACTATACAAGATTTTAAACATTGTATAGTTATTGTTTATATATACAAATTACAATATTTTTCATAATTTTAGTTATTACAGTTTTAAAATGATAATTTTTATTTTTATAATGAAATTGTTATTCAAAAAAATTAGATTTTTTTTTATTAAAAAATAAAATTTTATTAATTTTATGCATCAAACCATATTTCTGGTTAAAATATATATTTTACCAAATATCCAGACACCGAATATCCAAACATTGAACATCAAGACGGTGTCTAAATAAACTGAATGATAAAATTACTAACCAAGACAAAAAAAAAATCGCATCACAATTATCTTCCAAATTTCAAAGATCAAATTCCTACCCCGTCCTAACTACAACATGTCTTCGAAAGAAAATGAAATATTTTTATGTTATTTAGTTATGTAACAAAGTTTCAATATCTAAATATAAATTTTATCATTTAAATCAATGACATTTTTAAAAGTATTTTATCAAATTTTCATAATTCTCATCTGATTTTTCATATATTTTCCTATTTTTAGCATTTAAAATTTTATGGTAAGACATCTTTTGGAAACTTTTAACTGACTTTAAGATTTTACCAATGCTTACCAGCTACAGCTCTTACACAGACACTCTCAACCCATTTAGTCTTAGACAATGTATAATAGTTATAATTATTCGACACTAGGTGTTTTGTCGGTAGATACTGATATTATTTTTTATGAATATTTATTAGTTAATGCCTTATTAATTCAAAAATCAGAATAATTAATTATTATTTATGTTTTTAAAATTTTAAATTAAACATTAAATTATTTTTATATAAATTTTTTAATCAAAGTATATAAGTTTATTATTCTTTCAACAATCTAATTTATATTTTTAACATTACATTGTACATCATATTCTCTTTTATTCCACCTATTCATTCAACTTTTGATCTTACATTGGTCACTTTAATTATTATTTTCTTTTTGGTAAAATAAAATCTTAGTTATTTGAGACTTGTTGAAGAGAAAACAAAATTTTGGTGGATAAAAAATTAAATATTCGATCTTAATTTGTTGACACTGATAATTCCCATTTTCTTATGTGTGTAGTGGATCCATTTTTCGTCCAGATTTTAGTGAATGTTTTTCTGTCAATTTATTTTTGTCAAAGACTAGATTTTGTGAATTATATAAGTAAACCCCCAGGCTCTTTTTTCAGAAATAATTTACACTCTTAAAATACAAATTATATTTTAATATTATTTACTCACAACCAAAAATACTTTTCCTAATTTAGTGAATATCGCCAAAATAGGAGTTTTTTCTACGTCAAATTAAAATGTTAATTAGCACAAAAATGCTTTATTCAAAAATGATAAATCTTTTTCTTCCTTTTTGTTGTTGTTAAATTTTACAGTTTGAAGCTTGTAAAAAACAATCGAAGTTTAAGAATATTTTTTTTCCTTAAGTCAATATTATATATAACTCTGAAAATATAAAAAATCTGTAAACTCATGTGAAATTTTAACATATTAAACTCTTAAAAAAATTATTATCTTTTTTAAAAAAGTTGTATTTGCTAATCTATGTTTTTTAGATTACATATTATAACCATTTTTACGAAGATATAATGTATATTATAACTTTATTCTATGTTTTTGGCAGGTTATTATACATATTATAAGCTTTCTCTGTGATCTATCTAAATATAAAATATACTATCTTATATTTTAACCGTCTTTCTTTGTTATTCATAGCATATAATTCATATTGTAAGCAATGCACTGAGTGTTACAAAAAAAAAAGCAGTGCACTGTATTTTAGATAAATATTGAAATGGTTAATTTATATTCTATTTTTCACTCTACCATCTATTTTCGATAAAACAATTAGTTCTTACGTGTATGCTATGTTTTAACGGGTTATAATTTATATTATACATGTATGTTACCGTTTTATCTTGTTTAGAACATGTATTTTATATATTTGGTTTTAATATATAACTATTATAAAATACATAGTTGTTATTTACGGTTAAAGCATTTTGTTATGCTTTTTATTTATATGTATTGAAATTTTTTGAAGTTATATACAATATTAATAATTTTTTATAGTTTTTGTTTTTATTTTTATTTTATTAATTTCATCAGTTTTATTGTACTTTTATATGTTTTACCTGTATAATAATTTGTTTATATATAATTAAAATAAGAAATTAAATAATATTTGATGAAATCTCTTTTTTATCTTTTTACTATTTTAATAGAGACAGAATTGATTATATATTATAAATACATTTAAAATATTGTATAAATTACATAAATACAAATACGAAACTAACTTATATTTGGATGAATATATTTTTACTTCTTAATTTTATTAAATATAAAATTGATTATGTATTGTAAATATATTTAAAATATTGTAAATTACATAAATTATTAGTTTTATAAATAAATAAAGTATAAATTACATAAATGTATAATTATTAAACATAAAATGTAATTTATAAATTAAATTAGAGGATTATAAAGTTAATTTTGTATTAGAATAATGAAATGTATAGTGAGACAAAAGTATAAAGTCCTTTTTCAAGACAACAAAAGTGTAAAGTCAAAGGTATAAAAGGACAAATATTTTCTGAATATGGCATTATTAGCCAATTTCTCCATTAAATATTATGTTACCTATTTTTATTTTATTTTATTGTGCTTCTTAACTCTTAAGAAATTATTTGGGATTATAAAAAAAAAAAGACACAAGTATCCCGTTGTCTGAAGGGAAAATATTAAAAACTTCCCAGTAAAAAAAAAAACCCTAAAGCCGCCACAAGAGACAAAAAGAGCGATCCTTGTTCTCATCTCCTCCGGTCTCCGGCGAGCTTCGTCGGTGCCGTGAGGAGGTCTTTTGTCTAGTTTTCTGGTTTAGTCTGACTGAGATGAAGCTTTTGAGAGTCAGGGGAGTCTTGGATTTGGGATTCTTCTTCGATTTCATCCTGTAGGTTGCTTGGGCTGCCTTGTCTCGATCCGTAGCTTTTTCTGGTGTGCGGTGCAGGTTATACCGACTCTGATGTGGGGTGGTACTTCTTCCATCGGATCTTGTGAGGCGGAGCTCAGGTATATCAGTGGCTGGCTTTCGTGTGTTTCCTGCCTTTCGACTTCGTTTTGGTGTTTCGAAAGTTCTCAATCTCGGGTAGTTTGTAGCTGTGTGTGTCTTGTTGTAGCTCTGTGTCCAAATCCTCTCGATATAAGTTCGGTTCTGCATCAAGGTCGTCGCTTGAGGGGCGTTCTTGTGGAGTTTCAGGTTGAGATTTCCATGTGGAGACAAT